>NC_067475.1:92396979-93108275 GCF_947179515.1 Apodemus sylvaticus | reverse complement strand
ACAAGAGAATGCTTTTAGCAGAAACCTTACATTAAGACTTATTTTTATAGGTATGGATGTATAAAATATTAGTGAGTCTCTACCAATAGTCATGTTTTACTACAAGTAATAAAATGTGTATGAATTCATGATCTTCTAAATGATTTGTTTTTAATGAGTGCAGCTTTAAAAGCAAGAAAGAGAGTTCAGTTGTGGTTTAAGCATGAGGAAATGAAATTAAATCCCAAGCACCCAAATAAGCAGCTATGGGAAGATGTGTGCAGTATATGATTGTGAATATAATGCAGGTGAGGTGGACATAGACCATTGGGGCTAATTAGACAGCCATCCAAGCCTAGTCCATAAGTCGCATGGAAAAGGGACAGACTTGGTCCCCTCCACCTCCTCCCAAAAATAAAAGATAACACAAAAAGAGAAAAAGAACAGCTTATGAGAAAAGTCACCCAATTATTTCTGTCCTCCACATGTGCACGTGTAAGCTTTATCATGAAAACATGCACCAACACATCCATATAAAAGTGGTACATACCCTGGAAGGCAGGCTCTTTTCTAAATGGAAACAGAGGAGGACCAGACTGAGAACAGGGACTGGGAGAGAGCAGGGAGGTGAAAATGCAGGTCCACATGTAGTAGACGAGAGAATAAATAAAAATAAAAATGATACATTAACTATGATTATAGTATAGACTATCATTACTTTAGCTGGTCAATATAACAGTTTAGTCTCAAAAATCTACCAGCTTTGTAAATTTGACAGATGCTACATGACGAAAATCAATTTCTGAGAACTTCCATAATAAAAACCATAACTCACCTGGCTTAAAATAATAGAAATTGATATCAGCTAAAGCAGGTAGGCTAATTGGTGTGTCCATGGAACACACATTAACATTAAGGACAGACATCAATAATTCCTAAAAAAGAATAGAAAAAGATATTGCATGTGTATATATATATATATATATATATATATATATATATATATATATATGAATCAAGCTGAAGTAGCAGTTTTAATATCTGACAAAATAGACATCAAATGAAAACAAATCAGAAGATGTATGGAAGGACACTGAATTCTGATCAAAAGAAAATTCTGCCAGGAAAATTGTAATCTTTAATATCTATGCATCAAACACAAAGACACCTAAGTTCACAAAAGAAACAAGGTTTAAAAGTGGTATTGACATTCACAAAATTATAACAGGCTATACCCTACTCTCATTAATAGGGACCATCTAGACAAATACAAACATAAGAATGATAAAGCTAACTTACATCATAAACAAATAAAACTAAAACATATTTTCATTCTTTTATAGAGACAGAAACAGGTTGGATCCAGGTGGGAGGGGAGCCTGGGAGGAAATGAAAAACGAAGAGAAAAAGGAATCCATAATCAGAATACATGGTATGAAAAACATCTATTTCAATAAATAAGAAAAGTTTTCTTCCATTGCTCTGTGGAGTGTGTGTGTGTGTGTGTGTGTGTGTGTGTGTGTATTGAAATCTAAATTTCAGTACAACCATGCTCTGAAAGGTGTTAAAAAAGTTCCACCCAGCTTCTGGGAACTTTGGGCAGGTCCTATATTCCTTGGCTTCTACATGTGCAATTCTAGTCCACCTTTCTCTTTATATGAAAGTCTGTGTTTTTTCCCAAGGGAATCATTAATTGGATTTAAGGCTTACACTTACACATACTGAACTCATTTGAAATTGATTGCATTTGCTTAATTACATTTAGTAAAGGCTTATTTCCAAATAAAAGTAATTCTTGGGCTCAGTCTGATGGTTGGCTATCAGTATCTGCATCTGTATTAGTCAGATGCTGGCAGACCATCTCAGGGAACAGCCATACCAGGCTCCTGTCAGCAAGTACTCTTGGCATCAGCGACAGTGTCTGGGTTGGGTTTGCACATGGGATGGATTTTTATGTGGGATGGTATCTGAATGGCTTTTCCTTCAGTCTCTGCTCCATTTTTGTCCCTGCCTTGCCTGCTGTGATTGTTCTGTTCTTCCTTTCATGTAGGACTGAAGGATACACATGGTCTGCCTTCTTTTTAAGCTTCAACTATTGGACTGGTCCTTTGGACCTGGACCCCAATGGAAGAACTAGGGGAAGAACAGAAGGAGGTAAAGGGGATTGCAACCTCTTAGTAAGAACAATATCAACTAACTGGACCACCAAGAGCTCCCAGGGAATAAACCACCAACAATAGAGTATACATGGAGGGAGCCATGGCTCCAGCTATATGAACAGCAAAGAATGGCCTTAACTGGCATCGATGGAATGGAGGTCCTTGGTCCTATGGAGGCTTGATGCCCCATCATGAGGATTGCTAGAACAGTGAGGCAGGAGTGGGTGAGTTGGTGGAGGGGCACCCTCATAGAGGCAAAGGGGAGAGGGAATCGATGGGTGATTGTGGAAGGGAAACTGGGAATGGGATGTCATTTAAAATGTAAATGAATAAAAGGATTAATTAAAATAAAAAAGTGAATTTTACAAATTCTAGATAGCATTAATTCAGAAAACTCATGAAGGATAGGAACATATTTCAAGGTACCATAACAGTTCAAGTTGAAAATCATTTAAAATACAAAAAAAATCTTGAATATTAAAAACTGCATATTTTCCTTGTAATTAAGTGCTCTGAGAAAGCATACTGCTCAAGGAAAATTTAAGTTTCAATATAATATCATTTATTTATATAATTCTGTTGAAGACTGAAGAGAAAGAGCCTGAGGTTTATAAAAAAAAAATAAAACAGCAACAAGAAAAGTGTGAATTCTCCTCCTACTTGAACTCAGAACCACATTCTCAAAGTAACTACATGAGCATGTAGAGAAAATTTCTTCCTGTGTTGCTCCATTTATTCTTGGGAATTAAATCATTATTTGAGTCATATCTGATAAATATTTATTGAATTGCTCAAAATATGTGAGAAAGTGTATAACAAGTACCCTGTCAAATGGCAGAGGAATAAAATTAAATACATTACATGAGTTACTGCTAGTAATAACGTGGAGCACCTAAATATTTGCTGAGAGACTGAAGTGTGGACCACCAAGTCACATAATTAAAATACAAAAACAAGGAACTAATACACCAGCAATTTGTAAGACTCAGGTCAGATTTCATGAGGTAACTTTGAAGATACAGAAGATTTGGGTCTGTGTATAAGGAAAGAAACTGGAAGCCATTCTGGAAAACAGAAAATGATTTGATGATGTAGAAGGCATGTACCACTTTAAAGATGAAAGTGTTCCCTAAATTAATAGACGGCAAACTTCACTCCCTGAGTATCCTGCTGCATTCTTAATTCCCATAGTTCATTGAAGGGCGTTGGATCAATAGCTAAGGAATCTTATTTTGTTTGTTTGTTGTTAGGATTTAGTTTTGTTTTATAACAATTCTGCCATGTATGGAAAAGCAATGCATACACTCAAATATACAATAATTCAAATATTGCTTAAGTTTATGTGTTGTTCATATAACAAACCATAGTTGATGTGTTGGACTGGGATTAGAGTAGAAATACGTGGGTGATATAGATCAGCCTTGTGATCATATACCACGTGTATTCTTTAGGTCTACGTATAATCTGAGAATTGTGTATCTAAGAGGGTTTTACTTTAATATAAACTTTTGTAGTCTTTATTCTACAAATACCAAAAGTCTATCTTATTAATTATTTCCCATGAAAGAGTGAAAAAATAGATAATAATTCCATTGTCCAGAATAATTTGTACATACTTCATTACTGATTGATATATTCTAATTAGTAAAGTAAAATGAAGATGGAATATCTCATGTTCTAAAAGATGGCCAAATCTACACCAACTGCAACTCATTTTAGGTTACACATACAAACAAATCAGGAGCACATGAGGTAAATTGCACTAACCTAAAGCAACTGGCTCACTTTTCATGTAAATTGCTTTGAAAATGGTTTCTAAAATTAATACTTTGAATGACTAAAAATAAGAGCGTGAGTCAAACTCCAGGAAATGTTGATTTAGATTGCTGCCTGTTGTGTCTGCATTTCAAATTATGAAAGGGTGAAAAAAGATTTCACAAAACAGACATAATAGCAATGTGAAATTTTTGAGAGCTGTTATATGACATGGGGACATGGTGGAAAATGCCATTTAACTGGAAAAATTCTTGTCCTCTATACCTGCAGAGTGGTAGTTCATAACAATTTTAACAACATATGCTTTTGCTATCTTTGCCTAGAATTTTGACAAGTGCATTGTGTTCTGACAAGGTCAACATAGGTTGATTCTGTATAGAGTCCCATAGAGTAGCTTTGGGAGTGAGGTGAGCTAGAATCAACCTTGTCTTATTCTCATGGTCAGGATTAATCTTGTTATTGGGGATTTCTAAAATTCTCCTGAATCTCAGCTTCAGACAAGGGCTTGAAGCAAGTTTCTGAGAAGATACTCAATATCCTAAGACATCACGAGGTCATTCATTTTAATTAAAATGCATTCTCACAAAATGCTACACCAGACAGTGTATTTGGTAAGTTTTCTCACACTTGTGAGGTATTCTCAAGATACAGGTTTAAAAATCTTGAAAAATAGCACTGAAATAGGCAGCTACTATTAAGATTTGCTGTCTCTTTCCAGAACAAGGGGCCACTCCTCCGTTCTTCTTGTACCTCATTTGATGTGTGGATTATGTTTTGGGTATTCCAGTTTTCTAGGTTAATATCCACTTATTAGTGAGTGCATAAAAGACTCAGTGAAGCAGTATAGAACAAAATCAGAACAGGGAAGTGGGAAGGGTTGGGTGGGAAAACAGGGGGAGGGAAGGGGACTGATGGGACTTTTGGGGAGTGGGGGTCAAGAAAAGGGGAAATCATTTGAAATGTAAATAAATATATCAATAAATTAACAAAAAAAGTAAAAAGAAGTTCTTGCCATACAGATCTTTCGCATGTTTGGTAAGAGTCACCACAAGATACTTTATACTGTTTGTGGCTATTGTGAAGGGGGTCATTTCCCTAATTTCTTTCTCAGCCTGCTTATCCTTTGAGTATAGGAAGGCCACTGATTTGCTTGAGTTGATTTTGTAACCTGCCACTTTGCTGAAGTTGTTTATCAGCTGTAGGAGCTCTCTAGTGGAGTTCTTTGGGTCACTTAGGTAGACGATCATGTCGTCTGCAAATAATGATAGTTTGACTTCCTCCTTTCCAATTTGTATCCCTTTGACCTCCTTATGTTGTAAATTGCCCGAGCTAGTACCTCAAGTACAATATTGAAAAGATAAGGAGAAAGGGGGCAGCCTTGTCTGGTCCCTGATTTCAGTGGGATTGCTTCAAGTTTCTCTCCGTTTAGTTTGATGCTGGCTACCGGTTTGCTGTATATTGCTTTTACTATGTTTAGGTATGGGCCTTGAATTCCTGTTCTCTCCAAGACTTTAAGCATGAAAGGATGCTGAATTTTGTCAAATGCTTTTTCAGCATCCAATGAAATGACCATGTGGTTTTGTTCTTTGAGTTTGTTTATGTAGTGGATTGTATTGATGGATTTCCGTATATTGAACCAACCCTGCATTCCCGGGATAAAGCCTACTTGATCATGGTGGATGATCGTTTTGATGTGTTCTTGGATTCGGTTGGCAAGAATTTTGTTGAGTATTTTTGCATCGATGTTCATAAGGGAAATTGGTCTGAAGTTCTCTTTCTTTGTTGGATCTTTGTGTGGCTTTGGTATCAGCGTAATTGTGGCTTCGTAGAAGGAATTGGGTAGTGTTCCTTCTGTTTCTATTTTGTGGAATAGTTTGAAGAGTATTGGTGTTAACTCTTCTTTGAAGGTCTGGTAGAATTCTGCACTGATCAATATAGTTAAAATGGCCATTTTGCCTAAAGCACTATACAGATTCAATGCAATACCCATCAAAATCCCAACTCAATTCTTCACAGAGTTAGAAAGAGCAATTATCAAATTCATCTGGAACAACAAAAAACCCAGGATAGCTAAAACTATTCTCAGCAACAAAAGAAAATCTGGGGAAATCAGTATCCCTGACCTCAAGCAATACTACAGAGCAATAGTGTTAAAAACTGCATGGTATTGGTACAGTGACAGGCAGGAGGATCAATGGAACAGGATTGAAGATCCAGAAATGAACCCACACACCTATGGCCACTTGATCCTCGACAAAGAGGCTGAAAACATCCAATGGAAAAAAGATAGCCTTTTCAACAAATGGTGCTGGTTCAACTGGAGGTCAGCATGCAGAAGAATGCGAATTGATCCATCCTTGTCTCCTTGTACTAAGCTCAAATCCAAATGGATCAAGGACCTCCACATAAAGCCAGACACTCTGAAGCTAATAGAAAAGAAACTGGGGAAGACCCTTGAGGACATCGGTACAGGGAGAAAGTTTCTGAACAGAACACCAATAGCGTATGCTCTAAGAGCAAGAATTGACAAATGGGACCTCATAAGGTTACAGAGTTTCTGTAAGGCAAAGGACACCATCAAGAGGACAGATCGGCAACCAACAAATTGGGAAAAGATCTTCACCAATCCTACATCAGATAGAGGGCTAATATCCAATATATATAAAGAACTCAAGAAGTTAGACTCCAGAAAACCGAACAACCCTATTAAAAAATGGGGTACAGAGTTAAACAAAGAATTCTCACCTGAAGAACTTCGGATGGCGGAGAAGCATCTTAAAAAATGCTCCACTTCATTAGTCATTAGGGAAATGCAAATCAAAACAACCCTAAGATTTCATCTTACACCAGTCAGAATGGCTAAGATTAAAAATTCAGGAGACAGCAGGTGTTGGAGAGGGTGCGGAGAAAGAGGAACACTCCTCCACTGCTGGTGGGGTTGCAAATTGGTACAACCACTCTGGAAAGCAGTCTGGCGGTTCCTCCGAAAACTGGGCACCTCACTTCCAGAAGATCCTGCTATACCACTCCTGGGCATATACCCAGAGGATTCCCCACCATGTAATAAGGATACATGCTCTACTATGTTCATAGCAGCCCTATTTATAATTGCCAGATGCTGGAAAGAACCCAGGTATCCCTCAACAGAAGAGTGGATACAAAAAATGTGGTATATCTACACAATGGAGTACTATTCAGCCATTAGAAACAATGAATTCATGAAATTCTTAGGCAAATGGATGGAGCTAGAGAAACATCATACTAAGTGAGGTAACCCAGACTCAAAAGGTGAATCATGGTATGCACTCACTAATAAGTGGTTATTAACCTAGAAAACTGGAATACCCAAAACATAATCCACACATCAAATGAGATACAAGAAGAAAGCAGGAGTGGTCCCTGGTTCTGGAAAGACTCAGTGAAACAGTATTTGGCAAAACCAGAACGGGGAACTGGGAAGGGGTTGGGAGGGAGGACAGGGGAAGAGAAGGGGGCTTACGGGACTTTCGGGGAGTGGGGGGGGGGCTAGAAAAGGGGAAATCATTTGAAATGTAAATAAATTATATCAAATAAAAAAAAGACAAAAAAAAAAAAAAAAAAAAGAAAACCAAGACAGTGGAAAAAAAAAAAAAAGTAAAAAGAAAAAAAGATTTACTGTCTCTCTAGTTTGTCTTTTAAATAACTAAGAAGGCCGACCTCGTGGGCAGGATCAAGTAATGGTCAATGGACTTTTATTTAAAGTAATGCTGTCAGAAGTACAGAATCCAAAATCAAAATTAGAAGTTAATAAGTGTGTGTTAAGGATTTCCTTCATCATCACTTTCATGAAACTCAAGCCAAATAATAATGAAAGTCCAGAAATGAAGTTTAATTTAATCAAACAAAATTTTGTGTTTGTTTTTAAAAAAAACAAAAACTTACTTATTGGATTTTCATTTGACTTATGCCTTAATCACCGTTTTAAAGTCTTAAAAAGACTGTGTCACAGGTGAGGGAGAGATGCCCTCCCCCTCCCTTGTGTTATGCCACCTATGACAGATGGAAAAGTTGGCCCCATGTCATGAGAGCAGGAGTGCTGGCACTGCCCCTCACCAGCTACACTACCTGGGACAGTAGGCAGCTTTACCTTGCCTGGACAGCACAGTAGAGCTGAACATGCTGGCATGGGTGAAGGTGCGTTAGCCCCAAGGCCATGAGAGCAGAAGAGCTCACTTGTTCTGCCCCTTGCCAGCTATAGAACTGGGTAAGCTAGCTGAGGCAGTGCTGTAGAGTTTGGCTAGTGGGTGGGTGCATAAGAGCTGGTGAACTGGATAGCTCAGCCACCACCCAGGCACTGATCCAGGGCTTTGGGTTGGCTCACTGGACATCTATCCCATCTATGAAGTGCTGGAACACATTATGAGGTGGTCCTATAGATTCAAAGCTGCAGGTTTTTCACAGCACAGGAAAACAACAGAACAGGACATTGGGATGAATCCTGATGAGAATGCAGTATTGATCGTATAGCAGAAACCAGAGGCCTCGAGCCAGACACACTACTCATTGCAATGAGCATTTGCAATTAAAGAAGTGTAGGCAAGTATATATTGTGGGATGAAAGGTGACACGTTACAGCTTCCACAGTGGGATTTTTTTTCTTTTTTCTTTTGTGGGGAAGCTTGCAAGGGCAAGGGTTGTGTATGAAAGGACAGGGAGATAGATGAGTAGGATTTGAGTGTATGATATGAAAGTCACAAAGAATCAATAAAGAGTGAAATTTAAAAAAAAAAAAATCTTTAGAAGAGATCTTCCAAATGGACAGATCAGTCATAGTACTATCAAATGGGCCTTAATCAGTCAAAGTACTATCAAAATGCCACTGAGGAAAAGCAGTGTTGGTTGCCATAGGGAAAGTTACACCTGCATTAGTTGAAATCAACTATGACCAGTCTTACACTATAAATAGCTATTTAGCAGCTTCCTGTTCCCAACATCGTAAGGAACCCACAGATTCCATAACTCAGAATTTCGAAAGCATTTCAACAAATAAAAACAGAAGCTGAAAAATAGATAGTAAACTAAATTATGATCTTTTCCTGTAGTGCATATTAGCTTATAATGACATTTTATTAACATCAAAGAAATGCTATGGATCAGAAGTAAAATATGGAGGAAAAAACATAACAATTATATCAGTTTTCACATGCTGCCAGAGAGAATACTGCAAATGTGATCTTCAAAATTGTGAAGATTGGATATTGAAAGGAAGTTTATTAGCAAATCTGGTTTTATACTCAGCCCACTCTCTAACTGATGGACATTGCTCCCTAGTTGCTCTGCCTCATGTGGACTTTCTTCTTTCTAAAAAGATGATAGTCGTGTTAAATTGGGGGTCCTGGTTTAACAGTCTGCCCTGACTTTCTTTTTGTCTCTGTGATAAAATTCTGACTAAATATAGCTTTGGAAGTAAAGGGTTTATTTGGTTTATAGTATACAGTCAACAGAAACCAGGGCAGGAATTTAAGCAGCAACCTGGAGACAGGCACTAATGCAGAGACTAGAGAGGAAGGGGCTTACTGGCTTGCTCACATGGCTTGATCAGCTATTGTTCTTATGAAGCACACCTGTAATGTGTCCCTACTACAGCAGTTAGCAAGCAGGATCATGTCCCACAGATCTGTCCACACACTTATGTAATGGATGCATTCAAATTTCAGATAAGATTTTGGCTCCCTAGTCTGGCATTTGTCTCAAATTGGTAATAACTAACAAGAAATCATTTTAAGCTAACCAGATCTTGAAAAATTAAATGTATCACCAAATACATTCTGATGGTCTGCATTGGGGTATCCAAGTAATGAATGTGACATGGCATAGTTCATTTCACTGTGATAATAATGTGCAGAAAGATATTTTATGGCAGTATATAAAAAAGAATATCATAAAAGTTAATAAATAAATGAAGATAATAAGAATTTTTAATGTAGGAAGTAATGAAAAAATTTTGGTCTTGAAATTTCATGAAATGTTAAGAAAATATAATGTAAACAAGAGAATATATTTATTAAACTATATCTGTGACTATCATTTTATTTTGTGATTATTACAGTAATCTATTTCATCATAACTGCTTATATCATAACACAAGCTATCAGCAAAAATGGAACTATTCTACTTAATAGAAGATTGTTTGCCGTTTAATTTGTAAGAATTCGGATACCATAAGTAAATTTCCAAGGGGAAAGAATGTATATCTTAATCATATTTGAAATTTAATCTCTGTCATATTACCTTCAACAGAACACATGTACAATTACTTGTGGCTAAAGACAAAACTCTAAAATATCTCTACGTCTTCCTCAGTACGAAGAAAAGAGAAAAACCACTCAATATAAGCCTGTAGATCTGTTCAACCGGAAGTAAGGTTTTATGCTTACAATTTTCTGCACTGAGTTTAAGCATATGTTTATAATACCAAAAAAAAAACTTTCTTAATATTTGTTTCAGGTCTAAAAGACATTCATTCTCTGGAATGTGTGTGATAGTCAGAGTGTCAAGAGAAGAGAAGATACTTAGGCTGACAATCTAGATCAGAAAACAAAAGCAAAATGAAAAACAAAAAAAGAGAGGGAAACATGATTTTCTTGGCATAAAATACACTAAAAGTAAAAAAAAAATATTTCTTATTATGATGTGTAAGGGTAAGAAAGAAAAACAAGAAAGGAGACTCACCAGAAATAAGAGGAGAGAAGATATAACTGGGTGTAAATTTACAGGAATATAACAGGAGAAAACTCATGCATTCCAACATAAAACCACAGATTCTATAAAATAATACATTCTGTGTGTAATATGTTATTCTCTGTCAAATAAACTAACAGTAAGAATTCTTAAAAGAAAGAATGAATGGGAAAGGTGAAAAATTGTTCCCCCTTTGTCTCCACTGTATATGTATTGGAATTGTGCTATAAACAATGTTCGTATACCATATAAGCCATCCATACTTTGTAAACGGAAGGGACTAAAATCTACGCCATAAGCATGTTACATCACAATATGTTAAGTGCAATCTTCATTCTGTTTACCTGGACCCTTGACACATCCTTCTTATGTAACAGTTAGTCTGTGCCTTTGTAGAATACTTGCTATTTCCTCAATTCCAGGCCCTAATAAGCATTATTCCCAGCTCTGTTCTTGTATGGTTGACTCTTACTTTATATTCCATATGTAAGTGACATTATGTATCCTCAGTTTTCTATCTGTGCTTTTTTATTTTCTTTATTGCTTCCATGTTGTTGTAAATGGGGATAGTACATAGCTTTCAAAAGGTGGATACTTATACCTTCTCATAATTATGTATTATTTTATATTATGTATAATTTATAATATTTATGTAATTTATTTATGTAATACACTATCACATAATATAATATCATTTAATCTTACAAAAGCAAGGGATACTGACATTTAAACAAGTATACACACCCATAGATATTTGTAAATATATCCACTGGTAATTATAAATAATTCTGCAAGGACTCTCAGAACAGAGAGATTTCTTCAGGGTAGTGATTTTTTTATTTTAGGTTAAGAAGGAAAGAAAGAAAGAAAGAAAGAAAGAAAGAAAGAAAGAAAGAAAGAAAGAAAGAAAGAAAGAAAGAAAGAAAGAAAGAAAGGAAGGAAGGAAGGAAGGAAGGAAGGAAGGAAGGAAGGAAGGAAGGAAGGAAGGAAGGAAGGAAGGAAGGAAGGAGAGAAGGATAGGGAAATAATGGGAAATTTGGGGATTTCAATAATTATTGTTGTTAAAATTTCCTAACTATACAAAACAGTATTAAACAATCTTTATCAACATTGCAATGACATTTTCTCACAAACATAGGAAACATGATAGGAAAGTTCCTTAAAGTTTCCTGAATAGAAAAATAATCTTGAGAGGGAAAATCAAAGTCAGAGGGCACTGTGCTTCCCAATTTCAAACTGCATTAAACTGTTAAGTCATCAAAACAGTTTGATCAAAATCAAATACACAGACCAGTACAGCACTCCACATAGACTAGAAATACACCCAAGAACATGTACTCAGCTAATTTTCAGTAAGGCCACTGAGAAAACAATAAGAGAAAGTATACCTTTAAATGATTTTCAGAGAACTGGAAATCCACATGTAAATGGTTGGACTTGATACTGCTGTATATACATATACATGTATATGTATATATGGGATATATATGTATCCCATATATACATATATATCCCAACTCAAACCAGCTAACAACATAAATGTAAGACAGACTCACAATGCACAAAACACAATACAAAGCATAGGAAATACTGTTTGCTCTTGCCCTTGGCTGTGACTTGTGAGAGTTGCAGGAAAAGCCCAGACAACAAAAAGGAAACCAATGAACTGTAGCTACATTATAATTAAATTTTCTCTTTTCTTTTTCAAAATAAGCTTGCTATTCCATAGAAGTTAGCTTTTAGCTCTTGATCTTTCTGCCCATGACTGCTGAGTACTGGGATTATAGCCATGTGACATTAAGCAAAATAACATAATAATAAAGAGATAAACAGCCTGTGGGCAGGGAGAAAATGTTGGAGAAATAATGAGAAATTTATATATATAAATAATATATATAAATTATATATATAATTTATATATATATATATAATTAATAATAAAGAGATAAACAGCCTGTGGGCAGGG
The DNA here is from genome assembly GCF_947179515.1 of Apodemus sylvaticus. Lineage (NCBI taxonomy): Eukaryota > Metazoa > Chordata > Mammalia > Rodentia > Muridae > Apodemus > Apodemus sylvaticus. The sequence goes on along the minus strand of NC_067475.1, from coordinate 93,095,675 downwards.
AGAAAATGCCTGATATGTTAATTCAAACAAATCAAGGAGAATAAAAAGAATAAATTGATTTAAGTGGGAAAACTACACATGTGACCTTTGGCCTCTGAGATGAGATACAAGGTTATGTTACTTTCCAAATGCATTTCCTCAGCTACTATCATTTTTATACTTACTTGACGGAGTCTGTCTTTTGTAAAAAAAAAAAAAAAATCACAATCAGGGAATGATTCTAATAGAAAGCTAGTCACTTTCTTCGCCATAGCTACCTACCTATGTTATTATAACCTTCTTTTTTGTTGGATATTAGTTTATTTACATTTCAAATATTATCCCCATTCCCAATTTCTCACCCAGGAAATCCCCTACACTTTCCCCCTCGCCCTGATTCTTGAGGGTATTCCCCCACTCACCCACCCACCCATGCCCACCTCCTGGCCCTGGCATTCCCCTACACTGGGGTATTGAGATTTCATAGAACTGAGGGCCTCTCATCCCACTGTTGCTCAACAAGGCCATCATCTGCTACATATGCAGCTGCAGCCATAGTTCCCTCCAAGAGTATTCTTTGGTTGGTGGCTTAGTCCCAGGGAGCTAGGGCATGTCTGGATGGTTGATATTGTTGTTCTTCCTATGTGGCTGCAAATCCATTCAACTGCTTCAGTCCTTTCCTAACTCCTCCATTGTCAACCCCATGCTCAGTTCAATGGTTGACTTTGAGCATCTGCCTCTGGCAGAGCCTCTCAGAAGACAGCAATATGAGATGCCTGTCTGCAAGTGCTTGTTGGTCTGGGTTTGCTTACTGTATAGTTCCAGAGTCATTGTACCTGCTTGCAATCCCACCAAAAATGGAGAAGTGTTCTTCTTTCTCCATATCCTTGCCAGCATCTCCTGTCTCCTGAGTTTTTAAAATTAGATATTTTCTTAATTTACATTTCAAATATTATCCAATTTCCTAGTTTCCCAAACAAAACACCCTATCAAATCTCCCCATTGCCCTACTCACCACCCCACCCACTCCCTCTTCCCTGTCCTGGCATTCCTCTATCCTGGGGCATCCAGCTTTCTCAGGAACAAGGGCCTTCCCTCCCTTTGATGACCAATCAGGCCATCCTGTGCCTGAGCTTTGTTGGGTCTCTAAATTTTATCTTTGATATGACCTTATACATTCTGACTGGTATGAGGTAGAATCTCAGGGTTGTGTTCTGTAACTCATGATTAATAGGGATATTCGACTCTCTGGAGTCTACCTTCTTGAGTTCTTTGTATATATTGGGCATAACCTCTATCAGATGTACGATTGGTAGAGATCTTTTCCCAGGCTGTTGGTGGCAGTATTTTCCTATTGACAGTGTACTTTACCTTAAAGAATCTTTGCAAGTTTATCACAACTTCAAAGAAGACCTAATACCAATACTCTTCAAACTATTCCACAAAATAGAAACAGAAGAAACACTCTCCAATTAATTTTATGAAGCCACAATTATACCTAAACCACACAAAGACCGAACAAAGAGAAATTCAGACCAAATTCCCTTAGGAATATCAATGCAAAAATACTCAATAAAATTCTCAAAAACCAAATCCAAGAATACATCAAAATAATCATCCATCAATATCAAGTAGGCTTCTTCCCAGGGATGCAGGGATGGTTTGATATATGGAAATCCATCAATGCAATCCACTATATAAACAAAATCAAAGAGAATTCCACATGATCATCTCACTAGATGATGAGAAAGCATTTGCCAAAACTCAACACACCTTCATGGTAAAAGACTTGGAAAAATCAGGAATTCAAAGCCCATACCTTAATACAGCAAAAACAATATACATCAAACCAGTAGTCAATATCAAATTAAATGCACAGAAACTTGAAGCAACCCAACCAAAATCAGGGACTAGACAAGGATGCCCACTCTCTCCCTACCTATTCAATATAGTACTCGAAGTCCTAGCCAGAGCAATTAGACAACAAAAGAAGGTAAAAGGTACAAATTGTTAAGTCAAAATTTCAGTATATGGAGATGAATCTAGTATACTTAAATGACCCCCAAAAATTCCACCAGAGAATGTCTAAGCCTGATAAACAACTTCTGCAAAATGACCACATATAAAATTAACTCAAACAAATCAGTGGCCTTCCTCTACTCAAAAGATGAACAGGCTGATAAAGAAATTACAGAAACAACACCCTTCACAATAGTTACAACTAATATAAAATACCTTGGTGTGACTCTAACCAAGCAAGTTGGAGATCTGTATGACAATAACTTCAAGTCTCTGAAGAAACAAATTGAAGAAGACCACAGAAGATGGAAAATCTCCCATGCTCATGGACTGGTGGTATTAATATAGTAAAAATGGCCATCTTGCTGAAAGCAATCTATAAATTCAAAGCACTCTCCATCAAAATTCCAACTCAATTCTTCATAGAGCTAGAAAGAGCAATTTGCAAATTCATTTGGAATAAAACAAAAACAGGATAGTGAAAACGATTCTCATTAATAAAAGAACTTCTGGGGGAACCACCATCCCTGACTTCAGTCTGTATTACAGAGCAATAGTGATAAAAGACTGCATGGTATTGGTGCAGTGACAGGAAGGTAGATCAAATGAATAGAACTGAAGACCCAGAAATGAACCCAAACACCTATGTTCACTTGATCTTTGACAAGGGAGCTAAAACCACGCAGAAAAAAAAAAAAAAGACTATAACTTTCTAAAAGGCAGGTCTATTTAAATCTAACAGCTCTTAACCTTTTCCAGTGGGTCCTACTTTTTACCCTAGTGCCTTACTTTTGCTGAGATGCCACTTGTCTTCCCCACTGTCCTCCCAGCCTTCCCAGGTCTTTAGCATCCTCACCTTGCCCAGAAACTCTTACCCAGTCTGAACATGCCAACATATGCCTTCATATGCCAACATAGCCTTATTTTCTAAGAATCCATTAAAGCCAAAGGTTTATGTGGTCTTTTAATTGTTCTTTCTCGAATAGGTATACAAACAGAAGAATTTCAGAGCTCCATTTTAGCACATGCCTTGTTTTTGTTGTTCTCCATTCTTCAACAACCCCCATTTGACTTGGTGTCTACTAGTGCATTGCTGTCTGCTTGAGTCGCACATGCCTTTCATTGCTCACTCTTACACTTCCCCATCAATGGTCCTTTTCTAATGCTCTCCCTAGTTTCATGAACTTAACACATCTATTTGCACATGAACAAAAAACATATGCAAAACCAAGAAGTCATAATAAAGAGAATATGCTCTTATTTTTTAAGTCTGAGTTACAATGACTTTCACTCACCTACTTTCTAGCAAGTGGCATAGATTCCATTGTCTTTTTGACTGAATAACATTTCACTATATAGATGTATTACATTTGTCTTCATCCGTTCATCTGTTATAGACATCTAGACCAGCTACATTTCCTACCTGTTATAAAAAGAGCAGAAGTAGGGATGGATGTGAAATTGTGTCTGTGGTAAAATGCAGAATCCTTGTCTATATCCACTCAGCAGTGGTATATCACTGCAGTTCAATACTTTTATTTTTTTGAGAAACCTTCTGTCTGATTTCCACAGCTGCTATACTAATTTTCACTTAAATGTAATCTTCTTCAGCATAATGTTGGTTTTGAACAAGGAATTAAATATATTTTGGGGGGATCATTCCTATATCCATATTGTTTTAAAATCACTTTCTAAATCCAAGTAGTGTCCCCCTGTAATGGTATGGATGTGACATGATCCACTGACGCATGCTCAGTGCTCTATGGTCAACACCCCTAAAGAAAACAGACTTATCCTGTTCTAGCAGCCACCAGGTCTTAGTTATACTTCAGTTAGAGACTGAGAAGTACATGTTTCTTCTTAATCCTGGAATCTTGACAGACTTAATCTGGAGCATGTATTTTACCAAAAATCACAGCTGATATGAATTTATGACTCAGCTGTTCAACTCCTGAGCCTGTACTCAGGAGCCTTTGTTTCCAACTGAAAAGCAATATGCACACACGTCTGTGTTTATCACTGCTATCGTCACAGGAGCTAGAAAATGGAAGCTGCCTACATGTCTGAATTGATGAATAGACAATAAAAACGTGGTACCTACACACAAAGAAATTTTATTTAACAGTAATGAAAATGAAATTATGAAATTACAAGTAAATGGAACATCCTGAGAGAGGTGATTCAACTAACTCTTTTCTTCCAACAATTTCACTATGCCACTTCTGAGGCTAGACCAACTCCTTCCCCAAGATGAACAAGAACTGCATTATAGGCCCAGGACCACATGATACTCTGCAGTTTCACCCCAAATTACCTTCAAGCACAAGAATATTTTTAAAATCTCTCTGATTACTTCAGTTTCTTGTGAGTGAATGAAAATAGATTATGGAGTAACTTCAAACATTCAAGTGTTTCTTCTAATTCTTTCCCAGCAGAAGCTGAAGAGTTAAAGTGCTTCTTAAACTGATGAAAGTGCATCATTAGAACAATGAGTCAGCTCTGATTCAGGCTTAGTTCCTCCCAGCACAAAGAGCTCTCCAGTCTGTTTTAGGCATTTGTGCATTATGCTACACTAAGCATGTGCATAGAAAAATTCTATTCAGCTAAAATGACATCTATAAGAAGTACCAATTTCACATTAGACTGGATTTAGAATAGTGTTATCACTCGTTGATAAAGCTTTATCAGGGAGATATTTTACAAACACAGTGACATGAAAAGAGATTTTTCTGACTGCAAATAGGGTGCAAGTTGAGAAACCTTTCCTTGCTGCATCCTACGAAGTCTCAGAACTCCAGCTCTGTGAAGCATCGTTTGAAAGGTATTGGCACAATGCATTTTGCTCTGCATTGAACTCGAAGTTACATATGACAACATAACAAATAAGTACCTTAATGACAGATCACATGATGCCTGAGATCATGACCCCATCACTCATGTTGCTGGTTTCTGGTAATAACTGTTTCTCTAGGAATTTCAGAAGGCAAGCAAGCTGAAAGCAGCTAAGTTGAATGGCATAAACCTGCCACATCTGGCAGGCCACAGCTCTTGCAAGTGTGTCATTAGAAACCCTACATGTGTCGGGAGGTGGTGGCATACACCATGAATCCCAGCACTTGGGAGGCACAGGCAGATGTATTTCTGAGTTTGAGGCTAACCTGGTCTATAGAGTGAGTTCCAGGATAGCCAGGGCTACACAGAGAAACCCTGTCTCGAACCCCCCCCACCACCACCACCAAGAAAAGAAACTGTACATGACCATTTTTATGTCCTGACATCATTACTTTATGATCTAGATTTCAAAAGTTATTGATAATTTCTGCCTCTCTAGAATGAAATTCAAAATCTCTTGAGCTATAGTAACACACACACATACACATACAAACACATACAAAACTGCCCAAAAGTCTTTAATCCTGTAATATAAAACTTCAGAAAATTTTTATTCTCTAGTTACAAACTAAGTCAGGGCTTACTTGTCACTCTGGGCTTGGGATATTGCTACATGTGTATATAAGGAATGTTTTCTATTCACATCCAACTATTCACTAAATATAAAGAAATGCAACTCATTTTTAAGATCCAAATTAAACAGCATGTAGTTTGTAAAGTTTTTCTTAACATAAATATCACTAATATGAAAGCATTCTATTTCCATTAACATGATTATTTGGCATTTATTCTCCCTATCAAACCACAGAGTACTGAAGGCAAGACTCATATTTTATTCATTTATAATCCTAGGCCTTATCTCACAATATGTTAGCAAAAAACAGATAAGAATGACAGTAGCTACAAAGGAAGTATTCCCTAAGATTATCTTGTAGGCAGGCATCTCAGGATATTTGATGATCAATATCCTGAACTTGTCATAGACACATAGGATGCATGCTTTTTCAACTCTCCTCAACAGCTTCTCCCATCTACCTGAGTGCTACCCATTTTATCTTTGAATAAATATTGTTTATTGTAAGCCTAAGTATATAAAAAGTACATAACTAGAGTTTGGTTTGGATATCTTGATTAACCAAAATTTGTAGACTACATTTGTCACTCTAATTGTGAAAAAGATTACATTTTAGTTTTTTCAAGGATATATATTTTTAAAAATTGAGGTATGCATTACAGGTAATATAGTTTCATTTAAATAATTTACTGTGAAATCTCAATGTTTAGTGCTAGAATGTAGAGATGAGATCAATTTCATTAAGTACTATTAAACTAATATTAATATTTATTTGATGTAGGAAGAAAATATTACACAGTTTAAATATATATTCTGTAATATGAATGCCTATACTTCAAGCCCATAATTTCTGCTTACTGTCTTAGTTTATATTATTTAATCATTTGATGCCAAATCTCCTCATATATCTTATGTGGATTAATAATAATACCTAATATATGAACTAGATACTTCTAAGGCCCATGAAAAATGCTTATAACACATTGTAGCTGCCTAATATGTTATAAAATTAGAGGAAAGGCTTTTCACCAACTATATGTCTTTGTAAAAATTCTCTCATTCAGTTAGCATTCACTGTACACATTCTCTGTGCCAGATGTATGCTAATGAGATGGTTATGAATAAGGTAGCCTGTGCCATCATATAATGTAAATGTTTGAGGCTTTTCTTGTACTCAAATAATGACATGAAGACCTATTATATGTGCTAATGAACTTCAAGTATTATAGGAAGTGAGGGTTTGAGCTATTCTATCCTGACTCTACTGCCTCATGGCAACTCCCTCCTGGAAATTCCTCCTTGAGACTATCTCTTCAAGGGCTATGGAAGTTCTTCCTTATCAGTTCATTATTGACAATAAAAAAATGATGCAGAACTGTTTTACAAAATAAAGAGTCAGGAAATGCCTCATATAAGAACAAGACCAAGTCCCAACGGCAATCCACCCATATCTCTTGGCACAAAAAAAAAATCAGCATTTACATACACAACGCATTAAACATTCCCCAACAGTGTTCTAATTCTGATAGAATTATATCAAATAGCTCATATTCTTCTTGAGGTAGATTTTTGGCCACGTGTTGGAGGAAAAAATGGCTAGATGGGAATGCCAATCTTCAGAGAATATTTTAGAAATAAGAATGAATATGGTCCTTTTGGAGGAGAAAAGATGAATCAAAGACAATGGCTAGGTTAGTTGGCTTGAGCAATGGGCAAATGGTGATACTTTCATAAAATGGAATCCTAAAGAGTAGCCACTTTGACAATAAAAATTTATAATGTTTTTGTATTTGCTAGTAAAATAATATGTAGTTAGATATTGATGCTTAATGTAAGCTTGGATATCTTCACCAAATAGACTCACCTAGAAAAATGTACATACTATTACTGGACCAGGAGCAAATACTATATATACAGAGAATATCAAAGTTTAGTGGCTGGAAAAGAAAACAAAATTCTAAAGGCACATTAAAGAAACACTTAAGAGAGGTGAAAATATAATGAGAAGAGCTCAGTGTCCACATATATATGAATCAATAACAAAGTCATCATGCACATCAAATGGCTCTGAAATAATGAAACTGAGAATGCATTGAGGGAAAGGTTAGAATCAAGTGGTGCGAACAAATGTCTAACTTGTGTAGGTTGAAAAGAACCATATGACGAGAGAATAGCTCTATGACTAGATACACCTATATGAGAATTTCACTAATTGTAATAGAAAAGAGATAAAATAATATGGACTGAAATATAATTGCAGTGATGGCTGATAGGGCAGTATTAGCTCTCTCATCCAGGAAAGACCTTTGACAACATGCAGTGAGAATTATTCTTACATAATCACCCTGCTTCTGTGATGGATAACCAAAAGCATAGTTCTTTTATATATGTAACTTTCAACTTGAGTTTTAAGCTTCTACAGTTGAGACATAAAGAAAATTGTTCAAACTGCATTTTTGTCAACTTGTATTGCAGAAAAGAAAGCAACAATGTTTCTAGGCATGATTTTAAAAACAAAAGTGTTATTACTATATTTTTGAACAATTACTGTTGAAGACTTTGCCATTAGTATGACTTTAGCCATTTATTTTTGTTAATAGAAAAAGAAAAGAAAATTAAATTCATTCAGAGGTTTTATAGAATCAGATGTCTTAATTCTTGAAAAGCCACAGAATGTGTGTTCATTTAGGGGGCCAGTATTGAAAATTAAATTGAGACTGCTGTTATTGTATGTCAAAATTGCCTCTTGCATAACAGTTCAATGAACTATGTATCACTAATATTAAGTGAATGTGTTTTTAAAGACCTTACAGTAAGAACTAAAATCTTGAGAGAACAGTGATGCTGTCAAAATATAATTGTTTCAAACTTAGAAAATAAACTAATCACCAAAAATGCAACACTCACTGGCTGATAAAGGGCTAGTTTTCACATTGGAATTTGTATAAAAGCAGAGGAGGCATAACTTTAGTAGAAAGTTCTGTTACCATTGGCCCTTATGTTAATCAGGAACATCTGCTAAGGGGGTTAATTCCCCTCTATTTGGAAAGAGATGGGACCATTTAAAGAACCAATAAAAGGGCATCTGTATGAGATTGGAATCAGCTTCCTCTAAAATCCCATGACCCTTATACCAAGGAAGCAGAGGGAAAGCACTTGCTTTTGGTCACAAAGCTATCGACAAAAGTTCTGTAACTTCAAGGAAATTCTCTTCCCAGAGAAGAAATAGGTATTAAACTTAAGTTTGTAGCCTACAAAGTAAATCATACCTAGAAATGGAGATGTATCTGGATGAAGACTACATTAAGAAGTTAAAAATAAAACTACCACCTAATTATTTCCAGCCACAGTTCATGAAAATTGAGCAAAAGCCATCCTAAATTCTACGTGAGAGAGTGACCCATGAGGAGAGTTATGAACACAACATTGTTGGGTTAGTTTGATACAAAGAGTAAGAGGGACCCTGACTTAACACCTACCTTTAATAACAGTTCTTTATTGCTCCATTCTTAAGGCCTATCATAGCATTCCTGAATTCTGCCCTATAAATCTTCTCCTTTGATCCTGAGTCTAGCACAGAGCTTATAATCTATTAGATTTCTCCATTTGAAACCTGCCTTAAACTGCAGCCCTGGGATTGTTAAGATATGCAGGCCATGCGCTATCTCAAGTTCTTCTTCCCTTCTTCTAAGGTCTCAGTCAAATTATTTGTGTCTGGGTTAATGGTCCAATGTCTCTCTTTTGATTTAGAGTTGAAGTTCAATTTAGAAGGGCAAAACTGTCATATTTTGATGAAAGTAAGGCTGTGAGATAGAATGACAACTAAACCCAAGTAAAGAAAACCCTTTGTCAGAAGCAGATACTAGGAGTGGATGCTGAGCCAAAAAAACACCCTTCTGTCCTTGTGTGCATGGCCATGGTAGTCTTATGACAGAGATGCCTCAGACCCTAAGGATCTTAAGTGCCTCTTTGAAAACCAGCCTGCTTTTCTATAGTTCTTATACTCAAGTTTATAAGCAATTATAGTGTTACTGTAATTTGTCTTATTTTCAGTATCTTCAGTGAGTGTCTGTGCTTTAAGAAAATGTATATAAACTGAAAACCAGTCATCAAAAGACCTTCTAGATGCTAGGCCAAACTTAAATAGATTTCAGTGACTTCACAATGAACTATCCTCTATCTGACCTTCTCTGGTGTCTAAAGTTACAGTAAAAAGATGTAAATCCAGCTGTCTTAACAATTCTGGACAGCATGAATGCCAGAATACCAGCATAAGAATGAGACTGGGCGACTTAGGAACTCTAGGAAGCCATTTCATATTTGAAGACAAAACCTTTTCAATTTTTCAAAGGTTCCTTTTATATAAATCAAATTCAGGCATTTATGTGTTTCTTGAGCACTCACTTTCCCTTCAGACATCTTACCAAATCAAGGAATCCTCAGTTCCCAGAAGTCAGCTCAAGCACAGTATCCAGTACTGTGCATTGCATACATGTCATAGGAATACTTACGCTTTGCATTATGGGGACATAGCAGTGAGACTATGTCTCAGACCATCTGGAAATTTTGGCTCCACTGTACTACAAATAGAGCATTACAATAAAATATCATTTTATATTTGTTCTCTGTGTGTACTTATGAACACTTCCAACATCATGAGTTTCAAAATGCCATAATATTGGAATACTCATTTAAAACAAATATTTCAAATCACATGTTTTTTACACTATACAAGGGAAGTCTTTTTTCAAGGCAGGTTGTATTTAGGCATCAGCCCAAAGTCTTAGTTTTTCAAAGATGTGGAACGTATTTCAGGATGTCTGAAGGAGAGAAATATAATCTAAATAATGAAAAGAATTTTAGTATTGTGTACTTTTGTATAGACAGAAAAATTAAGGATATGACTCATATAGTAAACAGGGTAAATTATTATATAATTGTCTCCAAACTTGTGTAAAGACTGACTTTTATCACATTTTTCAATCTACACTAGCTTCAGTGTCCATATGTTCCAACATCAACCAGATATAGTATTGAAGACAGTGTCACAATTAAAAAAGATGCCTCATGCATTTACTACCCTCTCTTTTTGTCTTCCTAGTAACCCAACCTTAGTTCTTTTCTGAGAATCCGTGTATTCAGTCACATACCCATTTTCGTTATATCTAGGTATAGTTATGTTCTTGCCAATAAAATGTAAGTATAAATCTTGCAAGAAAAGAACAATGACAATTAGGTGAAATCTTAGGAAAGAGTTGGGGGAAAGGGTTGAAAAGTCCAGCAGGGGATAGGAACCCCCCCAGGAAGACAGAGTCAACTATTCTGGACCCTTGTGGGCTGCAGAGACTGAGCCATCAACCAAAGAGCATATATGGGCTGGAGTGAGGCCCCAAGCACATATGTAGAAGATGTGCAAATCAGTATCCATGGGTCCCCCTACAATTGGATCGGGAGCCATCCCTAAAGCTGTTGCCTGTCTGGGAAATCCACTCCCTAACTTGGCAGCCTTATCTGGCCACAGTGAGAGAAGGATGCACCTAACCATGTAGAGACTTGATGTGACAGGGTAGGAGGATACCTGGAGGATGGCGGGTCCCCTTTCACAGGAGAAGGAGAGGGGGATGGGACCAGGAAGGACAGCAATCTGGATATAAAATGAATAGATAAATATATAGATAGAGAAAAATAAAGTTTTCATGAAAATCTGAATTTCAATCCCTAGTACCCACATATGAAAATCTTCACTATTTTGAATGATAAAGTGTCCTTCAGAATGAAAATACCCTGTAAAATACAGTTGTCCAAGAAGTGCCTGACTGCCTATTATCAGACTCAATTTCTCTTTAATAAAACCTATTGGCTTATTACATTATCATTTGGTGTCTCTTATTAAATTAAATCAAATTACAACTTTCCCAATAGCATACGTTTCCTCTGTGATTGGGCACAGATCAAAGAAAGAAGTGAATTTGATAAATATTCCTGAAAATTTATATGGGGAAACTCATGTACTGCCTGTGCTTTTAATTCTCACATTTTCAGTCCAGAGACATTAAGAATAAACAACACAAGATTAGCAAGGTGGCTCGGTGAGTAAAGATCAGTTGTGCAAACATGAAAATCTGAATTTCAATCCCTAGTACCCACATAAAAGGCAGGCTTGGCTTCCATTGTATCTGTAACCCAGAACTGTGCAAGATAGAGACAGGTGGATCTGTAGGGATCATTGACCATCCAGCCTTCTTAAAATGATGAGACCCAGATTTATTAAGACCCTGTATCGGGACAGGAGAGATGGTTCAGCAGTTAAGAGCACTGACTGCTCTTCCAAAGGTCCCAAGTTCAAATCCCAGCATCCACATGGTGGCTCACAACCATCTGTAATGAAGTCTGATGCCCTGCCCTCTTCTGTGTTGTCTGAAGACAACCACAGTGTACTTACATATAATAAATAAATAAATCTTTTAAAAAAAAAGACTCTGTATCAAGAGGAGAACAATAGACAAGACACTCAGAATATTTCTCTGGCCTCAGGATGACAAATATTCAGGCATGGGCATAGGTAAGTGCATGCATGTGTGTGTGTGTGTGTGTGTGTGTGTGTGTGTGTGTGTGTGTGTGTGTTTGTGCGCGTGCACACGCACGTGCATACACACACAGAGAGAGAGAGAAAAGGGAGAAATACATCTTAAACATTCATTTCACATTTATTTAAGTGTAAGTATTAACAGCTATTAATTGGAGCTACGAGAAAAGACCATTCGTTAAAAAAAAAAAAAGTTCTTAAAAGAATTTCTACATGTAATAGCATACATATATTTTTCTGGGTAGAAGGTGTGTACATATCTCTTCTTTTTGCCACAAACAATAGCACAGACATCTTTCAGAACTGTTTGCATCCACTATGATTGTATATTATACACATTTGAGAAAGAAGATTTATCAGTCAATTAATTCTCTTCATTTAAAAGATAACTGTCACCTAATGGAGACTGTTAAAGAATATCCTCTCCTTTTCCATAACTATGGAAGACATTTGCATTAAATGAGGAGGTTCTTTATTTCCTCGGGATTCATTATGCCTGCTGGTTATTCCCAAGCTAAAGTCATAATCTTGTTTGCAACATCATAATCATTTACCCAGTGAACAATCAGTGTGTCACTAACAAAGAGTTATGACTTTAGGTAAAGGATAAACTACAGGCACAGATGAACTCTTAGGAAATAAACATTGTTTTCATGCAAATGTGGCTAGTAATAAATAACTGGGGATAAAAATTATGATGAAATAGAATATCCTACAAAATAGGGATGTGAAAGTGTGAGAGGATGGTTTAATATTTTGTTTTTTAAAAAAGTATGGTACACACAGTGTTTATAAATTTCTGGCATAACTTTAGTACATAATTTTAACTATTATAAAATGTTTCTATATGGCGCAATGGTTGATCATTTTTAATAAAATAAATGTAGATCTGGCATTCTGTATCATTTAATCTAATTGCCATAGTTGATGAAAGTTGTTTTGATGTTGATTTTATTGGCCTGATCATATCAATTTGACCCTAGATTTACTCACAAGTTTATGATGGTGAGCTTTAGTTATGGAACTAATACGATGTGGAATTATCTAGAAAAAGTCACAGTAAAGGAATGTCTTAATAAGTTGATTCATAGATGTATCTGTGGGGAATTGTCTTAAGTATCTTAAGACCTAAGCCACTGTGGTCAGCACCATTCCCTAGGATTCTCCTGGGATTAGAAAAGTGAGCTAGGAACAGATCAGCAAGCAGCAGAGCATGTATGCATTTATTTATTTCTGCTCTTGATGGCAAATATGATGCACTAGCAATTTGAAGTTCCTACCTTAACTCCTATATGATGACTATAAACTAGAAATATTCACTGATTAAAACCCTCTTCCTCCTAAGGTAGTTTTGTCAAGATATTTTTTCATAGAAACAAAAAAGAAACTAGAACACCATTTCACCATTTATTTATCAAATGTAAATTATTTAGGTTTGAACTCCTGAAAGGTGATAATAGAGCAGAGCCCTTTTTAGCTTCAAAAGCATTTAAATATTCATTAATTTAATTTATTCTCACAACACACTAGATAACCTGAGGAGGGACCTTATGCTTCTTTCTACATATATTATTTTTAATATTTAAACATAGTATTTCTTCTCTAGGTATGCTATGCATATGGTTGCCTTTGGGAGACATTATGAAATGAGATAGCTTATCATTTGAGGTGTGTGCACTCTTTCATTTCCTAATGTCCTTCCAGATTGAAGAGGCATCTCCTAGTTTGAGTACACAATGGTGAATAAAAGAAGCATATTACATGTTCAATCAAGATGTTCCACTACACCAATTAAAATGTATAATCTACTTTAAAAGAATATCTTCAAGAGAACATGGAAGCAGTAATTACTATAAGTATGGATTTCTCATTATGAGAAACCATAAAGAAGGGGCCAAGGGAATAAATGTGTTAGGGATTAGATATCATGCTTTGTGAGGATCTATAATGAGATAGACCTAAGAGATGAAAGCAAACATATTCCCAAACCTGCATAAAATAAGCATGTCTTAAGCCACTTTAGAAAGCTCTATCTGAAACAGAGAACTTGTTTTTCTGAATGAGTGAATTACTTAGAATACCTAATTATCCTACTATGTAGGCAGAGCTATAACATTTGTAACATTCAATCATCCACAAAACTTGTCAGTGCAACTCATGCGTCTTAAACACCATTAAATGACCTGGAGATTTTCAGATATCATGGGCCTGTGCTTTGTACAGGACAGAGCAGTGTATCATGGTGGTCTCATCACATTTAAGCTATTGAACAAATGTTAAAAGCATTTTATTTCTATTTTGTGGAAGACCAATATGGTGATATAATGTTGTCATGTGTATTGGAACCCTGGAGTTCTAAGTCTTAGTGTTTGAAATGAAGAGTTTGAGTCAGGTGTCCCTTTGGGAAAACAAAAATCTTTAATAATGCAGAACATAAGAGGCAAGTTTTATCTGCACATGACTTAACTATGCTACTGAAGTAGAAAATGGAATGCCAATGAGTTAGGTTTCTAACACCAGTCACTCTTTGAGGCTGAGAGTAGAGCCTAGCTAGCCTGTGTTAAGGTAGTAGTTTTGAAGAGAGGCACCCCCCAAGTCTCCTGCTTTTGAATGTTTTACCCCCCAGTTGGTGGCTTTGTTTGGAGGCTTAGGTGTAGCATTGTCTAAGGAACTATGTCACAGGAAGCATGCTATGAGAATTTTAAAACTTGAACCATTTATAGTTTCCTCTCTGTGATTCTGCTTGAATTTCAAAATAGAACCTCTCAGCTGCAGCTCCAAATTTCATACCTGATGCCTCTGTTCTTCTCTGTTATTCTGCTCTAACTCTCTGGAATCTCATGAGCTCAAATAAAATTTCTTTATAAGTCACCTTTGCCATGATCTTTTACCAAAGCAACAAAAAGTAATATCAATCTGTATGCTATGACGATCTTTAGGCTGTCAATGATCTTCTCTGTTCAGGACCTGGGTTTTCCAAGAGATAAGTCCAGTAATAAAATTCCAAAGGCCAGTATTCGTGTGAAATCATTGGAACACTTTCCTAACTTGTCCTAGAGATGCAATGTGCTAACTGTAATATCCCTTTTATGGCTCAGATGCCTCTGAAATATTCAGAGCCTACTCAGTTCTACAGTCAGAACTATGTGCAGTCTTTGAAAAGTAATTTTAAGCTTGAGTTTTGAAATGAGTGATTACATTGAATCTCCTTCAGGCAAAAACTAGAATCTTACTTAGTTTTTATGTCCTCATTAGGCTAATAGCCATAGAATTAAGGAAGTTAGCTAAGTGTGTGGTTATGGGGAGCAAATGAAGGCATAATGAAGTCTCTTCACAGCGACTCTTCAGTGTCTTGTCATGGCATGTTATATTATGTAATGGGTTTAAACACATTCAGACCCCAATTGATGATAGAAGAGCTTATAAATCTTTTTGGGAACAGGGCCTCCTTAGCAGTCATAGACTACTAGGGTTGTGCTCTGAAACTTGTATTATGCCCGGTTCTTGTCTGCCTCTGTTCTGCCCTGTACTTTGAAGTGAGAAGAGTCTTGTTCATACCCTCTCTACTCTGTGAATTCCATCATAAATTTTTAGTCATAACAAATAGTAACCCTGAAACTATGGGCCAAAATAAAACTCCTCCTGTTTTAAGTACTTTCTGCTAGGAATTTGGACCAGAAATAAGAAAAGTCACAGGTCAAATTCTAAGTTCTATATGGCACATTCCATATTTCAAATTTTGACCAAAATGCATTTATGATATTTATTAGTTTAAGAGTTTCACTATATTAGCCAGGCTAGCCTATAGCTCACTATAGAGCTCAAGATACCCCACAATCTTTATGTTACAAAGATAATATATCCTTTTGGATATATTAAACCCATTGGGATAATAAAACCCATTACAGCCTTGCTTTTCACCTATAGATATAACACAATCACCTTCTCAGATAGATATTACCTTGACCAAGAGGCCAGGATCTAGCTGATCAGAAGAGTGCAATGATATCTACATATATAATAATGGCAACATATATTGTAGAAAGGAGGAGAAGGTCCTAGGACTTTCACTTGGGATGAAACGATTTTCCTCTTGCTCTCTTCATGTTACCAAAGTTCTGAAATGTTACAGTATATACAGTATATCAGCTAAAGTAACTCCACTTTGACCAAAGCAACCATCTTAGAAGCTTGAGGCCAGCTCTATTAGCAACTTGAGTTGCTAAAACAATTCCAAGGAGTGAATCTTGTTAAAAATTTTCAAGAAATACTATTAAAGCCCCTTTACCTTTACCCAGGAATGTATAACTGCTATAAAACAATTAGCCAACTGTTTGTTCTAGCTTCTGTGAATTTGCTTAATTGCTGCATGTATAAAACTTGGGATTTTATCTCATGTCTGCAGAAGAATTACTTTGTGAAAGTAATTGTGTGATTGTGAGTTTTGCCTTTAAAAGCCTCGCTATATTCAGTCTGTGTAGCAGTTCCTGCAGTCTTATTAATACCTGAAAGTCCTGGTGGTCTTTCCAGTTGTCTTGAACTTTATAACAACAAAACATGGAAGAGTATACCAATATGAAGAACTCCAGGATGCAGCTACCATAAGGGCTTCATTCACGACTCTATGAGACTTTGCTGTGATGAGGCTGATTTCAGGTTATCCACACATTTCTATAAAAAAAAAAAAACCCTCACCCATAATCTGTAAGTAACCTCAATAAACTTTTGTTGCTGTTGTTCAGAAAGTTGGACTTGGATGGAACTCCTATTTTAATCTGACATTGGAACCTTATGTGAGAGCAGACCTTTGTTCATGTAGCTCCAGGAAAAGTTAATGCAGTATCTTGAAACAAGTACATAAAAGACTGATACCATGGCTGACAACATGAAAGGAATAGGAGTGGTATAACTCCTACATGAATGAGGCACCACTTTTAGATTTCCCGAGAAAACCACCTAAATTTTAGAAATTGTATCTGGAAGAACATTTTTTTTCTTCAGCAAAAATAATATCTTTGGACAAGGCCAAGAAGAAAGTCAAAATCATCAAGCCTGAGTTAACATGCTAAAAGGAACACATTTTTCTATGTTAACAAATAAAGGGGAAAAACATATTTGACTCCAGATATCAAAATACAGACAGCCAGTAGCAGCAGGAGATATGCCAAAAGAGCTGTTTAAATAAACTCTGAAGATGTGGAGATGATACAATGCTGTGTCTATGGAATTGTGAAAACTTACATGTCAAAAGAAACAGTAAATTACTGCTCAAGGAGGTAGGCTTTTAGCTGATCTCCTTTTCCTCAGATACTACAAATCCAATCACTCTCCAACTCCTGGGTTGTCCACAGCTCTGTAACTTGCTGAGGCCTTCCATTGCTCCCAGCTCACATGTCCAAAATATCTTCTTTTTTCACTCACTCCTTCCTTCCCATCCATTTGTCCCAAATAGTGACTACTGTAGGTGAATACCTTGCAAATAACCAGAGAAGCCTGCCAGAGAAGCAAGAAAGCTAACTAAGCAGGGAGGCAAACTGCAGAATTTACTTTTCCTCTTCTCCAAATGAAATCCCCCAGACTCATTCCCAGATCTGTAGCAGACTACATGATGTGGTCTTACCTCACTCTTTACCTCACTCTGTATGTTCTTTCCTAGGAGACTAAACAGATCTTGTTGGAGCATGCTGTATTGTTTCCTCTTACTGAAGATTATGGGTCAACTTAACCCCAACCTCATCCCTAACTCCAGCTTTCAGCTAATTTCTTTTCCTAAACATTTTTTCCAATACACATTCTAACCAGAAATCCCTGGGGCCATACATGGCAGCAACCTGGAAGAATTACCTACCCAGCATTATACAGCCAACATGCACTCCTGTGTACCCAATAGAACAATAGACATCAATGAATAGAACACCAACCCAACAAACAGGAAACCAGATACCAACACCCATAATAACAATGACCCAGGTGCTAAAGAGATGGCTCAGTAGTTAAGAGAACTGACAGCTCTTCCAGCGGTCCTGAGTTCAATTCCCAGCCACCACATGGTGGCTCACAACCATCTGTAATGGGATCTTATACCCTCTTCTGGTGTGTCTGAAGATAGCAACAGTGTACTCATATACAGAAAATAAATGTATATGCTCCTCTGTTGTTTGTCTTTCATAGATTTAATTGATTTATTCATTCTTCTTTGAGGAGTTCTGTCATATTCCTAAAGGCATTATCAATTAAGATTCTTGTCTTATGCTACATGTTATGTGTCTAGGGGTGTACTATAGTAGTGTTGTTAGGCTCTATAGAAGAAATATTTCCCTTGGTATTATTGTAATTTTAATGCTGGAGTCTAGGATTCTGGGCTTGGATCATTGTTTTTTGTTTGTTTGATTTTGTCTTCTTTTTAAATTTAGAGGAGGAAAATGAATAAAGCATTTCAAGACCTGAAAGTAGAAATAGAATCAGTAAAGAGAACTCAAAATGAAGGAAGTATACAAATGAAAATTTTAGAAACTTAAAATCAGGAATCTCACACACAAGCCTCACCAAAAGAATACAAGAGAAAGATGAAAGAACTTCAGACACTGAAGACATTGAAGAATGAATAATGCCATCAAAGAAAATGGTAAGTCTAAAAGCCTCTAGGCACAAAATATCCAGGAACATGGAACACTATAAAAAGACAAAATCTATGAATAACTGGAAAAAAGGAAGGAGAAGAAACCCATGTCAAAAGCACATACAATTTTTTTTAAGATAGAGAAGAAAATATCCCTTACCTGAAGAATGAGATGCCTATCAAGGTGCAAGAAGCAAAAGAAACACCTAATATAATGAACCAAAAAAGAAATTCCCTCCACACATAATAATCAAAACACTGAAGTTATAGAAAAAAAGAAGAATATTTAAAGCTGCAAGGAAAAAAGAATAAGTAATATATAAATGCAGACCACTAAGAATAACACACAACTCTTCAAGGTAGAGTCTAAAAGCCAGAGGCATCGATAATGTTCTACAAATTTTATGAGGTTACATATGCCAGCCAAGACTAATATTATAACTAGCAAAAATTTTAATTATGAGAAATCAAAAAAGGAAAACACTTCATGATAACATCAAACTTAAGAACTATCTATCTACAAATCTAGTTCTACAGAAAGAGCTGAAGGGAAAACATCATTGAGCATCCTGAAACATCAGGAAAAGGCAAATAAATGCAACCTTGAGATACCACCTCACACCAGTTAGAAGGGCTAATATCAAAAACTCAGGTGAAAGTGGATGCTAGCAAGGATGTGTGGAAAGTGGAACACGCCTTCATTGTTGGAGGGATTGTGAGCTAGTAAAACCACTCTAGAAATCAGTTTGGTGGCTCCTCAGAAAATTGGACATAGTACTACCTGAGGACTCAGCTATACCACTCCTGGGCATATACCCAAAAGATGTTTATATAACATTTAACATATAACAAAGACACTTGCTCCACTGTGTTCATAGCAGTCTTATTTATGATAGCCAGAAGCTGCAAAGAACCCAGATGTCCTTCAACAGTGGAATGGATACAGAAAATGTGGTACATTTATACAAAGGAGTACTACTCAGCTATTCAAATTAATGACTTCATGAAATTCTTAGGCAAATGAATAGGACTTGTAAATATCCTCAGTGATGTAACCCAGTAACAAGAAAAACACACATGGTATGTACTCATTGATATAAGTGGATATTAGCCCAAAAGCTTGAATATCCAAAATAAAATTAATAGACCACATAAAGCTCTAGAAAAAGGAAGAACAAAGTATAGATGCTTCAGTCCTTCTTAGAAGGTGAACAAAATACACCTGGAAGGAAATATGGAGACAAAGTGTGAAGCAAAGACTGAAAGAAAGGCCATCCAGAGAGTGTCCCACCTGGGGATCAATCCTATAAACAGTCTCCAAATCCAGATACTATTGTGGATGCCAAGAAGTGCTTGCTGACAGAAGCCTGATATAGCTGTCTCCTGAGAGCTTTGCTATAGCCTGAAAAATACAGAGGCAGATGTTTGCAGACAACCATTGGCCTGAGTATAGGGTCCCCAATGGAGGAGTGAGAGAAAGGACTGCAGGAGCTGAAGGGGTGTGCAACCCCATAAGAAAAACAACAATGACAACGAAGAAGACCCCTGCCCCAGAGCTCCCAGAAACTCAAACATTAACCAAAGTGTACACATGGTTCCAGATGCATATTTAGTAGAGGATGGCCTTGTTGGACATCTATGGAAGGAGAGGCCTTCTTTTCTGTGAAGTCTCAATTCCCGAGTATAGGGGAATGCCAAGACAGGGAGGTGGGAGTGGTTGGGTGGATGGGGGAACACCAGCATAGAAGTAGGGGGAGGAGGCATAGGATAGAAAGTTTCCAGGAGAACCAGGAAAGTTGATAACATTTGAAATGTTAATAAAGAAAATATCCAATAAAAATTAAAATAAAATAGTTGAAAGGGGAAAAAGGAAAACACAAAAAATAAATAATTTTAGACCAGCAAATAAAAACAGGGAGGAAAAACCCCAAACTGAAAAAAATAAAAGCTAAAATAATGGAAATTAATGTACACTGCTTATTGATGAATCTTGATATTAATAATGTCAATCCACAAATAAAAAAGATCACAGACTAAGAACTTAATGAATTCCTGACTTTTAATACCTGAGTAGTACTCTATTGTGTAAATGTACTATACTTCCTGTATCCATTAATTCACTGAGGGTCTTTCCTGCTTCTGACTATTATAATTAAGGCTGCTATAAAATAGTGGAGCTTGCGGCCTTATTCCATTTTGGAACATCTTCTGAGTATATGCCCAGGAGTGGTATAGCTGGGTCCTCAGGTAATACTATGTCCAATTTACTGAGGAACAGCCAGACCGATTTCCAGAGTAGAATCCAGCTTGCAATCCCACTAACAATGGAAGAGGGTTCCTATGTTTCCACATCTCCAGAATTCGGTACCTGAATTTTTTTTTTTATGCACTAAATGTAAGGGCACCCTTATTCGTCAAAGAAACTTTACTAAAGCTCAAAGCACACATTGCACCTAACACAATAATTGTGGGTGACTTCAACACTCCATTCTCCTCAATGGACAAATCAGGAAAGCAGAAACTAAACAGGGACATAGTAAAACTAGTTGAAGCTTTGGACCAATTGGATTTGACTGATATTTATAGAACATTTCACCCTAAAGCAAAAGAATATATATTTTTCTCAGCACCTCATGGTACCTTCTCCAAAATTGACCATTTAATTGGTCACAAGACAGACCTCAACAAATACAAGAAGAGCAAACTAATCCCATGGCTCCTATCAGATCACTATGGAGTAAGAGTGGTTTTCAATTGCTGAATAGTACTCCACTCAGTATATATATATATATATATATATCACATTTTCTGTATCCATTCCTCCATTGAAGGATATCTGGGTTCTTTCCAGCTTCTAGCTATTATAAACAAGGCTGCTACGAACATAGTGGACCATGTGTCTTTATTGCATGCTGGGGAATCCTCTGGGTATATGCCCAAGAGAGGTATAGCAGGGTCCTCCGGAAGTGTCATGCCCAATTTTCTTAGGAACCCCCAGACTGATTTCCATAGTGGTTGTACCATCTTACAATCCCACCAGCAGTAAAGGAGTGTTCCTCTTTCTCCACATCCTTGCCAACACCTGCTGTCTCCTGAGTTTTTAACCTTAGCCATTCTGACTGGTGTGAAGTGAAATCTCAGGGTTGTTTTGGTCTGCATTTACCTAATGGCTAATGATGATGAGCATTTCTTTTTTTATATAGTTTTATTTTCTATATTCTTTGTTTACATTCCAAATGATTTCCCCATCCCCGGATTCCCCCTCCCCATATGTCCCATAAACCTTCTTCTCTCCATCCATTCTCCAATCACCTCCCTCTTTTTCTCTGTCCTTATATTCCCCTCCAAGGCTAGATCAATACTTTCCAGGATCAGGACCCTCTCCATTCTTCTTCATGGGAGTCCTTTGTTATGTGATTTGTGCCTTGGGTATTCAGGGCTTCTGGGCTAATTAATATCCACTTATCAGAGATTGCATTCCATGTTTATTCTTTTGTGATTGGGTAACCTCACTTAGGATGATATTTTCCAGATCAAACCATTTGCCTAAAAATTTTGTGAACTCATTGTTTCTAATTGCTGAGTAGTATTCCATTGTGTAAATATACCACATTTTCTGTATCCATTCCTCCTTCGAGGGGCATCTGGCTTCTTTCCAGCTTCTGGCTATTATAAATAAGGCTGCTATGAACATAATGGAGCATGTGTCTTTATTGAATGCCAGGGAATCCTTTGGGTATATGCCCAGGAGAGGTATAGCAGGATCCTCTGAAAGTCTCATGTCCAGTTTTCTGAGGAACATCCAGACTGATTTCCACACTGGTTGTACCATCTTACAGCCCCACCAGCAGTGGAGGAGTGTTCCTCTTTCACATCCTCGCCAACACCTGCTGTCTGCTGAGTTTTTGACCTTAGCCATTCTGACTGGTGTAAGGTGAAATCTCAGGGTTGTTTTGATCTGCATTTCCCTAATGACTAATGATGTTGAGCATTTCCTAAGGTGCCTCTCGGCCATCCGAATTTCTTCAGGTGAAAATTCTTTGTTAAGATCTGTACCCCATTTTTTAATAGGGTTATTTGGTTCCCTGGGGTCTAACTTCTTGAGTTCTTTGTATATATTGGATATTAGCCCTCTTTCAGATGTACGGTTGGTGAATATCCTTTCCCAATTTGATGGTTGTCATTTTGTCCTTTTAACAGTGTCATATGCCTTACAGAAATTTTGTAATTTTGAGGTCCCATTTGTCAATTCTTGATCTTAGAGCATAAGCTATTAGTGATCTGTTCAGGAACTTTTCCCCTGTGCCCATGTCCTCAAGGGTCTTCCCCAGTTTCTTTTCTATTAGTTTCAGTGTGTCTGGTTTTACATGGAGGTCCTTGATCCACTTGGAGTGAAGTTTAGTACATGGAGATAGGAATGGATCAATTCGCATTCTTCTGCATGCTGACCTCCAATTGAACCAGCACCATTTGTTGAAAAGGCTTTTTTCCACTGGATGTTTTCGGATCCTTTGTCAAAGATCAAGTGACCATAGGTGTGTGGATTCATTTCTGGATCTTCAATTATATTACATTGGTCCACTTGTCTGTCACTATGCCAATACCATGCAGTTTTTAACACTATTGCTCTGTAGTATTGCTTGAAGTCAGGGATACTGATTCCCCCAGAATTTCTTTTGTTGTTGAGAATAGTTTTAGCTTTCCTGGGCTTTTTGTTATTCCAGATGAATTTGAGAATTGCTTTTTCTAACTCTGTGAAGAACTGAGTTGGGATTTTGATGGGGATTGCATTGAATCTGTAGATCGCTTTTAGCAAGATGGCCATTTTAACTATATTAATCCTGCCGATCCACGAGCATAGCAGATTTTTCCATTTTCTGAGGTCTTCTTCGATTTCCTTCTTCAGAGACCTGAAGTTCTTGTCATATAGATCTTTCACTTCTTTCGTTTGTGTTACACCAAGATACTTTATATTGTTTGTGGCTATTGTGAAGGGTGTCATTTCCCTAACTTCTTTCTTAGCCTGCTTATCCTTTGAGTATAGGAAGGCAACTGATTTTCTTGAGTTGATTTTATAACCAGCCACTTTGCTGGAGTTGTTTATCAGCTGTAGGAGTTCTCTGGTGGAGATTTTCTGGTCACTTAAGTAGACTATCATGTCATCTGCAAATA
Source organism: Apodemus sylvaticus (assembly GCF_947179515.1). Taxonomy (NCBI): domain Eukaryota; kingdom Metazoa; phylum Chordata; class Mammalia; order Rodentia; family Muridae; genus Apodemus; species Apodemus sylvaticus. The sequence goes on along the minus strand of NC_067475.1, from coordinate 93,071,834 downwards.
GTGATAATTTGACTTCTTCCTTTCCAATTTATATCCCCTTGACCTCCTTATGTTGTCTAATTGCTCTAGCTAGAATTTCAAGTACTATATTGAATGGAGAGAGATGACTGCCTTGTCTAGTCCCTGATTTTAGTGGAATTGCTTCAAGTTTCTCTCTGTTTCATTTGATGTTGGCTACTGGTTTGCTGTATATTGCTTTAACGATGTTTAGGTATGGGCCTGAGTTCCTGTTCTTTCTAAAACGTTTAGCATGAAAGGATGCTGAATTTTGTCAAATGCTTTTTCTGCATCTATGAGATGATCATATGGTTTTTTTCTTTGAGTTTGTTTATGTAGTGGATAGCATTGATGGATTTCCTTATATTGAACCATCCCTGCATTCCTGGAATGAAGCCTACTTGATCAGCATAATTGTGGCTTCATAGAACAAGTTAGATAAAGTTCCTTCTGTTTCTATTTTGTGGGATAGTTTGAAGAGTATTGGTATTAGGTCTTCTATGAAGGTCTGATAGAATTCTGCACTGAAGCCATCTGATCCCGTGCTTTTTTTGGTTGGGAGACTTTCTATGACCCTTTTTATATCTCCGGGTGTTATGGGACTGCTTAGAAGACTTATTTGATCCTGATTTAGTTTTGGTGTTGGATATCTGTCTTGGAAACTGTCCATTTCCTCCAGATTCTCCAGTTGTGTTGAGTATAGGCTTTTGTAGTAGGATCTAATGATTTTTTGAATTTCCTCAGTTTCTGTTGTTTTATCTCCCTTTTCATTTCTAAGCTTGTTAATCTGGATACTGTCTTTGTGCCCCTTGGTTAGTCTGGCTAAGGGTTTATCTATCTTGTTGATTTTTCTCAAAGAACCAGCTCCTGGTTTTGTTGATTCTTTATATTGTTCTCTTTCTCACTAGTTGATTGATTTCGGCCCTGAGTTTGATGATTTCCTGCCATCTACTCCTCCTGGGTGAAATAGCTTCTTTTTGTTCCAGGGCTTTCAGGTGTGTCATTAAGCTGTTAGTGTATGCTCTCTCCATTTTCTTTTTGGAGGCACTCAGGGCTATGAGTTTTCCTCTTAGCACTGCTTTCATTGTGTCCCATAGATTTGGGTATGTTGTGTCTTCATTTTCATTAAATCCTAAAAAGTCTTTAATTTCCTTATGTCTTCCTTGACCAAGGTATCATTGAGTAGAATATTGTTTAGTTTCCACGTGTTTGTGGGTTTTCAGTTGTATTTGTTGCTATTGAAGACCACTTTTACTCCATATTGATCTGATAGGAGGCATGGGATTAGTTCGATCTTATATTTGTTGAGGTCTATCTTGTGACCAATTATATGATCGATTTTGGAGAAGGTACCATGAGGTGCTGAGAAAAAGGTATATTCTTTTGCTTCAGGATAGAATGTTGATATACATCTGTTAAATCTAATTGGTCCAAAGCTTCAATTAGTTTCACTGTGTCCTTGTTCAGTTTCTGTTTTCCTGATCGGTCCATTAAGGAAAGTGCAGTGTTAAAGTCACCCCCAATTATTGTGTTAGGTGCAATGTGTGCTTTGAGGTTTAATAAAGTTTCTTTTATGAATGAGGGTGCCCTTGCATTTGGAGCATAGATGTTCAGGATTGAGAACTCTTCTTGTTGTATTTTTCCTTTGACCAGCAAGAAGTGTCCCTCAGAGTCTCTTTTAATGACTTTGGGTTAAAAGTCAATTTTATCTGATATTAGAATGGCTACTCCAGCTTGTTTCCTGAGACCATTTGCTTGTAAAATTGTCTTCTAGCCTTTTACTCTAAGGTAGTGTTTGTCTTTGACCCTGAGGTATGTTTCCTGTAAGCAGCAAAATGTAGGGTCCTGTTTATGTATCCAGTCAGTTAGTCTATGTCTTTTTATTGGGGCATTGAGTCCATTGATGTTAAGAGATATAAAGGAATAGTGATTATTACTTCCTGTCATTTTTTATGTTATTTTTTAAATTTGATTGGTTAACTTATTTTGGGTTTGATGAAAGAAGATTACTATCTTGCCTTTTCCAGGGTGAAGTTTCTCTCCTTGTATTGCTATTTTCTTCCTATTATCCTTTGTAGGGCTGGGTTTGTGGATAGATATTGGGTAAACTTGGTTTTTTCATGGAATATCTTAGTTTCTCCATCTATGGTGATAGAGAGTTTTGCTGGATATAGTAGTTTTGGCTGGCATTTGTGTTCTCTTAGAGTCTGCATGAGATCTGCCCAGGATCTTCTAGCTTTCATAGTCTCAGGTGAGAAGGCTGGTGTGATTCTGATAGGCCTTCCTTTATATGTTACTTAGCCTTTTTTTCTTACAGCCTTTAATATTCTTTCTTTGTTTAGTAAATTTGGTGTTTTGATTATTATGTGATGGGAGGTAGTTCTGTTCTGGTCCAGTCTGTTTGGAGTTCTGTAGGCTTCTTGTATATTCATGGGCATCTCTCTCTTTAGGTTAGGGAAGTTTTCTTTCATAATTTTATTGAATATATTTGCTGGCTCCTTAAGTTGTAAATCTTCACTCTCATCTATGCCTATAATCCTTAGGTTTGGTCTTCTTATTGTGTCCTGGATTTCCTGGATGTTTTGGGTTACAAGCTTTTTGCATTTTGCATTTTCTTTAACTGTTGAGTCCATGGTTTCTATGGTATCTTCAGCATCTGAGATTCTTTCTTCTATCTCTTGTATTCTGTTGTTATTTGCATCTATGTCCCCTGATTTCTTCCCAAGATTTTCTATCTCCAAAGTTGTCTCCCTTTGAGGTTTCTTAGTTGTTTCTACTTCTGATTTTAGATCCTGGATTGTTTTGCTTAGCTCCTTCACTTGCTTGTTTTTGCTTTCCTGTAATTCTTTAAGAGATTTTTGTGTTTCGTCTTTCATGATCTCAGCCTGTTGACCAAAGTTCTCCTGTATTTCTTTAAGTGATTTTTGCGTTTCCTCCTTATTGGCTTTTGTATTCTCCTGAATTTCTTTCAATGATATTTGTGTTTCCCTTGTAAGGGCTTCTAACTTTTGATCCACTTTCTCCTGAATTTCTTTAAGTATGTCCTTCATGTGTTCCTCTACCATCATCATGACCAGCGATTATAAAACCAAATCTTGTTTTTCTGGTGTGATGGGGTATCCAGGACATGCTGTTAAAGGAGAATTGGGTTCAGATGCTGCCATATTATCTTGATTTCTGTTAGTGACATCTTTTGCCATCTAGTTCTCACAGGTGTTAGTTGGTCTTATCAATGCTGGACTCACCAGTGCAAGCTGCCTCTTCCCAGGTGGTCTCTGGTGCACAGCTGACCTCCTGCACTGCCTGGAGACAGGGGGCTGTGGCCCAGGCTCTTCAGATTCCTGAAGGCTCCTGCCCAGGGCCTGCTGGATTCACCAGAGCACACTGACTCTTACCAGCTGGCCTACCGGGTGCCCCTCTGGCTTCTTGAGGGACTTGGACATGTGGTGTTGCAGCCCAGGCTGTTCTGGATCCTGAAGCAGAGATCTGAAGGCTCCTGCCGGAGGCCTCAGGACTGGAACCTAAGCTCTGTGCCACAGGAGCATGCTGTGTGCTCCCAGTCTGCCTCAGGGTGCAAACCAGTCCTCTTGCACTTCCAGGAGACTGAGTGCTGTGGCCCAGGCTCTTCAGATCTGGAAGCAGATACCCCAGATGTTGAGCATTTCTTAAGGTGCTTCTCGGCCATTTCTTCAGGCGAAAATTCTTTAGGTCTGTACCCCATTTTTTAATAGGGTTATTTGGTTCCCTGGGGTCTAACTTCTTGAGTTCTTTGTATATATTGGATATTAGCTCTCTATCAGATGTAGGGTTGGTGAAAATCTTTTCCCAATTTGTTGGTTGCCATTTTGTCCTTTTGATGGTGTCCTTTGCCTTACAGAAACTTTGTAATTTTATGAGATCCTATTTGTCAATTCTTGATCTTATAGCTTGATCTTGGTGTTCTGGTCAGAAACTTTTCCCCTGTGCCTATGTCCTCAAGTGTTTTCTCCAGTTTCTTTTATATTAGTTTCAGTGTTTCTGGTTTTACATGGAGGTCCTTGGTCCACTTGGAGTTGAGCTTAGTACAAGGAGATAAGAATGGATCAATTCGAACTAATCCCATGCCTCCTATCTGATCACTATGGAGTAAAAGTGGTCTTCAATAGCAACAGAAACAACAGAAAACCCACATACACGTGGAAACTGAACAATACTCTACTCAATGATACCTTGGTCAAGAAAGAAATAAAGAAAGAAATTAAAGACTTTTTAGAACACAATGAAAATGAAAACACAACATACCCAAATCTATGGGACACAATGAAAGCAGTGCTAAGAGGAAAACTCATAGCCCTGAGTGCCTCCAAAAAGAAAATGGAGAGAGCATACATTACCAGCTTAATGACACACCTGAAAGCCCTTGAACAAAAAGAAGCTATTTCTGCATGCTGACCTCCAGTTGAGCCAGCACCATTTGCTGAAAATGCTATCTTTTTTTCCACTGGAAGTTTTCAGCTCCTTTGTCGAAGATCACGTGACCTTAGGTGTGTGGATTCATTTCTGGGTCTTCAATTCTATTCCATTGGTCCACCTGCCTGTCCCTGTGCCAATACCATGCAGTTTTTAACACTATTGCTCTGTAGTATTGCTTGAGGTCTGGGATACTAATACCCCCAGATGTTCTTTTACTCTTGAGAAGCTGGAAAGAACCCAGGTTTCCCTCAATAGAGAAATAGATTTAAAAAAAAGTGGTATATTTACTCAATGGAGTACTATTCAGCAATTAGAAACAATGACTTCATGAAATTCTTGGACAAATGGATGGAGCTATGAAGAACATCATACTAAGTGAGGTAACCCAGTCTCAAAAGATCAATGATGGTATGCACTCACTGATAAGTGGATATTAGCTTAGAAACTTTGAATACCCAAGACATAATCCACCTATTAAATGAGGTCCAAAAAGAATGGAGGAGTGGCCCCTGGTTCTGGAAATACTCAGTGCAACATTATAGTGGAATACCAGAACAGGGAAGTGGGAAGGGGTAGATGGAGGAACAGGAGGAGGGAAGAGGGCTTATGGGACTTGCGGGGATTGGGGACTCAGAAAGGGGGAAATCATTTGAAATGTAAATAAAAAACATATCAATAAAGAAAACAAAACAAAACAAAACAAAAAAATAGCACAGGACCAGACAGTTTCAGTGCAGAATTCTATCAGACCTTCAAAGAAGACCTAACACCAATACTCTTCAACTATTCCACAAAATAGAAACAGAAGGAACACTACCCAATTCCTTTTATGAAGTCACAATTATGCTGAATTTTTTATCATATCCCTTTTGACTTGTGAGAGGTAGAATCTAAGGGGATTTTTGATTTGCAATTCCGTGATGACTAAGGATGTTGAACATTTCTTTAGGTGCTTCTCAGCCATTTGGTATTGAGAATTTTTTGTTTACCTTAGTTCCCCATTTTTTAATAGGGTGATTTGTTTCTCTGTAGTCTAACTTCTTGATTTCTTTGTATATATTGAATATTAGCCCTCTATTGGGTGTAGGGTTAGTAAAGATCTTTTCCCAATCTGCTTGTTACTGTTTTGTCTCAAGTGTCCTTTGCCTTACAGAGGTCTGATTTGTAAATTCTTGATCTAAGAGCATAAGCATTGGTGATCTGTTCAGGGAATTTTCCCCAGTACCGATGTGCATTAGGCTCATCCACACTTTCTTTTCTATTAGTTTCAGTATATCTGGTTTTATGTGGAGTTTCTTGATCCACTTACTTGAGTTTAGTAGAAGGAGATAAGAATGGGTCTATTTGCATTTTTCTATATACTGACCACCAATTGAACCTGCACCATTTGTTGAAAATGCCTTTTTTCCACTGGATAGTTTTAGCTCCTTTGTCAAAGATCAAGTAACCATAGGTGTGTGGGTTCACTTCTGGGTCTTCAATTCTATTGCATTGATCTACCTGCCTGTCACTGTACCAATACTATGCAGTATTTATCATGATTGCTCTATAGTACAGCTTAAAGTCAGAGATGGTGATTAAACCAGAAGTTCTTTTGTTGTAGAGAATAGTTTTCACTGTCCTAGGTGAAATTCTTAGGCAAATGGATAGAACTACAAAATATCATTCTGAGTGAGGTAACCCATTTGCAAAAGACCATAAATGGTATGCACTCATCGATAAGTTAATATCAGCCCAGAAGCCCAGAATACCTAAGATAAAGTTAACAGACCACATGAAGCTCAAGAAGAAGGAAGATCAAAGTGTGGATACTTCAGTGCTTCTTAGAAGGGGGAACAAATTACCCATGGGAGAAGATACAGATACAAAGTGTGGTGCAGAGACTGAAGAAAAGGCCATCCAGAGTCGGTCCCACCTGGGGATCCATCCCATGTACAGTTACCAAATCTAGACAATATCTTGCATGCCAATAAGTACTTGCTGACAGGAGCCTGATATTGCTGTCTATGAGAGGCTCTGCCAGTGCCTGAAAACTATAGAGGTGGATCCTCACAGCCAACCAGTGGACTGAGCACAGGGTCTCCAATAGAGTATCTAGAGAGAGGACTGAAGGAGTTGAAGGGGTTTGCAGTCCAACAGGAGGAACAATAATATGAAACAAATAGTACCTCCATAGCTCCCAAAGACAAAACCACCAACCAGAGAGTACACATGAAGGGACCCATGGCTCCAGCTCCATATGTAGCAGAGGATGGTCTTGTCAGGCATCAATGAAAGAATAGGCCCTTGGTCCTGTGAAGGCTCAATGCCCCAGTATAGGGGAATACAAGGACAGGGAAGGAGGTGTGGGTGGGTGGATAAGCAGGAGAAGGGAAGATGGGATAGGAGGTTTTCAGAGGGTAAACCAGAAAATAGAGTAACATTTGAAATGTAAATAATAAAAATTTCTTGTAAAAAAAAAATCACAGACTAATGGAAAATATTTAAAAACAGGTTCTATACTTCTGCTACATCTATAAAACACACATTAACATCACGGATAAATATCACCCAAAGGTAAAATTATAGAAAAATGATATAAACAAATGGACCTATGAAGCAAGCTAATTTAGTAATACTCACAAATATTTGACAAAATAGACTTCAAATCACAACTAATAAAACATAGGAAAGTACATTATATTCTCATCGGAGGTCAAATTTCTCCAGGAGGATAATTTAGTTCTGAACATCACTGTACCAACACAAAGCCACCCAAGTTTATAAAAGAAGCACTACTACAACTTAAATCAAATATTGGCCCTCCTACAGTGATAATGGGTAATCCACTCCCACTGATAAACAAGCCACTTTAATAACCCACTCCCACTGAGAAACAAGCCATAATACAAAAACTAAACAGAGAAAGACTGGAAATAATATCATTCAAACTATCCAACCACCACTGGTTAAAGCTGGCTTTTAATAGCATAAACAACTGAGTGCTCAATAATAGCATAAAGAACAGGAAGCTTACAAACTCATAGAAACTAAACAACTTACTCCTCGAGTAAAAAAGGTCAAGACAAAAAATTAAGACATTAAAGACTTTTTAGAACTTAATGAGAATGAGTTACATATCTGAACGAAACAACATATACAAACTTGTGGGACAGTGCAGGCTTAGATTTTTTCCAAACCTACTTTTAATAATGGTTATTAAATTCTTTAACCTCCCTTCTAGCCCACTACCCACCAGAAAAGTGGAAAGGAAAGGTTAATAGAACAAAAGAGGATGTGCATCTGGTTAGAAATAGTTATTTGGAGCATCTCAATCTTCATTTGTCAGGACAGTAGCAATCCAGTTCATAGCAGAAAACATGAAGCTCTGCCAATCATCCCAAATCCACAGGAAGAAACCAACAGAATACCACAAGAAGCTCATTGGTGATTTTCATTTCTATGAAGTCATAAAACATGATCACCAGCAAAGAATAGTAAGACATATTGAAACCAAATAGCATCATCCACTGTCTATTGGGTGATATTATACACAGTCCAAACATCTCATGTTCTCTCAGGCATCTGCTCTAGCAAAACTAGCATGCTCTTTTTGTAGGCTGCTTCCAGAAAAGCACCAAGTGTCTATTGTCAGAAAAACATGCTCTCATAACAGTTTTCAGAAAAAAAATCACATGACACAACTGGGTTTCCAAAGAAACCAAGCATTTCCACTTAAGGACACAATGAGGGTAGGCAAGTTCACAGCAATAAGTGCCTACATTAAAATTTTGGAGACATCTCATACTTTAAGTTACCATCACAAATCATACCTAGAAGGAGTTGATGGCAAGAAATAATCAAACGTAGGACTGAAAATAACAAAAAAAAAAAAAAAGAGAAACAAAGAATACAATACAATTTAAAGGATCAATTAAACAAACAGTTGTTTATTTGATAAAATCAATAATGGTGAAAAGTTCTTACCCAAATTAACTAAAAGGCAGAGAGGGCAGATCCAAATTAACAAAGTTAGAGATGTAAATGAAAATGGGGAATAACTATAGACACTGAAGAAATCTAGTAAATTTTAAAGACATCCTTTAAAAACCTGTACTACACCTAATTGAAAAATCTAAAGAATGGAAAATATTCTTGATGCATACTACCTAACAAAGTTAAATTACAGTTGTGCTTAAATAGGCATCATGGATACAATAGCCTTCACCATTACTTAAAATTTTCTTGTGGCAATTGTCTCTAAGGAAGTGAAAGACTTGCTCTATTAAAATTCAAATATTTTGAAGGAAGAAGTTGAAGAAGCTTCCCAAAGTTGGATAGTTCTCCCTTAACCATGAATTGGTAGAACTGATAGAGAATAAATGGCTATGCTACCAAAAACAGTAAACAGATTTGATACAATCTTTATCAATATTCCAACAGTTTTTCACAGGTCTTGGCAAGACAATTTTCAACTTCATACGAAAATACAAGAAACCCAGAATAGCTGAAATAATCCTGAATAAGCAGAGAGCTTCTAGATGTATTACTATCCCTGATTCCAAATTGTACTACAGAGATAATACAAACCAAATGGACTTGACACAGAAACAGAAATGTTGATCAAGACAATCAAATTGAAGAATAGTACAAAAACCCATTCACTTACTGACTCCTGATTTTTTATGAAGAAGCCAAAATTATGCACTAGAAAAAAATACAGCATTAACAAACAGTTCTGCAGTTCTATTGGTGAAGCCTAGTTCTGAGGAAGGCCCCAGCATATTGGAAATGCCAATACCATGGGATGACCACCAATAACATCAGTGACAATGGAGTAGATCAACTTGAGCTACAGAGGGCAGAACTGGAGAAGTGACACCAGCCAGCACTTTGGAGGAGCCCAGAAGATCATGTGTGGATCCCAGACACTGAAACAAGCTGTAACATTGAAGTTGCCTTGGAGACCCCAAGATGTTTGAGATGCTAGATCTGTGTGCTATCTGTTGAGGAAAGCTACTAACAGGGAGTGGAACCAGCCCTGAAGAAAGAAGAGTTTTGCAGTCAACAAAGAATGAAAAGGAGTTGGAGATCTGAAGAACATGTTTTCATCAGATATGGAGATGCAAAGGTTGGAGTTTGCCCAGCTGGCTTCTTGTTTTTCTTTGGGGATTGGATGAATCTCAGAAGAGACTTTGAACTTGGACTTTTAAAACTATTGAAACAGAACTCTGCCTCCCACCAGTCACGAGAGACTCGCCTCCATCTTGGTTCTCAGACTCCAAAGAGATCAGACAGACTGCGGTATACAAATATAACCCGAGGCCAACATCACGGAGGTGTAAGCCCGACAAGCGTTGGCCTGCACCCAGGCCCTGAGCTGTTTGGGGGCCATCGGGGTGCCAACGCAGCCAAGAGGTTTTCCCCCCACTCCCTGACACCCACCTCCTGCCCAGAGCGCATGCCACCATTTTGCCTACAGGATGCCAGACAGCTCTAGCAGGCAAAGCCTGCTAACAGGCATAGCCCAGGGCTAACATAGCAGGGGTCTAGGCCCCAACAGGCCCTGGACTGATACCAAGAACTGGGCTGCTTGGTGGGCCATCTGTGTGTCAACCCGGCCAGGAGGTTGTTAGCCCAGCAGACTCTCCCAGAACTTTCAGGGAGCGTGCACACACTCCCCCCATCCTGGCCACCTGACAGACCCAATTAACAGTCATAGACTGAGGGGAACTTTGCTCAGACCTTGGACTCCCAGGCTTTTGCCTAGACTCAGGGCCTGAGCAGCTAGGCTAGCCTTGTGTAAACCAACACAGTTGGGAGATCAGATCACAGTTGTTAGCCCAGCAGAGTGATCAGCACGCAGAAAAGATTCCCGCAGCATACACCCTTCAGCACTCCCTGAAGGAGCAAAGAGGGACCATCTGGTTCACAGACACAATTTGGGGCAAAGCACACTAGGGCTGCAGGGGAACCAAGAGGAGGACAGCACATCAGCAATCTGCTACAGGGGAAACCCAGCCTTCCAGTGTTGCAGAAATAGCTCCAGAGCCCCTCAAGAGGCTCAAACACCAGCCAGAGACAAGACCAAATAACTCCAGAGAACAAGATGGCAAAGGGCAAATGCAGGAACACTACTAACAGAAATCTAGGCAATATGGCAGCATCTGAACCAAACTCTCCAAAATCAGCAAGTCCTGGTTATGCCAACACACCAGAGAAACAAGATTTGGATTTAAAATCACTGGTCATGATGCTGCTAGAAGAACACAAAAAGGACATAAATGAATCTCTTAAAGAAATACAGGGGAACATGAATAAGCTATAAACCAGTATAATGGAAACACAAAAATCACTTAGAGAAATGCAGGAGAATAAGGCTCAAGAGATAGAAGCTAATAAAGAAGAAATGCAAAAAAAAAAAAAAAAAAAAAAAAAAAAAAAAAAAAAACTTAAAGAAATGCAGGAGAACTTGAGTCAAGGGGAAGAAGTCATGAAAGAGGAAACACAAAAATCTCTTTAAAAAATTACAGGAAAACACAAACAAACAAATGATGGAACTAGCAAAACCATCCTGGATCTAAAAACAGAAGTAGAAACAACTAAGAAATCACAAAGGGAGACAATTTTGGAGATTGAAAACCTTGAGAAGAAATCAGGGGACATAGATGCAAATATCAACAACAAAATACAAGAGATGGAAGAAAGAATCTCAGATGCTGAAGATACCATAGAAACCATTGACTCAACAGTCAAAGAAAATGCAAAATGCAAACAGCTTGTATCCCAGAACATCCAGGAAATCCAGGATAAAATGAGAAGAACAAACCTAAGGATTATAGGAATAGATGACAGTGAAGATTTACAACAGAAAGGGCCAGCAAATATCTTTAACAAAATTATGGAAGAAAACTTTCCCAACTTAAAGAGAGAGATGCCTATGAATATACAAGAAGCCTACAGAACTTCAAACAGACTGAACCTGAGCAGAAATACCTCTCACCACATAATAATTAAAACCCCAAATGCACTAAACAAAGAAAGAATATTAAAGGCAGTAAAAGAAAAAGGCCAAGTAACATATAAAGGAAGACCTATCAGAATCACACCAGAATTCTCCCCAGAGACCATGAAAGCTAGAAGATCCTGGGCAGATCTCATGCAGACTCTAAGAGAACACAAATGCCAGCCAAGACTACTATACACAGCAAAACTCTCAATCACAATAGATGGAGAAACCAAGACATTCGATGACAAAACCAAATTTACACAATATCATTCCACAAACCTAGCTCTGCAAAGAATAATAAGAGGAAAATTCCAATACATGGAGGGAAACTACACCCTGGAAAAAGCGAGATAGTAACCTTCCTTCATCAAACCCAAAAGAAGATAACCACTCAAATATAAAAATAACAGCAAAAATGACAGGAAGCAATGATCACTATTCCTTAATATCTCTTAACATCAATGGACTCAATTCCCCAATAAAAAGACATAGACTAACAGACTGGATAAGGAAACAGGACCCTACATTTTGCTGCATACAGGAAACACACCTAAATTTCAAAGACAAAAACTAACTTAGAGTAAAAGGCTGGAAGACAATTTTACAAATCAATGGTCTCAGGAAACGTGCCAGAGTAGCCATTCTAAGATCAGATAAAATTGACTTTCAACCTAAATTCATCAAAAGAGACACTGAGGGACACTTCTTGCTGGTCAAAGGAAAAATCCACCAAGAACAACTTTGAATTCTGAACATATATGCGCCAAATGCAAGGGCACCCTCTTTCATAAAAGAAACTTTACTAAAGCTCAAAGCACACATTTCACCTAACATAATAATTGTGGGGGACTTCAACACTCCACTCTCTTCAATGGACTGATCAGGAAAACAGAAACTAAACAGGGACACAGGAAAACTAATTGAAGCTTTGGACCAATTGGATTTGACTGATATTTATAGAACATTTCACCCTAAAGCAAAAGAATATATCTTTTTCTCAGCAATTCATGGTACCTTCTCCAAAATCGACCATATAATTGGTCACAAGACAAACCTCAACAAATACAAGAAGATCGAACTAATCCCATGCCTCCAATCAGATCACTATGGTGTAAGAGTAGTTTTTAATAGCAACAAAAACAACAGAAAGCCCACATACACATGGAGGCTGAACAATACTCTACTCAATGACACTTTGGCCAAAGAAGAAAGAAAGAAAGAAATCAGAGACTTTTTAGAATTTAATGAAAATGAAGGCACAACATACCCAAATCTTTGGGATACAATGAAAGCAGTGCTAAGAGGAAAACTCATAGCCCTGAGTGCCTCAAAAAAGAAAATGGAGAGAGCATACACTAGCAGCTTAAGGACCCACCTGAAAGCCCTGGAACAAAAAGAAGCCAATTCCCCCAGGAGGATTAGAAGACAGGAAATCATCAAACTCAGGGCTGAAATCAATCAAGTTGAAACAAAGAGAAACATACAAAGAATCAGGGAGTCCAGGAGCTGGTTCTTTGAGAAAATCAACAAGATAGATTAAACCATTAGCCAGACTGACCAAAGGGCACAGAGAAATTATCCAAATTAACAAAATTAGAAATGAAAAGGGGGATATAACAACAGTAACTGAGGAAATCCAAAAAATCATCAGATCCTACTACAAAAGCCTATACTCAACACAACTGGAGAATCTGGAGGAAATAGACAATTTCCTTGACAGATACCAAATACCAAAATTAAATCAGGACCAAATTGATCATCTAAACAGTCCCAAAACCCCTAAAGAAATAGAAGGGGTCATAGAAAATCTTCCAACCAACAAAAGCACAGGACTAGATGGTTTCAGTGCAGAATTCTAACAGACCTTCAAAGAAGACCTAACAACAATACTCTGCAAACTATTCCACAAAATAGAAACAGAAGGAACACTACCCAATTCCTTCTACGAAGTCACAATAATGCTGATACCAAAACCACACAAAGATCCAACAAAGAAAGAGAACTTCAGACCAATTTCCCTTATGAACATTGATGCAAAAATACTCAATAAAATTCTTGCCAACCGAATCCAAGAACACACCAAAACGATCATCCACTATCATCAAGTAGGCTTTATCCCAGGGACACAAGGTTGGTTCAATATAGGGAAATCCATCAATACATTCCACTACATAAACAAACTCAAAGAACAAAACCACATGGTCATTTCATTGGATGTTGAAAAAGCATTTGACAAAATTTAGCATCCTTTCATGCTTAAAGTCTTGGAAAGAACAGGAATTCAAGGCCCATACCTAAACATAGTAAAAGCAATATACAGCAAACTAGTAGCCAGCATCAAACTAAATGGAGAGAAACTTGAAGCAATCCCCCTAAAATCAGGGATTAGACAGGGCTGCCCACTTTCTCTTTATCTTTTCAATATTGTACTTGAGGTACTAGCTCGGGCAATTAGACAACATAAGAAGGTCAATGGGATACAAATTGGAAAGGAAGAAGTCAAACTATCATTATTTGCAGATGATATGATAGTTTATCTAAGTGACCCAAAAAACTCCACTAGAGAACTCCTACAGCTGATAAACAACTTCAGCAAAGTGGAGGGTTATAAAATCAACTCAAGGAAATCATAGCCGTCCTATACTCAAAGGATAAGCAGGCTAAGAAAGAAATTAGGGAAATGACCCCCTTCACAATAGCCATAAACAGTATAAAGTTCCTTAGGGTGACTCTTAACAAATATGTGAAAGATCTGTATGACAAGAACTTCAAGACTATGAAGAAGGAAATGGAAGAAAACCTCAAAAAAATGGAAAAACCTCCCATGCTCATGGATCGGCAGGATCAATATAGTTAAAATGGCCTTTTTGCCAAAAGCAATATACAGAATCAATGCAATACCCATCAAAATCCCAACTCAATTCTTCACAGAGTTAGAAAGAGCAATCCTCAACTTCATCTGGAATAACAAAAAACCCAGGATAGCTAAAACTATTTTCAACAATAAAAGAAATTCTGGGGGAATCAGTACCCCTGACCTCAAGCAATACTACAGAGCAATAGTGTTAAAAACTGCATGGTATTGGTACAGTGACAGGCAGGTGGATCAATGGAACAGGATTGAAGATCCAGAAATGATCCCACACACCTATGGCCACTTGATCCTCGACAAAGGGGCAGAAAACATCCAATGGAAAAAAGATAGCCTTTTCAACAAATGGTGCTGGTTCAACTGGAGGTCAGCATGCAGAAGAATGCGAATTGATCCATCCTTGTCTCATTGTACTAAGCTCAACTCCAAATGGATCAAGGACCTCCACATAAAGCCAGACACTTTGAAGCTAATAGAAAAGAAACTGGGGAAGACCCTTGAGGACATCGGTACAGGGAGAAAGTTCCTGAACAGAACACCAATAGCTTATGCTCTAAGATCAAGAATTGGCAAATACCAAAAGGTGAATCATGGTATGCACTCACTAATAAGTGGATATTAACCTAGAAAACTGGAATACCCAAAACATAATCCACACATCAAATGAGGTACAAGAAGAAAGGAGGAGTGGCCCCTGGCTCTGGAAAGACTCAGTGAAACAGTATTCAGCAAAACCAGAACGGGGAAGTGGGAAGGGGTGGGTGGGAGGACAGGGGAAGAGAAGGGGGCTTGCGGGACTTTCGGGGAGTGGGGGGGCTAGAAGAGGGGAAATCATTTGAAATGTAAATAAATTATATCGAATAATAAAAAAAAAAGAAAAAGAAAAAAAAAAAGAAAAAAAAAAGAATTGGCAAATAGGACCTCATAAAATTACAAAGATTCTGTAAGGCAAAGGACACCATCAAACGGGCAAATCGGCAACCAACAAATTGGGAAAAGATCTTCACCAACCCTACCTCACATAGAGGGCTAATATCCAATATATATATAAAGAACTCAAGAATTTAGACTCCAGAAAAACAAATAACCCTATTAAAAAATGGAGTACAGAGTTAAACAAAGAATTTTCACCTGAAGAACTTCAGATGGAGGAGAAGCATCTTAAAAAATGCTCAACTTCATTAGTCATTAGGGAAATGCAAATCAAAACAACCCTGAGATTTCACCTTACACCAGTCAGAATGGCTAAGATTAAAAGTTCAGGAGACAGCAGATATGGCGAGGATGTGGAGAAAGAGGAACACTCCTCCACTGCTGGTGGGGTTGCAAATTGGTACAACCACTCTGGAAATCAGTCTGGCGTTTCCTACGAAAACTGGACACCTCACTTCCAGTAAACCCTGCTATACCACTCATGGGCATATACCCAGAAGATTCCACAGCATGTAATAAGGATACATGTTCCACTACGTTCATAGCAGCCTTATCTATAATTTCCAGAAGCTGGAAATAACCCAGGTATCCCTCAACAGAAGAGTGGATGCAAAAAATGTGGTATATATACACAATGGAGTACTATTCAGCTATTAGAAACAATGAATTCATGAAATTCTTAGGCACATGGATGGACCTAGAGAACATCATACTAAGTGAGGTAATCCAGACTCAAAACATGAATCATGGTATGCACTCACTAATAAGTGGATATTAACCTAGAAACCTGAAATACCAAAAACATAATCCACACATCAAATGAGGTACAAAAAGAACGGAGGAGTGGCCCCTTGTTCTGGAAAGACTCAGTGAAGCAGTGTAGGGCAAAATCAGAACAGGGAAGTGGGAAGGGTTGGATGGGAAAACAAGGGTAGGGAAGGGGGCTGATGGGACTTTTTCGGGAAGTGGGGGTCTAGAAAAGGGGAAATCATTTGAAATGTAAATAAAAAATATATCGAATAAAAAAAAACTATTGAAACTTCTGTAGATTACAGGGACTTTTGAAGTTGGACTAAATGTATTTTGCATTATGATAAGGTATGGCCCACATAAACTCGTGTTTGAACAAGCCAATGAGATCCAGGGAGAGGAATGTGATGGTTTGTATATGCTTGGCCCAGGGAGTGGCCCTATTAGGAAGCGTGACCTTGTCGGAGTAGGTGTGTCACTGTGGGTATGGGCTTAAGACCCTCACCCTAGCTGCCTGAAAGTCAGTCTTCCACTAGCAGCCTTCAGATAAAAATGTAGAATTTTCAGCTTTGCCTGTACCATTCCTGCCTGGAAACTGCTAAGCTCCCACCTTGATGACAATGGACTGAACCTCTAAGCCTGTAAGCCAGCTCCAATTAAATGTTGTCTTTTATAAGACTTGCATTGGTCATGGTGTCTGTTCACAGCAGTAAAACCCTACCTAACACAGTTAGTTTGTAGAAAGAAGCAGCCATATTTGAAAGTGAACTCTAATTGAGGGACAAAGTGACAAATCAGTGAAATATTTAATACGATTAATCAGAGAAAGTTTATGCTCAACCCACATAAGAACAGCACAAGAGAGGACACTTAAAAAAGAAAGAGAGAAAAAGTATAGTTATTTGTATTTATGGCAGTATTATGATGGCAGGTTGCAGAGAACAAGTTAGAGGTGAAGACAGAATGAGCTAGAGAATGAGAGGGAACCAGAAAATTACAGCATACTGCCAACCTTAGTAAGAGGAAAAACAGAGCAAGTTAGGCAAAAGCATAAGGAAGTTATATTGAATCAGTCAACTTGGAAGATTAGATTGTATGGAGGCTAGAAGCCCAGGGATAGTTAGAACAGAGATAGAAGCACTCTGTCCACAGCTCAAACTATGTGTTTGCATTTCATCTCATTCCTACATCTGAGTGCCAAGGACCAGCCTCAGCTTGGAAAGGTGTTCAGAGAGGAGGCGTGTTTGCCAGCTAAGAAACAAATGACTGAATATCAAATCATGTGTTACAAGCTGGTGGCCTATGTTCTGCCAGAGACAGGATTTCCAGACTATACTCTGTTCTGCTTTCTCTGGGGAATCTCTAGACCTCTCTGGGTTCTGCTCTGCTTCAGACAGCTTTCTCTTGCTATTCTAAAATCTCTCTGAATAGTTTACTTTCAGATCAAAAGCCCAGTTTTTTATGCTACGTATCAATACAGTCATTAACCTTGGTCCCCTTTTATTATCCCACAAATTGGCATCCCATGCCTCTAGCTTCTTGATTTTCAAAAAAAAACATAGCATCATAGCAAGCGCAACTGAAGATAATAAGATATCCAAGAAATTAACATTCCTACTACACCTGGACCTAAAGTAGCTCTGTCTCAGGCTGACCTAGAACATAAGAGTCTACCTGCCTTGGTAACCATAAAAATAAAAAAAATAAAAAACTTAGTTGGTTGGGATCTTGACTTGAAATCACCACTCTCTAAATCCCTTAATCTCCTTCCTTAGTATCCTCCTGACAAGGTAGCTCAATGGACAACTGCTTCTTTTCCTTTAAGTCTGTGAAACTCCTTGCACAATTCATATCGTATCCTTATATTTTGCATACTTGAGAAATTATATATTTTCAAATTCAGGTTTTCAACATCCTTTCCCATAGCATTCAGGGCTGTCCTGAAGGCCACAGATTTTTATCATTTTGTTGAGACATGGATATGTCCTTTTTGATCATCATGGAGTCCTTAACCTTGGCAGAAAGGGCATTCCTTGAAGAAGGAACATAAACATATGTACACTGTTTTAGGAACAAGCCTTATGCCCATAGCAACCATCAATATTCATGGAGGCCTGTGCCCTGCTGGACCAGTTCCAAGGAAAGGAAATCATGTCACACTGCTCCTTACATGGCCAACTTGGTTTCAGGATTTGAGGAAATAAAGGAGACATTTACAGACAGTTTCTGAGAAAATTGACAATCAGTCTATATCAAGAAGCAGCTATACTGCTCACTCTGAGCTCTAAGGCATATACTAAAAGAAACCTCGCCAGACCACAAAACACTCTATCACCTATGTTCATAGATTCTTTATTCTATAAGAGGTAAAAAGTATAAGCAATCTAGGTATTCCTCAACTGAAGAATGGATAAAGTGGATATGATACATTTTCATATTAGAGTCTTTCTTACTTGGTAGGGTCTGTTATAACTTTAGCCATCTTGTATTTGTTTGCCATGTTGCTTATAAGATAAAATTAACTTCCTCTGTTCTAGGGTTTTAGGAGTTAGTACTTTAACTGACACTAAAGAATGTTACTAATGAGGCAAAAAGTTATTGCTGAATTACTTATGCTCTGTTATATTAATATTCTGAAATTCCCCTGTGCATTACCTGTCCACCAACCTCTTACTTCTTAGAACCAATCACCGTAACTTTAGTTGATAATACTTTGCCTAGTTAGCAAAAAAAATGTTATACCACTTTCTTGCCTGTCTTTTAAACATTTGAAACTGGTTTTTCCTGTAAAACACCTGGACTGAGAATAGACTGGCACCACATTTAGGCTCCTGGGTCCTTTTTGTGGTCCTGATTGTTCAGTTTGAATAAAGCATTCGATAAACTTTTTTTAATTGAATATATTCTTCATTTACATTTCAAATGTTATACCCCTTCCCTGTTTTCCCCCTCCCCCCAAAACCCAACCCATCCTCCTACCCCCAGCCTCCAAGAAAATGCTCCTGCACCCAACCCACTTCCATGACCCACTCCCCTGGATTTCCCCACACTGGAGCTTCTATTGAGCCTTCACAGGACCAATAAACTTTTATCATATCTGAAACTGGTGTTTGAGTGGTCAGTGAATAGCTAATCCTAGGCTCTATCATTACTCAGTATTAAAAACAGTGACATCATATGATTTGCAAGCAAATAGAACTAGAGAAGATCCTGAGTGAGGTAATCCAAGCCCAGAAAAACAATTCTGGGCTTGCAAAAACATATTCACTTGCAAATGTATATTAGCCATAAAGTAAAGTATAACCATGCTACAGTCCACAGACCCCCAAACAGCTAAGTAACAAGGGGTGGGGGTCAAGGGGGCACTTGAATTTCATTGAGAAGAGGAAGAAAAGTAGACTTAATGGGTAATGTCAAGGAAGCGGACCAGGTGGGGGAGAAGTGGAGGATATGAACGGGAGGGATCAAGTGGTGATAGGACTGAGGAAAAAATACTGAGAGAGAGAACTGAAATTTGAGGTGCAGAAGCATCTATGTTTAGGATGAACTAGAAACCAAGGGCAATGGTATCTCCCCCAAACCAATGATGATGATCCTAGCTAAGACTTCTAGCCATGGGTAAACAGGGCCTGAACTGGCCATCTCCTGTAACCAGGCAAGAATTCCAGTGGCGGGACTGAGACACCAACTAAGCCACAAACCCTTCAACCTACAATTTTCCTGCCTACAAGATATGATGGAGTCAATTTGTGACTAGTCCAGCTTTAGATCCATGGCATATGAGGAGAGGGAGTCTATTCCTCACACAACCCAGAGGTGAGGGTGAGGCACTGGGAGAAGATGAAGGAGGGGAAACTAAACATAGAATATAAAATAAATAAAATTAAAATTATTTTTTCATTTAAAAATCTATTTTAAATAAAAGTAAAAGAAATTAATCTCTCAACAAAATGAAATAAAGTGAGATTACTTTTTAAAATTTTGTATAACCACATTCATTTGAAAGTGTCTTTTTTTCTTCTGCAAAATATGTGGATTTCCTGATTGCTTATTCTCTATGCATTTTAATCATATTTAGTTACATATCTTTTAGTATTAATAGAAATTATGTAATCTTTACCATTACTTTATAGCCTACATGTGAGGATCTGTGTGGATTCCAGTTTATTGGTCCTAGAGTGAAATGGCAATGAAAAAAATGACACTGTGATCCTAACAGTACTATACCAGGATATCCAGGATCACAGAATAACAAAATAATTTGAACCTTTAGCTTGATATATTTGGTAGAAATACAACCAAATATCAACATTTATTTTCCTAAGACAACAAAATCCAAACTTCAGGGGAAACGCCTCTAAAACTGCTGAAAGTGCCAACCACTACACTACCATCTACGTTTATTCATACAACTTCTTAAATATGTCAATTGCAGTACTATGTAAAATCTTAATCACCCCTCCCCCCAAAAAACAAGATCTGCAACTAAAGAATGCCAGCAAGAAGTAAGCTACAGTAGTGATTGACCGCCTTTCACACAAAGTACATTTGGTTGTGTGTGTGTGTGTGTGTGTGTGTGTGTGTGTGTATGAAGGAGAGAGATGGACAGACAGACAGACAGACAGACAGAGATAGAAAGACAGAGAGAAGGAAACAAAGAGAGAGACAGAGACAGAGACAGAGACAGAGAGGTGGGGCAGTAAAAGGAGGATCAATTTATACAGTTGTACTATTAACTCCAAATTTCTGATGGGCAGGTTGGAGGTCCACAGAAGAACTAAGGGTGAATCTCTTGCCAAAGAGCATGAAGGTAGAATTTTATCTCCTTTAGAGGAAATTATTTATTCTTAAATTATGTATAAAGCTCACCCACATTATCCAGAATAATTTCCTTTACTCAATATCTAATCATGAAAGTGCTACTTTCATCAAAAATTAGTTTCCCATAAACATCTGTAATAGTGTCTGAACTCTGCAGACTAGCTGAGCTGGCACATAATATCTTCCAGTTTGTTGACCATCCCAAAGTAAAATGCTTTAAGATCTCTTTTTGAAAATTTATGGGAACTGACAAATAGTTTATCCACTTTATTTTAGGTCTTCCTTTTCCCCATTTGCATCAACTTTGAGAAGTTGCCACAGCTCCCATTATGCAATGTCAAAAAGCACTGTAATTTTAAGCTCAGTTGGTGACACTGTTATGACATGACCATAGAGAATACACTTTTTGACATAATCATGTCAAGCATAATTGAGTAAGGAACATCAATTAGCTTAAACACAGCCTGTTCTGTCCTATGGTAAGTTTCATTGACATAGTTTTACCCATTACCAATGTAATTCATAATGTATGTGAGTTTATGACATAAAATATGGTATCTAGGAAAAAAAAGAACTTAAGCTTATAACATCACTAATCTTTATTAGTTTACAGGCTTAGAAACAAAAGTGTCATTAATAATATCCAATACTTGCACAAATTAATCACTCAGTTGTTTGGTTTATTCTGAGTACAGAATGGAAAAGTAATGAACTGTTAAACCTTCTTTGCCCATGGAAGTGTAA
Organism: Apodemus sylvaticus; assembly: GCF_947179515.1. Classification (NCBI taxonomy): domain Eukaryota; kingdom Metazoa; phylum Chordata; class Mammalia; order Rodentia; family Muridae; genus Apodemus; species Apodemus sylvaticus. Next base: position 93,050,277 of record NC_067475.1, on the reverse strand, counting down.
TGACATGTTGCTTGTCAAGAAAATCTTCCTCTTCCTCATCTGTACTGTAATCCCCAAGTGACAGCAAAGACTGCATTTCAGTATTTCTTCCAGAAGAGCTAAAAATGCATTAGAAGATCAATACACAGCACATGGCACCAAGTTTTAGCTTCATTTGTCTTATAATCTATATTATTTATGCTGAAGTCATTGGAAGCAGGCTGAATGTGGCCATAAGTTCTGATGCTCCTGGGATATACTAAACCACTTCATGATGAGAAATTCTCCCATTTTCCTCTTTCTGAGAAACAAAGCTACAATCATACCAAAGGAAGAGGAATTTTATGGGCTTCAATGGTTTCCTTCCCTGATGACTTTCAATGAACTTCTAAAACCTGGAAAGCCTTGGGTCATTATTAAGATTATTCATTGTGATATTGGCTGCTTAAAAATATCTTAGACAACAGAAATTCAGATAAATGATTTCTTTATGTACAGTAAATTAGGAGAATGTGTATAGTCACCCAAGATCAACCAAAGCTAAACTTTAATGACCCTAACTATTTGCCTGGAGTTTTGGTTTATTTTTTTGTTTACTAGCTTGTTTGTTTGTTTGTTTAATTGATTGATTGGATGTTTGATTTTGTTTTGGATTTTTATCTATAGGGAATGTGGACCACCCAAAAGTTTAATACATGGATACCTGACATTTAGAAATAAATATAGCTTGGGTAAACAAAATTCTCTATATCATTTAGATATTTTGGCCCAATTTCTAGCTCATGAATATTAGAAAATATGAACATATTCACCCTGTGATGGATATGGCCCTTTGATAGATTATTTCATCAAATCCAAAACAACCCTAGAATTATCAGCAATCCCTAGAATTATCTGTAAGCCAGCTGGAAAGAGAATACAAGTGCAAAGTGGGTTTTATGCTTCCCATTTACCTGTAAATCCTGCTTCATATCATATATCACCCTGTGTTTTTAGCATGAAATTTCTTTTGTGAAATATGAACACACATGTTGATTTAGTTTGGACTTTAGTAACTTTTAGGGGAGGAAAGAGAAATTCAACACTCTTCCTTTTTTTAAAGTGTAATTTGTATTGAAATGCAAATACTTAAAGAGCTCAGACTTGAAATGATTTTCCCTTTCTGAAAAATTTGAGTTACATAATCTTAATTTCCATTGAGCATGAGACTTCAAACTAATCTGAGAGACTTATAATTACAGAGTTCTTTGTTTTGAATTTATTTTCTTATTTCTAAAGCTGCCAGTGCCACCAATAGCCAAATTTATCTCTTTGTTGTAGCATTTGCCAACTTGAGCTATGTGTCTTTTAAATTGATGCCCACGTTCAAAGAAGTATAAAATTCTGCAAATTAAAATACTAGTAAAAATTCTAGAATAAATTTTAAGAAAAAAACTTCTCAATTTTTTTAATATTTATATTGGGTAAGAGTCTACTTGTATGAACAGAAAATTTATGAGATTAATTAATTCAACTAAGACAACTGTCGTTCAATATAATACTGGAGGATTATTATTTTTCACTCCGATTTAATGACACACACTATTTAGCAGAGAAATATCTTCAAATTAAAGTAATAAGTTTTTATGTCTTTTACTAAATCACAATACTAGGTCAGCACAAAATAAAAACATTTACAAAATAAAATTGTCATAAATTTCACACACATAGGCAATTTTCGTTTATATGATAAAAACAGATTGGAGGTCACCTAAGCCTGCTATTGGCCATCTTTCTGCAAAAAGCTGTAGGCTTAACTTACCTAGACTCAGCTCCATAGGGATCACTTTCACATGACATCTCAAGGAGGTCTTTGGACATCTGACTTAAGGTCAGAAAATTGTCATTGAATGCCTGTAACTCTTCTGAGGGTAGGCTGTGAGGTTCTTCTGAAGGATCTGAAACAGGTGATTCCATAGATCACTACCACATTCATTCATGAACCAGGTGAACATATATGGTGCTGAATTTGCTCAAACTGAATAAGCTGCATAAAGAGGTTCCAACCAGATTTGCCACCACCCACTGTTGTTATGCCATGACTGTCTTTCTTTTCTGCCTTCTTTGCTTAGGGGAAATGATGATCTGTATTTGAAATAAAGGCCTGTAAAACTTAAGTCTCCCTTTTCATCATCTGGCCTATGGATCAGCAGCCTAGGTGTAGACAAACAATGCACAGAAAAGAAACAGAATATTTAGGCAAATTTATACAAACTACTGTAGATCTAAGTATGGAAATTAATTAAGTATAAGCTTTCCTATGTTAGATCTCAAGGCATATTTTTACTGGCATCAATGTAACTGTCTTTTTTATATAGCTTCTCACATAGCCTAGACTGACTGAATATGTAGCCAAGAATGATCTTAAATTTCACAGTCTTTCATCACTACTAGCTGAATACTGTGATTACAGATGCAAATGACTGTGCCCTGTTTATAAGGCTCTGTAGCTTAAATCTAGAGTTTTGCGTTTTTATCTCTCTAGCAATTGAACTATATCCCCAACACATAAAGTCATCTAAATTATGATACTATATATTATAATTTGTTTAAGCTGTCACCATAACTGGGTGCTATACCCCTCCCTTTGACAAAAGTGTCAAATAAGTTAACTTCCTGGTTGAAATGAATAAACACTAACAGTGTTCTCACACTGAACTGAAAAAATATTTAGTTTTGATGATTAATAGCAACTTCCAGTTTTTCAGCAAGCAGATTTCCCCACTGAAACTAATTTACATTGTTCCCAATGAAAGACAGACCTCAATATATTTACAGATTAAAACTTCCTTTAAATTATTTAGCTCAGTGATTTTCAAATTATGGTACACTTAGATAAATTAAGTTTGAGATGAAGTTCTTTACCCACAATCCCAAAGCAATTAGAGAGTCACCTAATCTCATTTATATTTGAGGACTCTTGATAAGGTTTGCTGTGAAACAAAAAAAAAAAATTCCTAAAAATTTGGGTTATATTAAAAATAAAACTATCACTACCCTCACTTGTGAGATAGGAAAAATGAAGACCCATAGAAATATAGTCACACATCATACACTGAAAAGGCATATTTTCATTGAAGGCCAAAAATCCTTTAACTCAATGGTACTACAAGTTACTATGCTACAACTTATTCTAAGCTGTGAGCTGTTCTCTTCTCCTGCATCTAGACTTTAAGCTAAAAGAATACCACCAAATTCCAGAAGTCAGTACCAAATAAAAGACTGCTATTGTTGCAAAACTGAGGATGTTAGGTGTACTTCATATCTCATGATGAGCCCAAAATGCATAAAGTCAACATGACAAGGATACAAAGATGGTATGTGCCAAGCAGCCTTGCCCATAAAAGAGGATCCAAGAATCAAAAGTATGATCAATAATAAACGAAAGATTAACCTGAAGTCAAGTATTGCATTATATGCCTGTAATCCCAACTCTAGGAGTTTGGAGATAGAGGCAGGAAGATCCTTAGTTCTAGACATAATTAGACTATGCAGCAATCCTCAGACCAATCTGAACTATATGGCAAGACCTTGTCTCAATACTAACAATAATTAAAAATGAATTGGCAAAAAAACACATTAAGATAAAAAAAATGTGTCACACAAGTCCCTTGCCTACAAAAGAAGTAACTAAAACTATATTTAACAACAATAAAACTAATCTTAAACATCCAAAATAAGAAAAGAAATTAAATGGCCACTTATTTTTCAATTAGATCTTATACCAGAAAAATAGTGACCTCTAGCAAAAACTTGTGGACAGTACTATTAAACACATGTTCTGGAATAGAGAAGCACCTTCATCATGTTAATTGCCTGCCTCTGAGCACTGCAGCACACATGTGTGAGAGGTGTTCTTGTACGGGGATGTACACACTGATATACTTTTTGGCAAAGTCACAACGTTTGTAACTAACTATCAAATGGATCAAAACCACACAAGTACACAAACAGCATTCTTTGCTCTGCTCTCTGGTCCCCACCCTTTTTCTTCCTTTCCTCTCCTTTGCCCTCTCTCCCTCTTTTCCACTCTGTCTTAGAAGAGCCATATACACATGAGTTTGTTGCATTTTTCTTCTACTCTTTTACACATTTCTGAAAGTTTGAAATTACCACCCCCCAAAAAAAAATGTCAGTAATAGCAGAAGAAAAGTACAATGATATTGCTAGAGAATTCGTTTTAAAAATCCTGACGTAGACTTACAGCTTCAAGAACAGCATAATAAATACAGGTAGAAATAAAAGCATTCAGATCGACCATGATGGTGATTCTTGACTGTCAACTTGACTACATCTGGAATTAACTAGAGCTCAAGCAGCTGTGTATACCTGTGAGGGAATTTTCTTGATTAGATCATTTGTGTTGATAATATCTTCCTACCTTCTGGGCCACACTTCTGGTGGCTGCCTATATCAAAGAGAGACTTTTGTATTTTTCTTGTTTGCCCTCATGCTCAGCAAAAACAATCCCTTCCTTAACTAACACTAAAGCTGACTTAATTGTGATTTTGGCCTCTTCTGAAGACCAGCTGAGACATTCAACCTCATGAACTGAACAACAATCAGAATTTCAGACTTTCTGTTGGGAGACTGCTATTGTGAGAACCCCAGATAGTACTGTAGCTAAGGGACAGACTGGAAAGGCATTGCTAAAAGAGCATCCAGCTTAAGAAAATAGGGTCCTATCAGCATAAAACAGAATGTAACAGAATCCAGTTAAAAAATGCAAAAGTAGAGATTTTTGCTTGAAAATGAGGAATTTATTCTATAGTCAGAAAGGACAGCTGCCACTGTAAGAAATAGTTGAAAAGAATTTCCCTGATCCTGTCACTAAGTGGCCAAGAACTTAAGACAAGATAGGCCTGGTGGAAATATGATCATAATACAATGTGTCAAAAAACTTGAATAAACAAACCAAAAATACTTCTCCCAGGAAAGAAATGTGAGGGGAAAAATGGTGATGTCTCAAAATTAAGACAACAAAGGATTAAATCACAGAAGAATATAGGACCAGGAATGTTTCTGTAGAAGTTTTAAAAGAAACTGGAGCCACTTCAATTAATATAGTCACAAATCTCTTCCTTCCGGGGGGGGGGGGAACCAACAACAACACACAACTGGACTGTCAGGCCCAACCAAACAATGGTAAAAACAGACAGAAGATAGTGAACAGATGTCTGCTATTGTACAAAGGAAAGAGAATTCAGATCTACTAATTACCTACATTCAGGACATTCATTATAACTGACATGTCTTAGGGGCTGGTCAAGCTGGCTATCCAGGCAAACCTCTTGCCCAGCAAGCCTGACAGTGTGAGTGTGATCTGCAGATCTGTGTAAAGGTATGAGAAAGGTGTCTTGGCAAAGTTGTCCTCTGCCCTTTGCTCTTGCCATGTCATACCTGCCACCCTCCTTCCCCACACATCATTCATATATCCATACGCACACACAATATGCAGAGATATATTTAAAAGATATTTTAAAGACAGATCATGTCAAGAATACCATTATCAAACTTTTAAGATGAATGAAAACCTGAAGATGGGTCTTTGTGTATGAACAGAGAACTTAATGCACAGCAATTTTGAGCAAGAACGAATCAAGAATAAAATATTAAGATAAATTGTAACTCACTGACATGTACTTACTACTCTTGATTGGCATGTGTAATAGCTTTTCCATAGCCACTATGCCTCAAGAACTCCATGTCAAGATCCAGGTCAGAATCCAGTGTCTTTCAGACTCGATATCTAGATAACAGGTGTGCCTTCCATTTCTGGATTGCAGTTCGTTCCAGAATTGCCAATCAAATTGACAACCAGAAAATGCCATCATGGCAAGTGATTTAAGAAAGTGAGCCGGGCAGTGGTGGCACACGCCTTTAATCCCAGCACTTGGAAGGCAGAAGCAGATAGATTTCTGAGTTGGAGGCCAGCCTGGTTTACAGAGTCAGTTCCAGGACAGCTAGGGCTATACAGAGAAACCCTGTCTCAAAAAACCAAACCAACCAAACAAACAAAGTGAGCAAAAGAAATGGTCTTCATTGTTTATTTTCATAATGAATTAATGCCAAAAATTTAAAGCAAAAAGAAACACTTTCAATTTCCTAGGTTTTTGTTTTGTTTTGTTTTGTTTTGTTGAATTTTAAGAAATACACACAAAATTTAGAATGAACTGTCAATATTTTACTGTTTCTGGTCTAAACTGTAGAAATTTTATATAGTTAATTTGGCAGTCATATTCTGGTGAAAATAATTTACAAGAATGTATATCTTCATTCTATTATGCTTCTAAATGTTTATGCCTGTCTAGCTACAATCTAAAAGTACTATGCAAAGTAGCAGAAATCTGTTTTTATGATGTTACAGTACAACTCCTTCCTTTTAATCTGTACATCCATCTTTGGGTAGGTGTTTACTTCAAGATTGAATTATTCCCTTTTGAAAGGAGGGAAAATCAAATTGTTGGAAGATGATTTTGTGCACTGTGTATTCTGATGCTGATTGCTGTACCCAGAGACCTGGTTGCAGCCTGAAAATTGTCATTGTCATTATTGAAGCATCTCCTGTCCTAGTGTTGTATATAAATTGTTCTCCTTCACCTCTGACTGGCTAATAAAGATCAGATCAGCCTATAGCTGTGAAAGAGAGTTAAGGTAGAACAGCCTATCCAATGAGGGGGCCCCAAGTGGAGGAGTCACCCTGGGGGTCAGTATGGGGGAGTTGCTATCAGGGCAGGGAAGGATCAGGAGCAGCCTAGGCAAGAATAAGATGGCAGATAACAGATAACGGGGCACATGTTTGGGAAGTTGCCAACATAGTCAGGTTAGAATAGATGAGTATTTTGCCCAGCTATAGTGCCAAATGTTATTACAAAATATAATGGGTCTCAATGTCATTATTGTTGAATAAGGGAGTCATAAAAAAGCCCCAAATAACACTTTTAGATCAAAGCATAGGGGAAAGTTACAAGACTCAGGATGAGAACCTCACAAGACTTGTGAGATCTCTCCACACTACATAAACAGTAAGAAGAAACATTTTCAGCAGGTGGGAATGGGAGCAGAAGACTTCCTCAGAGAAGCTACCTAAAAGCTCAGCAGAGAATTACAGCAACAGAACTCGAGTAAACATTCATTCTTGCTAGACTGGGTTTTACCATGTACAAAAGTCACCGATACTTCTAAAACCCAATTAACCTCCGTATTTCCACAAGCAAGACATCTATGGTCTGTCACTAACTTCTTTCTGGGGTGAGTATATATACACCCCAAGGTAGATGTTTTAAGATTAGTAAGATTTTGTGATGTTCTGGAATTTTTGTTGTTTGTTTGTTTGTTTGCTTGCTAGATTTTGTTCTCTTAGTGTGGTTGGTTGTGTTCGTTTGTTTGTGTTTTTGCTTTTGTTTTTTTATTGCCTGAAGTTTTCAAAATTGAGTTCAATCATTCTTAGAAAAGTAGCAAAAGTGTCTAAACCTATTAAGAGAGAAAGAGAACTACTAATAGCAAAGGAACATGATGGAAGGGTTGGGACAAGAGTGGAATACCCAAACCCAGATAATTTTCCAGCCTCTTCATGTAGAGTTCATTTCAAACTATGAATAACTTTAAGAGCTTTGCCTCCCAGATGTTTTGTTAGCACAGTAGCACTGTTCAAGAATATAGCAGTCATTTGTCATGCTCTTTGAAGCTATTCAGGCTGGAAATAGAATCAGCAAATAAAATTCCATCCTAAACTGTAGTCTGTTACCTAGCAGCTTGGGCACTGGGGCATTGCCTTAGCCCATGGTCCCTTGTTAGATAATGAAGATACACTCACTCAGTGTGCATTTGGAGAAGATGTCAATGGATCTGTCCTTCGAGGTTGGGAAGAGCTGCTTTAAAAGTCTTAACAGTTCAATTCCTCCCATCCCCTCAAGAAACTGGGCAGAAGAGTTTACAAAGCTAAAGACATTAATCCTTCATTGCGATTGAAGGAAAGACAATAAAAAGGATTTTGCTTTTGAATTTTTTTCATTATATTTTATTTGCGTGTGCGCGCACACACACACACACACAACATGCATATGCATGCCAGTACATGAAGGAGGATGTCAGATAGAAACCAGGGGAATTCTAACATGTCTGTCCCTGTGATTAATTTCCTTCTTTCTTCCTTTTTTGTTTGTTTGAATTTTGTTTTTTGTTTTGTTGTTGTTGTTGTTGTTGTTCTTATTCTTGTTGCTGTTTGATGTAAGGTTTCTTTGTATAGCTCTTGCTATCATGGAACTCTGTAGTTCATACTGACCTGGAATTCAAAGAGATGGCCTGCTCCTGCCTCCCAAATGTTGAGATTAAAGGTATCACTACAGTCCTGCTGGAGTAAAATACTAGTTTCCAATATTGGCCAAATGACTTTATATGCTGCAACAATCTGCTGGGCCCAAACATGAAGGTTCTTATGTCACAAGTTATTTGTGTGTTGTTTACATTGAGAAGGACCATATAAAATACTTAAAATATGTGGTTCTAAGTATTTCTGTGTAGTATTGGGGATATCTAAGGAGATAAGACATAAGGGAAAAGAAGGCCTTTGTGTTTGTTTGTAGAGTAAGACATAAAGATGAGTGGAAGCCTATCTCTGATATTGCCTGGAAGGCCAAATCCCAAAGGCTTAATTGCACAAAGACTTAGAACCAAACATGACTGGCAAAAAAAAAGAAAAAGAAAGAAGGAAAGAAAGAAAGAAGGAAAGAAAGAAAGAAAGAAAGAAAGAAAGAAAGAAAGAAAGAAGAAAGAAAGAAAGAAAGAAAGAAAGAAAGAAAGAGAGAGAGAGAGAGAGAGAGAGAGAGAAAGAAAGGAAGGAAGGAAGGAGGGAAGGAAGGAAGGAAGGAAGGAAGCAAGGAAGGAAAGAAAGAAAGGAAGGAAGGAAGGAAGGAAGAAAGAAAGGAAGGAAGGAAGGAAGGAAGGAAGGAAGGAAGGAAGAAGAAGAAAGAAAGAAAGAAAGAAAGAAAGAAAGAAAGAAAGAAAGAAAGAAAGAAAGAAAGAAAGAAAGGAGGGAGGGAGGGAGGAAGGAAGGAAGGAAGGAACAAAGAAACAAATAATCAAAGAAAAAGAAAAAAGAAAGAAAAGGAAAGGAAAGAAAAAAGAAAAGAAAAGAGCCAAAAGAAAAACAATAAAAATCAACCAATGGAATCATTCTGAATGACATTCTGCTGTACTCATAGACTGGTACTCATAGATGGCCCAAGTGCTATCAGAGAGGCTTCATCCAAAACCAATAGAAACAGATGCAGAGAACCACAGCCAAGTATTAGGCAGAGCTCTGAGAATCCTGCAGAAAGGGCAAGAACACTACGTGAAAAACCACAGAATCAACCACCTTGGGCTCACAGGGGCTTGAAAGACTGAACAGACAACCAGGGAGTTTTCATACAAGCATGGGTCTGACTTCAGCCCTCTGCATACATGTTACAGTTGTGTACCTTGGTCTCCCTGAGGGACTCCTAGCAGTGGAAACAGGGCTGTCTTACTCTGACTCTTGCTTCCTTTTGTAATCATTTCCCTCTACTGATTGTCTCATTTTTCCTTATTAGGAGGAAATGGGGCTAATCTTATTGAAACTGGATATGCCATATTTGATTGATAACTATGGGAAGCCTGCCCTTTTCTGAAGAGAAACAGGAGTGTATTAGGCATGGAGGAGGTCCGAGAAAGGAAGACTGGGAGGGTAGAAGGGAAGGAAAACTACAGTCTGCAGTCAGGATGTAATATATGAGGAGAGGAATAAATAAAAATACTAAGAAAAAAATAAAGCAGAGTACAGAGCTAACATTTAGTAAGCAAAATCTAACATTTACCTGCAGGGCTTCTCATTATATTTAACTCTTTCTCCAAAGTGTCTAAGGCTTGTTGATCAGCAGTGTTACCTCCAAAAAGCTCATTCTTGTCAGTGACATCAATGTATTCAATTTCTGAAATTTCAGAAGCAGCTCTGGATGGAAATTGAGCAGCTGCACTTTTTGATCGGGTGTAAGAGGAAAAAAGGCAGCTGGTGTCTCTTTGATCGGTGTTGGAAACAGGAATATTCGCTGTTGAAGGTCTCTGTGATTTCTGGCCTACAATAAGAAAAGAAAGTAAACAACTGCTTTAAGATCTGAAGTGGAAACCTGGTAGCATAGTACATGCATTTTACCCCATAATCCCAGTACTCTGGAGGCTGAGGCAGGTGGATTCTCTGTACCTTGGAGGCCAGCCTTGGCTGAACATCCAGGGCTAAAGAGAAACCCTGTCTTAAAACAAAAGAAATAAAAAAGGAAAAGAAAAGAAAAAAGAAAAGAAAAAAGAAAGGAAGAAAGAAAGAAAGAAAGAAAGAAAGAAAGAAAGAAGGAAGGAAGGAAGGAAGGAAGGAAGGAAGGAAGGAAGGAAGGAAGGAAGGAAGGAAGGAAGGAAGGAAAGAAAGAAAGAAAGAAAGAAAGAAAGAAAGAAAGAAAGAAAGAAAGAAAGAAAGAAAGAAAGGAAAGAAGGAAGGATGGAAGAAAGGACAAAACAAACAAAAAGAGATCTTATGAGTGTATGTTTAGGGGTGTATATACTTGTTTGTTTGTTTAATTGACTGTGTGCATACATGCTCAAAGGTTTGCAAACATGCACACATGTTAATGGAGACTGGAGTTCTCATGGTGAGGAACATCATTGAACTCCTTTGAGAGAAATTGTCTCTTTAGCCTAGGTTTACTGATTAGACTCCCATGTTTGGCCCATGAGCCCCAATGTTCATCCTAGAGTCCTTATCCCAGTAATGGATTCAAAAGCACACTTCATCATGCATGACATTTTTTTAATGGGATCTACGAATCAAACTCAGGTCCCGGTACTTGGAAGACAATCACTTTACTGAATGAGCCATCCTCTGTGCCCCACCCCACAGTGCACATTAACAAGACTAGTTGCTTCCCTCCTGAATACAAACCAATAGAGTTCACCAAATGATATTGGTGGGAAAGGCATGTTTTGATTGTCACTTATTTGAAGTATCCACAATTAATTAATCTCAAATTTTATCTTTGGTGACAGAAAAAAACTCCTCTGAGTCATTTTTCTGCACTCAGGAAAAGAGAATCTAAATTTAATAGCAGCTAAGATAAAATATCATATGACAGGCCAGCTTCAGACTAGCACAAAGGCTTTATTCTAGTCTACCTAAAGCCTGATGCCCATACAGGCTCCTAAAATTCTAGGAAAATACCACATTCTGCCTTGTAAAGGAGATAAAATGAGATACACATGGTATATTCCTTGACTCATCAGGATTTATTATTTATGTATTCATTTAATTATTTAATTATTCAATTATTTATTCAATTATTTATTTATTTATTTATTAATATGAAGAAAGATAGGTTAGTGTTGAGGGCTAGGCCAGGTTAGGACTTTCCCTGAGGACCTGATACATATAGAAGGAACTTAGTTCCCTATTTAAAACCAGATATAGGCCTGGCAATGCCTATGATGTCCTGGGGCCAATAACTTGTGGGAAGTGCAATTTTAGATCCTGAACACTTTGCATTTCTCATTGTATGAACATGCTGTGCTGATTTTGTCTCATTTTTCTTTTCAGAAGACCTGTACAAAAATACAATACACTGTATTTTTAATTTTTTTATTGGAAATAGTTTCTTCTTTCATACAATGCATAGTAACCACAGTTTCCCTCTCCCCAGTCTCCCTATCTCCCTTGACACCTCCCCTTTCTCCCTACACCACCTCCTTGTCCCTTTCAGAAAAGCGCAAGTTTCCAAAGATGACAGCCAAACAGGACAAATCAAGATACAAAAATACAAGGCAAAAGTCCTCATTTTGAGGTTGAAAAAGACAAAACAATAGGAGAAAGGAATCCCAAGAGCAAGCAAAAGAGTCATATACATGTGCTCCTGTTGCTAGGAGCCCCCAAAAAGCACCAAACTAGCAGCCATAATATAGGTGCAGAGAATCTGGGTAGACCCATGCAGGTTCCATGCTTGCTGCTTCAGTGTCTGAGTGCCCATGTGAGCACTGGTTACATTGCAACCTGGTGCCTTAAAGCCAGCTCTCCTACCACCAACCATAACAGGACTTTACCACCTGACAGTTCTCAGGCTTCAGTCCTTATCTAACCTTTCATGTTTTGTTTGTTTTTGTTTTGCTTTTCATCCAGACCCTAAAGTTTCTTAGTATGTAGATGAAGTATCTCCCAGCATCCCTACCCTGGTCACACAAACCTTGCCCCAGAGACCCTGGGCACCACTTGGGTGTGTTCATTGCCTGTGTTCATGCACACCAAGATCCTGCACTGCACCCACTGACACCCAGCTAAGTGTGCAACAGTCATGGCTATACTGAGAGAGAAATGGACACTGGGTGAGCAGCACAACCTCAAGAAGTTCTAAGGACAGAGTGGGATTCTGCAAAGCATCCTGAACCAAAGGCAGAACCATTTGCTTAGGCTAAAAATAAAAGTATTGCCTGCCTAAGAACAGAGAGGAGCCAGTGAGAGAACCGGGTGGGAGGAGATACTGTGAGAAGAGGTGTGGAAGAACTTCAGGTACAGTTATTCATCAGAAGGAAGATTATTGTGTAGAGGGTACCTTCTAATGCTAGTTGTGGTATGCTTTTAGGCAATTAAATGTCAAGATCTTTGCTCACATTAAAATATAAACCCCATAAATGATAAAATATATAAATTATTTTTTACAGAAAATATGATTAATTCACTCACTGATTTTAAATAATACAACTGGTTAGAAAGTTAGGAGAGTTTTACACAGTGTAAAAGTGAAACTGGAGCACAAGCCAAAGTTGGAGAGCTAGCAAAGGCTCAGCTGGGGAGTAAAAGTTGGAGTAGTTACATTTGGGCTGAGTTTTCAAAGGGGAAGCACCATTTACAAATGAATTGTTCTTAGCCAGTGCATCAACTTCTTGCTGTCCAGCTGAAGATATTCTACAGTGTTAAATTTACAAACACATGAAATGTTGAGGGAGGTTGAATGAAAAATACACTTGCCTCTAAACATGTATATATTTTATGCTTTGTACATCCACAGATTTTAAGGACCTTTCAGAAATTATCATTCCTACATACACTGGCATCAGTTCAGAGTATAAAATTTCTATAGCTTGCTGCACTGCCAAGAATATTTAATTTTATTTTAAGCCACTACCTCTGTCCAGAATCCATTTCCCAACTCTCCTAACTGGCCACTTTTATTACCTTTTAAAGACTCAACTAAATGTCCTATAATCTCTAACATCTGACATATCCATTTTATCATTACTACCCCCAAAAAATAGCACACACAGACCTATATTGTAGCTGATATATAACAAATTAATTTGTATGTTCTTATGTTTAGCAATTTCCTCAAAATAAGATTTTGGAAGAATCTACAGTAACACCACAGAGAAAGATTGACAACTGTAGATTATTGGGTGTTTTGCTTATTCCTGTAAGGATCAACATTTCTAATGAGGAGATCAACACATTTGCATTATAACGTGTTTTCTATCTGATGTTGACATTGGCATCTGAAAACCTCTGGATAGATTTCTGGTCAGGTTTCTTTTTTATCTCCAGTGGCTGGCAGTGGCTGGCCTAGAATATGTGTTGCAACAAAGGGCTTTCATAGTAAATTACTCACTGATGCATCTGCCCTAGATAGATACTTAAAAGCATCTGGGTTTTGCTGAGGAAGATTTGTCTTTGTATCTGAGTTCTCACAGGATGTGTATAAATTTATTTTTAACAATACACAGTGACTTGAGAAGCACAGCTCTTTCTCCCTGACCAGGAGGCAGGAAGCAGCAAACTTGAGGTTGCTTTTAAATTTGATGTGACAGTAAGTATCTAATTACTGTACTCCAAAAACATTATCATAAATGGATGGTCTGATACTAAAAATATTATTTCTGATGGTGAATCAACAGAAATTAATGTAGAAAAGTTCCAAGCTAGCCAAGGAGGCTTATTCATTTAGGGCAAAAGAGACTTATAAATCATATGTATATGAGCAAATCATATGTAATTAAATTTCTGCTTTGAAGAAAGGCTTTAAACCAAAGTAAAAAGCACAGTTTGTCATGTATTGCTCCTAAGTTTCAATCTCCCTGAGACAAGGGAAAATACTCATGCATCCTTTTATCCCCAGACTCTACATGGTGGTATCATGCTATACACACCCCACACCCATTTTGAGCTGATTTAATTCTTTTACCTACATATTGCATCTTCAGGTGAAACACAAAATAAAAGCAGATATACTATAGCATATATGATGGGATAAAAGAAATATTCAAATCCATCAGGGAAAAAAGCTGTGATAGATACCTAACAGTATTTTATCTGTGTACACATAACTCACAAAACTTAAATAAGTGCATTTTCAATCTTTAGAAAATGAAGTTCCCAGAATGAAAACATTCGATTGAAGATTAAATGATATTGATCCTGGATCTAAGTTGCAATCTCAGTGTAGTTTGTTGATTTCACAATTGGATACAGATAATCATAATAAGATCTCTAAGTCTCCATTGGATCTCTCCTCTCAGAGCTTCGAGAATCCAAGAGAGGAAGAGGCAGAAAGAGGCAGAGGGTATGTGGGACACAGGAGAGCATGACCCACTGAATCAACTAAGTAAAGCACGTATGGGCAAACAGAGTCTGAAGCACCAAACATGGAGGCTGCAAGGGTCTGCATCAAATCCTCTTCATATATGTTGTGGCTGTTGTTAGCGTGATGTTTCTGTCGAACAGTGAGAGTGGGTTTGTCTTGGACTCTTTTGCCTGCTTTTGAGATTCTCCTCCTGTAGGACTGTCTTGTTCAGCCTCAGCGTGAAGGCTTTTGCCTCATCTTATTTTATGTTTTGTCTGTTTGTTTGATGGCTCTTAGAGGCCTGTTCTTTTCTGAGAGGATACAGAGGGTTATAGATCCTGGAGAGATGAGACTGGGGGGTGCGGGATGGAGACAGGGAGCTTGGAGGAGAAAAGGGAAGGGAAACTGTGCTCAGGTATATTGTTTGAGAGGAGAATCTATTTTCATTTAAAAGAAAAATCAAGTAAAACAACATGAAATAGAGCACAAAAACATACCTAATATATAAGGAACTTATATAGATATTCTTTAGGATTGCTCAAAAATGTACCATATTCTGAGTTACACTTTTTGATATACTTCACCAATATGTTGCTATGGAAAATAACTAGGATTATAATTTATTATTGAGAAAAATAATGAGTTTATTTGGCAGCTTGATTATCTTTCTTTATTTTGTAGACCACAGTAAAACTGCACAAAATTTTCAGATGACTAATAGTTTGGTAAGAATGTAAAAAAAGGAAGCCAGCAACATGACACTTCTGTCTTCCCATTGACTGTACCTGTCTTTTGCTGTTGCATATTTGGAAGTGGATTTTCATCACTCTGCTGATCACTACCAGCATACCCACTTAAGCTGTTCACTGGGATCCACATTTTGTCTTCTGAAAATGAAAAATGACAATGCAATTTAAAGTATAAAGTAAGCTAAGTCCCATAATTTTCAGGGAACACAGGAGAAGAGGACATGGAGAGAATGTTACAGACAGAAGTCACAGAGAAGGACAATGAAATGCTCTTGCCCATATGACGCACCCATTGTAGTCATGGACTCTCAAGAGCTGCAGTTGTCTACACGAAGTTCAACAAGACTTCACAGGTTACCAGGGAGTCATGGATAAAGCAGGCAGTCATTCCTACTCTTTCCTGGAAATCTACTGATTAATGCTTGGATAATGTCGTTCATCTTTCATTTGTATGACCCTACAAGGCTTCAATGGATAGGAACCAACCCACAGGTACAGAGATAGTTCTATTAAAGTCAGTTGGGTCACAAAACAAAGTGAAAATACACAAACTTAGAAAAGAAATTCATGAAGAAAAAGGGTGTCCAACTTAGTTTTATGTCCGCTAGACACAATATAAAGTCATTTAGGAATAGGTAATTTTTAATTGAGAAAATACCTCAATAAGGTTGGCCTATTTTCTTGATTAATAATTGATGTGGGAAGGCCTAACTGACTTTGTGTAGTATCAAACCTGGGCTCATAGTCTTGAGTTATGTAAGAAAGCAGGGCAAACAAGCTTTCCATAAGTAACATGCCAATAAGCTACATTGTTCCATGGCTTCTGCTCCAGTTCCTGCCTCCAGATTACTGCCTTGATTTCCTGCCATGATTTCCTTCAGTGATATGGAAGTATAAAATGAAATAAATATGTTGCTCCCTGGGATTCTTTTGGCCATGATGCTTTGTTGTTCTATCTAAGTCAAAAACGATCAATACAGGTAAAAAGAAGACCCCACAATACCACTCCTGGGCATATACCCAGAGGATTCCTCAGTATGTAATAAGGACACATGCTCCACTATGTTCATAGCAGCCCTATTTATAATAGCTAGAAGACAGAAAGAACCCAGATGTCCCTCAACATAGGAATGGATACAGAAAATGTGGTATATTTACACTATGGAACACTACTCAGCTATTAAAAACAATGAATTCATCAAATTCTTAGGCAAATGGGTGGAAATGGAAAACATCATCCTAAGTGAGGTAACCCAATCACAAAAGAGCACACATGGAATGCAGTCACTGATAAGTGGATATTAGCCCAGTAGCTTGGAATACCCAAGACACAATTCACATATCAAATGATGTCCAAGAAGAAGGAAGGAGAGGCCCCTGGCCCTGGAAAGCCTCGATGCAGCAGTGTAGGAAAATACCAGTACAGGAAAGTGGGAGGGGGTTTACTGGGGAATAGGGGGAGGCAAGAGGGCTTATGGGACTTTCAGGGAGGGGAGAACTGAGAAAGGGGAAATCATTTGAAATGTAAATAAAGAATATGTGTAATAAAAAAGAAAAGAAGAAGATAAAATGGAATAGTCAGAAAGAGTAATCAGAATATGTATATGATATTTATTGTTAATGAAAAAACAACTTAAAAAATCATACCTCAACATATTGGAAAATCACATAAATCTATTGTCCATTTTTTTTAATTCTACTGTTTCCAAACAATATTAATCTGAATTGAGGAACATTTACTGAAAAGAGCTATATTATAAAATGCAATCTAAATTGTGAGATAAAACCCACTGAACTCCTATGTCCTAATTATAATAAAAAAGTACGATAAATGTCATAAGTATATACAGATGTTTATAGAAATAAAAATTACTCCTAAAGTATATGACATTATACACTAACATATAATGATTTGCTTCCAGTTTTCATCTGTGCCCAGAGCTCTCACCCTGTGCCACAGCTCTCCATATCCAAATACCGCTGGGAGAAAGCTGTTCTACCAGGAGTGCTGACACACTTGTGTGCAAAGGTAAGACCATAACTTCTGCGCTGAGGGACCTGCCCAGAACCTTCAGGACACAGGAACCAAGGATCAGTCTGGGACAGGATCCTTCCAGTTTCCATCTGTGCCTGGAGCTGACTCTGTGACACAGCTCTCCATAACCACCAGGAAAGAGTTGATCTCCCAGGAGAGCTGACACACCTGTGAGCACAGGTAACACCACTACTTCTGTTCAAATTCCCGGGCCAAGAGGGACCTTTTCAGAGCCAACAAGACACAGGAACCAAGGAAAAAACAAGGACAGCACCCTTCTGATTTCCTTCTGAGCCTAGGAGCTGACCCTGTGCCACAGATTTCCATACTCAAACTTCTCCCAGAAAGATCTAGTCTCTGAGGACTGCTGACACACAGGTTTGCAGGAGGGCCAAGCTACAGTCAGAGACAGAAAGACCAGATAACATCAGAGATAACCAGATGGCAGGAGGCAAGGGCAACAACATAAGCAAAAGAAATCAAGGCTACTTGGCATCATTAGATCCCAGTTCTCCCACCAATGCAAGCTGTGTATAACTTCACAGCAGAAAAGCAAGACTCTGATTTAAAATCTCATCTCATGTTGATGATAGAGGGCTTTAAGCAGCACTTAAATAACTGCCTTAAAGAAATGCAGAAGAACACAGGTAAACAGGTAGAAGCCCTTAAAGAGGAAACACAAAACTCCCTTAAAAATTACAGAAAAACACAAACAAACTGGTGAAGAAATTGAACAAAACCATCCAGGATCTAAAAATAGACATAGAAACAATAAAGAAATCACAAAGAGAAATAACCCTGGAGATAGAAAACCCATGAAAGGGATCAAGATGCAAGCATCCCCAAATACAAGAGATAGAAGAAAGAATCTCAGGTGCATAAGAAACACAACAGTCAAAGAAAATGCAAAATGCAAAAATCTCCTAAATTAAAACATCCAGGAAATCCAGGACAGAATGAGAAGAGCAAACCAAAACACAGATAAATCAATGCAAAGATGATGTAAACAAAATCTAAATGGAGAAACAATGCAACTAACAGAAGTTATGAACCAAATGGATTTAACAAATATCTATAGAACATCCTAAAACAAAAGAATATATGTTCTTCTCAGCACCTCATGGGACCTTCTCCAAAACTGACCATATATAATCAGTTACCCATACTATCAAATTCACCAAAGAAGAGTATCTGGCTGGAAATAATCAAACTTGGGGCTGAAATCAACCAAGCAGAAACAAAAAGAACTATACAAAGAATCAACAAAAGCAGGAGCTGATTCTTTGAGAAAATCAACAAGACAAAATCCTAGCCAGACTAACCAGAGGGCACAGAGACAGTATCCAAATTAACCAAAAATAAATAAATAAATAAATAAATAAATAAATAAATAAATAAATAAATAAATCAGATTGAAAAGGATATAACATAAACCAGGAAAATTCAAAAATCAAATCATCAGATCCTACTACAAAACCCTATACTCAACAAAACTGAAAAATCTGGACAGATACCAGGTACCAAGGATCAGATATATGTCTTAACGAAATAGGACAGTCATTAAAAGTCTCCCAACCAAAAAAATCCCAGGACCAGATGCATTTAGTGTAGAATTCTATCAGACCTTCCAAGGAGACCTAATACCAATACTCTTCAAACTATTCCGTGAAATAGAAACAGAAAAAACACTACCCAATTCATTCTATGAAGCCACATTTATGCTAATAACAAAATCACACAAAGACCGAACAAAGAAAGAGATCTTCAGACCAATTTCCTTTATGAATATCCATGGAAAAATACCCAATACAATTCTTGTAAACCATATCCAAGATCACATAAAAATTGTCATTCATCGTAGTCAAGTGGGCTTCATTCCAAGGATGCAGGGATGGTACAATATACAGAAATCGATTAATGCAATCCACTACATAGTCAAACTCAAGAAACAAACCACATGATCATTTCAACAGGTGCTGAAAAAGCATTTGACAAAATTCAACATCCCTTCATGTTAAAAGTCTTGGAAAAATCCAGAATTAAAGGCCCATACATAACCATGGTAGAAGCAATAGTCAGCAAACCAGGAGCCAACATCAAACTAAAGGGAGAGAAACTTGAAGCAACCCCACTAAAATCAGGGACTAGACAAGGCTGTCCACTCTCTTCCCTACCTATTAATTATAGTACTCAAAGTCCTAGCCAGAGCAAATAGGCAACAAAAGGAGGTCAAAAGGAAACAAATTGGAAAGGAAGGAGCTAAAAATATCACTATTTGCAGATGATATGATAGTATACTTAAGTGAACCCAAAAATTCCACCAGAGAATGTTTAAACCTGATAAACATCTTCAGCAAAGTGGGTGGATATAGAAGTCAGTCAAACAAATCACTAGCCTTTCTCTACTCAAAGGAAAAATGGGCTGAGAATGAATTTAGGGAAATGACACACCTTCAGAATATCCACAAACATTACAAAATACCTTACTGCTGCTATAACCAAACAAGTGAAACATCTGTATGACAAGAACTTCAACTCTCTCAAAAAAGAATTTTAAGTAGAACTCACAAGATGGAAAGATCTCCCATGCTATTGGATTGGCAGGATTAATATAGCAAAAGTGGCCATCTTCCTGAAAGGAATCTACAGATTCAATGCAATACTCATCAAAACTCCAACTCAATTCTTTATAGACTTAGAAAGAGAAACTGTCAAATTCATTTGGGATAACAAAAAAAAAAAAAAAAAAAAAAAAAAAAAAAAAAAAAACAGGATAGCAAAAACTGTTCTCAACAAGTAAAGAACCTCTGGGGGAATCACCATTCCTGACTTCAAGTTGTACTACAGAGCAACAGTGATAAAAACTGCGTGATACTGGTATAGTGACAAGTAAATCAATAGAACAAAATTGAAGATTCAGAAATGAACCCACACATTTAATGTCATTTGGTTTTTAACAATGAAGCTAAATCCATCCAGTGGAAAAAAAGACAGAATTTCTGGCATTTTCAACAAATGGTTGTGGTTCAATTGGCGATCAATATATAGAAGAATGCAAATTGGTTCATTCTTATCTCCGCATAAAAATCTCAAGTCTAAGTGGATCAAGGATCTCGACATTAAACAGGATACACTGAATCCAACAGAAGAGAAAAAGGGGAAAAGTTTTGA
Source organism: Apodemus sylvaticus (assembly GCF_947179515.1). Lineage (NCBI taxonomy): Eukaryota > Metazoa > Chordata > Mammalia > Rodentia > Muridae > Apodemus > Apodemus sylvaticus. The sequence continues at coordinate 93,029,701 of NC_067475.1, read as the reverse complement.
ACACATGTGCACAATGGCTTATGCTCTAAGATCAATAATCTACAAATGGGACCTCATAAAATTGCAAAGCTTCTGTAAGGCAAAGGACACTGTCAATAGGACAAAAGGCAACCAACAGATAGGGAAAAGATCTTTACCAATCCTACATCTGATAGAGGGCTAATATCTAATATATACAAAGAAATCAATAAGTTAGACACTAGAGAACCAAATAACACTATTAAAAAAATGGGGAACAGAACTAAACACAGAATTCTCAATTGAAGAAACTCAGATGACTGAGAGACACTTAAGGAAAATTTCAAAGTCCTTAGGAAAGAGACCTGGAAAGTGGATAACATAATTTTTAGGCAAATGGTTTGATCTGGAAAATATCATCCTAAGTGAGGTAACCCAATCACAAAAGAATACACATGGAATGCAATCTCTGTTAAGTGGATATTAATTAGCCCAGAAGCCCTGAATACCCAAGGCACAAATTGCATAACAAATGACTTCCATGAAGAAGTATGGAGAGGGTCCTGATCCTGGAAAGGATTGATCTAGCATTGGAGGGGAATAGGACAGAGAAAAAGGAGGGAGGTGATTGGAGAATAGATGGTGAGAAGAAGGTTTATGGGACATATGGGGAGGGGGGATCCGGGAAAGGGGAAATCATCTGGAATGTAAACAAAGAATATAGAAAATAAAAATATTTTAAAAAAGACTTAAAAAATAAAAAAGAAATGTAAATAAAGAAAATATCCAAGAAAAAAGGAAGAAAAAGATACAATAATTTATAAACAATACTATTTCTATGTTTGTGCTACTAAGGTAGATCTCATGGCTTTACATTTACTACTGATTGACATGCAAAGCCCCCCAAATTCATTTAAATATATGAGGAGTGAATAATGTATATGATGTCAAGACTAAGTGCTACAAAGAAAATAACAAAACTCAAGAAACTGAGAATCTGATTTAACGTAAAACGACTGAATTAGGGGAAAACAATCTCCCTACAATGAAAAGCCCTGGAGCTGATGAGATGTATAAATCAAAGAAAAATAGGCATAAGTGCCTGTCACTAAATGGCTGAGGTTCTGTATATGTATCCCTAGCCCTTGTGTAAAATGCCAGAAAGAGAATGAACCCCAAGGATCAGAAGTCACCTAGTCTAGTTAATCTATGGGCCCCAGATCCAATGAGGGTCTTGTCTAAAAGAAAAAAGATGGACAACAAATAGAGAAAACACCTAATGCTGATCTTAGCTTTAACATTCACACAGGTACCTACCTGTACATGCCTTCATTGCATGTACACACACACACACACACACACACACACATGCACACGCACATGCACGCACACACAAATAAGTAACAAATAAATAACTACGTACATGAAAAGTAAAATAATAATAATAATAATAACCAATAATTCTCAAACATTTTCCCAAAACTTGAGAAACACAAATTATTCTATTATGCCTTGTATTATACAGCAATTTCTTCTTTAACTGGAATACTCCCTCCACAAAGGTTTGGAGAAGTTCACAAAAATTATGAAGGCAAAACAAAAAAACAAAAACCTTTACATATCTTGGAAAGCTGAAATTACAAGGTTCCTGAGCACCCCTCCCTACTTGAAAGGTCTAGTAGCCAAGAGGGCATTTCTGGACTCCTGATCCGTATGAATCACTGGAGAGCTACTCTGGTTTAGCGATTGCAGATCATCATTCATGCTAGGGTGATGACATTCAGTGATGACAAATCCATACATTGTCATATAATCACCTTAAAAAAAGAATTGTTTTCCTTTATAAACAATATGTTTACAGTGATTTTCGAAGTGTGTCCTCTAGAGTTTTGTAAGTTTATGACAGATATAAGGAGTAGATGAGCAGAGGGTGGCTCAGATATTCTAGTCTTATATTCTTATACTTTATCTTAAAAACATACAATCTTGAACATGATAAAACTTGAGACACTATGCTAAGTGAAATATGCTGCTCCTCTTACATAAATGAGTTAAATAGAATATGAAAAATAATAAAAGGATATAGAAGAATGCTAGTAACTGGGCGCTGAAGAGAGAGGATAATGAGTTAACATTTAATGATAACAGAGTCTTAATCTAGCAAGATATGCTCTAGAGATGAATGGCACTCAATTTATATAAGAATATGAAAATAAATAGTACCACTATGTCATACATTTAACAACACTCAAAAGTAAATCCAAGTTATATTTGTTTTAGCATAATACAAATGATATAAAGATTACAGAAAAATTGAAATCACAGATAAATCTTAGAAATTTAGGATACCCTCGTATTTTTTAAATTTGTTTTAAAGACAAATTTTAAGGAACTATCTTATAATTCTTAGCTAGTGAAGTAATTCAAAAAGATTTACTAATTTGTGAACTTTCGAATATTATTATTGTCTTTTTCTTACTTTCTGATAGCTTCAAATATGGCAACTCATATGACTTCAGTACTTTCAGATAAACAAAGAGAAATTTTTTGTCACTGAATAGAAATTCCCAACAGTAAAATAACTTCTGGGGGAATCAGTATCCCAGACCTAAAGCAATACTACAGAGCAATAGTGTTAAAAACTGCATGGTATTGGCACAGTGACAGGCAGGTGGACCAACGGAATAGAATTGAAGACCCCCAGAAATGAGTCCACACACCTATGGTCACTTGATCTTCAACAAAGGAGCTGAAAACATCCAGTGGAAAAAAGATAGCCTTTTCAACAAATGGTGCTGGTTGAACTGGAGGTCAGCATGCAGGAGAATGGAAATTGATCCATTCTTATCTCCTTATATTAAACTCAACTCCAAGTGGATCAAGGACCTCCACATAAAACCAGACACACTGAAACTAATAGAAAAGAAACTGGGGAAAACCCTTCAAGACAGGGGAAAAAGGGGTAAAGTTCCTGAACAGAACACCAATAGCTTATGCTCTAAGATCAAAAATTAACAAATAGGACCTCATAAAATTACAAAGTTTCTGTAAGGCAAACGACACTGTCAAAAGGACAAATCGGCAACCAACAAATTGGGAAAAGATTTTCACCAACCTTACGTCTGATAGAGGGCTAATATCCAATATATACAAAGAACTCAAGAAGTTAGACCCCAGGGAACCAAATAACCCTATTAAAAAATGGGCTACAGATCTAAACAAAAAATTTTCATCTGAAGAAATTTGGATGGCCAAGAAGCTCCTTAAGAAATGTTCAACAACATTAGTCATTAGGGAAATGTAAATCAAAACAACCCTGAAATTTCACCTCACACCAGTCAGAATGGCTAAGGTTAAAAACTCAGGAGACAGTAGATGTTGGTGAGGATGTGGAGAAAGAGGAACACTCCTCCACTGCTGGTGGGGCTGTAAGATGGTTGGATCTGGAAAATATCATCCTAAGTGAGGTAACGCAGTCTCTGATAAGTGGATATTAATTAGCCCAGAAGCTCTGAATACCCAGGGAACAATTAGCATAACAAATGACTCCCATGAAGAAGTAAGGAGAGGGTCCTGAACCTGGAAAGGCTTGATTTAGCAGTGGAGGGAAGTATCAGGACAGAGAAAAAGGAGGGAGGTGATTGGAGAATGGATGGAGATAAGAAAGCCTTGGGACATATGGGGAGGGGAGAACTGGGAAAGGGGAAATCATTTGTAATGTAAACAAAGAATATAAAAAATAAAAATATAGAATTAAAAAAAGTAATTCCCATGTTATTTTAAATGGTAGCAGCTTTTATAATTGCTATATGATTTGCCTAGGGTAGTCCAAAGATCATGATTCCTGATTAGAAGTTACCTGTGGATGTTATCTCAGAACATGAATGGCTGCCTTTTATGCTTGAGGAAGGGAGGGCATCCAGCCTTTCATTTTTATTAGCAGGAAAGAACTTCTTAGGTCCTTGAAAGCGTTCATTTACAGGTTTTTTTCTGAGGGCTACTTTTCGTAACTGGAAAACAACATTTAACACTTGTTTATTTTCTAGCTCATTAAAACAAATCATGCAATCATTCATTCATTAAGCAACTTACTATGATTTTGACACCAGTTTTCTATTAACTATTATATTGTAATAGGGAGACAAAAATAATAAAAATTTATGTCCAATAAATACAAAAACTAATTATAAACTGAAATTTGTTATTAATCCAAGTAGGTTGAAAGTTCGAAAACTAAAAGTTTTTCTTTTTGTACTCATGCCTTTATCTTCTTCCCTTATTTCAGAGGTTTTGCACCCTTTTTTTTGAAGTTTACTTTTTTTTATTTGATATATTTTTTATTTACATTTCAAATGATTTTCTAGACACCCCACTCCCCGAAAGTCCCATCAACCCCCTTCCCTCCCCCTGTTTTCCCACCCAACCCTTCCCACTTCCCTGTTCTGGTTTTGCTGAATACTGTTTCACTGAGTCTTTCCAGAACCAGGGGCCACTCCTTCATTCTTCTTGTACCTCATTTGATGTGTGGATTATGTTTTTGGTATTCCAGTTTTCTAGGTTAATATCCACTTATTAGTGAGTGCATACCATGATTCATCTTTTGAGTCTGGGTTACCTCACTTAGTATGATGTTCTCCAGCTCCATCTATTTGCCTAAGAATTTCATGAATTCATTGTTTCTAATGGCTGAATAGTACTCCATTGTGTAGATATACCAGATTTTTTGCATCCACTCTTCTGTTAAGGGATACCTGGGTTCTTTCCAGCTTCTGGCAATTATAAATAGGGCTGCTATGAACATAGTGGAACATGTATCCTTATTACATGGTGGGGAATCTTCTGGGTATATGCCCAGGAGTGGTATAGCAGGATCTTCTGGAAGTGAGGTGCCCAGTTTTCGGAAGAACCACCAGACTGATTTCCAGAGTGGTTGTACCAATTTGCAACCCCACCAGCAGTGGAGGAGTGTTCCTCCTTCTCCACATCCTCACCAACATCTGCTCTCTCCTGAATTTTAAATCTTAGCCATTCTGCCTGGTGTAAGGTGAAATCTCAGGGTTGTTTTGATTTGCATTTCCCTAATGACTAATGAAGTTGAGCATTTTTTAAGATGCTTCTCTGCACCCGAAGTTCTTCAGGTGAAAATTCTTTGTTTAACTCTGTACTCCATTTTTAATAGGGTTATTTGGTTTTCTAGAGTCTAACTTCTTGAGTTCTTTATATATATTGGATATTAGCCCTCTATCTGATGTAGGGTTGGTGAAGATCTTTTCCCAATTTGTTGGTTGCTGATTTGCCCTTCCTAATTGCTGCAACCCTTATGTTGGGATGACCTCCAAACCATAAAATTACTTTGTTGTTGTTTCATAACTATAATTTTCCTATGATTATCAACTGCAATTTATATCTGGTATGCAGGATATCTAATGTACTGACCCCATTAAAAGGCCATTAGATTCCCAAAGGAGTCACAACCACAGTTTTTCAATCACTGCATTAGTATATTTTCATATGAACTATGTTGAAATGAGAAAACTCATACATTTGCCTCTGAACTATTACTTGTGTTTATTAACATAGTCTCAAAGATGAAGTAAGAGGCCAATGAGAATAAATCTGATGTGATGATGCATATAGATGAAATCCACATTACCCAGTTAAATAGCTGAAAACAAATAGGCCAAAAACAGGCAAAATGAAGAGAAATAACTTGTGACAATCATGTAGTCATAACCTAGAAAATCTAGACTGTGTCCATTGGAATTAATACCTATTCCAAAAGCCAACTCAACATTCAAATTATGATTGTGATTAAAAGGCAAAACTAAAACATGAGCTAGACTCGTTGGCTTATACTTGTATTCTTAGCAGTTAGAAAACACTGGAAGAGAAGGATTTCTGTGAGCTCAAGAGCATCTTGGGTTACACAGTGTCTTAGAGTTTTAACTTTCACAGCCACATCAATGTTCACCATCGAGGAAGTCAAGACAGAAAGCCAAGCAGAGCAGGAAAGAAACTCAACCTGGAGGCCAGAGCTGATGCAGAGTCACTGAGGGGAGCTGCTCACTAGCTTTCTCTCTAAGGCTTGTTAAGCCTCTTCTCTTATAGAATCCAGGACCACAAGCCATGGATAGCACCACTCACAATGAGCTGAGCTCCCCCTCCCCATCAATCACTACTTAAGAAAATGTCTTATAGGAGGGCTTATGGAAGGAAAACTGGGAAGGGGGATAACATGTGAAACATAAATAAATGAAGTAACCAATAAAAAATGAAAAAGAAAAAGAAAAGAAAGAGAAAATGCCTTAAAGTTTAAATGTATGAAGGCATTTTTCTCAATTGCGGTTACCTCTTTCTAGATAACTATCTTAATTCAAGTTGATATAAGAAAAGCCGTCACATATACTTAGCTAGGTCCATTCTTTAAAGTATGAATCGTAGGAAGAAACAATAATTGATAAGGATGACCTTTAGATAAATTTAGATACAGAGAGTGAGTGATTATTAGTATTTAACAATTCCATGATCAACAGAATACTTGTTCCAAAAGATGAAATAACATGAAGTGACTCTTATAACTCCAAACAAACATACAGATGACATTTAAACATCCTAAAATAAGACTAGTAACCAGTAATGTATGCCATTCAGGAATCCCACTCCACTCTCCAGGAACTTTCTTATAGCTCTCCCAATTATTGATTAGCTCTAATATTCACAGATCATGCCATTACCAATCCAAAAAATCATTTTTAAACTCTGAGTTTATATTATGGAAATTTATAATGGTGATACTTTGTTTTGTACTAATTTTTTCTCAAATCCACAAAGTTCACTATAGACAATTTCAGAACCAGAATAACCTAAGAATTTCATGAATTCATTGTTTCTAATGGCTGAATAGTACTCCATTGTGTATATATACCACATTTTTTGCATCCATTCTTCTGTTAAGGGATACCTGAGTTCTTTCCAGCTTCTGGCTATTATAAATAGGGCTGCTATGAACATAGTGCATTAGAAATAATGAATTCATGAAATTCTTAGGCAAATGGATGGAGCTGGAGAACATCATACTAAGTGAGGTAACACAGTCTCAAAAGATCAATAATGGTATGCACTCACTAATAAGTGAATATTAACCTAGAAAACTGGAATAACCAATACATAATTCACACATCAAATGAGGTACAAGAAGAATGGAGGAGTGGCCCCTTGTTCTGGAAAGACTCAGTGTAGCAGTATAGGGCAAAACCAGAATGAGGAAGTGGGAAGGGGTGGGTGGAAGAACAGGGTGAGGGAATGGGGCTGATGGGACTTTCAGGGAATGGGGGGCCAGAAAAGGGCAAATCATTTGAAATGTAAATAAAAAATAAAAAATAAAAGAACCAAGGACCTCAAACTAGTTAATTTTCATTCTCAGTATAACTCAAAAACATAATCCAATAGGAAGTGTTACTTTACAAAGACAGAAGCCCAAAATGAACAATCTTATACTTAATTTGACTTTTAGGAAACATCAGAGCCAAAATTATTCTTGATTATTGAATTTGAATTTTATTTTTGAATATAATAGATTTATACATGATTTCTGGGAAGGAAATTATCACTTTGCTAAAGGGGAGCTTATAGTTCAACCCCTTGAATATCTGAAAGCAAAAATCCATTCTTCGAACGGTGAAATATCAACATTTCTGATGTCTAATTTCAAAACCTTTCATTACTAAATAGACTCTTGTTGCTGTCTTCCTGTTACTCAAGTTCTATGTACTTATAATCCAACTCACTACTTAGACTACCCTAGACAGTTCCTGAATGAAGATACTAAATCTCCTGGCCTCTCAGAAACCACTACTAGCAGATGATGATTTCTGTGAAACAATTGCAGTTTATTCCTACATGGAGCACATTCCATGTTGTTACCTTGTTGACAAACTTCTAGGAATAACGGTTTTTTAACTCACCATGAAAATATGAGTTCAAAAGCATATTGTTCCATAAATGAGCATTTTACTTTACATGACATTGGCTTAGACTTTTTCCCTTAAAGATTGTGGATAGTCACTGCTTACTTGAGTTGTTAAAGGATGATTAGTTTAAACTGTGCCCAAATCAAGATAGCTGGAGTAGCAGATTCTTTGAGATAGATGGATAACACTAAATATTTCTCAGAGACATCTGTAAATTTGCTGAACATATTTTCTTGAAATTCAGTAACATCTTTTTGAGCAACTAGGTATGAGGCACTTTTGCTCTGTGATGAAAAATGTTACCACATATGTACACATATGACCTGACATAGATCCCATACATGTCCTCTGCTTAACATTTCAGTCTGTGAGCCCATGTGAGCCCCACTATGTTGATTGAGTGGGATGTCCTCCAACCCCTCTGATTCCTACAATGTTTTTTTCTCTCTTTCTCTTCTACTAGGTTTCCAGATCTCCAAGGGGATAGGCCCAAATGAAGACCTCCAAGTTATAATCTTTCTGCATAATGGTTGTCTGTTGGTCTGGGAAGCCCTCCCATATCCTGCCAGAGGAAGTCTCTCTGATGTTGAATGCATGGTGGTTTTTGCTGGACTCCTAATAATGGAAGCAGGTTTTTCTCCAACTCATTTGTAGGCTCTTGAGATTATTTTGCTCCTATTGGTTTGCCATGTTCATTCTTGATAAGAGGGGACTGGATTTGGGAAAAGAGGTGGGGATAGCCAAACTGGGACGAGTATAGCAATAATTAATCATGTTTTATTTTGTTATTGATATACTCTATAGAGTATGCTTTTATTATAACTTATTACTCTTATAGTGTATCTATACAAATTTATTAAAGATATTAAATATTTGCAAAGAATGACATTTTCTCTATGATTTTTTCATAATTAAACTTCAATATGTGTTGAGTTAAATTAATAAGTATAGTTTTGATTCATCTTAATACAATTATTTTTTTCATTATAAGAGTTACCTGAAACTATGGGTTTTTTTTTCAAAATTCCCTTCATTAAAGTAATAAAAGATACACTTTATTGTTTAACAAAAATATTTTAAACTTCTCAAAAATTCTACTATTCTGTTGTGCATGTGGGTTCTTCAAAGCCACTTGATTGACTTTTTATAAATAAATTACCAGAGTTTATTCACCATTATTTTCTAATTTCAGAGTTTACATACTGAAAATAGTATTTTTCAGATTTCTTCACTAAAGGTAAACTGACCTCAGGAGGTAATTGAAGAATATTATTCTTTTTCCTTTGCAAAAGAGATTGAATACTTTAATTACCTACCAGAGCCTTTCAAATACAGAGGCACATGTTCACAGTCAACCATTGGACTGAGCAGGGGCTCTCCAATGGAGGAGTTAGAGAAAGGACTATAGGAGCTGAAGGGATTTGCAACCCATAGGAAGAAAAACAATATCAACCAACTAGACCCTCTAGAGTTCCCAGGGATTAAGCCATCAACCAAGGGGTACACATGGCTCCAGCTGCATATGTAACAGAGGATTGCCTTGTCAGGTATCAATGGGAAGAGAGGTCCTTGGTCCTATGAAGGCTGAATAGATGTCCCAGCATAGGGGAATCGAAGCGGGGGAGGTGGGAGTTAGGTGGGTAGAGGAACACCCTCATAGATGTAGGGGGAGGGAGGATGGGATAGCGGCTTTCTGGAAGGGGGGAACTGGGAAAGGGGATAACATTTGAAATGTAAATTAAGAATACATTCAAAAAAAAGGGGAAACAAAATAAAAATTCTTTATTTATTAAATTTGACTGAAAATCATTCATGCCAAGTTTTTCATACTTGGGTTTATGAAGGGAAAACAATATGTTGAAAAACAAACGCATTTACTATTAGTTCAAAAATATTCATTGGGTCTTCATTATTTTGTTGCCATAATAGATTATCATGTACAGGATAATTTGCAAAGAAAGTAAATTTCCTTTCATTCTGAATAATTAAAAGTTTATGATCTGGGGTCCATGTCTTCTCAGTGCCTTCTTGCTCTACCATCTGATGGATGAATGTGGATGAAGAGGAAACACCAGAGACTTAAATGTGCCAAAACATACTGTTGTAACAAACTCTGTCAAATACCAATACCCTTTCTACAATAACAACAGTAAGTCATTCATAAGGAAAGCACACATGACCCGATCAAAACATTGTACAATCTACTTCTTGACCTTAATACTCCTTACACTGAGGATTATGTTTCCAACATAGAAACTTTGGAAAACACAATTCAATGATGGCAAATGACATCTGTCTCTTTAGATTTCTAAATTCATTCACACTAAACTTTGATAAGTCATGTTTATAGAAAATCTATGCCACTTTTCCACATTTTGAATTATTTGAATAATACATCAATCTAATAACAGTTTAAAATTATATTATGTTTCATTTTGATTCAATGTATCAAGGTTTGTACTTTTTCTTCCAGCCCATACTTCTACAATTGTGTCTTATTAATCTTTTTATATAAATAACAGCTTCTAGCATTGGTATAACTTAATTTTTATGTCATATCTTTCTTATCATCACTATTTCTTTATAAGAACATTAAATTTTCCTTATTATTGAGTTTTCATTACTTTTGTGCCAAACCTGTGATTTATTGCTTTTTACTTTGTTTCTTCCATTCATGATAATATGTTCTCTAGTGCTCAGAGTGGCTTTATACCCTAGTAAACTTAAACCTAAGTTTAAAAGTGTTGTATTTAATGAATGTGTTCAATGCACCTGAGCCATCAAAATTATACTTTATCTGTATTTTAAAAACTAGACACAACTGGGTATACAACTAAATATTCCAAGACCACAAACAATAAACTTCAAAATTGAAATATGGCTTTAATAAATGTATGTTCCTTTAATGGAATAATAAAAGGCAGAATTTGTAAGCAGAACCATGGTAAGAGCCCATCTGTATACATTTTCTAGTGATTAAATTTCTTCCTGAGAAGAAAGAAGAGACAAAGAGACAAAGAGAAAGAAAACTTGGTTGTCTAAAAATTCAACCATCTGTGAAACTTTTATGGTCTTAAGGATCCTGACAGAAGGTACCAGACAAATTTACTCTAAGGACTGGCCTTTTTTTTTTTTTTCCTTCTCAGATACACTTGATCTCAGAGCTCCACCATCCACATCAGTTCTGTGAGCCATTTTTCACTGAGAATCATGAAGATAGATCAGGATAGATTCACTGCCCAGAGAAGAACCAGCATTCCCTAAGTGTAGGATTCGTCCCCTTTATGAAAAGATACATCAAATCATCATCATGATGCCCTGTTGAATGTGGAAAAATGAATTCTCCTTTTTGCTTTACTGAAAATAAACATCATAATCTACTGCTTTCTTCACTGTGGCAGAAGAAAGATAAGCTCACTTGAAGTGAGACCTTATATTGGAAAACTTGCTGGGTAATTTGTGTGAGTTTAATTCCGAAAAGGAAATGGGTTTGTATTCCCCATGTACATCCGGTCATTCCTAGGGACTACCAACATTAGTTTATATGTTTGCTTGGAAATTGCAGTCAAGAATATACACCCAGCTTGGTAGGTACATATAGACCTGTGCAAAATTATAACTTCAATGTTCTATTTATTATGTCTGATATTTTATAGACCTGGCTCAAATCTCCTAGACCAGTTTTTCTATCATCTTTCTACATATCAGGTTATTTCTCTTAATACCAGATTCATTTTTCAGTATCTGAGCAGATGTTTAGGAATTTGGGATTTTGAAGAAGTCTCAGTTCAAGTTTCATATTTCAAAGCCACTACTTTTTTGATAGGACAGTGCAAAAAAAAACCAACAAAATAGTCTGCACCAAACCAAATGATAATGCACTCATTGCATTCTCCCATGGATTTTGGCTCTTGTTTCAGTTTAGTCTGCATACAATGACTTTATAATTAAATTTAAAGAACTGGAAAAATGGCGGCTTATCTAATTCCCAAGGATTTTATTATCAATAATCATAACTATAGAAGACTTCTACAATGTAGAATAAAGATTCAAAATATTTTAAAATTTGGCACAAGTACAAGAATAAGCTGCTTTGTTTGCTGCACTATTTCCTCCTCTATATTCTAGAAATCATGGCTTGCTTTACCTATATTACAGACAGTGGTCATTTTCTCTGTATCTGAATCACTTTCAATAATAAACATATTGATGTATATACATATATATATGTTTGTTCATGTATTTTATTTCTCATAATATTTGTTATTTTATTAATTATAGCAGTTTAAAAGATATTATCCATATAAGGAGTATTAAATGGAATATTCCTCACATTATATAAGTATTTGATAATGACAGGAACTCTTTGGGGCTGTAGGTTAGAATTTATACCAGAGAAGTATTAATTAAATTCTATACTATTTTACATAATCTATCACCAAATAGAGATATTAATATTGGAACAAAAGTAAAAGTTGAACAGCTTAAACTCTATTCAATATAAATGATGGTTGGTGTGCTTTAAAGTGAAGGTTTTATATATATACACACACACACACACACACAAATGCATTACATTCTATTCTCCATAAGTAAATTTTATTTACAAAAACACCATTATTTTTTATAGGTCTATATGGTGGCTCTGTAGTATCATTTGTCTCAGAAAAATGCACATTAAAAATGACATTTATCTTATAAGAATGTGTTATATATAAACCTCTAGTGTCTGTTTCCATATTAGTCATTCTATAGCTATCACCTTAAGAGGCAGCACCTTTTAACTTCAGTAGAAAATAACCTTTTAGTATGTACTATGCCAAAACATCATTTGCTCAGTAACACCCTTATAAACTATTAAAGCAATAAATGTAATAGGTATTTACCAGTGGTGGCTTTGCAGTTTTTGAATCTTCCAAGTTTGGCTTCTCATTTGGATTGCTGCATTCCAATGATGTGTTGGTGTCTTGAGATGAACTCCCCTCTATGAAAGATGTAGATATATCTACAATTGGCAAGGAATCCTTGCTCTCAAGTGATATGCAGGAAACCACAGGTTCTTTGTCATTTCTTGGGTCTATATTTTTCTCTGTTTCATTTTTCTCAAAAGAGGTGATTTCTCGTATTTTTTTTAATTCATCAGAATAAATACAAGACTCCACAGTGTTGCCAAAATCTGTGTTTGAAAAAAATCACATAAAAGATTAATTGATTATATTATTCAAATGCCAAAAGTTCAGTGGTTAGGGACTCCAGTGGTTAAAAATGTTTTACATATAAATCTTGTTTTCTCAAATCCTGTAACCACATTTCCATATTCTACATTATCAGTTCAAATTGCATTAAGGCAAGGCAAAGGGAGTCAACTAGATAAAACTGCATTAATGAGGGAGAAAAAGAAAGTGTGGCAGGAATATCTGCTGTACCAAGTTGCAAAATGAGCAAGGCAGTATTAGTCATCACCTCATTCTTGTGCCCCAAGTCTCCTCATTTAGATCATTGGTTTTTACTGGGCTGCAGACTGGAATCATCTGCCATTCTTTAAAATTGTCAGTGTATATCTGGACCTCAACCAATTAGACCCTGAAGTGAAACTCAGGCAACACCATCTGTCATTCTTTCCCATCAAGCTCTGTATGTGAATAATCTGAAGGCAACATGGCAACACACTGGGCAAGATGCCCCAAGGATTCAAAACACTTTAAGGATTTCACCAGCAAATTACTTTCGCTTTAAAGCACACCAACCATCATTTGTATTGATAGAGTTTAAGCTGTTCAACTCTTACTTTTGTTCCAAAATTAATACCCCTATTTTGTGATAGATTATGTAAAATAATATAGAATTTAATTAATACTTCTCTGGTATAAATTCTAACCTACAGCCGCAAAGAATTGCCTGTCATTACCAAATACTTATATAATATGAGGAATATTCCATATAATATTCCTTATATGGATATTATCTTTTAAACTGCCATAATTAATAAAATAAATACTATGAGAAATAAAATAAACATATATAAGAGATGTACTTCTAAAAGAACATCAGACAGGCTATAAACATGTGTAATATCAATAATAACCCTATGTTTATTTCATAGAAAGATCCACATATAAAAATATAAATGATAAAAAAGATGGCATGTGCATTGAAAAGTTTATAGATAATTTCAATACTGTGTTGCAAGATACTACTGCTGAAAACCTTTAAGTAATGATCTGTAATAAATCCTGTTGGGTATACAATGATAGAAGTAAGGCAATGGGAAAAATACTTTGGAAAATATATCTGTGAATGTGCATTATCCAAAATATAAAAAAGAACTCTTAAAATTCTGTAATAACAAAGCATAAATATTTCATTAAAATGACACAGAGATGATATACCAGAGTGCTTACTGTGTTTATACATAAATATACTTTAAAATCCCATAATCACCCCAGCCATGCCACACATATACATGCAGAGGGGAAGAGGGAGGAGGAGAAGAAGAGGTAGGGAGGGAGGAAAAGAGAGAAAGAGACAGAGACAGGGAGCCACAGAGAGACCACATGTTCATACTCATAAACCCCAAATCATATACAATTAGCAAGTAAATATATCAAGAATATTAAATATCAGATTTCACTCTGGAGCTGGACACTGAAACTACATCAAGGGCCAGTGAACACTGCAGCCAACGGAATTCTCATTTCCTGTGAAAATTCAAAATATCTCAGTACTTTTGTAGAAATGTTGTGGCTTAAATATGAACTGTAATCTACAGGCTAACATACTTGGACACTTTGTCTCCAGCTGATTTGGGAAGGTTATAAAACTTTTGGAAGGTAGAGCCTTGAAGGAGGCAGAACAGCTTAGGGATGGGATTTGGAATTCTGTAGCCTGGCCTCACTTCTTGTTTTCCATCTCTGCTCCTAGAATATCGATTGAATGTAAGCATTTCTGCTCCCCTGATTGCTAGGGATCCTGCCATCATGCCTTCCTTGACAGTGCATCATTTCTGTAACTCTAATCTAAAATAAATCCTATATTCCCAACCTTCTTTGAGTATTTAATCACAGTAACAGAATAATGGGTTTTAGTAGAAGCTATATTCATAATTGTTAGACCTAAGACACAAAAGAATATTCTTTTATAGATAATTGGAAAACTAAATGAAGTTCATTCATACAGAGCAATATTACTTAGCATTAAAATAAAATGAGCCTTGTGCTGTGGAAGGTGGATAGGAAAGAGAGCAATGGAAATGCCAATGCAAAGGCAATCCTTGAGTTCTTTGTAATTTCTGCTCAACTTTCACATAACGGAAAAGCATCTCTAAACAGTAAACATGTTTAAATATTCTCGAAGTAACAGACAACTATTTGAGTTCACAATTTTCTCAAACATGACTGAAAGGTGTCTTTTAGTTTGGCAAAACAATACCAACTAAATGTGCGTTCAAAGTGATAAGTTCCAAGCTATGTATACAGTTCCTATGGGTAATACCAGTTGAAAATGTCAGAACCAGTAGGATTGCCACAAGGTCACCACTGTTCTTCATCTTCTGCTCACAAGTCAGGTTATCATCAGATTTAAATCAGTTACTTAGAAAAATGCCCATAGGTATGGCTCAAATTATTCACAAAGATATCCCTACTGGTTTCCTGAAAACTCTTAGGATTACAAAATAGAGTATCTGCAAAGAAGCTTAAAAATGATCCAGTAACTAAATTATAGATTAGTAAGAGAAAGTCAGAGGAAGATGATGAAATTTCAAGGTGACTGTGGTTGAAGAGCAGATATGAAAATTGACTATTGGGTCAGGGTACTTCAGCTTGACTCTCTAGATAGTTATCTTAAATCTTAAACCAGAAAAGGCCAAACTTTCCATTTAACATTCAGATCTACAAAGCTCAAAAGATTAGAAGGGAGGACAGCACAGAAGTAAAAACAGTAAATTCACATTAAATGTGAATATTGCAGGGAGCTGTTTAATTGCACATGAAGGTAAAAGACACTCATCAAGTTTTCCCCACAAAAACATTCTCTATATGACATCAAAATGCTACTTTATCCTATAATAAATTTTAGAGAGCACTACACTGACTGTATATGCTTATAAATACAATGCTGTTATCCGCTAATCAAAAATATTGGATAACATTTGAAATGCAAATAAATAAAATATCCAATAAAAAATTATAGTAGACTTTGAAGGCATATTACATTTAATGCATCCTCTAGAATTTGGTGGATTAAAAAAAGTCACTGATAAAAATGATTATTTTCAAGAGAATTATATTTTCCATCAATTTTTTTCCAACTACTCATTTTTTCTGATTTTATAATGAACAGAATGATAAGCAACATGTTCCTCAACCATTAAAGCTATTGCTTTTATTGAATTGTTAACATTTATTATTAAAATACATTAAGCAAAGAGCTGAATGTTACCTTTTAAGTCATGCTTGTGGTACCCGGTATTTGTTCTCAAGCAGAAACTTAAGAGGTCTGCTTTTTCCTTGTTGAAAATAAGATGGTGATGGATATCATTGTCACATGGGAAGCAAGTCTGATAATCCGGAAATGTAGAACTTTCATGTTGGGGACAAGCACAAAGAATGTGTTGAAAGCAATGGTCCCTGAAAGTTTTGGTTTATTAATTACATAAGGTTATAATTTAATACTAGTTTTAAATATTTTATAAACATATTCTACACAATATAAGCAAGTGCTATTATGGGAAGGACATATGACATAATTAATTGCAAGTATGTTGCAAAATCTCAATAGAAATTTCCTATGTAATTATATATCACTATGTTTGATTTATTAGATTTTTCAAGAACATATTTATGTCATAGAATTACAATCATTGTATCTCAGGAAAGAGGCTGTGCTCCATTCATTGGTGGAGGTTTAAAGTAATCTGTAATACTGCATTTCAGTTGCCAACAATGCAAATTATCTGTGTGCACAGCTGTACCATCACATTCACTCCAGATTAAGCAACACATGATTTCTATGTAAATGATATAATCACTCATGGATTATAGTTAAACAAAACCATCTCTTGTGACTCAAAGGAAAAAGACATATTATAGTATTGTAGTTACCTGCAAACAAAGGTGTAAGACTAACGGCAAATCATAATGGGAATTTTCTTTACCTCCTCAAAACACTTTACACAGGGCTCAAAGAAAGCATTGGACAATATATATTAAAAAAAATAATAATAATAGAGGGGTGCAGTGATGATTCGGTTACCAAGACTTGTGCCCAAGTCTTGTTACCAAGTCTTGTGACTGGAGTTCAATCCCCAAAACTAACAAGGTACAGGAGAGAATGCACTCCTTTAAGTTGTCCTCTGATCTTTACATGCATGTATATGCCAACACACACACACACATACACACAAACACACAGATACACACACTCTGTCTCTCTCTTTCTCTCTCTGATACACAGATCAATAAATAACTAAATAATCTCTTTTAAGTACCAAGCAGAAATCTCATTCATTTCCTTAAGAAGAAAAAATAACCTCTTAACTACTCATCAGAAAGTTGCCTCCCAACAAAATGTTGCCTCCATTTGTACCTCTGCTGTTCAGTATTTGAGACCCTAGGTCCATAGAGAACGCTACCTGGGATTCTAGGACATCACTTAGAGAGCTGCTGTGATATATGTGGGAAGGGAGAAGCTGGTCTGAACTAAGCTTTAGTAGAAGGGGTGCTCAGTAGAAGCTGGATACCACTATTGCATCATATCGCGAATTTGGTATTAAAACAAAAAATACTACAGTTCACAGAAAGAGATAATTTTTAACATTACTAAGAGAAAAAAATAGTTTTGATTAGTCATATGAAAATGACAAAAGGCATAACATTTACAAAGTGAACTACTGTACTTCTTATTGCCAATCACGTATTAGTGTTTGCCTAAAAAGCAGTATTATATTAGTGAAGCTCTTGAACCTGGTAATTTATGTAAGTTCTTATTTTAGAGCTCAAAAGAAAGTACAGCCAAAGAGGATTTTTAAAGAAAATTGGGTTGTTATATATTATATCCAATTTGGAAAACTATTTTAAAAGATAGCAATCACTAAATTCCTAAGAATATATAAAGTAATAAAAAATATTAGACAAAATTGGAACTTCGTTGTTTTATAAATGGCTAAATTAAAATAATTATAAATTGTTATATGTCTCAAGTAAAGTTAACATTAATAAACATTTACATACCACACATTATCCAGCTAGAGACATTTGCATGGCTGGCAGGACTTTAGTTTTCTTATTATTACTTTTGACTACACTTAGATCAGAGCTACCCTTTTGCCTCATGTGTGTATCCAAATGCTCTTTCATTCTACCACAGCCCAGACTGTTGTGATTGGTGTTTAAAATGGAAACAAGTGGAATGGATAGAACTTACCTTAGTTGACTCTCTGAGTCAGCCAATTCGACTCTGTAAGGCACAGCATTTCCTGGGTCTTCAAATTCTTCTCCATGAGTCTTATTAAATGCATGTTACATAATGTTAATATGTTCAGTTAATTCATTATACACTAGCCAGTTAATTGTGGGTGATATATATGTGTGTGTGTGTGTGTGTGTATAATTTTTATATATTTGTATATTTACTTATATTTAGATATTTTCATTTCTACATCTATATATATTACATATAAATATAGTTTATATAGTTTAATATATATCAAAATATATATAATAAGCTATATGTATCATTTATTCCTACAAATGACTCGCTAGTTATATCTTAAATATTCTAGGGAAATGAAATTCACCTGTTTCTCCTTTAAATAATTTAATGTTTTAGTCAATTTTTTAATTATTTTTTTATTTTCTATATTCTTTTTTACATTCCAAATGATTTCCCCTTTCCCAGTTCCCCCCCATATGTCCCATAAGCCTTCTTCTCTCCACCCATTCTCCAATTTTTATAATTGTCACATTTGTGATTAATAATAGCAATTTATGTAGCAACTTCAATCATAGTAGATTAGTGGCAATCACTTTTCCATTTTTCTTATTCTCATGTCTCCAACTTATTCTAAAAATAAAAATTTTATTGAATGGCATGTGTGCATGTGCCTGTGTGTGTGTGAGTGTATGTGTGTGTGTATGTGTATGTGTACGTGTGTGTGTGTGTGTGTGTGACTAATACCTCCCACTATTTAAATGATAAATAAAGCATTAATAGAAGAAAAAAAAAGCAGTAGCAGCTACCAATTCAGTGGCCATAGAAGAAGCAAGAGATAGGGGCTCTGCATTCTCATAATTTTCTGAAATGTCAATCCAAAATGTCAGAATGATTTGAAGAAAATGGTAATTCAACTATTAGGTTACTAGGAAGCCAAATTCAGAAACTGGATCTGAGTCACTCGGTCTGAGCTTTGCTTAGCTGTCTCTGGTTCCATTATGTCTTCAAAAGTTGTACTGACATTATTTTTAAAACTCATACATTATAAATAATATATTTTTCCTTAAAGAAAAACAATATTAATGATATTCCAGAAATTACATTTTACACCTACATATATTTAAATAAGATGCCATGTAACAAAACTGGCCCATTTATGAAAGTGTCGAAGGATAACATAGCAGAACACTTATAGTACTTCCATAAGGCATGCCTCTGAAAACTGGCAATATTAAGTTAGTGTGTACATGGCATTCTCTATAATAAAACACATAGTTTTTCTATTTATTTACAAGCTGTAATCTAAACATGAATGTCATCTTAAATTCTTATGGTGTTTTAAAGAAACCTTTTTTTTTTTTTTTTTTTTTTTTTTTTTTTTTTTTTTTTTTTTGGTTTTCTGAGACAGGGTTTCTCTGGATAGTCCTGGCTGTCCTGGAACTCAGCCTGTAGACCAGGCTGGCCTTGAACTCAGAAATCCTCCTGCGTCTGCTGATTAAAGGCATGTGCCTCCACTGCCGGCATTAAAGAAATCTTAATGACAAAAACAGTAAGTCATCGTGTCATCGTTATTACAAATTTTCTATGATAAAACATTGGAATGGTCATAATATACTTACACCATCCAGTTCTACTATTGTTAGAGATGGAGGAGGTCTCTCTATATTCAACTTTTCTGCTGGCATAAAAAGGGGTGGAGATTTTACTGTGATCTCTTCAACTAGGAAATAAAATTAGAAAATAATATTACCAAAGAATATGTCTGATAATTTGTTGTCTTGATATAATACTACCAACAATGAAAGATAAAGTCTTTCATCAATCTACACAAAGATGCAAACACTGTAGATTTTTTTCAGCTCAAACAATACACACATTTGATTGCACTAATCTCTTACTAGAAGCTGTTTAAATTAAAGCAATGTAAATGAAAGAAACTAGAGTTTCATAGTCTTTATCAGAATAATACATGGACCAAAATTAAAAGCATGTGTTGATTACTGCTTGGATATATGATTTTAAACAATAAGTGTTAAAAGATCTAATCAAAACTCAACTGACCATCACTATCAGACTCATTTTCATTGTGAGTGGACTGTGCCTCTGCAGTAGCTTCATGTGGATGTGTGAATGTACTTGGTAGCATGGTACGAAGTTGTTCCTGTGGAGTTCTATAAGACAACAAAGATGCAATTAAAAGAAAAAATCATCTTAATTGAACATTCCCAGACTAGATGTTTTACTTACCATGTGAGTGAGAATTCAAAATACTGAAATTTTGACCATAATATTAACTCACAGGTTATGGTGATTAATATAATTTTAACGTGATACAGGCTTTTAAAACAATTTCACATCACATAAGATGTTTGTCAGCTGCATACTGTGTTTTGCTTAAGATGAAGACCAATGTCATGATTCAAGTCAGTATTCTCTTAAAAGCCACATGGAATCCAAAGAACATGCCGTGCCGTTGACAAGGCTAATTTACAAGCATATGGTTTATCTTACACACTTGGCACTGTATTTTGATGAGTTCTAAGGCAACCTGAAAGCATTTATCTAAACTTTCAACACATTGGTGGAGTGATAAAATAGGGTCGCATTAAAAGGATGTGAGATGTTATATCTGTGGCATCTGTTACCTAATTAACATCAATGGTGGATGCAGAGTGGGATGCTTCAAATGGGAAGCATGAAGCTTGGGAATTCTGAGACTTCAAGAGTGTGTATTTAATTGTGACCACAGATTTGTGAGGAGAGAGTTCATTTTTGAATCAAATGAAAATAGCTGCACAGTCTCCAGAGATCATGCAAGCTCACATGGTTGCCAGTGTAAAAGACAAGATTGATGCTGTCAGTGCCAACATAAAACTGAAGATTTACCCATTTTATTCTACTTTTGGTACATTCAAAAGTAGTAGAACCTAGATTACATAATCTCTACTAGGATGATCATAAATAAGATGATATTGGGAGGAGAAGAGAGGGGAGAACCTACTAGTTTTAGGCAGAGTATCTAGCAAGAGCAGTAATCTGAGCACCCTGCTTCCACAAGCATATATTCCCAGCCAGGGTCTCACTTAACCATGCCTCTTTTCCTACTAGTAATTATACCAGCTGCATTTTGTAATATGTGGCACAAATCATATAAGTACAAAATATTGTGTGTTACTGAGCTTTACATCTTAAAACATTCTATGAAAGAGTAACTACTTCCAATCAGAATTTAACTAAGTAATATACAAAAAAATATTAAGTAATATGAAAGATCAAAGGGAAATAGATATTTGGTCATCAGAAACTGCTTCATAGTTTATATTATTTTATTGTGCTATGGATCTCTGTATATATACATAAGTACAAATAAGCTATTGCCAAATAATTCATGAAGCAAAACATATTACTTGATTATTTTCATCTTTCTTTTATAAGTAAAGACTTATAGAATTCGGGTATCAGGATTGAAGACTAGTGACCCTACACACCTATTTATGCTATCTTAAACACAAGAAAAGTTATAACAACAAAGTATAAGAGACTTGCCTATAAATAATCAAATAGCTAATCATTTATGAAGTCTTAACTTTGGTTATCCCATCCCCCAAACAAAACCATACTACATAAGTAAAGGTGAAAACACCTTCTACATTAGTAATTGCTTCTCGTTTTCTTGTCTTTGAAATATTTCATTCAGTGTCTCTCTGTGTATTCATGTGTGTGCTGTATAAACACATATATGCATCTGTATGCTCATGTGTATGCAGATGGTTGTGAAAAGGTTGGTCACTCATTGGTGATGATATTTCAACTGCCCTCCTCTTTATTTTACATAGTGCTCACTGGTCCTGACCTAGTCCAGTATAAGCTAGCTTGTCTGGCCAATGAGTTCCAAAGATCAGCTTCTATCCTCCTAACTGGAACTAGGATTACAAATATTTGCTACTATCCACAGCATTTTTCTATGTGTGTTCTCAGGATTAAATTGAGTTTCTTGTGGCTGTAACACAGACTAGTTTATTGATCCCTTATACTCAGTCTTGCTGACATAAATCCATTTAAATATAAAATAAATCTCTCCGGGAGCTTCTGCCAGAGAGCTACAAGTCCCAGAAAAGTACCTGCTGTTCTTATTTTGCCTAATGGACATAGAATTTGTCTGCATTCTAAACACTGATCTCTGTACCTGTAGGTTAATGCAGCCATCAATCCTCATCCAAAACCCTTTGCATAGTAGCCAACAACTAAAACAAAGACTCAAAAGGTCTAACTATAGAGCAAACAGGCCTGTGAAGTGCTCATGCATAAGTGGAATAGCTACAAGATGCCCGCTCTTCCCAAGGCTAAGGGAACACTTTGAAGCTGACGTAAATCCATTTGAATTTGCACTTTGAAACACCAGAATTTAGAGAAAACTTAGAAGAAACAACATATTCTGAGTAATACAGGATCGCTACATACATAAACACTTAAGAACTGTGCTTGTTTCCAAAAGACTGTATAAGATAAAACCAACCTGTCAGGTGGGAAGGCGAATGGTAAGGGAAAGGAGTGCAAGAGAAAGTTAAAAGTTGGTGGCAATTCTTGCTACTCGGGGAAGATGAGTTGGTTTTATTCTGGAAGATTGACTATGCTCCATTAGATGGTCCTACACCCACAGCATCATTGGGTCATCAATAATTAAAACGAAACCCAGAGATTAAAACCTTTTCTTGAATAATTCCAATTTTTAAATGAAAGAGAACTAGAAAATCATCAGTGGATCATGCAAAGTAGCATGATGACTAGGCTCAGAAAGTAGTTGCAGACAAAATATCACTCACAAGAAATATCTTTGAAAATGTCCCAAATAGTGATCACGAAGCATGGGCCTTGTAATCATTATTTGCCTGCAGGATGAAGAGTTTCTTGAGAATTTTACTTTTCAAAATGTGTATCAAAGACCAGCATTATAGTACCCATGTCACTTAGGAGGCACTTGGGACTATTGAAAATCTGTACTTAGAGTAAGCTTACTTTGTTAAGATTGTCATCACCACAAACACTTGCATCCTCTAGAAAATTAGAAGGAACAATGAAATATAGACACCTCTGAGATGTAACAATTGAGCTTGTACAATCACAAGTCACAAACTCTATGAAACTCTGTATTGATAAATTGCCAATGAAGAAAACATGTCCTCATTGGTAATATTGGTTTCATATTGCAAGTTTGATTTTTGAACAAATTAAAAAAAACCATGAATCTGATAATAGGATTCCATGACTTGAAATTGGAAATAGAAACTCTAAAGATAACACAAACTGAGGCAATCCTAAAGATAAAAAATAAAAAAAAAAATAAATAAAAATTAAAAAAAAAAACTAGGAAAGAGATTAAGAACTACAGAGGCAAGAATTTTGATGCCCAGAGTAGGTGAATGTCACGGTAGTGAGGCAGGAGTGGATTGGTGTGTGGAGAAGCCTTCTCATAGAAGCAGGAGGATTAGAGGGATGGGAATAGCTAACATCAAATTAAATGGAGAGAAACTTAAAGCAATTCCACTAAAATCAGGAACTAAACAAGGATGTAAGTCTCTCCTTATCTGTTCAACATAGAGCTTGAATTTCTAGTTAGAGCAACTAAAGCGAAGCAACCAAAGGAGATCAAGGGAATACAAATTGGAAAGGAAGAAGTCAAAATATATCTACTCACAGATAATAGGACAGTGTTCACTAAGGACTCTAAAAATTCTACCAGAGAACTTCTACAGCTGATAACACCGGCAACAAAGTGGATGGATACAAAGTTAATTAAAACAAATGAAACAAAATAAACAAAACAGTAGACCTCCTTTATACAAATGATAAATGGGCCACAAAAGAAATTAGGGAAACAACACACTTTAAAATAGCCAGAAATATTTAAAGTATCTTGGCATAACTCTAACCAAGCAAGTAAAAGACATATATGATAAGAACTTTAAATCCATCAAGAAAGAAATTGAGGATGTTATCAGAAGATGGGAAGATATCTCATGCTCATATATCTGCAAGATTAGCATAGTGAAAATGGCCATCTTACCAAAAGTAATGTACAGATTCAATGCAATTCCCATCAACATTCCACACAATTCTTTACAGAAGTCAAAACAATTCCCAACTTCATATGGAAAAACAAAAAACTCACACTAGGTAAAACAACCCTAAACAATAAAACAACTTCTGGAGGTATTGCCATCTTTGACCTCAAACGACAACAGAGCAATTGTAATAAAACTGCATGGTATTGGTATAAGTACAGAGCAACTCCATGATATTATGGATATCACATGTAAACCCACAGAGTCAACAAAGTTGGGGCCATGGGGGCTCTTAGAGCCTGGACACTGCAGCCAGGAAGCATGCAGGAGCTGCACCTAGACACCCTACTCATATGGAGCAGATGTACAGCTTTGCCTTCAGGTGGGCTCTAATTACTGGACCAGGGACAGTTTCTGATTCTGTTCCTTGCCATTGGATTACCGTTCCCCCTACTTATACTGCCTGGTTAGGCCTCTGGAAAATGATGTGCCTAGACCTACTGGGACCAGATGTGCAGGGTAAGGTGGTACCCAAGCCAGGCTCCCCTTCTTTGAAGAGAATGGGAAGAGGTAATGGAGAGGTGATATGTAAGGGAAGGACTGAGGAGAGAGAAGGGAGGGAGGGCTGTGTCTGAGATGTAAAATGAATTAAAAAATAAACATAAAAAATTAAAAAATAAGAATGAAATTAGAATTAAAGTATAAAATTAAACATCTAATTAATTTTAAATTAATTTAACTTTAAAAATGTTTTAATTTAATACATTTGTAAAATAAAGCCTCAAATATCTATACTAAAATACAGCAGAGCCATTTTAAAGTAAATCCTTGTTTATTGCACACTTTTGTTATTATCCCTTAAATTCCATACTTAATTTTTGTCTTTCCACAGGAACACATGAAGATTATATTTCTCAAGATTAAAATATACCATATATGTGTGTATATAAATACAAGTAATTAAAATTGTTGCTAATATAGTCAAAACTTCATAGGAATTTTAAATTGCTTTAAATTTAGTCATACAAATATGAAATATACTTAAAAAACTTCCCGACAAAATGAAGTAAAAATAACCTCCATTTCCTAAGAAATAGTAATATTAAAATTCTACTGAATACCTTCTGTACTTTTTGAGCCATAACTTTTCCATATACGACAGACTGTCTTCTGTGAACTCGATATTAATTGGTTCTGTCCAAATTTTCAAATTAGTTTGTACTTCACATTCTTCCACAGAGTCTACAAAAATAAACACTACACATAATTAATGTAGCCATGCCTCTGAACTCTCATATATTCTCCTTAGATGAAGGAAAGTGTCAATTGTTTATGGAGAATAGTTCTTGGCATTTATTCCTGTAAATGTAATTTTTATCATATTATGTTATGATATTAATATAATATACCAGGTCTACGATGTAAATAATTCTAAAGGTTTTTTTTAATTGCTTTTAATAAAGGCTTCTGTGGACAATTTATTCAAAATCTATTGAAATGAAATGATTTTTATGAGTCAGGCTTTCCAAATGCAACATTATCTTAAATGAGAAGGATAAATCCAGAGTGCCTGGACATGCTGCACGCCCAGCATACGCAGACACATCTAAGGTGCAGATTATAGCCATCTCTAGTAATATTTACACATTTATCCACTCTCACCTCCAGATACTGCCCTCTAGATTGCAAACACCGCCAGAATAAAATGCTCCAAGAAAAACAGGAAAAGGAAGTAGTGAAGCTTAAAAACATTTTTTCTTTTTTTTCTTGGATATATTCTTTATTTACATTTCAAATGTTATCCCCTTTCCCAGTTTCCCCCTTCCAGATAGCCCCTATCCCATCCTCCCTTCCCCTACTTCTATAGGGTGTTCCCTCACCCACCCCACTTCCGCCTCCCCGCCCTCAATGCCCCTACATTGGGGCATCTATGGGGCCTTCCTAGGACCAAGGACTTCTCCCATGGATGCCAGACAAGCCAATCCTCTGCTACATATTCAGCCATGTGTACCCCCTGGTTGATGGCTTAGAAATTCTAACGCCAAGCTAGTCCTAACCTCATATTGCAGACTTTAGTGACTAGCATTCAGCAATAGCCAAATGCCAGCAGCTAAATAAACCAGTGGAGGAACTCAGCTCCCATCCGTCCGAGAGTATTGAGTAAAACAGGTAGCAGAAATTTGAAGAGTAAAAACCCGTTATCTGCTACATAAAAGAAGAGAAAGAGTTAAGGCTATGAGTGTGAATTGTGAATATGACCATGAAGGGTGGTGCAAGAGGTGAGCTGAAGTAAAAGAATTGGAGCAGAAAAGCTAAGAGGTAGACTAAGGGGAAATTAGGTTGTTTGTTTTGCTTTGCTTTACTTTGTTTTGTTTTCAGAGAGAGGAAGCAGCAAATGGGCACTGTACTTGAGTACTGTACTGTACTCTAAAATCTGGATAAAGATGTGAGAAGTGCAGGACCTTGCCTCAGCAAGACCCTACCACTACCCTCTCCAGGCCAGTAGGGACACAAAGTAGGACTCTGGCGATGGCTTTAAAGTCTGTGGGTCTCAGGGCTTTCTAGATCTCTGACTATACTGAAATGCTGACAATATCTTCTAAAAAGTCCTAAATAACTTTCTTGCTCTGTCTGAGGGTGAAAGACTGCTGGTTTAGGTGATTAACACCTGTAGCCTAACAGGGGAGGATTAAGCAATGTGACCTTTGTTCTATCTCAGCAGGAACTGCTAGGCTCTAACTTTCAGACTGCTAATCTGGTTGGAGAAAGAATGTGGGACACTTAGAGAAGAGGTTATAGAGTGTATTACTAAGTTGTAAAAAGTTTCCAGTGAAACCTATCTAAGGGGAAAAGAGGAAAGATCCTAAGTGGGGAAAAATTCTTCTAAGTGGGAAAGGGGAAAAAATTCTACTCTAAATGGAGAAAGGCAAAAAATTCTTCTCTCTCCTCCTCCTTTTTCCTCCCTCTCTCTCCCCCCCTCTCTCTCACTCTCCCTCCCTCATCACTTTGTCCTCAGTACTTACACATCTTTCAGAAATACATGATCACATGTTACAAAGTTCACCACAAGTTCACACAAAAAATCAAATCATAAATAGAATTAGAAGTTTACAATAGAGAATGTTTACATACATTTCCATTAGGAGTAATTATCTGGCTAAACATCCATCACCTGTCTTCATTCCACAGGTTCACTGAAGATGTAAAACCTTAGGTATTAAGTTATTTAAGTTATTAGTGAAGTTTTTGTATAAATAAACCCAGTCAATATTTTATCTTCTGTGCTAACAGTTATAATAAATCATTAGTTCCCTTTTATGACCTTTGGTTAATTGTTTTACAACATCTTGGACTGTAGGAGATAGTCTGGTTACCATCTAAGCAATGAACTGGTTACACTTGGGAGACTGGCAGAGTTCTCATTGTAGTTTTGACTATCAGAAAAGGATCTAATAGCAGACTCACTATAAAAAAGCTTAATAATCACAGATATAATTTTAGGAATTCTTATAGGATCATCATTATTAAGACTTAAGAAGTCACCTATTTGTCTAAATAGATCACTACAATACTGTACATCTTTGTGGATCTGCAGAAATCTGCTCCAAAGGAATATGCTATTACTTAGTGATTATTAGATATGCTTAATAATAACAGAAAAAGCATTGTTGGGGTTTTGTCTAAGCTCCACCCCACACCTACCTGGCAATGGCCAGGTATGCCCCGCCCCAGAGATCTGGCCCACTATAAGAGGGGCTACTTGCCCCTCCTCTCTCTCTTTGCTCACCGCTCTCCCACATACTCTCACCTCTCTGCCCCTGGGGCTCTTCCCCCCTCCACGTGGTCATGGCCGGCCTCCACACTCTCTCTCTCTCTCTCTCTCTCTCTCTCTCTCTCTCTCTCTCTCTCCCACTAACTCCCATCCCCTATTCTGAATAAACTCTATTCTATACCATGTCCGTGTGTGTGTGGTCCCTCATGGGCAAAGGTGCCCAGGCAAGGGCCCGCCTGGACACCTTCCCCCATGCCGCCTAGCCACACTCACCTAACCCCTTTACTCCCACCTTTAAGCCTCCTCCTCATCCTACTGAATCCTTACCCCCTTTAAGCCTCATCATCCTGCTGAATCCTTCATCCAGAAGTAACCCTGAATCCTTCATTAAATCCTTCAAGCATATTAATAGCAGGAATCTTTACTAAAATGAATCTCTTACAACCATGCTTAATAAGGGCACACATGTTGAAGATTATATAATAATCCAAAGCAGGCCATCTCAGGAAGATCACCTGCTAGTTATTAGCTTGTTCCATTATGGCTCCTGAAAAGGACTAAAACAAGTAACCTGTGTTTCACTTTTCTCCATTCACCAATGGCACAATCTCAGAAAGTAAAGGTGAGACCTGGTCTTCCTGTGTAGAAGGAGGTGTGTTTCCCTAATTACCTTGTTTAAATAGTTAGTCTTTGAAGCCATCAAAAATCCACAAAATATGACAGCTAAGGCCATTTCAATATCAAAGGGATGTTGTCCCTGAGAAGGCTGAGATGTCCCAATATAGGGGAATACCAGGCCAGGGAAGCAGGAGTGAGTGGATTAGTGAGCAGGGTGAGGGGATGGGATAGAGCATTTTCAGAGGGGAAACCAGGAAAGGGAATAACATTAGAAATGTAAAGAAACAATGGAGCATGTGTCTTTATTGCATGCCGGGGAATCCTTTGGGTATATGCCCAGGAGAGGTATAGCAGGGTCCTCTGGAAGTATCATGTCCAGTTTTCGGAGGAACCGCCAGACTGATTTCCAAAGTGGTTGTACCATCTTACAGTCCTACCAGCAGTGAAGGAGTGTTCCTCTTTCTCCACATCCTCACCAACATCTGCTGTCTCCTGAGTTTTTGACCTTAGCCATTCTGACTGGTGTGAGGTGAAATCTCAGGGTTGTTTTGATTTGCATTTCCCTAATGATTAATGATGTTGAGCACTTCTCAAGGTGCCTCTCAGCCATCCGAATTTCTTCAGGTGAGAATCTTTGTTTAGATCTGTACCCCATTTTTTAATAGGGTTATTTGGTTCCCTGGGATCCAACTTCTTGAGTTCTTTGCATATATTGGATATTAGTCCTCTATCAGATGTGGGGTTGGTGAATAACCTTTCCCAATTTGATGGTTGCCATTTTGTCCTTTCAACAGTGTCCTTTGCCTTACAGAAACTTTGTAAGAGCAGCCTTATTTATAATAGCCAGAAGCTGGAAAGAACCCAGATGCCCCTCAAAGGAGGAATGGAGACAGAAAATGTGGTATATTTACACAATGGAATACTACTCAGCAATTAGAAACAATGAATTCATAAAATTTTTAGGCAAATGGTTTGTTCTGGAAAATATCATCCTACGTGAGGAAACCCAGTCACAAAAGAATACACATGAAATGCAATCTCTGATAAGTGGATATTAATTAGCTCAGAAGCCCTGAATACCCAAGGCACAAATCGCATAACAAATGACTCCCATGTAGAAGTATGGAGAGGGTCCTGATCCTGGAAAGGATTGATCTAGCATTGGAGGGGAATATAAGGACAGAGAAGAAAAGGAGGGAGGTAATAGGAGAATGGATGGAGAGAAGGTTTATGGGACATATGGGGAGGGGGGATCAGGGAAAGGGGAAATCATTTGGAATGTAAACAAAGAATATAGAAAATAAAAATATTAATAAAAAAAGAAATGTAAAGAAAGAATATATCTAATAAAAAAAAGTTTAAAAAAATCATTTGGCTAGAAACAGAGACATGTCTTTTCCTGACAATACCCCCTTCTTGGCTCAAAGAAAATTTGAACATCTTTACCTCCAGGTAAGCTTTTCACGGAAAGGCAGCCAGTAGGCAGAAATTGCCCATTTCATGTACAGACAATACTGTGGTTACCCTACCCCCACCCCTTCCAAAAGACACATTTTTCAGAATAGTCAGCTATTTACTTTGCTGAGACAGGGTCAACGGCCCTTCAAATTTCTGTTTTATAGGTCTGTCGGATGATCCTAGGCCAAAAGGATAAAGACTGATGAGCCAACATTTTGAGAAATGAGGGACTGTACAGGTAATCAGCTATTTCTGCAAATGGTTAAATTGTGAAACCTATGCTTTGTGCTCCTATATTTTCAGATAATATTTAGTCATTCTCAGATTTCTGATGGTGTTGACGACTAGTTTCAGTCTCACAATTAAACTCAAGTTGTTTAACACAGAGTTTATAGAGTAGATGACATGATTTTCAAATGATGCTACAGGCTAAGATTCTAAACATAATCCAGGGATAGAATCATAATTTTTTTTAGTTAGGAAATATGGTAATTAACAAATTGATAGATTAGATGTCATTTGTACCTCATACTGTGTAATTTACTTAATTGTTATGGTTTTTTTTCACTTTATACATGGGAGAAAACCTTTGTTTGTTTGTTTGTTTGCTTGTTTGTTTGTTTGTTTGGCCAAAAAAGGTGATATGTAGAGAGGGATGTGATTTCCCTAATTGGTTCTTGATTGTGTCAAAAGGCGGAAGCCAATTGATGGGCAAAAGGAAAGCAGTAGGATTTCTGGTTCCCCGGAGAAGAGAATGGGACATAGAGAAAGGGGACCAGGCTTTGGGACAAGGAGAAAGCTTCAGTTATATGGGTCTTGGGGACCCAGCCTGCAGGAGCAGGAGCTAAGGAGGTTGGAGGGAGCTGGCTGATAGGATTATGACAGGAAATTCTTCACTTAGCCACCAAGTTAGTTGGCTAGTTTTAAAATAATAAAACTGTCTATTGTTTTCTCCCTGCAGAGCTAAAGTGGGCAGGAGGAGAAAGGGCAGCTGGTACAGATGTTGGAGGCTTGGCAAAACTAGCCTTGAGGGGCTGGAAGAGTGATCACAGCTCCCAGGAGAAACAGGCAGCTGACCCTCCCTCCGCAGAGCTGAGTGAGACCAACATCACCTCCTCGTGGAGCCTAGCCTGGAGAGTGGGAAGAACTCTGGAGAAAGCATGATTTTTTTAAAATTACATGCAACATTCATGTGCTTATCAGAGTCTTTGATAACTGATCCAAACATCTAACTGTTAGGAGAAGAATCTTCAGTATCCATTCAGCAAGACCCTTTGCTCATCAATTGAAGGGCATAAACATGCATGACGAGCTATGGCTTATAGGCAGAAAGACTTCATGAGCTAGCAATAGGGCTTTATTTACCATATTGCTTCTGGCTCAACAACCTTCTCTTCTGAGAATTTGCATCAAATTCTCTACCACTCATTCTTTTGAGAACATGATCATTTTTCTTAACATGCAGCACAAAATCCTAAAGTAAATGGATGCCTAAAGAATCTGAGGAACACCCAGGAGACCAGAGTAGAGGAGACCAAGCAAGCCAGTGGGAAAATGTCAGCAGGGAGGTCAGAGAAGAGCTTTAACTCACATAATGGCCTCTGGCCAGCTAAAGCACCTAACATTCACACAAGAAAACAACAAGAAAAAAGTCTCTTGTTGACTAAAATGAATTAATAAATAAATCAGTGATAAAAATCAAGAGAACTGGGAAATTAAAAGCAGACTGCTCTGCTAAATGGCCACGGAGCACAAGGATGCTTAATGTAATTTATAATAAAAGGTGCCTATACTAAGGACCTATCTCCACTATTTGAGCACAATCTTAAGAGCCTGAAAATATGAAGTGTTGGTGACAATGGAATCAACAGAAAACTCTTATATACTTCAGATGGAGTATAAAATGTTAAAAATACTTTTCTTAATAATTCATTTTTATCTGGTTTAGTTGAGGGCATATATACCTGTCAAATCAGGTATTTGCTCTTAAGTAATAACAGCCTTGGAAATGTGTATAGGACATACTTCAAGACCTACACAAAAAATGTATAGTAGTATTATTTGACATATTCAAAATGAGAAATAAATTAAAGAAAAAAATCTGCATTTAAACTGAGAAATAGTGGCATATTCACAGAATAAAAGATTAGCAAACATTGAAAGTAGGTGAATTAAAACCGTAAACATTTTCATGCATGAATCCCACATAAATAATTCTGAGCCATATGAGATATAAAAGAATATAAGTAACATAATTCCATAGTCACACACATGAAATTGTTGCACAATAAGAATATATTTTTGAATAAATTTCAGGGAAACCAAGGGAATTCAAAAAGATAAAACATGGGTCAGTGAGAACCTGGAGAGCTGGGGAAAACAGAGAGCAGTCATAGGAAGTGGGAGAATCATGGATGTCTACTAGTTTTTTTTTTCTCCAAGAGCTATATAAAGTTCACAATCTTTCTGTTATAACCATTTTAATATAAACTATGAGAGTTAATATGAAATTAAAATATTTACAACCACATATCATACTACTAATAAAATGTTTCATTTTCTATAGTCAATCAAAATTAAATATATCAAAAACAGTCCTTATTATGACTATTTCAACTCAGGAGATTCATTGTGAGGAAAAATGAGAATAAGGGATAAACACAGTCACTCCACACAAAACATTTCAATTTTTGTTTCCAAAATTCCATCAGATTATCATAGCATCTTTCCCCATCTACCCATTCTAAATGCACATTAATCTTTGCTGGAATATCACAGTAGAACTGAAAATTAAAATAAAACAGAAAATAAAAACAATTTCTCTTTTCAAAACTCTCAGTTAAATATATTTTCTTCCTCAAACTCTATAAAGCCATATAATCCCCATAAAATCTCTTTCTTCATTGGGATTCCAATTTCTCTATGAAAACGATATTAGACAGAAGACATGTGCCACATGCCACCATTTATTTGTGGGTTCCAATCAGTCTCATCTTTGTGGTATAGCAATGTCAGAACTACTTCTGTCACTGTGCTCTAACAAAGCCAGAGAAGTGGCCATTCTCTCACTTTAACGATGACAAGCTCCAAAATATCATAGTATAGATTGTCTTCCTATTATAGTGGAAACATGACAGGAGTTTCATAGATCATAACAGCAGCCTGAAGGAAAAATACCCAAACTTGTGAGATACTGTGTCCTAACGAGGATCATGTTGTACCTTGTGTCAATTGTTGCAGGTAAATATTAAGATAGGGATTTCTAGAAAATGTGGCACATAGTAAGAAAAAAATGAATTCCATGGGTTTAGCTGCTGTAATAAATCAGGATTACATAGGACATACACTATAGGCAGAATAAAATACTTATATCTGAAATATGTATTTTTCCCATGAGGATAAATCACTGTGGCTTTAAGATTAAAAACATGTTCACTATAACAATTTTATGTATCACTAAATTACCTTAATGATGTTTATATAATGGCCAATCACAGGTTATTGGTAGATAGAAGGAAAGCCATGTATGCAGCAATGCTACAAACCCTGAGACATAGTGTAATTAGGTGGTGAAGGAATATCCTATCCCTGACTTCCTTCAATGATAAACAGTTAAGTGTAAGAGAAATAAACCCTGCCAGGCGGTGGTGATACATTCCTATAATCCAAGTACTCTGGGAGGCAGAGGCAGGTGGATTTCTGACTTTGAGGCCAGCCTGGTCTACAGACTGAGTTCCAGGACAGCCAGGGCTATACAGAGAAACCATGTCTGGGGAAAAAACAAGAAAATCAAAACAAACAAACAAACAAACAAAAAAAGGAGAAATAAACCCTTTCCACGCCAACTTACTTTTGGTCATGGTGTTTCATTGCAGTAATAGTAACCCTAAGTAATAGTAACCCTAAAACTTACTCAATGTGAGCAGAACTCATACAACACATGGAGTAAAAGCATGAATTATACCTCTATTTCTTATTATAACTAGTGAAAGAGATAAAAAATGCACTTACTGAGTCAAAAAATTACCCCACTAGAGCTAGTAGTCTAAATGTGACATGTTGGTTTTCTATCATTGAATTTGTGTTCATGAATACAAGGTTTTTTTGCAGCACAGAAACTCATTCAATCATGTGTTGTCTCTAACTTTTCATTCTCTATTTAGAGGACCAGCTACATGAACTTGCTTTCAACACATGTTTATCAAGTTCTGTAGTAGATCAAGAGTGTCTCTTCAGTTGTAAATGCTGTGGTACCTTTTCAGTTAAAACCATAGCATCTAACAAACAACTGTGGTTATTCTGATAAACTTTATGATGATCTGAATCATATTTGAACCCTGGATTTTGCACTGAATGAGGATTGATAACAATATTTTCCTAATTCCCAAAATTCTAAGATTTGCAGTATAAGATACTTTCAGTATTTATGTCTAAGGAAATAAGTCACTTTTGCATCCATAATTCCAATGTTCCCAATATGAGAAAAAATTAAAACAAGGCTTCATCTTTTACTTTATGTGCAATAAACAATTATAAACTCAAAGTTAAAATTAAACAATGATTCTGAGGTTCTAAGCATTGCCTTTTGTTTCACTGTCTATCATGATTAAGTTCCGCTCTCATCCAGGCTCTTTTCGGGTTACTATTACTGTGGTGAAACACCATGACTAAAAGTGAGTTGAAGTGGAAAGAGTTTATTTCACTTACACTTTACTGATGATTTTTGAAGGAAGTCAGAGAAAGGACACAAACAGGAAAAGAACCTGGAAACCTGAAATGGTGAAGAGGCCCTGAAAGAACATTGCTGAGTTGTTTGTTCCTTGTGACTTGCTCAGCCTTAGTATAAAACCATCTTAAAAATAGCCCCATTCACAATGGGCTGAACCTTCCTAGATCAATCACTAATTTAATAAATGCCCTGTACACTTGTCTTACATGACAATCTAATGGAGGCATTTGCTCAACTGAGTTTTTTTTTTCCTCTCAAAAAATTATGGTTTGTGTCAATTTGACACAAAAACTAGCCATCACGGTTTGTATGGATATGTCCGAAAGAAACCCATTATTTTATATTTGAACCAAAAAGTGAGACTAAAATCTTGCAGAGAAATAGCTTTTATAAATGGTGCTGTTTTGAAGGCAGTGCAGTTTGGGAGACTGAAGTCTCACCAGAAGAAGTTATTCTCAGGAAGGCATGCTGTGTGGTTTATACTAGCACCTACTTCTTGTCTTGGCTCTCATGTCTGTTTTACAGTGATGTAAGAAATGAGGAGTCCAGCCATCTGCTCCTGCTACCTTGGAGCCACCTGCTGCTATATTTCTCCTACCTTGATGGGCTGTATTGTCTCCAACTGTGAGCCAAAATAAATTCTCCTTTAGGTTGCTTTGTAGGAGATTCATCCACACTGAAAAGAAACTTACTGATCTAAGGCATACAAAGTGGACTTTGCTTACCTGCCCCATAGATTCTGTCAACCTGATACATTGCAACAGTAGATCTCAAATGAAATAGTTGTCTAACCAGTGTTTCCTTTTAGGAAAAGAAAAGTTTAGTCTTCAGTGTCCCATTCATCCCAAGATCTGAATTTACATATAAACAAGGGTAATATCCTCCCATGATCAACTTCATATTTTATAAATATTCAACAACTCACCACTGACTGTGTGTACATAAAGCTCCCCTGAGAAGCTGTAGCAAGTTGCTCTTTATTGTTTTTAAGCATTGCATTTGTAGTGTTAGGAGTGAAAAGAAATGAAGATACCTTTATTTTGTGAAATGATTATCTGACCGATGTCCATACCTGGTTTTTTTGCATGTGCTTCCTCCTCCTTGTTTTCCTCCTGATGGCCAGATCTCCACTCTGTTAAGGCTTCTTGGAAGGACTGGGCAGATGCTTCTTCATCAAAAGGCATTTCCCACATGGCCTTGCACCTTGGATTTTCACCTTCTCCTCCTTCTGTGGCTCTAGTTTCTACCTAGCCAATTAAAAGGATGATAAAATGATGCATTAAACTCAGAAGAATATTATTTTAATATAACACACACTTAAATACTCTTGTTTTCTTAAAACTTTATTAGCAGTTATAAATGGTCTGCTCAGAAGTTAACACTGTAAGAACCTTTAAATCCAATGACTTTATTTTATCTATGCTCATCCCCTCTATAGATGTTCTTGTTACATACATATTATCTATCCTTTCTTCTTCCCCAATCCTCTGATCCTTGCAACCTTCCCACATTACAGCAGTTGTCTGTTAGGAGATAGCATCTCATTCTCTATGTAGCCAAGACTGGTCTGAAACTGGAGTCCTTTGGACTCCTGAATTCCAGGATTATAGGCATGAAATCACACAAGTTGACATGAATGTAGATGTATATGTCTGTAATTTTATGTGTTCTAATATAAACCTTATGCTGTCGGTGTGTGGAAAACCTTTTGATCCTCTGAAATACAAAATTTCTATCAGTATCTACAAAGCTTCTGAAGACTCTTGTCCTTCCTTGTCTTATACACTCACCTCCTCATCTCTTTTTCATTCACTGTTCCAGCTAGCCTTAGGATCTTGGCTAAATGAGAACTATAAACTATGAACATTTCCTCATCAGGACTTAGTACTAGTTGTGAGTTTTTTGCATAGCTTTTCACAGCCATTTTGCTCACGCCATTCAGTTTCTCCAGTATCACCATCTTACAGAGTTCTACGGTGGGAGTATCGAAAATAACTAACTATTCTTCGGCCTCTTTTCTCTTTTCTTACTTGATAGTTTTCTCCTTAGGTTATTTCTGAATCAGTTTACTCTACAGACCCTATAGAATAAATCTTGGATGAATACTGTTTTATATCATTTTATTAGTACCTCAAATTTCCAACACAATTCTTCATAAAGTTAGAGAAAAATTTGCAAATTCATCAAGAATAATCAAAAACCCAAGATAGTAAAAACTATTCTAAACAACAGAAGAACTTCTGGCAGAATCACCATCCCTGACCTCAAGCTGTACTACAAAACAATTGTGACTAAACTGCATGATATTGGTACAATAACATACAGGTAGATCAATGGAATAGAATTGAAGAACCAGAAATTAATCCACACACCTATGGTAATTTGATCTTTGACAAAGAAGATAAAACCATCCAGTGGAAAAAAGATAGCATTTTCAAGAAATGGTGTTGGTTCAACTAGAAGTTAGCACATAAAAGAATGCAAATCCATTCATTCTTATGTCCTTGTAGAAACCTCAGGTGGATCAAGGACCTCCACATAAAACTAGATACACTGAAACTAATAGAAAAGAAAGTGAGGAAGAGCATCAAGCACATGGGCACAGGGGAAATTTTTGTGAACAGAACACCAATAGCTTATGCTCTAAGATCAAGAATTGGCAAATGGGACCTCATAAAACTGCAAAGCTTCTGTAAGGCAAAGAACACTTTCAATAGGACAAAACAGCAACCAACAAATTGGGAAAAGATTTTTACCAACCCTACATCAAACAAAGGGCTAATATCCAATATATAGAAAGAACTCGAGAAGTTAGAGTGCAGAAAACTAAATGACACTATTTAAAAATGTGGTACAGAGCTAAACAAAGAATTCTCAACTGAGGATTACAAAATTGCTGAGAAGCACCTAAAGAAATGTACAACATCCTTAGTTATCAGGGAAATGCAAATCAAAAGAACCTTGAGATTACCCATCACACCAATCAGAATGGCTAAGATAAAAAACTCAGGATACAGCAGGTGCTGGTGAGGATGTGGAGAAAGAGGAACACAACTCCAATGTTGGTGGGATTGCAAGTTGGTACAACCACTCTGGAAATCAATTTGGCGGTTCCTCAGAAAACTGGACATAACACTACCTGAGGGCCAGCTATACCACTCCTGGGCATATACCCAGAAGATTCTCCAACATGGAAAAAGGACACATGCTCCACTATGTTCATTGTAGCTTTATTTATAAGAGCAAGAAGCGGGAAAGAACAGAGATGTCCCTCAACAGAGGAATGGATACAGAAAATGTGGTGTACTACTCAGCTATTAAAAACAATGAATTCATGAAATTCTTAGGCAAATGGATACAACTAGAAAATATCATCCTGAGTGAGGTAACCCAATCACAAAAGAACACATATGGCATGCACTCAATGTTAAGTGGATATTAGCCCAGAAGCTCAGAATACCCAAGATACAATTCACAGACCACATGAAGCTCAAGAAGAAAGACCAATGGGTGGATACTTCTGTACTTCTTAGAAGTGGGAACAACATACCCATGGGAGGAGATGCAGAGACAAAGTGTAGAGTATAGACTGAAGAAAAGGCAGTCCAGAGACTGTCCCACCTGGGGATCCACCCCATATACAGTTACCAAACCCAGACACTATTGTGGATGCCAACAAGTACTTGTGGACAGGAGCAGTATATAACTGTCTCTTGAGAGGTTTTGCCAGTGCCTGAGAAATACCTAGGTGGATGCTCTCAGCCAACTATTGAACTGAGCACAGGGTCTCTGTACTGCCTAGATTTGTGTGCCAAATTGACATAAGCTGAAATTATCACAGAGAAAGGATACTCACTTGAAGAAATGCCTCCATGAGATCCAGCTGCAAGGCATTTTCTCAATTAGTGATCCAGAGGGAGAGCCCATTGTGGGTGGTGCCATCTTTCGGCTGCTAGTTTTGGGTTTTATGGGAAAGCAAGCTGAGCAAGCCAGGGGAAGCAAGCCAGTAAGAAACATCCCTCCATGGCCTCTGCATCAGCTCCTGCTTCCTGACTTGCTTGAGTTCCAGTCATCACTTCCTATGGTGATCAACAGCAATGTGGAAGTGTTAACTGAATAAACCCTTTCCTTCCCAACTTGCTTCTTGATAATGATGTTTTGTGAAGGAATAGCAACCCTGACTAAGACAGTACCCAATGGAGGAGATAGAGAAAGGAGCCCAGTAGCTGAAGTGTTTTGCTGGCCCATTGGAGGAACAACAATATGAACCAACCAGTACCCCCCCAAAGCTCCCAGGGACTAAACCACCAACCAAAGAGTACACGTGTCTCCAGCTGCATATGTGGCAGAGGATGGCCTTGTCGAACATCAGTGGAAGGAGAGGCCCTTGGTTCTGTGAAGGCTCAATGCCCCAGTGTAGAAGCATACCAGGACAGGGAAGCAGGAGTGTGTGGGTGAGCACTGGGAGGGGGAATGGAATAGGGGGTTTTCGGAGGGGAACTCAGGAATGGGAATAACATTTGAAATGTAAATAAAGAATATATCTAATAAAACAACAACAACAACAACAAAGAATATGGTAACTTCCCTTAGCAAGTAAGTAAAATGATCAGTTTTATCAAAGTGGAGAAAGCAATGCAACACAAAGTGTTGGTTCTTTGAGAAAATCATTAACATTGATAAACCCTTAGATAAATTAACTAAAAAAATTAGAGAGAAGATCCAAGTTAATAATATAGTAATGAAAAGGTAGGCCTAACAACAGACACTAAGGAAATTCAGAGAGAAGGACATGCTTTAAAAATTGGCACTCTGCCAAGTTAGAATATCTAAAAGAAATAGATAATTTTCTTGATGTATGTGACTTTGCAAAGTTAAAGCAAGACCAAATGAGTGATTTCAACAGACTCATAATCCCCAGCTAAATAAAGGTAGCCATTAAAAGCTTCCTAATCACAAGAAGCCCAGGGACAAGTGGTTTCAGCAGAGAATTCTATCAGACATTCAAAAAAGAATTAATACTAATACTCCTCAAATTGTTTCACAATAGAGATAGGAAAAACTGCCTAATTATTTTTATGAGGCCACAAGTACTCTGATACCTAAACCATATGAAGACCTAACAAAGAAAAAGATTTACAAACCAATTTTCCTTACAAACAACAACAAAAAAATCTTAAAAAAAAATATACTTACAAAACAAATAAAAATCAATCAAGTCATCAAGGATACCATAAGCTTACCCGGACCTATAGAAGATCACAGAGACTGAACCACCAACCAAAGAACATATATGAGCTGGACCTAGTTCCCCTACGCATATGTAGCAGTTGCACAACTTGGTCTTCATGTAGATTCCCTAATAACTGGAGTGGAGATTGTCTCTGACTCTATTGCCTCTTTGGATCTCTTTCCCCTAGCTGGACTGCCTTTTGGGGCCTCACTGCGAGAGGATGAGCTTAGTCCTGCTGTGACTTGATGTCTGGTAGTAATTCTAACCAAGTAAGATTGTGTATTAAAACTGTAAGACATTAAAGAAGATATGAGAAAATGGAAAGATCATCTATTCTCATAAATCAGTAAGATTAATATATCAAAAATGTCCATGCTACTGAAGGCAATCTACAGAGTCAATGTAATTTCCATCAAAATTCTGACACAATTCTTCACAGAACTTGAAAGAACAGTTTTCGGTTTCATATGAAAACACCCACAAAAAAAAAAAATCAAGGCTATAAAAATAAGCAAACAAACAAGCAAACAAAACCACAAAAAAACCTGACTAATAAAAGAACTAGAGGTATTAGCATCCAAGATCTCTCAAACTCTACTGTTGAGGTACAGTAATAAAAGCAATATGGTAATGGTATAAAACATACAGGTTAGTTTTCATTATAAACTGATGACACAGTAATTTCATATACCTGGAAACCTAGGATTTTTTATGAAGAAGCTAGAAACACACACTAAAGATAGAATCTTCATAAATGGTGTTGTTAAACCTGGATGGCTACATGTGTAAGATTCTAAATAGACTCATATTTATTACAATGCACAAAATTTGCCCTAATAGATCAAGAACCTCAGCATAAGGACAGATACCTGAATCTGATAGAAGAGAATACAAGGAAAAGCCTTGAGTTCACCAGCATAGACTCTCTTAACAAGACACTAATAGTGGAGGGCCCTAAGATCAAGAATCTTTAAATGGAACCTAATAACAATGAAAATTTTTGTGTGTGTGGCAAAAAAGCATACAAACAAAAAAAAATGCTGTCACTCAGACAAAAAGGCAGGCTAAAGAATGGGAAAGACTTTTTTATGAATCATACATCCCATAGAAGGCTAGTATCTAAAATATATAAAGAATTTTAAAAATTGATAATCAAGAAAAATAATAACCTATATTAATAGTACTAATAGTGTTCTACTTAATAGAGAACTCTCAAAAGATGAAATATACAAATGGCTGAGAAAAACTTGAAGTTTAACATTCCGAGTCATCATGGGAAGCCAAGCCCAAATTACTTTGAGATTTCATCTTATAAAAGTCAAAAGATTAAAATCAGAAAAAACAAGTGACAGCTCATGCTAGTAAGGATGTGAGAAAAAGGGAGCATCAGTTGATGGTGACAGTGGAAACTTGTTCAGATACTATGGAAATTAGAGTGGCATTTCCTCAGGAAGATGAGAATCAATCTACCTCAAGATCCAGCTACAACGCCCATGGACATAAATCCAAAATATGCTTCATCCTACCATTGAGACAATTGTTCAACCATGTTCATTGCTGCTTTACTCAAAACAGTCAGAAATTGGAAACAGTCTAGATGTCTATCAATAGATGAATGAATAATGAAAATGACATGTTTATGCTAATACAATTGAAAATTATTCAGCTGTTAAAATAATGAATCATTCACGGATAAATGGATGGCACTTGAAAAGAATTTTCTCTTGAGTGAGATCACCAAGACCCCAAAGGGCAAATTTGTATTCTCTTACATGAGGATTATCTCTTTTAGGTCATCAATAAGCATGCTATTGTCTTCTTAACAACAGAAGTTAATGTTAGTAAAGGACTATGGGGCAGGGAAGAAAGTACTAAGGTATGAAAAATAGAATGCAGTCTTAGAAAATAGGAAGGGACTAGAAATGGAGGGTTAAATAGAGAGTAAAGGGGAAAAGGGGGGAGAGTCAGTTTAACAAGAGGGGCTGTTTGAGGAGTCCTATGGAAACCTAAAACAGTAGAAGCTTCTTAAAATGTATACATTAATCAATTAACTCTAAGTGGAATCACCAAATAACAGAGGAGATAAAACCCCAATTGGTTCTCTCTTGGCACCCAAGTGAAAGCTCCTGGGCCAGGAGGATGTTTGTCAAGAGGGCTTCATGCAATCTCTTAAAGAGCTCAGACTACTGTCAAATCTATTGGTAGCTCTGCACAAACTTCTATCAGATATAATCATTTCCATCCAATTTCGATTTCCAAAGACACATTGTTTTGACTCCCAATTCTTTACTTTTTCTTCTTTTTTTTTCCTTTTCTATTTATCTGTTTCCTTTATCCTGTTCAAATATTTGTTATATTGGCCTGCATATTCTCTAGGGAAGAAGAGAAAAAAGGCATAAAATTGCATGTGGTAGGAAATGTAGAGAAGTTGGGGAGAGATGATCATGGGAGAGTAGTCATCAGAATATACTGTAATTCATCCAGTGATGCTTCACAGTACATTTTCTGCAGGTCTATGAAAACAATACATGTAAATGTCACCACTTTTTGGGTACATTCAAACCTGGCTCCTATGCTGGAAGAAACCATGCTGCAATTGAACACTCATTTACATATTCAAAGTTGAAGAGACCTCAACACAACTTAATCCTCAAGTTAACAAAGCTTTGTGTCTAGCCAAGTAATTCAGTCAATCAGCTACTGCAAAAAGACCAGTACCACACAGGGAAAGAGGATTATAACATTAATCAGAATGTGGAGATTGTTTCTTGCCAAAGAGTCAATAGAAAGGGATGCTTTCCCTGGAAACTTCCCACTTTGGGGAAGATTTTTTCTCCTCTCCCACCCCCCTTCACTTCTTTTCAATAAATCTACCATTCTGTAAAAGAAAATAATATATATGAATGTTCTACACTATCTATACACAGATATATGTGCATACACACACACCCTAACGCTAAATATAACCCTAACATGTATATACATTTGTGTGTGTGCAGATAAAAGTTTATGTAGCACA
Source organism: Apodemus sylvaticus (assembly GCF_947179515.1). Classification (NCBI taxonomy): domain Eukaryota; kingdom Metazoa; phylum Chordata; class Mammalia; order Rodentia; family Muridae; genus Apodemus; species Apodemus sylvaticus. Next base: position 92,986,451 of record NC_067475.1, on the reverse strand, counting down.
CTGTGTGATCAAGAGTTAATCTAAATAACTGCCAGAATTTTGTATCCATCTTCCTTTATACACTGCTGAAACTGCCTGTTACCTAAACTTTTATATTTTGAGCATGTACAAGTTCTAACTAATGCACAATTGTTATGTTGCATCCTGGATTTTACTTGAATGCTTCTCTCCAGTAGTCATACAATTCCTGACATGGTCAAAATGCACAAAAGTCATATTGTCAAAATTGTTTTTCAACAAAAAAAAACAATTTTCAGTGGAATCAAAGTAATCTTGGAATTATTTTTATAGTCTAAATATATTCAATTACTAAAACAAATATTAACTAACAATATGATAAAATAATGTTCCCAAATGTGGATCTGTGATAAAAGATAAAAATGGCAGTCACTATGAGTAGAACAGAAAATATCCTCCTTTGTCTGCTTCAGTTTACCTCAGAGCTGTTCTGAAGAAGGAGGGCTTTGGGTTTCTGGTGACTTTTACTGGATGCTTCTGCAGGGTTGGTCCCTTCATTGGGTGGATTTACTTCCTTTATAAATTGATGAGCAGCATCTAATACGTTGGATAAGATTTGGGATTTTGGCTATTAAAAAAAAGGAAAGTAGTGTCAAGAATCTTAACTCTGGTGTCTCAGTAATTTACAAACAACAAATCAAGTTTTCAAGATTGTATGACTCATTAAATTTAACACAATTTATATACTTTTGTTTTTTATTAATTTTTCAGATCATAATATAATTATATTATTTCCCTCTCCCCATACCACCCTTCAAACCTTCCCAGATGCTACCATTCATGATTTTTTTCATTTAATGTTGTTACATAATTACAAGTACATATATATGAATATATAATATATAATATATATAATATATACATATAATATATAATCAATATATACACATGTATATATGTATATGTATGTATATATATATATATGTATGTATATACTTATTCCTAAATACAGCCTTCTCAGTCTTTGTAATGTTATTTGCTTTCAAGGCTAAAAATTTGGTATTAAATAACCAACAGGTGTGGTTTTATTTCTCTTTTTCTATTTTCATTATTATTTTTATTTATTATTTAATTTTTTTTACAGTCTAGACTTTATACCCCTCCCAGTCCACCCTCTGACTGTTCCATTTTCCACACCCTCCATCTCCAAGATGTCCCTACCTCCTCCCCCACCAGACCTTTCCACTCCTGTGGTCCGCGTCTCTCTATGGTTAGGTGCATTTTTCTATGAGTCCAGACCCAGAAGTCCTCTGCTGTATATGTGTTGGGGGCCTCATATCAGCTGGTATGTGCTGCCTGGTTGGTGTCTCAGTGTCTGAGAGATCCCAGGATTCCAGATTAGTTGAGACTGCTTGTCTTCCTATAGGGTCACCCTCCTCCTCAGTTTCTTCCAGCTTTTCCCTAACTCAACAACAAGGGTCAACAGTTTCTGCCCATTGGCTGGATGCAAATATTTGCATCTGAGTCTCTCAGCTGCTTGTTGGGCGTTTTGGAGGGCAGTCATGATAGGCATCTGTTTGTAATCACACCATAGCATCAGTAATAATGCCAGGCTGTGGGGCCTCTCCCTGAGCTGGATCCCAATTTGGGCCTGTCATTGGACCTCCTTTTCCTCAGGCTTTTTTCCATTTTTTTTCTGCAGTTCTTTCAGACAGGAAAAATTCTGGGTTAGAGTTTTTGACTATGGATGGGATGACAACCCCATCCCTCCACTTGATCAATTTCTTCCATGCTCAGTATTCTTTACTTCCCTGTATTTCTTTGCACATGATTGAAGTCTAGTGGGCTTTCTCCCCATGTACTTTGACTTGCTAGTTTGGTTTTAAGTTTTAAGCTCAACTTTAGGCATTCATGTTGGTGAGACTTTAGGCCTGCAGCTTTTGACACTGCTAGGAGATACAAATCCTTAGGAAGCTCTCTGATTCTCTGGCTCTCCCCAATCTCCTTCAATGTTCCCTGAGCCTCTGGTACAGAAGTTGTTTTTATAGGTACATGTACTGGAGCTAGACTTCATACTTCTATCTACATTTTGAATGGGTGCGGTTTCTTGTAATGGTCCCTGTCGAAAAGAGGAGTTTCCTTGATAAGGAGTGAAGACCACACTTATGTGTGGATATTGAATACATAAATTATTGTTGTGGAAAATGCTGGCTTACTAACATGGCAATTGCAAGTTCTCTTCCAAGATCTATGACTTCACAGACACTGAGTAGTTGGATAGGATTCCAGTATCCAGAATGATTTCCCTTTGGTTAGGCATACCTTATGTTCCAACTAGAGAGCTGTTGTTACCACCAGGATATGAGTGCCACTACTGCATCCTTACTGTTATAGTACCAAGCTGGCTATTATGGTGGCTTATGGTAATCATAGCTGGGTAGCACTGTTGGTTGCATCTGTCCTTTGGAAACTAGCGTGGGACTTTCTGATATCAATCATCCCAACAGTGGCCACTGTCAACTGAGGGAAAGAATTGAGCCTCGTGCTTTCCTACGTATCTTTAAAAGATTTTATCATTTAGTCCTCAAGAAAACTCTAAAATGTATTATTTTTCTCCATTTTAGTAATAAAGTAATTCAAACTCAGAAACTTAAAATAACTAGCCTTTAGTCACACACTCAGTAGCAAGCAGAGCAGGGAGGTGTATACCTGGAGAGTCACAGCTTTTCACAACGCTACCCTGAAAAGGATTGCTATGTTACTTTATGGACTTCACAAACAAAAGCAAGCCAATCAAACAACAAACAAAAAAACCTAAATACATCATATCTATCAAGATTGTAGGTGAGGTGTATACTTGTTTCAAAACATCTTTAGGAAACACACACTGTCCTGAGATTAACTGCAGGATATACTCTGTCTGGACTTCACTAAAACTCCAAGTCATTCTTCATTTTCTTTATGCTAAAGAGCCTACAGGAAATCATTTCCTATTGTATCTTTTGTCTTCATCAGCTTTGCCTGGATGAGGTCTTCTGGAATCACTCCCTGCTTTTCCAAAGGGCACTGGACCCTCTCCCTTCCACTTTATGTCACCTTAAGCTAATTATCATCATTAGTATAAGGATTATACATCATCATTTGATGTACAACCATCTTACTATATTAAGAAGTTCACAAGCCAGGCAGTGGTGGTGCATGCCTTTAATCCCAGAACTTGGGAGGCAGAGGCAGGGGGATTTCTGAGTTTGAGGCCAGTCTGGTCTACAGAGTGAGTTCCAGGAACAGCCAGGGCTGGATAGAGAAACCTTGTCTAGAAAAATCGTAAAACAAACAAAAAAGTTCACAAAAAGAAAAGTATGCCTTGTAAAATGCTATATGTCTATCAGAGTGTCTACTAAGTAGCATATGATTAAAATGAAGTATGAAACAGGCAATGAGCTGCAGAAAGTTTTAGAACAAGTTAAAAAGTTAAAAAATAACTTGCTCCCCCCCCCCCTTGAAGGGGATAGAAAATCCACAAGAAGACTAACAGAGTCAACGTACCTGGACTTTAAGGGCTCTCAGATACTAAACCACCAACCAAAGAGCATACAAGGTTAAGACATATGCAGCAGATGTGCAGCTCGGTACTCATGTGGGTACCCTCAACAGCTGAAGTGAGACTATTCCTAAAGCAATTACCTGTCTGTGGAGTCCATTCCCCTAACTGGATGCCTTGTCTGAACTCAGTGGGAGAGGATGTGCCTAAGCCTGCAGAGACTTGATGCACCAGGGTGGGGGGATATCCAGGAGGACCCCATCTTTTCAGAGAAGGGGAGAAGGGTGAGAGGAGGGACTCTATGAGGGAAGGCTGGGCAGTGGAGGCAGTGATTGGGATGTAAAATGAATAAATTAATTAGTTAATGGAAAAAAAGAACTCCCTTTGTCTCCTTAAGGTACATCTCTGGTCAGAGGAGCATTGAGAAGGCTCCTGAAGGGTCCTACCAACAAATAGACTGCTCTGTTCCATGACTCTATAGAATTCTGGATCTAAATTTAAACTAATTTTCAAATGGAAAGCACCACGTCTCCAGAGGCTCTCTAAGAAACTTAGTGTCAGCCACACAAAAACATGAATCTTAGTTATCAGAAAATATCTCAAGAGAGGAAGAGTACTACAGGGTTAGAAGTTGCATTTTTTTTCTAATCTTCTGCCATGGCAGTATTCCTACTTAAACTTTTTCATCTATTAAACAGTTTAAATAGCTAAAATTACATCGGAATTTCTCAGAGATGACCTTTTGCAAATCTGTTAAGATGCATTGCATCTGAAATAGTAATAAATTAGCGATTACAAAATCTAGAAGTGTTATTTCACACTTAATTCATAGACTATTCATGAAAACATGACTGTGTTCCTTACACACAAATATTGGTGCTGGCACTGTGCACAGACCTGTCACAACCACTTCCTTCCCCTCCCCCCATACTGGTTACCTAATCTCTGCAGTCCTTTTTATTTATTTTTTATTCAATATATTTTTATTTACATTTCAAATGATTTCCCCTTTACTGGCATGCAGTCCTTTTTAAAATAAATATTCAAGCCAGTGCTAAAAATCAGCCTGAAAGTAGCAACTGTATTTTAGTCACTAATTGAACAAAAGCTTGATATTAAATTCTCCAGAATAAAAGCCTGTGAACTTCAAAAGCACTCAGATTGTTTGATATGCATATAATATTTATAACATCAAAAGTATAGTAAGTTTCATATAGTGAGTATCAAAATTATAGATACTTAAATAATGCCAAGAACCCAGATTCTCACTCTAGTATAAATCCTGCTATCAATGTTCTAATAGCATTTTATATCATTCTTATATAACATGTTAAAAATCAATATATTGCAAAAATATATTTTGAAGTTAATTTACTATTATATATTAGTCTTGTCTTTTAGAAGATGGCAAATTGCACACAGGCCTTACTACTAGGGTCTTTGAGAAGGGAACTTGGGAAACAGTTGTAAATGACCTAGAAATGAACCTATCCAAGGTAGGGAAATGCCTGTGAAATGAAAACTTTAAAATACTGAAGACAGAAATTGATGAAGATTCTTTATTCTAGAACATGGGAAGATGCCTTATGGGAAGATTGGCAGAATAAATATAAAAATGTTATAAAACCAGAAAAGTTCTACAGATTCAATGAAATCCCTATAAAAGTTTAAATGATAGTCTTTACAGAGGCAAAATATTTTTTTAGTGTTCATACAAAAGCTCAAAATACCCAGGAAGCCAAAGCATCCTAATCTACACAGTATTTTATTTCATTTCATATTCCAAAGTCATCATGGTTCTAGGCATAGGAAATGGTGTACAGATAGAATACAATAGAGGAACAACCCACACAGCTACAGCCACATGACTTAGACAGAGATACCAAAAACCTACATTTGAGAAAATGCAGTCTGTTAAATATTTCTGAAAAAAAATACGCAAACAAAAAACCTGGATATTCACATCCAGAAGAGTGAAACTGCATACCTCCCTTTAAAAACAAAGCAAAACAAAAACACAAGTGCTTTAATTTGTTCTTTGAGATTTTCATACTATGAAATTTCATTACATTTACCCACACACATCCCTGATAAACTCTCCAATATTGACAAGCACTCTAACCATTCTCTATTCTGTTTTCTTTTTTAAAAAAGAATAATCTATTGAGTCCATTTTGTGCTGTCCACATACTAATGTGGGTGGAGTCATTCACTGAAGCACGCTCACCTTAGCAGAGGCCACACCCTTAAATAAATATGATCCTGCCCACAGAAGCCATCAGCTATCAACAGTTCCTTGGTTGCTGCTCAACAGACTAAACTCTTGTTATTGTTTACAACAAAAACCAACCAAACAAAAAAGACCTATTGTAAATGAATCAAAGACCTTAATATAATACCAGAAAGGAATATGAAAAAACACTTTAAGTCTTTCTGGACAAACTACAGTAGCTCAGGAAATGGTACTAGAATAGCAAATGATACAGATGAATTACAAAGTATCTATCTGTACACCATAAAGAGATTTTAGTTAAATTAAAAACCACAAGTCAGAATGGGAAAAGAATCATTGTCAGATGTATATCTGACAGACACTTGACATCTAGTGTATATAAAGAAAGGCTAGCAAGGGTGTAAAAAAAAGGAACAATTGCTTCTGGTTAGTTGAACAAAAACTGACCAGATTTTATCATTTAAATCACAATGGGGGCATCATAAAATTTAAAAGTACAGCTACCATGTGACCCGACTATAACATATCTAGGTGAATATACTCCAGGAACTCTACATCAACATATATCAGAGACCATCACATCCATGTTTATGTGTTACAATGCATAGTAGCCATGTTGTAAAGCAGACCAAATAAATGACAAATGAATGGATAAAGAATATGTGGCATATGTATGTATATGTGTATGTGTGAGTTTGTGTATGTCTGTGTATGCAGTTTTGTTCAACCATAAAAACAATAAAATTGTTATTTTATGAAAAGTAGACATGAGTGTGTACCATCAAATCAAGTGACATAATCCTGACATAGGGATCATCATGTTTTTCACTGTTTGTGAATATGAGAGTTCTTGATATGTAAAATGATGTGTAAGGATCTGAAAGTGTGACAGAAAACTGAAGGAGAAAAGGGAAAATGGAAAGGAGAACAGGAAACAAAGAAGACTAAAAAGAGGAAATGATATTGTGTAGAATATGGACAAAATTGTCTTAGGAAATGCAGCAGTACACTCTATGGCTATATACCAAAAACAACCTTGAATAAGAGAAAAGGTAATTTTTACAGGACTACCTTTAGTTCCATAGAAACATGCTTTTCTTTGGAGTGAGGCTATGTAGGTATACTTTTCTTTATTATCATCCAAAGGAGATCACACAAAGAAAGAAAACAAATATTTATGATGCTCATTGTGAAACCAAGAAAAACTGACTTCAGAAAGCCCAGGTGAACTGACTGTGACAATATTTGGGATTCGATGGAATCTAAGTCTTCCTTCTTGCATCCCAATTCTTTCCCATTGACACAGGAAACACATTTGGTTTTTGTTTTTCTATAACTATTAAATTTATTACTAGCTGATTTTTAAGTGTTCCTCTTAAATAATGTGTACAAAACACTGCTTTTAAAAATAGAATCACTACGTAAAAACTAGGTAGCAAATTTTTGCTTTTAATTTATATTAACCTGTCTACTTTTTTTTGTATTTGACTAATCTGGTAAATATAAATTAGCATCCCTCATATTAAAGTACTAAAATATATGAATTCTCGATAGAAGAAACTACAGCTAACATTTAGAAACACATTTCTGAAAACTTTTGTGTTTAAAGGAGCACAATTAAACTTGTGACACAAATCATATTATCTTGCATTTAATAAAATCACTACCATTTTTTCTTTTATTTTATATATTCACTTTACATCTTCACACTGTCCCCAGTCATCCCCCCTCCACAATTCTCCTTCCACCCCCTTCCCCTTCTCTTTTGAGAGGGTGGATATACCCTCACCCTAACACATTAAATCCCTCAAGGCTAGGCTCTGCCTCTCCCACTGAGGCCAGACAAGGCAGTCCAGCTAGAAGAACATATCCTGCATACAAAGAACACCTTTTGGGATAGGCCTTACTCCAGTTGTTTAGGACCCACATGAAGACCAAGCTGCATATCATCTACATACGTGTGGGGAGGCCTAGGACCAGCCCACGTATGCTCTTTGGTTGGTGGTTCAATCTCTGAGGATTCCAAAGGTCTAGATTAATTGATCCTGTTGGTCTTCCTGTGGATATCAAGCTGAGTGAGGTAACCCAGTCCTAAAAGAACATGAATGCTATGTACTCAGTTATAATTGGATATTAGACATGAAATACAGGATACTCATGCTACACTCCAAAGACCCAAAGAAGCTAAAGAAGAAGGAAGGCTCAAGTGAGGAAATAAAATAGTTATTAAAAAGGCTGGGGAGGGGAATGGGAGGAGATCAGGATCAGGTAGAGGGAGGGACATGAGAGATAGCCATATGACCATGGCAATGATGGCAATATTCTACTGACAGGGATGGGGAGCATCTCTAGGACACGACACAGACATGAGATAATGAAGGTCCCTAAGAATCAATGTGGGTGTAATCTTAGTTGTGACACAGAACATTGAGGATATATAATCTGAAGAGGCCGTCTACTGTAGTCAGACAGCATCCCTTGTAATAGGGATATCAACCCACCCACAAAACTTCAACCCAAAATTTATCCTGTCTACAAGAAATGCATGGATGAGGGATAAAGCAGAGACTGAGGGAATGGGCAACCAATAACCAGTCAACTTGAGACCCAGCCCATGGGCAAGCACCAATCCCTGACACATGACAGAGGAGTGATTCTCTGTAATGCTTCCAAACAAAAGTATAGCATGGCTGTCCTCTGAGAGGCTCCACATAGTAGATGACTCAAATGGATGCATTTACCCACAGCCAAACAGTGACTGTAGATTGGAGACTCTTATGGATGAATAAGGGATAGGAACTCAATAGGAAGATCAGCAACTACCATCATAAGCACTAAATTGCCAGTTAACAAGAATATAAAAATGATTGTGTTTACAATAGATTAGGTATAATCTATTAGGCATAATACTGTATTGTATATTTGGAGATTGATTTCAAATTCAGAAACTGAATTCAAACATAATTTTGTTTATATCTTCTAAATATAAAGATTTAATTACAGCAGTGCTAACATGGAACAAAGTAACAAGACTGAGATTATATACATTTAACTCTGTAACTATAATCCATGCTATGAATGTTTAAATTCCAATAGAAACAGCCTTTAAAGAACATAGTAAATCATATGTTTCACTATAGGAAAGATGTTTTTAGAGCCACTAAATATGATTTACTGCCAGTATTTCAATGTTCTACCACATCCTTTCCTACTCCCCATGATGTGATGGTAGGATTTCATCTAGTAACTGCTCTAAATTCTCACCTCCACTTTCCTTCCCTTTAGAATGATATTATCTTTCAAATTATACTCAAGAAGAATTCATCACTCTGACAATACAGCATTAATCAAACTGAAGAGAACTGATATTTTGTAGTATTTTGGAGCGAATGGCAGTCATTTTGTAGAAGTTAAGGTCCAAGAGCAAAAGTTTTATTTTTTTAAAAACATGGCATGTTTGATGGCATCCTCTGTGCTGCAGGACAGTCCATTCCACTGTCAACTAAATCCTCCTCGGTGTTCAGTAATAAATACTAACGATCACACTGACACGACCATGTTTCTTTAAGTTTCAGCTCAAGAAAATTAATGTACAACCCACAACTTCTTACTTTGCAAGAACTGGGAATGCCGCCATTCTTGAACTTTTCTCCTTATGATTTGGTTTGGTGAAAAGAGTGGCACTATATATTAATGTCGGACTAGTTTTGAATTTCTGATCCTGTTAGCTCAGCCTTCAGAATGGCATATGCCACTACATCTACATCAATTCTCCTTCGAGAGTGTTACCTTTCTCTGGTTTTCCACTTGCAAAGTTTTAGAAATTATTTATTGTAAGCACAGCCTTCATTATAAACTGATTATTTTAAACTTGGCAGAATACTGATATACATTGAGATTAAGAGTTAAAGTAATTCAGACAAAGAACAAAAAGGTATTTTAAAACCTCAAAGGATATTGTAAATCCATTAGTTCCAATGACTAATAAATATTGATCATTTGAAATTAAGACTAACTATACAATATTTCTGCAAGAATAATTAGGTCTTCTTTGTTCTGTAAGAACTAAATTTACACACCAATAAATATATTGCAAATGTCTGTGTACCTACCAATGAAAAGTAATGCCTTCAAAAGATTTTTACAAATTCAACATATTTCTTAAGTTAAAATTATGCAAAAAACCATACTTTTATGTATCATAAGCAACTAAATAATTATGGAAAAGATAAAGTGCTACCTCCAACTTCCAGTTACTAAATGATACCTCTATTCTTAAATCAAACTAGTTTGTTCTTCTGATAAATTTGCCTTTACAGATCAACTTATTAGAAATATTATTCCCTAAAAGAATGCTTTTTCTTAACTGAATTCCTTTATCAGAATTTTAGGAGGAAATCAATAAATGATTAGTCAAAAGTTGCATCCATCTACTCTTTCTACTAAAAGAAAATACCTAATGCAAAGTGGGTCAAAGTTTCTACATATACATATGAAAATACAGAGAAAGTCAAATATTCAGAGTGAAACAAGTTGCAATGAAATGGTCCACAACAAAATCTGAATGTCTCAGGGATAAGAAGAGTGCTCATTGAGGAGAAGTGTGCTTACTCTACAAGCAAGAAGACCTGAAGTTCAAGTCTTCAGAGCCCACATAAAAAGACAAGTACCATAACAGCCATGACTTTAAACCTTGTGCTGAAGGAAGACAAGAATCCAGCCTCACTCTGGATTCAGTTAGATACTCTACTTCCAGAGAGTGTTTGCCACCACACACACACACACACACACACTGAAAATTCAACAAATAAAAACAGAAAATAATCTTCACTTGGAAGCAGTCAACTCATCATATTGCTAAAAAACGGGCAAGCGCATAAAAGTGTGTAACAGTCCAAATTGGAAAAACTTTTTGCACTAATGACAAACCAGATAGTAATCAAATCCTGGGAATACAAAAATCATGTGAAAATAGATCCAAATTTATCACCTTGAACAAAGCTCAAGTCTAAGTGAATCAAGGACCTCACCATAAAACCAGATACACTGAAGCTTATAGAAGAGAAAAATGAGAAATAGCCTCAGATGCATTGGCACAGGGTAAAATTTCCTGAACTGAAAAAACACCAACAGCTCAGTCTCTAAGATGAATAATAGATAAGGAGAAAGGGGGCAGCCTTGTCTGGTCCCTGATTTCAGTGGGATTGCTTCAAGTTTCTCTCCATTTAGTTTGATGCTGGCTACCGGTTTGCTGTATATTGCTTTTACTATGTTTAGGTATGGGCCTTGAATTCCTGTTCTCTCCAAGACTTTAAGCATGAAGGGATGCTGAATTTTGTCAAATGCTTTTTCAGCATCCAATGAAATGACCATGTGGTTTTGTTCTTTGAGTTTGTTTATGTAGTGGATTGTATTGATGGATTTCCGTATATTGAACCAACCCTGCATTCCCGGGATAAAGCCTACTTGATCATGGTGGATGATCGTTTTGATGTGTTCTTGGATTCGGTTGGCAAGAATTTAATGAGTATTTTTGCATCGATGTTCATAAGGGAAATTGGTCTGAAGTTCTCTTTCTTTGTTGGATCTTTTTGTGGCTTTGGTATCAGTGTAATTGTGGCTTCGTAGAAGGAATTGGGTAGTGTTCCTTCTGTTTCTATTTTGTGGAATAGTTTGAAGAGTATTGGTGTTAACTCTTCTTTGAAGGTCTGGTAGAATTCTGCACTGAAGCCATCTGGTCCTGTGCTTTTTTTGGTTGGAAGACTTTCTATGACTCCTTCTATTTCTTTAGGCATTATGGGACTGTTTAGGTGGTCTAGTTGGTCCTGATTTAATTTTGGTATTTGGTATCTGTCAAGGAAATTGTCCATTTCCTCCAGATTCTCCAGTTGTGTTGAGTACAGGCTCTTGTAGTAGATAAATGGGGCCTCATGAAAAGCTTCTGTAAGGCAAAGGACATTGTTAATACCACAAAAGGTAAGCTATGGATTGGAAAAGATCTTCACTAACCCTATATCTAATGAGGACTAATACTCAAAATATATGAAAAACTCCTATCTAAAAGAAATGCAGGGCCAAAAATGGAGTAGACACTGAAGGAAAGGCAGTGACCAGTCCAACATGGGATCAATCGCATTGGTAGACATCAAAGCTGACACTATTACTGTTGCTATGTTGTGCTTACAGATAAGAGCCTAGCATTGCTGTCCTGAGTGGCTCTACTAGTAGCTGACTGAGACAGATGCAGATCTTTATAGCCAACCATTAGACTGAGGTCAGGACCCCTATGGTAGAGTTAGGAGAAGGACTGACTATGCGGAAAGGGATTGCAACCCCATAGGAAAAAGAACAGTCTCAACTAACTTGGAGCTTCCAGAGACTAAGCCACCCACCAAAGAGCATACACTAGCTGGTCTGAGGTCCCTAGCACATCTGTACCAGAGGATTGCCTTGTTTGGCCTCAATTGGAGAGGATGAACCTAATCCTGCAGAGACCCTAAGGAAGGAAGATGCCTGGATGGGGGAAGAGAGCACCCTCTCAGAAAAAAAGGCATAGAGAATGGGAAGAAGAACTGGGGGACCAGGAGGTGGGGCAACATCCGGAATATAAATAAACAAAATAATTTAAAACAAACAAAAACAAAACAAAGTCATGTGCCTGAACTTTCCATCAACTTCAAATCTGAAGCAAAACTTAGACATTAGATACACCTTTCTTATAAAGTGCTGGCCGGTTTCTCTCATGTTTTACTAATTGCTGAAATATCTTTCCTTTATCTTCCATTTGACTAAGAAGATAGTCAAAATGATCAAGGGTCTTGACATTTGTGGTTTATTTATTTGTAATTTATTACCAATGTAGTCCATCAAACAGCAGATAAATGGTGCCAAATAAATATTATCCAGATTTGATATTTAATACAACCATAAAGTAACAGACCATATGAAATAAAGCATATATCATCCAGTTAAAATATTTTTTAAAGGACAAGATGGCATGTGAATCCAGTCTCTCTAAATATAATGTATTTTCAAACATGCAAGCATCTAGTCTCAGGAAAGAAAAACATGATTTGTGTCTAAATATTATACCTTTCATTTTTTATTGCATCAGAAATTTCTTCTTGAGCAATCTTTAAGGCAGGATAACCAAAGAAAGCAACACAGGGAATTCACACCTGCAATCTTGCTACCAATTTGCGGTTTCAATGCCATATAATTATGTACTATATTAATTATCTTAGCAAGTACTTGCTCTTGTTTTCAGCTAATATTACATGTATAATGAATGCATTCAGCTGAGTTAGCTGCTTTCAGTAATTACTCATATTTGAGCTACATGAAGAACAAATGATTTCATATTCAATTATTTGAATAGCAGAGCTTTAGACATAGCAGAATTAATTCACCAGCAAAGAGGGATCAAGAAATCTGTCATATTTGGGTGTTAAAGAAAGTATTCCTACTGCATCACCACTGAACAATTTTATTCTATAAAGAGTGATGAGCCTAAACTAATTTAACCAAAACCACTGTAAAGCTGTCAAACTTTGTGAAAAATCAGGAGACAATGCAGTCCTTATTTACACAGACTAAAGGCTCCCAAAATACCCAGCATTGCATTATCAAATAAAAGTTTAGATAGATGGTAAGACATAGAAGATTCCCCAAATAACATTTTATTATCCAAAAATTTGAATAAGGAGGAAATACAAATTGGTAAATATGTGAAAAATTAAAATCTGAAACTTTCATTTACTATTTTATAAAAATTTTGCAAAATGTCTTAATTTGCGCATGTGGAAACAGCCCTCAGTACAAGGCCTGCTGTCACTACAGACACTTCTGTGACTATCAAAACTATAGAATTGACTCATCTCTGAAAATATTTTTATTTATAATTTTCTGTTTGAAAATTTTATCTTCATACATATTTGCACAACTCATGTACCTGTTGACCTCAGAGGCTAGAAGAGGGTGTCATATTGCCTGAAATTGAAGTCATAGTCCATTATGAGCTGTCATGTGAGTACTGGACATCTGGCCTGGAACCTCTGGAAGAGCAGTCAAAACCAGTGGCTGAACTAATTTTCCAATTCCAAGACTTAACTCACCTCTGAACTTCATAGAATTTGATCTATGATTTCTGTCTCCTATCACACATTAGTATTCATTATTACATTTTGACTCTACATTTTACTGTTTTGGTTATCACATATTAATATACTTATGCAATGATTTGTCTTCTATGCATTTATTCAATACAACTTTTTCTCTAGCTCCCTGTTAAATGTCCTCTTCTCCAACACACACAGTTTAAGGGAATCAGGGTACTTTTACAATAATTAAGTTTATTGTTACAACTAAGGTTATGATAATGGACCCATGAATATGTCAATATCTATCAAACTTTATACATTATGTGATGATTTTGTATTATGATTTTCCCTCAAGAAAATTATAAAAAAATATTACTACTTATAAAGGTTATTTTAAATTCTTTGAATTTATAATTAATGTTACTTAGTGTCATAACCATTAAATGTAAATGGCATAAGGATAAGGTTAAAATTCTAGGAATACTTTATATGCATTAATAAAACTTACACATAGCACATGCTATAAGCAGAAAAAATTTTATACTCTCATTGAGTGAGCTTTTATACATAGTACTACGAATTTCTGAATTGGCATATATGACTTTATCTTAAGACCCTCTTAGCACAAACATGAAAGAACATGTTCTTCTCCCTTTGAGATTAACTTTCAACTTCTCTACATAAATCCATTCACTGCAGGGACCCTCTCTACTGTATTGGCTGTTCTACCTGTTACTCTTTTTATAATATATTCCCTAAGCCATCCAGGGTCTTGCTCTTCGATGATAATAGAAGCCCTGCTTTCTCTTCTGCCTACATTTCTAATTCCCTTCATTTCTCTTTCCCAAGTTTTCTTGTCTAAGTAAATGATTCACTTGACAAAGTCACTCTTTTGAAAATCTGAGGGTCTAACTTAGGATTCCTAGAACCCATGTGAAGAGCTAGGTACCATGATGTGTAACTGTAACTCCAACTCTCAGAAAATAAGAAGATTCCTAAGAGCTCATGAGCTATGTAGTGTGGCCTATCTGGTGAACTTATAGTCCTATGGGAGACTCTGTCTTAAAACAAGTTAGTCAATAACAAGTATATATGTGATTCTGGTTTCAGGCGACTAAAGAATATTACATGTTCAGGGCCAGCCTTAGCAATATAGAGAGACCATGTCATTCCCCTGCAACATATAAACACACAAGTAAAGCAAAAGAAACAAAACAAATAAAAACTCAAATTGAAAATTTTAAGCATTATTCACCATAGCCTCAAATATGAAGGCAACACAGATACCCATCAAACAATGAATACATGAAGAAACTCTGGGACAGGCATGTAACAGTGTTGCTACTTGTCCATAAAAGCAAGCAAAATACTGAAGCACAGTGACAACAAATGCTGAGAACATGACAGTAAGGTAAACTGATCACAAGTCACATATTACTGGAAATCAGGTTAATCTATAAGAGAAAAAATAGAGGAATCGGGAATGAATAGGGATGCCCAGAGTATTACTGTAGCAAGGAAGTATCATTTGACTTGATACACATGTTCAAAATTAATTCGACCAGTAATTTTCACACATAACAGCAAGAACACTAACATCCACTGAACTGTACTTCTTACGTGATTATATCTATAGTATCTTCTCTGTGAAATTATATCTTTTCTATGAAAAATAATCCTATCAATAATTCCCAGAGAAGTATTTTGATTGGTCTTCATATCAGTCGAATTTTGAAATTCTGAGGGTGTGTGATCAGACACTTAAATGAAACGCTGACCAGGCATTCTGCCTGAGTTAAACTGTCAGACTCCCACCGCTCACACCAAACTGGGCCGCAGTTAACTCAGAAACAGGCATATTGGCTTGCCAGCAGGACAGTTTCGGTGTTTGTTCTGGGAGGGGCCCTGTGTGGGGGTCTAGGCAGAAGCCGAGCTCTGGTATGTATAAGATGCCTGACTTTCACTTCTTATTTTCCAAGGAGCCAATATGCCCTCCAAGGCTTCTCAAACCCCACAGGAGCTGCAGTAGTTACAAAGCTCTCTGAAGGCAGGGAGCTCTATTTGCCCTCTGCCTGCAGTTTTTCCCTGCTAAAATAAAACTTGGCTTATACAAGTCATATTTGCTATAAATATGTTTCACAGGCACCTTTTCCTACTTCTCCAAGAACTACAAAGTGAACTAAAGGCTAAATTAACATACATGAGGGAAAATTTTTTTAATTTTTTGACTGTATAGCATGTTAACATTTATATTCTTTATTAAATTTTGATTAATAAATTCTTTAGAATTCAAAATATAGAGAGAAATAAACTTTTCCTATCGAAAATCCTAGTTTATGCTATTTCCAGGGATGTGATCATATCATTAGGAATCCATTCACATTTTTATTCTCTCAAAAATTGATTTCTAAGGGCCAGGTAGAGGAACTGAGAATTCAGTCACGAACAAATGTGATACATTTCTTATAGGAGTGGGAACTTTATCAGAAGACATGGAAGAGTGAGCAGCAAATAGTAATATAATTTTTAAGAATCCCTTAATTGAGTTTGCACAAAGTGATAACTGGATTAAAATGGAATGAACTTAGTTAGCTCTGTGGTGTTGGAATGAGTACCATTTGTACCCAAGCAATAGTAAAGAAATGACAGTACCCAGCTGTCAAATATATTTTTAAAAATTTACTTTTCCGCATAGTACAGCATTTATATTTATCAGTATTTCCAGAATCGTTTTGTGATTTGACTGTAAAATCAAGTGAGCATGTGGTAATTCCCTTTGAAGACTAACTTTTGGGTATCTGCCTCGGTCTACCTTATAGATAACTTTAGAAGAACACACTAAGTGAGTTTTACTCTGATCATTCATGGGTCCAGAGTGGAATTTGTTGCAATTTAGACTTCAGTCAACCATCTGGGTAACTCTACCCTCCAAAGGATATTAGGCAATTCTAGGAAACAACACTCAGTTCATTGTCTCAATAACCATGGCAGGACTGGTGGTTTATACTGTGTGTGTAATATAGCTTCTGCTCCTGTTTATGCCTTCACAATTGAATACGAACTTAACAGTTTAGGTGCACTCACCTTTATAAAATTCTATCATTGTCAGTTGAGCAGTGGAAGAGGCGGCAGCAGTAGCAGCAGTGGCTGGTCCAGTTGAAGGGCCAGCAGCAGTGGAACCAAGGTGACAGGGTCCAGGCAGGCCCTGCGCCCACGACCACTGGCCATCGCTTACCAGCCGGGCTGCAAGCAGCGGCAGATTTACGGTGCCTTTCACGGCACAGAAGCCACTTCAGAACTCTGCCTCCTGCCAGTCACAAGAGACTCGCCACCATCTTGGTTCTCAGACTCCAGAGAGATCAGACAGACTGAGGTATGCAAATATAACCCAAGGCCAACATCACGGGGGTATAAGTCCAACGGGCATTAGCCTGCACCCAGGCCCTGGGCTGTTCGGGGGGCCATCAGGGTGCCAACCCAGCCAGGAGGTTTTTTGCCCAGGCCCGGCACGAGCACTGCCATTTTGCCTACAGGACATCAGAGAGTTCTAGCAGGCAAAGCTGGCTAACAGGAATAGCCCGAGGCTAACGTAGCGGGGGTCTAGGCCCCAACAGGCCCTGGACTGACCCCAAGAACTGGGCTGCTCAGTGGTGATCTGTGTGTCAACCCGGCCAGGAGGTTGTTAGCCCAGCAGACTCTCCCAGCACTTTCAGGGAGCACGCGAGAAACTTTGCTCCGACCTTGGAATCCCAGGATTTTGCCTAGACTCAGGGCCTGAGCAGCTAGGCTAGCCTTGTGTGCACCAACCCGTTTGGGAGATCTGCTGCCCAGCAGAGTTATCAGCACTCAGAAAAGGTCGCCTTCAGCACTCTCTGAAGGAGCAAACAGGCACCATCTGGTTCACAGACACAATCTGGGGCAAAGCACACTAGGGCTGCAGGGGAACCAAGAGGAGGACAGCACATCAGCAATCTGCTACAGGGGAAAGCCAGCCATCCAGTGTTGCAGAAAGAGCCCCAGAGACCCTCAGGAGGCTCAAACACCAGCCAGAGACAAGACCAAATAACTCCAGAGAACAAGAAGGCAAAGGGCAAATGCAGGAAAACTACTAACAGAAATCTAGGCAATATGGCAGCATCTGAACCAAACTCTCCAACATCAGCAAGTCCTGGTTATGCCAACACACCAGAGAAACAAGTTTTGGACTTAAAATCACTGGTCATGATGCTGCTAGAAGAACACAAAAAGGACATAAATGAATCTCTTAAAGAAATACAGGGGAACATGAATAAGCTATAAACCAGTATAATGGAAAAACAAAAATCACTTAAAGAAATGCAGGAGAATAAGGATCAAGAGAAAGAAACCAAAAAAGAAGAAACGCAAAAAAAAAAAAAAAAAAAAAAAAAAAAAAAAAACCTTAAAGAAATGCAGGAGAACTTGAGTCAAGGGGCAGAAGTCATGAAAGAGGAAACACAAAAAATCTCTTTAAAAAATTACAGGAAAACACAAACAAACAAATGATGGAACTGAGCAAAACCATCCTGGATCTAAAAATAGAAGTAGAAACAACTAAGAAATCACAAAGGGAGACAACTTTGGAGATAGAAAACCTTGAGAAGAAATCAGGGGCCATAGATGCAAATATAAACAACAGAATACAAGAGATGGAAGAAAGAATCTCAGATGCGGAACATACCATAGAAACCATTGACTCAACAGTCAAAAAAAATACAAATTGCAAAAAGCTTGTATCCCAGAACATCCAGGAAATCCAGGATACAATGAGAAGACCAAACCTAAGGATTATAGGTATAGATGAGAGTGAAGATTTACAACTGAAAGGGCCAGCAAATATCTTCAACAAAATTATGGAAGAAAACTTTCCAAACGTAAAGAGAGAAATGCCTATGAATATACAAGAAGCCTACAGAACTCCAAACAGACTGGACCTGAACAGAAATACCTCTCGCCACATAATAATGAAACCCCAAATGCACTAAACAAAGAAAGAATATCAAAGGAAGTAAGAGAAAAAGGCCAAGTAACATATAAAGGAAGACCTATCAGAATCACACCAGAATTCAAACCAGAGACCATGAAAGCTAAAAGATCCTGGACAGATCTCATGCAGACTCTAAAAGAACACAAATGTCAGCCAAGACTACTATACCCAGCAAAACTCTCAATCACAATAGATGAAGAAACCAAGACATTCCATGAACCAAATTTAGACAATATCTTTCCACGAACCCAGCTCTGCAAAGAATGATAGGAGGAAATCTCCAATACAAGGAGGGAAACTACACCCTGGAAAAGCAAGATAGTAAGTAACCTTCCTTCATCAAACCCAAAAGAAGATAACCACTCAAATATAAAAGTAACATAAAAAATGACAGGAAGTAATAATCACTATTCCTTAATATCTCTTAACCTCAATGGCCTCAATTCCCCAATAAAAAGACATAGACTAACAGACTGGATAAGGAAACAGGACCCTACATTTTGCTGCATACAGGAAACACACCTAAATGTCAAAGACAAAAACTGCCTGAGAGTAAAAGGCTAGAAGACAATTTTACAAGCCAATGGTCTCAGGAAATGAGCTGGAGTAGCCATTCTCATATCAGATAAAATTGATGTTCAACCTAAAGTCATCAGAAGAGACACAGAAGGACACTTCTTGCTGGTCAAAGGAAAAATCCACCAAGAAGAACTTTGAATTCTGAACATCTATGTGCCAAATGCAAGGGCACCCTCATTTGTAAAAGAAACTTTACTAAAGCTCAAAGCACACATTGCACCTAACACAGTAATTGTGGGTTACCTCAACACTCCACTCTCCTCAATGGACTGATCAGGAAAACAGAAACTAAACAGGGACACAGTAAAACTAATTGAAGCTTTGGACCAATTGGATTTTACTGATATTTATAGAACATTTCACTCTATAGCAAAAGAATATACCTTTTTCTCAGCACCTCATGGTACCTTCTCCAAAATAGCCCATATAATTGGTCACAAGACAGACCTCGACAAATACAAGAAGATCGAAATAATCCCATGCCTCCTATCAGATCACTATGGTGTAAGAGTGGTTTTCAATAGCAACAAAAACAACAGAAAGCCCACATACACATGGAGGCTGAACAATACTCTACTCAATGACACCTTGGCCAAGGAAGAAATAAAGAAAGAAATCAGAGACTTTTTAGAATTTAATGAAAATGAAGGTACAACATACCAGAATGTTTGGGACACAATGAAAGCAGTGCTAAGAGGAAAACTCATAGCCCTGAGTGCCTCCAAAAAGACAATGGAGAGAGTATACACTAGAAGCTTAACTACAAACCTGAAAGCCCTGGAACAAAAAGAAGCCAATTCCTCCAGGAGGAGTAGAAGACAGGAAATCATCAAACTCAGGGCTGAAATCAATCAAGTGGAAACAAAGAGAACCATACAAAGAATCAACAAAACCAGGAGCTGGTTTTTTGAGAAAATCAACAAGATAGATAAACCCTTAGCCAGACTGACCAAAGGGCACAGAGAAAGTATCCAAATTAACAAAATTAGAAATGAAAAGAGGGATATAACAACAGAAACTGAAGAAATCCAAAAAATCATCAGATCCTACTACAAAAGCCTATACTCAACAAAACTAGAGAATCTGGAGGAAATGGAAACTTTCCTAGAAAGATACCAAATACCAAAATTAATCAGGACCAAATTGATCATCTAAAAAGTCCCACAACCCCTAAAGAAATAGAAGGGGTCATAGAAAGTCTTCCAACCAAAAAAAGCACAGGACCAAATGGTTTCAGTGCAGAATTCTATCAGACCTTCAAAGAAGACCTAACACCAATACTCTTCAAACTATTCCACAAAATAGAAACAGAAGGAACACTACCCAACTCCTTCTATGAAGCCACAATTCCGCTGATACCAAAACCACACAAAGATCCAACAAAGAGAGAGAACTTCAGATCAATTTCCCTTATGAACATCGATGCAAAAATACTCAATAAAATTCTTGCCAACCGAATCCAAGAACATATCAAAATGATCATCCACCATGATCAAGCAGGCTTTATCCCAGTGATGTAGGGTTGGTTCAATATACGGAAATCCATCAATGCAATCCACTACATAAACTCAAAGAAAAAAAAAACACATGGTCATTTCATTGGATGCTGAAAAAGCATTTGACAAAATTCACCATCCATTCATGCTTAAGTCTGGGAATGAACAGGAATTCAAGGCCCATACCTAAACATAATAAAAGCAATATAAAGCAGACCTGTAGCCAGCATCAAACTAAATGGAGAGAAACTTGAAGCAATCCCACTGAAATCAGGGACTAGAGAGTGCTGCCCCCTTTCTCCTTATCTTTTCAATATTGTACTTGAGGTACTAGCTCGAGCAATTAGACAACATAAGGAGGTAAAAGGGATACAAATTGGAAAGGAAGAAGTCAAACTATCATTATTTGCAGATGACATGATAGTCTACCTAAGTGACCAAAAAAACTCCACTAGAGAACTCCTACAGCTGATAAACAACTTCAGCAAAGTGGCAGGTTATAAAATCAACTCAAGCAAATCAGTAGCCTTCCTATACTCAAAGGATAAGCAGGCTGAGAAAGAAATTAGGGAAATGACACCCTTCACAATAGCCACAAACAGAATAAAGTACCTTGGGGTGACTCTTACCAAACAGGTGAAAGATCTGTATGACAAGAACTTCAAGACTCTGAAGAAGGAAATGGAAGAAGACCTCAAAAAATGGAAAAACCTCCCATGCTCATGGATCGGCAGGATTAGTATAGTTAAAATGGCCATTTTGCCAAAAGCAATATACAGATTCAATGCAATACCCATCAAAATCCCAACTCAATTCTTCTCAGTTAGAAAGAGCAATCCTCAAATTCATCTGGAATAACAAAAAACCCAGGATAGCTAAAACCATTCTCAACAATAAAAGAAATTCTGGGGGTATCAGTATCCTTGACCTCAAGCAATACTACAGAGCAATAGTGTTAAAAAAAAAACTGCATGGTATTGGTACAGTGACAGGCAGGCAGATCAATGGAACAGGATGGAAGATCCAGAAATGAATCCACACACCTATGGCCACTTGATCCTCGACAAAGGGGCTGAAAACACCCAATGGATAAAAGATAACCTTTTCAACAAATGGTGCTGGTTCAACTGGAGGTCAGCATTCAGAAGAATGGGAATTGATCCATCCTTGTCTCCTTGTACTAAGCTCAACTCCAAATGGATCAAGGGTCTCCACATAAAGCCAGACACTCTGAAGCTAATAGAAAAGAAACTGGGGAAGACCCTTGAGGACATCGGTAGAGGGGGAAAGTTCCTGAACAGAACACCAATAGCTTATGCTCTAAGATCAAGAATTGACAAATGGGACCTCATAAAATTACAAAGTTTCTGTAAGGCAAAGGACACCATCAAAAGGGCAAATAGGCAACCAACAAATTGGGAAAAGATCTTCACCAACCCTACATCAGATAGAGGGCTAATATCCAATATATATAAAGAACTCAAGAAGTTAGACTCCAGAAAACCAAATAACCCTATTAAAAATGGAGTACAGAGTTAAGCAAAGAATTTTCATCTGAAATTCTTCAGGAGCATCTTAAAAAATGCTCAACTTCATTAGTCATTAGGGAAATGCAAATCAAAACAACCCTGAAATTTCACCTTTTACCAGTCAGAATGGCTAAGATTAAAAATTCAGGAGACAGCATATGTTGGTGAGGATGTGGAGAAAGAGGAACACTCCTCCACTGCTGGTGGGGTTGCAAATTGGTACAACCACTCTGGAAATCAGTCTGGCGGTTCCTCCAAAAACTGGGCACCTCACTTCCAGAAGATCCTGCTATACCACTTCTGGGCATATACCCAGAAGATTCCCCAGCATGTAATAAGGATACATGTTCCACTATGTTCATAGCAGCCCTTTTTATAATTGCCAGAAGCTGGAAGAACCCAGGTATCCCTCAACAGAAGTGTGGATGCAAAAAATGTGGTATATATATACAATAGAGTACTATTCAGCCATTAGAAACAATGAATTCATGAAATTCTTAGGCAAATGGATGGAGCTGGAGAACACCATACTGAGGTAACCCAGACTCAAAAGGTGAATCATGGTATGCACTCACTAATAAGTGGATATTAACCTAGAAAACTGGAATACCCAAAACATAATCCACACATCAAATGAGGTACAAGAAGAAAGGAGGAGTGGCCCCTTTTTCTGGAAAGACTCAGTGAAGCAGCATAGGGCAAAACCAGAACAGGGAAGTGGGAAAGGTTGGGTGGGAAAACAGGGGGAGGGAAGGGGACTGATGGGACTTTCGGGGAGTGGGGGTCTAGAAAAGGGGAAATCATTAGAAATGTAAATAAAAATATATCGAATAAAAAAAAGTAAAAAAAAAAATTCTATCATTCCCTTATCCAAAGCCAATAACAAGCTATAAGTTTATAGCGCATTCTATATCTGCATCTCAAGTTCTCCTCAAAAATAATTATAGAATTTGTTTTCTGGAGTTTTACAAAAGAACATTGAGGAAACACCAACTTAGGGCAAGATAGGAATGACAAGCATGGCAAGAAAAAAATGCTGATCTTAGAGCAGGAATTGTAATGGTCACAAGAATTGGTCAAAGAAATTGAAACAAAAAAGGCTGTTTGAAATATTTCGGGGGGGGGATAGGTTAGGATTATACTATGGTCTGTAGGTCTCCCTCCAGAATCCATTCAGATGTGAACCCCACTTGTGATGTGCTGAGATGTGGTACCAAGTGAGATCATGACATTATGATTAAGACCAATCAAATCATTTTATCAATAATTTCTCTTGGAATTTTGTCTCCGTCTCTGTAGCCATGTGATGCTCTGTACAACCTCAAGTCTCTGTACTATCTTGCCTGCCACATGTCCTCTTTTCCAGATTCAGTCCCTCAAGTGTATCCCTTGTAACCTCAAAAAGTGTGATCTGAGTATAGTGTTTATTGCCTATAAGTTATACAGTTTCTGAGGAATATTGTAATATTAGAAGAATACAAACAAACAAACCAGGCCACCCCTTAAAAGTAGTGCTAGAATTGCTAGATACTAAAAGAAAGGAAAATTATTGGACAGAGTCTCAGTACTGGCTCGTCTGCATCAGTTCCTATATTCTAACCTGCTTGCGTTCCAGTGCTAAACTTCTTAAGTGATAAATAGCAATTTGGAAGTATAAGCTGAATAAACCCTTTCCTCCCCAACTTGCTTCTTGGTCATGATGTTTGTGCAGGAATAGAAACCCTGACTATGACAATAATTAATCACTGTACCAAAATATATCATTTTAAGCCTTATGGGACAGTGGTAATGGGAGCCTAAATTTGGGAAATGGACAATGTCAACTTAAAAATGTAACTTAAAATGTAATGAAGTTAATAAGCATAAATTGTATTCTGGTACCAGGATTCATTTACTCCGCAATTATTTCCATGTATAATAATATATACAAACATATGTTCCCAGTTCCACTCCTGCGCATATAAACACACCTTCCCTGGAAGATAAGAGGCCTTATACCAGACAATATGAATTTCTACCTTGCATAGTCTCTGCTTTTTTTTAACCACCCCTATTCTGAGGTTTCAACTTTGCATTTAAGAGAATCTCCATTCTAATTAAGAAAAGCTACTTACTATAATCTATCTATTAATGATTTACTTAATCCAACCTCCCCTGTGAGTGTTTTACTTCACAGTAGAATGCCTCTTCTGTTTTCGGTAGCCTTCTATTTCTCTGGTTAGTGTTTTCCTGTTTCTGAGCATTTATGTTAAAAGGAACTATGAATGCTTGATATATTAAGACCTTATTTTTCTTTTTTTTCATTTTTATTGGTTATTTTATTTATTTACATTTCAAATGTTATCCCTCTTCCCTGCTTCCCCTCCACAAGCCCCTTACCCCTTCCTTTTCCCCTTGCCTCTATGAAGGTGATTCCTAACTCACCCACCCACTCCTACCTCAGTGCCCTAGAAATCCCCTACCCTGGGTCATCAAACCTCAACAGGACCAAAGAGCTCCCCTCCCATTGTTACCAGATAGGCAATCCTCTGCTACCTATGTAGCTGGAGCCATGGGTCCCCTACCATGTACTCTTCAGGAGGACCCATGGCTACAGTCTGAGGAAAAATATTTTCATGTTTCAGTATTCACAATTTTTCTAACTAAAGAAATACAACTCTTGTATTGTAGTTTGCAACTGCTCCCATACCTTTATACTTTATTCTGCACATAATTAACTATTTAATAGGGCTTGAAAGAGGCATGGAAACTTGACATGTTTCAATCATAAATAAATCATAAATTAAATGGAATATCTCTTAACATTAGTGTTAGTCAGCATGGGAACAGTTTAAACATCTTGCTCTTAGTATTGTAGGAACTTTCATTTTTTTAAAGTAATACTACATAGTATTTACAAACACATGTAATGACTGGATCACAAGATAGATTGATCCATAGACCAATGATTTATATAGTTTAAAAGTACCAAATTTGCTCATGTATTATAAAACCACAATGATTGCCATAGATGAAAGAATATAAAATATATTAAATAACCATTATCCATGAATACTTACATACAAATGTTATTTCAATAGTAATACTTAAATTTTCATGTCATTTATCTGCCCCAATTCTCAGATTAGGTATAAATTCAGTGGTCAATGAAATCTCTTGACTGTAATCACTACCAAAATAATAGATACAAAAAACAAAATTTTTTTCCTGAATGAGATCTACAAAGTAAAGATATCAAAATTACTGACTAATTGGTAGACAAGGACAAGAACCAGGGGGGAAACATGAATGCACAAGAAATAACTAGGGAAGCGAGAGGGAAGGAGACAGAGACAGAGAGACAAAGAGAGACAAAAACAGAGAGATAGAGAAGATAGAGGGAGGAAGGAAAGAGAGAAAAAGAGAGAGGAAGGAAGGGAGGTAGGAAAAAGAAAGAAAGAAAGAAAGAAAGAAAGAAAGAAAGAAAGAAAGAAAGAAAGAAAGAAAGAAAGAAAGAAAGAAAGAAAGAAAGGAAGGAAGAAAGAAAGAAAGAAAGAAAGAAAGAAAGAAAGAAAGAAAGAAAGAAAGAAAGAAAGAAAGAAAGAAAGAAAGAAAGAAAGAAAGAAAGAAAGAAAACAGGCAAGCGGACAGAAGGCAGGCCAGCATGCAGGCTTCCCAAGATTTGCCCCATGACAGCACCATTATCCACACACTTGCAGGCAATGGGCATTATAAAACATAAAGGCAAAAGAGGCAGTGTTCTCAGTATTATACGGCATTTGTAATGCTTCAAAACCTTCGAAGGAGTCGGGGTGGTTTCTCAGACTCTTCAGTTCATATACAGATTAAATTCATCCATGCTACCTTTGCGAAACAAATGTGTTTTCTCAATTTTAAATTCCTAAGGAGCTTAAATATCAATTTTCTATTTGTGACTTAACAACATTTCCTCATCTGTAGTCAAAACTAGAAAGTGCTATGGCAGCAGTATTTCATGTGTGTTCACACACACACACACACACACAGAGAGAGAGAGAGAGAGAGAGAGAGAGAGAGAGAGAGAGAGAGAGAGGGAGGGAGAGAGAGAGAGAGAGAGAGAGAGAGGGAGGGAGGGAGGGAGGGAGGGAGAGAGAGAGAGAGAGAGAGAGAGAGAGAGAGAGAGAGAGAGAGAGAGAAGTCAAAGAAATAACACGGTGGAAAAAGCCAGTGGTGTGTCCATTGGCTTAGACTGGGTAATATATCTCAAGGCAGGGGTTACATGGAACCACAAAATGAGCTTGCATATGTGCAACTGATGTCTATAAATGATATATTAATAAATGTCTATAAACGATATATTAATAAAAATTCAAAAAAAGCCCAGAGATCACTGGAAGGGCTCTCTGCAAAAGCACAATGGAGCCCACAGGAAATTTACATTTCAAAATAAGTATATTCTAGTTTTAAAAATGTATAATAGTTAATATGTACATAATAAATGCCTTCTCACTTTCTTGATTCTACTTTTAGAAGTTCACAGGATTTGAATCTAAAAAGATCAGATTAATCTAAATCAAGTTATAGAATACACTTCAATGATTCTGATAGGGAAATATGGACCAAAAATAAAGCTCAGTGTTGAGAAGCTACTCTCTAATTTCGGTTGTTTTGATGAGCATGATTTGACTCATACTATATCCACATATCTACAGAAGTCATATCAAAGTCCTGTGAAGGGTGTGTGGGGATCAGACAGACAGAGGGGAAACAGGAAGAGAAGACAAAGGAAAGGAGAAGTCAATTTGGGCACATCATGGAAAAATTAAAGAAGATTTAAAAATAAAATTAAAAAAAAGAATCTCAAGCACTAAGATTAAAGGAAGAAGCTGTGGTTCGATTTCCTCTTTACCAGCATTTCAAAGCTTCCTAATATTTCAATTCACTGAGTGAATTATGTTGACTGAAGAAACCATCCAGGGGAAACTTTCTATTAGCAACTTACAGTGAGGTCATTGGATGTTTATATTCATCATGAGGAATTCTATAATAGTTACATTTTAACAGTTAGACTCCCTTTCATAGATTAATTCTGATTTCTAGAGGTATTTAGTTAATTTACCCCAAGGTAACGGATGTTTTGTTTTCCATGTTATTCTGTCCTTTTGGATTGCAAGCTCCAAATACTGCATGATAATTCAAAAGTAATGTACAGGGAATGAGAAAGTAGTGCCTTAAGTAGTATGCTTACCTATGAAGCCAAAGACCCAGAACTCATATAAAGCCAGCATGGTGGAATACATTTGTAAATTGGGTGCTGTGGTAGTGGTGGATAGAAAAAGAACCCCGTGACTCCTGAGTCAGGCAGCCTAGCCTAAGCAGCAAGCTTAAATTCTTTAGGCACAAAACACTGTTGAAGCTTCATCAAGAATGGTGGCTTCAGCTAGCCTACACACACACACACACACACACACACACACACACACATATACACACACATACACACACAAACACACACATACACACACACACACATACAGAGAGAGAGTGAGAGAGAGAGAAAGAGAGAGAGAGAGATGAGAGGACATATGGATTTGAAGTAGATTGGAATCTCACAAATACATTTCTAAACACAAATCTGGTCATTTCCCTTTTTATTCTCTATGGGTTAATAGTAACTTTACCTATTACATCATATGTTTGATTCTCATTTTCACTAAAGATTCTTTCGATCAGGATGCTAGAAATATCAACGTCACTATCTAGCATAGACCCAGCTTCCTAGACAGCACTCCCTCCAACAAGTAAAGAATTAATTTATGACAAATGATTACAACATTAATAATAGCTAGTGTAATGCCATCTCTAGATCTTACCATGCCATTTTACATGTAAAAGCTTTAAAGGTGCTTATTGGGGCTAAAGTTGAGGTGCTTTGCAAAGTAATCAATATATTTAAAACAAAAAATAAAAAATAAAAAAAATTACCATAGGGAGCGAAAAGGATGCCATGGAGAGATGAACGTATTTAAATGACAGTGCAGGAAGACGAACAAATGTTTACATAACATGAAAGGAAACAAATTTCTATTCATAAACTTGCTAGAAATAGTACTTAAAATAAATCAACTCCTAACCTAGTACTGTGATAGATAAAAATATTGTCTAATCTTAATATTGCAATCAAACTAGGTACTTGAGGGCCTTTATTAAAAGACTTTAAATACCGAATAGAATCTAGATTAGCACTTAGTGAAATAATTTTAAGATACATGTCAAGGATGAATGTACATAGCAGGATTTTAGAAATTAATTTACTTTTTCTGAATTCTAATTAATAAGATATGTTTAAATGCATGTTGTGTTATGTGGTAACATCTTCAGAAAAGATGCTGAAGAGGCCGACCTGTAAAAGAGTTGTTCTGTGGAACTTCAGCGCCCCCTTCTGGTGCATTTTAGCAAAGCATCCTGAACAATAGTCTTCGCCACATTCCAGGCATACCTTTAAAGACACAAACGTGTGTACATTTGATACTGCACAATGAGAGCGTGACTTTTGAACAAGATTTGCACAATGGTGTTATTGTCTTCATATTTATTCCTCAAACTACACATGTCATTGGAATGAAAAAACACTGAATTACTAATGTTTAGCATGCAATGGCTACTCTCAGAGCAAATACGTAAAATAGAAGTGATGAGTTGGGTTACACATATTATATGCATGTAAACATGAACAACTTCATGATGACAATAAGACAATAAAGACACTCCTTGAGCTGGTGTAAGTAAAACAACATTACAAGTTAAAATCTCTCGCTTTAAGATATGTTTTACTTTTATAGATATTAACACTAGCTGAAAACAATGTCTAATGTCTAAGAATTTCAACATGTTTCCATGAATGAACACCTTCCTTGAATATCCTTTGTATTTCCTTATAGTATAGTTACAAAAAAGTTGTTGGATTTGTCCACAAAGAACACAAAAAACCAAGATGTACGGCTAGTGATAAGTAAGATGGTCTCAGGTCCTTAAGACACTCAGCACGGAACTCCATCTGGTTTGAAAATGTGATGTTTGAATTGAGCAAAGTTTGTGCATGTAGTATACCGATACCCATGATGTTGGTAGGAATCCCTTCAGATAGAGAGAGGGGGGAACAAAACTTTACTATGATTGAAGGTGCTATTGAGGAGCTATAGTTTCACGTCAATACCTTAACAGCACAGTGAACTATAGTGTAAATGACTTAGATACTTCCTCTGTTTCAGTTTGGCCCAGGCTGAGAACCATGACTGAAAACATGAAAGAGAAGGTAGTGTGTGTGAGAACAGCGAGTGTGTCAGATGGTCTATGTCGAGAAGGGACTGATATTGCTGAAAGTGGCCAGTAATCGAGTGAACGGCAGTGTTTATCATGGTTCAGGTGTGGAGTTTTCCTGGATATTATCGTGGCTTCCCCATTAGCTTGTATGTTCAGGCAGATCAAGTGTGATCCACCAAAGGAATCCATGCTTGAAAAACTAAAAAAAAAAAAAAAAAAAAAAAATCCCTACGAAAATAAAACTGATAATTTAGATGACTGTATGTTCTATTAATAATTAAATATATTTTCAATAGTGAGTAGAAAATAAAGCTGGATTTTTTAAATTTTTTTCATTGGATATTTTTTTATTTACATTTCAAATGTTCAAACCCTTTCCTGGTTTCCCCTTTTCTGGAAGCCCCCTATCCCATCATCCCTTCCCCTGCTTCTATGGAGTGTTCCTCCACCCACCTAACTTCCACCTTCTCCTGTACCCCCTAAAGTCTAAGTAGTCACAACAAAAAGTCTTTAATTGTGCAATTTTGACATGTCACATAGGTATTAAAGATATAGTTATGTGGTAGCATTATTATACTAATGACTATTTCAAAATGTATTCTGCCCAATTTTCTCAAATATACCTCCTAATATTTCACTGAATTTCTCATAAACCTTTGGCAGTTTCTACTACATAATATGCAGAAAACTTAAAATCGTTTGCAGCATATAATTCTAAGCCAAGTGTTTATTAACAGATGCTTAAAGAAAGCAGCCTAACAGATACTTGTAGACTGAACGATCAAAGCTACTGTTGCCAAGTTAACTCACATATTTTGTTATACAAGCATATTTAGATTTAAATAGGTTAAAATGACTGCCAAGTGAAAAATCTGTTTTAGGCAATTTTTGCAACTGGCAGAAACTTACTAACCCATAGATAAGGATTCCATTCTGCTGCATAGCTTCCTCAGACACCGGGGTGCAGTTTTAAAAACTATCTGGTTGATTTGGCAAATTCCAAATTAGCTGTATTAGTTTTCACAACTCATTTAAATCTAATTAAATCATGTACATATGCCAATTAATATGTTACTTGACTTTCTAATTTTAGCATGAAGAAATATCCTAAAGCCACTGATGTGTCATTTTAAATTATACATTTAGAAGTATTGGATTTTGCCAATATTGGCAAATGCATAAATTCTAAAGGTGATAAGCTAGTGACAAAATCATTTTAGTTACTGTCTCCTTTGTATGTGTCAGATGCAATGGTAAGCATTTTATTAAATTTAATCATCCACACCTTTGTGGCATAAGCCACAGGTAGGAAATCATCTACAGAAAGACTCAGTAATTTAGTAAGGTCATGTACTTTACAGGAGAGGTGACATGAAAAATTGCAAACTGAAAACCACTTAATCTTATCAAGGTAAAACAGGGAGGATAGGAAACTAATAAAAGGAAACATATGGGAAGTGGTGACTGAGGTGCCCAACTTTTCAAAATTATGACAGGACATTGTGTTTACTTTAGAGATATTGCTGCATTCATGTGTGCTGCTAAGCATGATTGAAAAGAAAAAGGATCCAGCCTGGGTACATTATTTGGTTGCTGGCTCAGTCTCTGAGAGCTCCCAGAGGTCTAGGTTAATTGACTCTGTTGGTCCTCCTGTGTCATTACCATCCTGTCATCAATCAGTCCCCTAAATGTTCCATAAGGATCCCCAACCTCTATCCACTGTTTGCCTGTTTATATCTGGATCGGTTTCAGTCAGCTTCTGTTTAGAACCTCTCAGAGGGCAGGCAAACTAGGCTCTTGTCTCCTGGTACTTGTGCAGCTCAGGCTCCACGTGGTTCCCCAACAACTGGAGTAGATTCTCCCCCAAAAGCTGTAGCCTGACTGTGGGATCTGTTCCCCAACAGGATTACCTTGTCCGGCTTCAATTGGAGAAGATGTATCTAATCCTGCAGAGATGCTCCAGGGTGAGGGAATACCTGGGATCACCCTCCCAGAGAAGAAGGGGATGGGTAAATATGGAGATAGACTCTGGGAAGGGGCACTGGGAGGGGGCCAGCATTTGGGAAGTAAACAAATTTTTTAAAAAATTAAATACAGGAAGGAAAAGAAAGCAGGTGTGATTTTAAATGATGTTATTAAGTAAGAGTGAGAGGATGATGTTTAATGAATATATGGAGATGTTAAACTTACATGCTATCACATAGAGAAACAGTATAGCGTTGTACTAGGGCGTTCAGGAGGGAGAGGTTTGCCTAAGGAGCTGTGAGAGGTCTATCTTCTTGCACCATAGTGTGGTGTACTTACAAGGAGGGCAGCTTTGGTCTCACACTGTCCGCAAACTTTCCTTTTAGTCTTAGGGTTTTCACTTCCAGTAGAATGTGCCATTTTGTAACTAACTTGTTGTTTTGCTGGAGCTAGAAGGAAAAGATATCAGGTTCATCAGTCCAAACTATGGTGTTTGCTTTCTTGATTAGCAGTGTAATGAAACTATGAACATTTCTAAATTCTCACACAGCACTTAAGTAGTAGCAGCATAAGAACAGGATACAGGCAAGTCTGGTGTGTTTGTTCATTGTAGAACCTGTCACAACCCCTGCAGGCTGTCACGAGTCAGGGCCACATACATCCAACTTCTGTGTACTTTGCTTTGACCCCACTGACCTGAACATCCATCACTACACAGTCCTGAGAATATTCTCTTGATAGATTTCTATTATTATTATTATCATTATCATTATTATTATTATCATTATAGATATTTGGTTTATTTACATTTCAAATAGTATCCCCTTTCCTCATTACCCCTCTGAAAACCCCCTATTCAATCCCCCCTCCCCTTCATTATCAACTCCTGCTCCCACTTTCCTGGCCTAGCATGCACCTACACTGGGGCATCAAACCTTCACAAGACCAATATCCTCTCCTCTCATTGATGTCTGAAAAGGCCATCCTCTGCTACATATGAAGCTGGAGCCATGGGTCCCTCCATGTGTACTCTTTGGCTGGTGGTTTAGTCCCTGGGAGCTCTGGGGGTACTGGTTGGTACATATGATTGTTCCTCCTATGAGGCTGCAAACCTCTTCAACTCCTCTTCAGTCCTTTCTCTAGCTCCTCCTATGCTCAGATTTCTTATGTATTCTCCTTTCCCTAAATACAAGTGAAGTCCATTTAGAAAACTTCTAAACAGACCATGGTGTACCTTTGTAATACTTAAATACTTTCCTTGTTTCTACAACTAAATACGCCTGCCTAAAGCAATTTAAGGAATGGAGCGTTGTTTTTGACTTTCCATTCTAGGTAATAGAGTTGTGGTAGGGAAGTCATGGTAGAAGCGTGAGAAACGACTTCTCATGATCTGTTCAGTCAGGAAGCAGAGAGAGAAAGACACATGCAGCTGCCAGCTGCCTCTGTCCACGGTTTCAGTCCATGACACTAGACTACAGAATGGAGCCATCCATATTCGGTGTGTGTCTTCCTAAATCAATCTAAATAATCCAATCTGAATAATCCATCAATGCTATGTCCAGCCTTGGTGAATATATTTCTATGGAAGTCTAAATTGCATCAACTAGACAATGGAGATGAACTCATGATATGTTTGTATAAATAATGCATTGTATAGGGTTCTAGAATTTATTCCATCAAATTATGCTAATATCCATGTATAAATAAGTTTAACTTTGAGAAAAATACTGTGTTTGCTTTGAGGTCACTGTAAATTCAAATACTTTTTAAAGATGTAAAGCAATTTTTAAATATTTGTTCATGTCCTAGAGTGGTATCATAATTTATAATTTTATACTGCTAAAATTGCTCCTTGGTTTAAGGATTATATTGAAATTTATAAAGAATAGTTTTTGCTTTTGGAGAGAATTATTAGTTTAATGATATTCTAAATGGCATTTTGATGCAAAACATTGAAAAAACTTATTTTGAAAGCCAAAATATCATCATCTGGTAACCGAAGAGCTTTATCCTACATGAATTATTTCAGCTTATAGAAAATCTATGTGAAGATTCTATATGAATATATATGCAATGTGAAGAACCTTAATTTTAGCATATCATATAATACAGAAAGGTGCTCACCTTGAATCTCTTCCTTAAGCAACTTCAATTTCACTTTTCCAGCGGAGAGCTGCATTAAGGAAGGATACAGATGTTATTTTTCAGCTATGCACTCTTATCCAAAGAAAGTGTAATTATTAACAGAATGTTAGATATACCTTGAGTGCATCTTACATATATAAGATGTATTATTTGAAATAATATAAAATTTAAAAGATAAAAGAATATATTAACTTAACTTTTCATTAAGAAAGGAAAATTGAATTAATAAACATCATACATACAAATCACTTTGGGTTTTGTTGTTTTGGATACAGGGTCTCACTAGGTAGCCCAGCTTAACCTCTGACTCATGATCCTGCTAAATAAACTGATATTAGAATCATGAGCCACCATCTCAGTTTTTAGATTAAATTTTTCAAAATATACCAGGAATATTTTTCTTATTAAATAAAGTTTCAGAAGCCCATTTTCATGCAAGTATATAAACAGTTTGAGTATAGCAAAAATTATTATATGTCAGTATGAATTGGTTTTAAGAAAATATTATCATTTATATTGTGAAGGTTTGGAAGTCCCTTCCTCTTTCTGAAACACAAGAGTCTAGTATTTGTACAGACTGAATACACACTAAATTCTGGCTGAATCATTTTGTTCTCATATCTGCAGAAGCCAATAGTGTTATCTTATTTCTACAATTTAGAGAACCACATTTAAGCATTGTGGCCTTACCTATCATATGTATTATTTATGATCCCTGAATTGTCTGTGATTGGTTAAATATACTTGTGAAAGTAAAAGCAAATACTGGGTATTTAAATATAAACAATCCCTTGAAACCTTTGGATCTTAACATAGTAGGCAGCAGAAGAAACCTGATAACTGAACACACTCGCCTGCGTCTTATTAAAAACCAGCATTTAAAGTACACAAGTGAGCACAGAGGCTGGTGTGCATTTACATAGACACTGCCAATTCATGCCCAGCTTTCAATTTGCAATTTGCATGCTCAATTGCCCAATTTGTACATGAAGATATGAGAACAATGGCTGCCTCTATATCTATGGCTGCACCAACTGCAGTCATCTTTGAAAATTTAGGCCTAATTATTCTCTGTGGTTTTGCTTCAATGAGGCACTTATTGTTCGTATTCTTTGAAGTAGCGGTTCAGATGTTTTCTCTACCAAACACAGCAGAAAGGAAAATAGAATTGAAATCATCAACTTTTACATGAATCACACTTTTATTTTTTAAGTTGGCAGTGTTATACAAGTTACAGATAAATTTAACGTCACTTTTTATAACCGAATTATCCAGTATGATTACCTTAATGATATAACTGAATTGCAATGAGATCAGCCTGGCTATGAGCTCCTTAGGAAGAGCAGATATGTCAGGAAGTAAAAGTAATTATTAAGGAAATTTTATAATTTATTTTTATTACTATGAGTAATATTTGTTCTATAAATGTATTCATATTTACTTCAAATTATCCTAATTACATAAAAATAGTTGAGTGAATGAGCTACAAGCTCCCAGTTTCAAGCTAATTGAGTTTTGTCATTAAATCTGATTTTTATGTTTGAAAAATAATTGAGTGATAAAATAGCATTACTGGATGGATACTAATGCACACATGCATGTTTACATGCTTCTGAATATCTGAAACAAGAATTTAATACACTTACTGCTGGGCCAGAAGGCATTGAACAAGAGCTTCCCAATGCCAGGGCAGTTTAAGTGGCCCTGCCATCCATAACAACTGAGCAATTGGGTTAGACTAAGCTACAGTCTGTTGTCAGCAGGCATCACAAATACCTGCAACCTGGCACAACCGCTGTTGTGTATCCAGAGTGCCCTCGGAGCCACTTTTTCAATGATATTCACGCTCAACCCCCACCTCCTAAAAATTTGCCATCTCTGCATGCTTAGTATCCATATATGCAGACCCTGTCACTGTTCCATACAATCCTACGTAAAATTTCACTTAATTATTTGTACTTGATATCTCTCCTAAAAATGTTTCACCATGAAGTTCACATTAACTGAAGCTCACTTTGGCAGTCAAAACTTCTTGTGAAATATATCCACAGAAACTAGTTCCTTTTTGATGGTTTTGTTCTTGGTTTTGTTTTTGGCAGGCTGATCTCCAATTCACTGGGGAGCTGAGGATTGCCCTGACCTGATCTACCTGCTCCCTCTCATGTGAGATGAGTGCCGTCAGGCCATTTATGAGATGGGGGGACTAAGCCCTGAGTTACCTGCATGTTAAGTAGGCACTCTCCAAGTGAACCATTTCCCAGATGCTAGTTTCTGATTTCCTCCCATTTACTCACTGCAATGGAGTGGGGTGCAGAGGATATGCAACTTTTACTCAGGGAACTGTTATACTGTCATCATTCAGCAATTCACATCCACTGAAGATCTCTGCTCTCTCTCTATTTTATCAGTGTACAAAAGGTTTCCCTTCCACTAAATATCAGAAACCTACTCTATCCATTGCTCATTAATAACTCTAAATACTTCAATGCCCACATACCTGACATCCAGCACGGAAGATCCTCCTACACTCCGGCCCCTAAGTTCCTCTAGCTGCCCCACCATTGTAACCAAATCTTGCAGCTAGACATCATTCTAAATATCCATTCCTTCAAAATCCCAAACACAGATGTTCTCAGTGTCAAGC
Source organism: Apodemus sylvaticus (assembly GCF_947179515.1). Lineage (NCBI taxonomy): Eukaryota > Metazoa > Chordata > Mammalia > Rodentia > Muridae > Apodemus > Apodemus sylvaticus. The sequence continues at coordinate 92,949,976 of NC_067475.1, read as the reverse complement.
ATGATCACTTTTCCAACTCTCAGCTCTCCCTTTCTGCCTATTATTGTGATGAAATAATGCTAGGGGGTTTCCTGGAAACCCATGCTGAATAACCCCCAAGGACACCTAGGAATTCCTAGGGCTCAGTTCAACCCTTTGCTGCTCAGCCCCAGACATGGTTCCCACAGTCGCTACTATGCTACTATCCTGTTTCCTATGCTTCTTCCTTGACAGCCAGTGCTGTCACCTTCAACTCAGTGAGGATATTGAAAGCCTGTTACAGTGTTGCCTGTCAGACCCAAGCTTTAGTATTGTATTTACTGCCATCTGTGTTATTTTCTTCTGTTTTGCTTGCCAGGGGCAATGCATTTTCCCTGCCCCAGTAAAGATGTCTTTAATGAACCACCTCAAAACCTCAGCCCTAACCACTAGCATGTTCTGTCTCATCTGCATCTTCAATTTCTGGGGTCCTGTTTCCACCCCTCAGCCAATAAACTGAAGACAGTCCACCAACCTAGTCAAGAGAACTTAACTCTGTCCTTGAGCCTATTGAACCTTTGTCTGTTCTTGCTCTTGTCTTCACTGCTTTGTTCATTATCTCCCATACTTTCGTTTTTAAGTACTTGGAATACATTGTTGCATTGTTCTAATGATAGCTAACTAATTAAACTCCAGACCTTTAATATTCTCCTGTTCCAAAAATATGCACTGCAACAATTCAAAGTGGGTTCATCTGTAGCATCCTTTACCTTGTTTAGAATTCTAACTGTTACAAATGTCTTATGAATGCATGGCAGAAATTCAAAGTGATTGAGTTGCATAAGAGTGCAGTGATGACGACTAAATGTGAGAACTTTATAAAACCCATACAGAGCTTCTCAACATCAGCACGATTGACACCAAGGGGTTCTGCAGTGCAGTGTAGCAAGACCAGCAGCTGCTTTGGTTCTAGCCTGCTCTCTTATACATCTTCACCAGAACCAAGCAGAAAACCTCTCAATGGTGACTTCAGACATTGCCAGAGGTCTCCAGGGAAACAAAATAGTTTGGTTGAGAACGACTGCTATGAACTGAACTTTCTTTATAACACAACAGTTTGGGTGTCATTAGCATATCCAAGTGTTCTAATTCTTTCTCCCTTTTAATCATCTGTGAAATCCTAAGACTTTGACTCCATTCCTGCCCTTCTTTTATATCAAGGCTCGCCTCACTGGAAGAAAACTGAGAGACTGTTTTAGAACAAAGCTAACAACCTGATGCTTCACATTGAGCCAGCTTATATCTCTGACATGAAATTACTTCATCTGTGTAGCCACAATTATAAATTGAATCTGTGAGACAGAAGTGCCTGCTGCAGGAACAACAACAACAAAAACAAAAACAAAAAACAAAGAGAAGTCCATGGCCATCATAAAATATACTGAGTAAATATGAAATTTTGAGGGATACCATACACTGCACACAGACTTTCCTTGGGTTTAAGTCTTTGTCACTCTCTCATTTATGTAAATTTGTAGGGATATGTTTACTCACCTTTACATATCACAGGTGGATTCACACAAAGTCCTAAATTTATACCACAAGCGTTTCTTCCTTCTTCCCTCAGGTTCCCTCTTATTCTATACAACCTACATTATCTATTGTGTGCTTTGCTTAATTCTTTCCTCACTGTGATTTGCTGCAATGCTTTTCTTCACATTTCTCCTGTCTCCATTTCAATTCGGATTTCTTTCCTGTGAGATCTCCGCTCTTTTTATCACCTTCTATTCCTTCTGAGCCACTGTAACCCTCTAAGCCTCTGAGCCCACTGATCTCTAGAGCAGCAAGCACTCACAAAGTGACTGGTAAGAGAAGAGAAACCTACTTCTTCTGTTTACCTTTCCCTTAATTTCCACAATTAATATTATACTGTATGTGCTGTAAATTGGTATGCACATAATAGATGTATATATGTAGGAAGTCCATCTTCAAAGTCTATTAACTTCCACTGCATTTCATTTTCAAAACTATGTCCTAGAAAAACCATTGTAAACCATTCTTCTATCACTGCAGTCCTACTGGTCAAGTTCTGTAGGGGAAGAGAACCCAAGTCATCAGGTGAAATGCATCAAGGTACTTGAGACTGGGATCAGAAGCTTCTACCTCCTTATAGCCTTTAATTTTATGATAGCTACCTCCCACACTTCGCACTTTTGCCCTCTTTTGTAATTAGGATTTTTGTGGAAACAAAGATTTTTATTTATTCTTCAAATATTTCCTTACATAAACTCGTTAACTAAACTATTACTTTGCAGGTATACATTATTCATATAAAAGTATGTATGACAAATGTTTTATATTGACTCTTAATAAAAATATTTGATGTACCTTGCTTTTTTCTATGGTAAATGAGGATTTCTTTAAAAACAAGAAGTAATACCACTCAAAGTTCAAAATAGCACTTTACAGAGACCATTGCACACAGGTCTATGATGATATGTTTGGAAACCAAAACTAGCAGTTTTTCTGTGCTGTTCAGTGTTGTTTTGTTTTGCTTTGTTCTTTTCTTTTTGACTCGGGACCTCACACTACAACCAAGGCTGGACTCACACTCAAGCCAGACCCCTTGTTCAAGCCAGCCCCCTCATTCCAGCTTATTAAGTGATGGGAATGCAAGTATGAGCTACCATGACTGCTCACAGCAAATTTTTTAAACATATTTACAGTAAAATATCTGAAATGCAGCACAGGACAGTACTGTCGGGGGGGGGGGGGGGGAGGGAATAATGACCAGTTAAAAGTGGCTTATACATTTTTAACCGCAGAATGAAAGAAACCTGCCTCATGAAAGGGAGGACACTGTGTAATGAAATGCTTTTCCTGAAGCCAAAAAGTACAGAAGTGCCGAGTAAGATATTTGTAGGTACCAAATGACCCAATGAAAGTTTAATGATAGGTGTATAAAAATAAAATGCTGTGCAAGTTAAAATTCACGAAGTCACGAATCCTGTACCGAAGAAGTCCAGAGAAAAAGTTTTCCTTATATAAAGACACCTACCTGCCTGCAATCATAAATGCACAACAATGCACAACAGAGATAAAGTAAATCCGTAGCGTGGGAAGTGCCATGCAAATATTTCCTTGAACATCTTTATTCATGAGACCAAGAGTGTATAAATTATTATTATTCAAGAGGAATACAGCAATATTAAGGAAATAGGAAATAACATGAAGTCAGGACTGAAGCCTAGAATCTGTTATATCATGTAATAATAGTATTCATGGTAATATAGAATACTGCCATTGTATTTTATATCCTTTAATCCACAAATGAATAGAAAATAGTATCTGAAATTCAGAGAGTGGGGACACACAATTTTCCTCAAAGTAATTTTTAAAAACCTTCTGAAACAGTTTATGTATATAATTTTTTTCTGCATGAAAGACAAAGGATATCTGAATAATTAAAGCCTCATAGTAACCTGAAGACAGGGAGCCTAAAATGAGGTCACTAAAGCAAGAGGAGCAGGTGCCTGAGTAGAGAAGAGAGGCAAAGCCTGAAAACACACTCAGTGCGCTTTTGTTTGGCAAATGGGATCGTCCTCACCTTGGTAGTGTTTTCTTTACTTTGTGATGCTATGCCTGATGGGATACGCAATTTACTCACATTTCCGGATTTCCAGTGATAACCACTTGCCCTTTAACAGATAGAACACAAAATGTAATTATTGAAAACAGTCCCCCTGTTAGTGAAAACAAATATATTAACCTGTGTTTAGGAAATATGAATTCAGATATTAGCGTGCTAAACCACTACAACCTGGACATAAGATGCTCATCTCCAGAGTAACACGTTACATCTCCTCCCGTACATCCGTGGCATATGGAGTGATGATTCAGAGAGAAATGTGCAAATACAGAGTTCCATTGCCTGGCATTTGCAATGACTGACTTTTACCAATTTATAGAAAAATTTACCCATTATCCTATTGTGCAATTTTTAAAACTAGGTATCCACAAATAAAAACGGGAGAAAAACCAAATTGGTTTACCCTAATATATAGCAGATATGCTGGGTGATGGATCTTTGAAAGACATCTATCAAGTTTCCACATAGAAAATAACAGATTACAAAGAAGGCAAGTTATAATTTTATAGTTTTAAAACGGGGATTTGTACACATACACACACACACACACACACACACATACACACACACACCATTTTTGAGGGTACAAAAAGAATCAAACTTCATTGGATAACGTGCCCCATCTCACACAGATAATGAATAGTAAACCCCAAATTGTAACTGTGGACCTCGCTTTTCCTGGTCAATTTGTGGCAAGTCTTTACTTTCTCTGAGAGACTCACTGTCTCTGAGACTTTAGAACAGAATGTTACTACTCTGAAATTTCATTCAAGTTAAAGAATGCTTTAAAAGGCCATCTAGTAAAGGCTCCACAGCTACAGAAAATACAATCTAGGGGAGGTGGGGTGGGGGGGTGACTCAACAGACTCCCATATTCAAATGAAAATGGCCATCCATTAAAAAGGCCAAATTAGAAATCTTAAGGTAGGGAAGTCAGCAGCCAGTCAGGCTGTTAATTTCATAAAGATTCCAGTTTGACTCACATAATTCTTTAAGAGGTAGAAAGAGAAAGAGGGAAGAAGGAAGAGAGAGAGGGAAGAAGAAAGGAAGGGACAGAGAGACCAGGGACAAAAAAGAAAAGAAAAAGGAAAAAGTCACACATGGCAGTACACACTTGTCGTTCCAATGCTAGGGGGTTCTCTGACTCCTTGGTGACATCAAGGCCAGTGAAAAAGAACACGTGATCCACCCCTGAGAACTGATACCCAGGACTTTCCTACAGCTAACACATGGTCAAACAGAAAGGCAAACACACACACACACACACACACACACACACTTTTTCATCCACTCACACATACATATAACCAGAATTCATAGAAAAAATAAATTAAAAGAAAAATGTCATCAATGAACTGGAAAGAAATGGTTATTGATCATTATTATTAAAACAAAAACACTGGTCTGGGACTCTTCATGACAAACAGTTTGAAATGTTTTGATTAATTCAACGCTCTACTTGCATTTCTGGTTACATAAATGCCATGCAATATATACAAAGAACTTAAGAGGTTAGACTTCAAAGAACCAAATAATTCTATTAAAAATAGGGTACAAAGCTATATAAAGAATTCTCAACTGAAGAGTAACAAATAACTGGGAAGCACCTAAAGAAATGTTCAACATCTTTAGTCATCAGGGAGATGCAAATAAAAACAACCCTGAGATTCTACCTCACACCAGTCAGAATGGCTAAAATAAAAAACTCAGGTAACAGCAGATGCTGGAGAGGATGAGGAGAAAGAGGAACATTCCTCCATTGCTAGTGGCATTGCAAGCTGGTAAAACCACTCTGGAAATGAGTTTGGTGGCTCCTCAGAAAATTGGACACAGCACTACCTGAGGACCAGGCTACACTACTCCTGGGTATATATCCAGAAGATGCTCCAATGTCTAATAAGGACACATGCTCCACTATGTTCATAGCAACCTTACTTATAATAGCCAGAAACTGGAAAAAACCCAGATGTCCTTCAACAGAAGAATGGATACAGAAAATGTGGTACATCTAAACAATGGTGTACTACTCACCTATTAAATACAATGAATTCATGAAATTCTTAGGCAAATGGATGGAAATAGAAAATATCACCCTGAGTGAGGTAACCCAGTCAAAAAAGAACACACTTATTATGCATTCACTGATAAATGGGCATTAGCATAAAAGCTTGGAATACCCAAAAAATAAATAAATAAAAATAAATAAATAAATAGATAAATAAATAAAAACCAATTCACAGACCACATGAAGCTCAAGAAGAAGGAAGACCAAAGTGTGGATACTTTGGTAGATACTTCTGAGAAGGTGAAACAAAATGGGAAGAGATACAGGGACAAAGTGTGGAGCAGAGAAGGAAAGGCCATACAGATACTACCCCACCTGGGGATCCATCCCATATACAGACACCAAACCCAGACACTATTGTGGATGCCAAGAAGTGCTTGCTGACAGGAACCTGATAGAGCTGTATCCTGAGAGGCTCTGGATAGGGGGGTTACAGAGGTGAAACCAAGAAAGGGGATAACATTTGAAATGTAAATAAATAATATATCCAATAATAAATAAAAAAATTAAAAAGGTCATACAAATTTCTTTAAAAAAGTAAAACTAAAAATATTAATGAAACTATAATAAATACATTTGATTATATATCAATGGCTAATGATGGTTCTTGGATATTAGATGGTTATCATTTTGAAGACCAAACAGAACTAAATTTAATACACAAAGATCATGGTGCATTTAATATAAGAAAATATACATGAAATGCATTGTTTCATGCCTTGTGGGAGAGCTAAAGTAAAATAACTTATATATTAACTCACTCATAAAGACACCAAACACACCATATATTCCCACAAAAATTTGTATAAATATTAGATATTTGTGGGAAAAAATTAATCATTAAATGGTTCCAGGAAATGGATTGGTTGTGAGCCTAAACTTAAAGAAAAAAAGATGTTTTTAATCATGTAACTGTCAGTTTCTTTTCACAAATCTACTTTACTAATTAGTGTTATAAGAAAATGAAACTTGCACAGGGAACTATGCAAGCATAATACTAAGGAGATTTCATCAATAAAATAAAACAAATTCAACTCCTGTTTGCTTAAGGTATTTTACATATACCTACAGGCTTAAATAATTCTGATGTAGTACATGCACACAGTTGTTCCTTGAGAGTTACACTATGCAACAATGCCCTAAACATAGGCCTTGGCTGCAATGGTTTCAAAGCAAAGAGTCAAGTTTGCATTGATTTCCTGTACATTACAGGCCTTATGTGACTGGGGATTATAACATAAGAGGGAATCATGAAAAGAAAACAGATAGACAACTTAAGAGTAAATAGAAGCCCTGGCAATTTTTTAAACTACTGTGCTACATGCAAGTGACAGGGAAAAAAAAGTAAAGGAATTCAATATTCCATACTCTTCAGAAACTGTTAAGGGTCATCAATCTACCACGTCTTCACTAGAACAACCAAAGTTATACAGAACAGTTTTTTTCTATAAATCAGTTAAATTAACATAATGTTTAAATCAGCATAATATTAGGAAGGTTGCATTTACTCTTCTAAAGCTCTCTGACATGTTCACTCACATAATTTCTTCCCTTCCCTTGTTCCATGTGGACTGGAATTCTCGTAATTTCTTTTCCATCTTTTGGTTCTCCAGTTCTAGCTGAATTTTCTCCATTTGTAGTTCCTGCACACGTCTAAAGATGCAAAATTTGAATAGTCATTTAGAGCCAGCAAACAACCCTCAAAGCAAGCAAATTTTATGGAAGTGTCTGCTCTTAAGTTGCAATTATTAGCAAGGCTTAAAGGATAGTATGGTTCATCCACTGCCTATGCACTTTTTGAAGTTTATTTTTAAGAGTCAGTATTTGCCTGCTATTAATATTCTCTTTAAACAATGTGTCTCTTCATGTCTAAAAGTTTAAAAGCATTATTAGTTTACATTATTACATAGAAGCCATGTTTTATATATACACAAATATCTGTGGTAAATAGAAGAAAGTTTCAAGTTGTTTTACTCGTTTTGTTGTTCACATAGATCATAGCACTGTAATTTAAAGTACTATTATTCCTCATTCATATAATTAAGTCATTCATATAATGCAGGGACTGAGATTAAACAGGAAGCTTTGTAGCTGCTAGGTGAGCACTTTACCACTAAGTTATTTTATATCCTAAGCCTGAAACAAGTATTTCTTTCTACATAAACTCATTCTGTTGGACCAGCAACTTCAAACCTACCTTCCTTCCTTCCTTCCTTCCTTCCTTCCTTCCTTCCTTCCTTCCTTCCTTCCTTCCTTCCTTCCTCCCTCCCTCCCTCCCTCCCTTCCTTCCTTCCTTCCTTTCTTCTTTTTTGTCTTTTGTTTTTTGAAACAGAATCTCTCAGATACCTGTAACTCACCGAGTAGGACCCACTAGCTTTCCAGAGAAGCCCAGGGCTCTGTCTGTCTCTGCTTTGCCCAGCACTGGAATTATAAGCATGTAACACTGTACCCAGTTTTGTTATGTGGCTTCTCAGGACTGACTCAGTCCATCATGCTTGCATTAACTGAGCCATCTCCACAACCTTAAATGATTTTCTTCATAATGCCCTTCATAATTGTGAATATTATGGCCTGATCCAAACTATAGAATCATGAAGAAAAGGAAGAAGATGAATGTGCAGAGGTGACAAACCTTCATTAAAGAACAGATGCACCAAGCTTTTATCCTCAAATGGAAACAATCCACAGCGATATCTCAAAGTGACAGGCAAAAACTGACAAAGGGTCCCGATGACTTTAAGTACAGATTGAGAAACATGCAACTTTAATGACAACCAAAAGATGTGGCTCATGCTACTGCACACAGAGTTGTGAGTGATAAAAGGAGGCACGACACAGTTCAGAAAGGATACAGACTAATGGGAAATTTACTCAGGCATGGTATGACATGTTACTGAGGGAAGGAACTGCTGGACTGCCCAGGTCTCCAGTCAGAGGATATACAGTGCCATAAGACTAAAGACATTTCTTGGGAAAAGAAAAAATTGAGCTAAGATCTACAGAATTAAAGAAAAGTGTGGGCAGAGAAAAGAGAACATGTGAGCCAAGGAGCTGAAAGTTCCTTCTGCAACTCACTTAGGTGCAAAATGGGGAAACATCAAGAAATAGGCCTGTTGGGTGGCTGTTGGCCTGATCACAAAGAATCCCAGGAGTGTCCTTAGGAATTGAGAGTGGCTTTCTGTGAACAGTGAGGATCACATCAGGATTACAAAACACTTCATCAGACTTGTGTTTATAAAGGTCACTCTGTTGTACCATGAAAGCTCAAGTTAGAAGTAGAAAGACTTGGAAACTAGAAAGACAGCTAAACCATAGTATGAGTAACAAAAACTGTAGTGACTATGCTAATGTGAGGAGAGACAATTTGGAAAAAAATAAGAGCACCCATTAAGAATAAGAAAACAGAACCAACTAGCCTTGTAGACTGAAAGGTAACAGATGACACAAAGGTACAAAGGGGAAATCTAAAATAATCTCAGACATGAGACTAGAACAGCTGGGATTACACAGTTGTGATTTCCTAACTAGAACAGGGCTAAGATTCAAAATTAGTCTCCTGGTGATACCATGCTCAATGTTCCTAGAGTTTACAGAACTTCACATACTGTTTCCAAAGGAAGCATTGAAAAGGACAAATGTGAGTGTCCTTTAATTTTTGTGGAAGACACAGTATTTCCAAAGTCCCAACTATAGTTGATAAATTGGGCAAAGCTGAAAATAAAAAGGACTATTTCTGAAAAGTTGGCATGTTTTGTTCTTGGTTTTACAGGTGTCAAAAAAAAATTAGTCTTTCAGGAAGAGCCTTAAGCAGACCGCCGTGGCTGACCCCGGAGAGACCATATGAACGCAGCCATGATGGAAGACAGAAACAAGTCTAAATGCGATGGATGCTGGGGAGATGGTGGGGGTGAGCCAGCATTAGAGTGTGAGACAATACAGAGACCATGGTTAAGGGTGACACAGGATGGATGCTTAAAGCAAGAAAACATGAACAGAGAAGCCCAGTGCCATAATTGTTGTGTTTCTTCCTTCATTCTCTTGGGAGTTTATGGATAACATAGGGGTCTGTGAGCCATAAGGCAAAAAGCAGTGCCTTTTTCATTTTGAAGGTAGGTATCAATTTTACCATGGCATACCCATTAGTTATTATTTAGGCTTGTCCCAGGTTAACTAATTCTTAAAAAACAAACAAAATAGTTTATGTTTTATGACCTCTGCTAAAGTTTCATCTAACAGCTACAAAAGTAACTCTATCCCTCCTATAGAACTTGGGTATCTGCTTTCCTGTGCTGACACAGATTATGCTCCCCCAGGCCCCTGGGCTTACACGTCAGACCACATATCACACTACACTATAGTTGTACGTCATCGTACCTATGGCAAGCCATTTGAAGAGAATTCTGGTTTCCTCCCTTTGTAGTCACCACTTGCTTTCAGAGTATGTTTATGAATGATAGGCATCTGCTAACTGAATAGTATGCAGGTATAGATACAGAGAAGAAACATCACTGCAATAAAATAATAAACATCTCCTTTCCTTATTCTAAAAAATCAAAACACTGGCACTAAAAATTTGATGGCTTCCATAGCCAACAAAACAATACATCTAAATATGGTAGTACCATGTGTTTGCATGTCATTTTCCTCTTTCTTCAATGGTTTTATACCGAGTGACTTAGTAGTGAACAAAGTGTGCCTTTTAAAAAGCTCTGTAGGCACCATATAATTACAAAACCATTGATCTGAACTAGGAAACTCAGAAATAGGAATTTTAAATGGGCAGCATTTCCCCAGCACATTATGGCTGAGTATTTGCGAAGACTTCCAGTATCCATGTTCATAGATCTCTGACACTAATCGACCCTTTAATCTCATTTTAAATTCTTAATGCTAAAATAGTTTAAAAATATAACCTTCTCTTATACCACTTCAATAGTTAATAAATCAGTTATTGTTAAATATTTTAGTACTAACATCAAAACTATGAAAGAGCTAGAATTTAAAAACTAGTATATTATTAAATGAATTTATTATAGATTAAAACAGCAATGTAAAATAATAGAAGTAAAACCTTGTGAATTTAATTTTTACCTATCCCCTGTTTTTTAAAAAAAAAATATTTGTATACCAGACAGAAACTTTAGCAAATATTTTACTTTAAATAAAAATGTATATACTTACTTATATTTTAGTTTTACAGAACTTCCAGGTTTCCCCCAGGGAATGACTACAAAATCTTTGGTATTCATGATTATTTGTCTCTTAATGTTGTCTTTAAATTATTGTAACTTTGGAAAATCTCTGAAAAACAACAAAAAATAAACATCCCAAAGTTAAAGCACTTGTAAATTCTAAACCACACACACAGACTGGGAAAACATCTATGTTTTTTGCTTTGTTTGTGCGGTGCTGCAGATTGATGCCAAGGCTTTGGAGACACTAAGCATGTGCTTACTGATCCATGAGCCCAAACCCCAGGAAAATGTTGACAATCAAAATCTTTAGGGTGAGAGAGCTTCAAAGGTTGAACAGCTAATACAAACATTTATGTCTGCTACATATACACTACATGAATTTACATATATTATAGGTATACATGTATTTTCATATACTATAGGTACATAAATATAACAATTGACAAAACTGAAATTTCATTGGTATCGATGTAAACAAAAGACTAAGACAGGCATGATGGCAGACATCTGAAGTCGACCTCAAAATCAACCTGGTTAACATTAAAAGCCCCTGTATCTCAAAAAATAAAAGTAAAGAAAGGCAGAAAGTATTAGTTAAAAGTAAAGAATTCATTCTTTTCGATAAATAAAACATACATTCTGGTTCTTTCTACATTTAGGTAATTAAAAAAGTGGTATATATCAGAACAACATTAGGTCCAAAAAAGAAGCTATATTTGACCACAGTCCCTTAAAATTATATCATTTATTGATGCCATAGCTGTTCATTGTATGTTTCCACAATGAACAATAACTTAAATATGCATTTCTTGAAATGTATTCTCATCTTCACAATGCATAACTCTATCAGAGAATCTTATTTAAAAATAAAAGAAAATGCTTAACATTCTGAAAAATTTAAAAAACCCTTTAACCACAACCCACATATCATTTTTATATATACATTATTATGTAACAAAAATTAAGGTATATAATAATTTCCTAAAGGCATTCTGAGATATATATATATATCATAAATATTCTGATATTCTCATCTATAAATATGTGAATCTTTAGTAGCACTCTTTTTTACTAGACATTAAACTACTTCAAAAAATAATTTTCCAATGAGAAACAAATACAAAAATTTCTTTCCTGACTCAGAGTTAGCCAGAAAATTCAATTATTCAGAGCATACTTTTTTGACTATCTTAAATACTTCTGATTTGCAATAACTTACTCCATAATGCTGAACTACAGATTTCCATACACCACTATTGTTTCACAGCAATAAAAATTGTTATTATCAAGCCTAGAAATGTGTCTGATTGGAAGACTACTTGCCTAACATGCACAAAGCTCTGAATTTGAGCCCAAGAACTATATAAAGCAGATGAAGTCATGTAAACACTCAGGAGGTGGAACCAAGAAAGTCAGAAGTTCAAGGTCATCCACATCTTCACAGTTTTTTCAAGGCTAGCCCATGCTAAGATATTGTCTCTAAGAAATTATGTTCCAGGATCCCAGTACATATATACCAAGACTGATACATTCATGATACTGCATTGACATGTAAGGAGAGTCAAGACCTAAGGAAATTAGTTTTTTGAGCTCAGATGACTTAAAGTACCACCATGGAAGTTGCCATGCCCACATGGAAACCCACATACTCAACACAATGAGTGTTCCTCTCATTGTGCAGAAATGTCTTAGGTTATCACCAGTGTGACCACCATCAGAGTGACTTTGGAATGCTTTATCAACTAACCTGGACACCTGAAAGGTACCAGAGACTATCCTACCAACCAAAGAGGAAAAAACTGGTCGAAACCATAGACACATATGTAGCAGAGGGCTGCCGTGTCTGGCCTCAGTGGAAGAGGATGTGTCTAATCCTGTAGAGATGCCCCAGGGTGGGAAAATAAAGGGACTTCCTGCTCCCTCAGAGGTGAAGGTAAGGGGACATGGGAGAGAATTCTATGAGGGGGGAAGTGAGAGGGGTAGAATTTGGAATGTAAATAAATTAATTAATTTAAAAACCTGCAGTGTCAGTCATGTCCAACAAGCATGTATTTGATTGTAGGGAAGTGATAGAGGAAGAAAATGAGCATGAGTATATGCAAATGCATATTTATCACACAAACACACACATGAGAGAGAGAGAGAGAGAGAGAGAGAGAGAGAGAGAGAGAGAGAGAGAGAAAGAGAGAGAGAGAGAGAGGAGAGAGAGGAGAGAGAGGAGAGAGGTTTCTTTCAGAAATATTCGAAGAAGATGAGATAGAGCCTATCACCCTTTATGATGCTAATCAGGAAATCAAACTGCTGGCTTCCTATCCCCACTGGATAACTTTATAAAAGCTTATACTTTGTAATTATCATCCAAAAGATAACACAAGAAGATCCCCAGAGTTAATGTTTCTGGTTAATCAAAATAATCCATGTTGTCCTAATTTCCTTTGCACACTGGGATCTGTGTGTGACGCAGCTTTCTATGCATGTGCATATGCAGGAAGTTTAACTTCTTCACAAGGATTGATTTTTATCTATACAAAGAGTGAGAAAAGCATGTAAATCCCATTAGAATGAGATGATTTGGATTTACAGCTCTGATGATAATGTGATTTAACCAATAAACAATCCTATTCTAAGGGCACTTCACTTCACTGAATGCAGTTAGTGAAGCTTCCTTTCAATTAAGTGTTTATCAAGTCATGCACATAAGCCAATTTATTGTATGCATAAAAATGAAAGATAATAATGGTGAGTCATGTTGTTCTGTCTATTTCCTTGGGTTAAGCCAACAGAGGATTAGTCATCTTTCTCAGGACAGCAAAGCTATAACAATGTCTGAATCATAAACAGCAAAGCATAAAGCTTGAGGCACAAAATAAAATTACAGGATACAAATAACTTCTTTTTACTAACGATCTGTTTATTCACTTACTTATTTTGGATGTGTTTGTCTGAGTGTATGTATGGGTACCACATCTGTGCAATGCTCACCAGAAGTCATCAAATATCCTAGAACTGAAGTGGCAGAGGGTTGAAAGCCACCCCACATGTATTTTATTTAACTGGTTGGTTTGTTTTTATAGTTTTCCCACCCTATATCCATTTTGACCCATACGCATGCAACCAATATGACCTCAGATTTGTTACTGCAATTTAATATTGCTTCCCCACCTGTTTTCATTTCAGAAAAGAGCACTTTTTGCCACAGAATGGAAGAAATGAATATTGAATGATCTATGAAGCTAGAAAATGATATTCTAGAGATGTCCCATGTTCCCAGAGCACTTATTACTGTTCCACTGGTAGAACGAGAACTTTAAGAGACACCTGTCTCCAGCAGGATTGTCCAGACTTTGACCTTGAGAAACAACATTATACTCCAATAATTTAATGCTCAAGAACTGTGTTGTTAAGACAACAGAAACTCAGAAACTCCTTATAATAGTTTGCTTAGAATTCTAGAGTATGCTAATAGATATCCTTGGATCCATATGGCCAGCAGGTCAGAGATGAATACACAGCCCCTTAATTAAGAATATTTTGTGAGTGAGTTGATTCTTCTAATGACTCAAATAGCCTTATATCTGAAAACTGAAGTGCTACTACTAAGCTTTTTTCACTCTTAATACATGGTTTTATAGTTTAAAACCATTAGAATGTTTGTGGGAGAGTTAAAAACTCTAAGGTCATTAGGTAATATAGTACATGAAATCTAAGATACATGAAAATGTTAAAATTTTAATTTAATTAGAAAATACTCCCTTCAAACTAGTAGTACTTGGAAATCCAAGAGTCATGAAAGAAATGTTAAATAAAAATAAAGTTAATTAGAAAGTACTTTCTTCAAACTATGAAAAGTAATGTTAAGCTAAAGTTTAAATATATCTGATATTAACATTTACTAAATTCATGTTGAAACTTAAAATTTTTAAGGGATGAAGCAGTCATGCAGGATCTTCAGTCTAAGAGTATAAGTTTTACACATGTCATGTTTTCCCAGCACAGTCCCTGAATTCAGCTGGTCACCTGACTGCAAGTCTTTGGTAGGTCTCTTATTAACTCAGGATATCTGACAAGACACAATTTAATGGTACTAAACGGTACTCATATAGCCCAATATTTCATGAGTTACATTAATTCTGTTCTACACAACTGGGAATATTTAGATATCAAAGTACGATAGTCTTAAAAATGATGAAAAAAATACTGAATTTAAGATACCTGCATCTTACATTTGACCTGTCTCAGAGATAAAATACCCTTTTAAAGGAGAGCTTTGTATACTTAAGCTCTTCCCTATTTCCCTGGAGAGTCTATGAAAAATACAATGGGAAAGAAACTGACAGGAGTTGTGAATTCAGTGACAAGTAAAAACTTTAGATTATTGCAATCTACAATGACATTATTACATCATTAAATTAAAACTTTCAGGAACCAAGCTCTTTAATATTTTGTCAGCAACATGTTGTTTCACATGATCTACTGTTATGTGACTGTTTTCCTAAGAATGTTTTAGACATTAAAAAATTGAGCATGGAGGTTGGTAAGAGAACCAGAATAATTGTTTTCTTATTTGTTCTATTACACTGTGATTATTATATTTCAACATCATTAATCCAAATAACAATCCGAATATCTAAGTAAACCCAATGTTTTATTGATAAATATTGTTTCCTCTTCCCTAGTCACCATCTTTCACACATTAGAAGATAACATATTTAAAATTTTATAGTGATGTATGTGAAATATTATTGAATATTTTTCTGGAATCAAGTTTCTTCTCTAGTTCTGTAGGGCCAATGGCTCAGCAATTAGAAAGAAGCTCTTAGTCAAAAAGCTTAAGACCCTAAGCCTTAGCCTAAAAATCTGCAGCATAAAATGAGGGAACCCATTCTACATTCATTTTCTGACCTCCACATGTAACACACACACACACACACACACACACACACACACACACACACACACTACAATAAAGATTTGCAAGAGGAAAAAAAGATTTCAAAGAATTCTTCTCTATATCACAATAAATATGGTCCAACTACTCTGTCTGACCCTTAAGTTTTTTTTACTAAGCATCATCGCCTTTTTTAGTCTCTGGTTATGTTTCCATTATTCTGTTCATTGAGCAGTTTGAAGGTCTCTTCTCTTACTGTTTTCCCCACTGGGGGAGGGGGACTTCTTTGGAAACTGTATGTGAAACTCATTTGCTATTATTGTCTCTATTTTACATAGTTGCTTAGATTGGTGCTGCTTTCTGAGTAGCCCAGATATTTGAGTAGCATCCTTTCATTGATTTTTGAATATCTGCCAATTATCTCCTATCTATATATCTCACAGTATGGATAATAATCCACTAAGTTGTAAGTATTTCATTTTTCTACTACTTTTAACTCAATTCACAATCTCACCTAGGAAGAAAACCATTAAATAACTCTTTCCTCCCACAAAACAAATCTGATTGTATTTTTACAACCCACTACAAGATATTGCTTAGCAATCAACAAGTTATATCAAATATTTCTGTGTAACATGAAGTACAAGTGAACAACCTGAGCATTACACTAACCTCTCTGAATATTTGTTCTGATGAAGGAAATAAAAACACACAAAAGGCAAACACAATAACTATAAAAAAAATAGTAAGTGTTTTGAAAGCAGAAAAGATAGAAACTAATTCCAGGTAATTCCTTTGTGATACAACTGAGAGTGTTATGGGAGTTGGGCCTGGCTTCTGTGTAGCCTAGAAGGTTAAGCAATAAGATTAGGATGAGTTTAAATAAACATAGGCATACAATTTGCAGTGTTAATCTTATATAGCTTCCCTTTCACAAAACACTTTAACATGACTTGCAAAGTCTCTGCTAATGCTTGTTTTTGTTTGAAAATAACACAAAAAGGAAAAAGGAAAAAATGAGTTAACACCCACTGCCTCTGATATTTCTGGAACCAGGAGCCCTGTTGGACTGAGCTTCTAGAGGAAAGTGGGTCAATGAGAACAGACACCCAGAACGAAAGCGCCAAAGGAATTATGTGAGACGGTTTCTCCAGTAAGTACAAGTTTCACAGGGCACCAATGACTTCAAAAATAAAAAGAGACATTTAAGAAGGAACTTGGGAATCCTGTAATTGATGGAGGCTGGGTTTTCTCCTTCTGGGCTTTTCCTTAGGTTCTTGTCTGCATGAATATCATTGACCAACCTCTGTTTGTTGTTTGTTTTTAAAAACCGTGTAACTCCTGAGCCAGAGCCAGGTCTGGAATCCCAGGAGTCTGACTTGTCAAGGGTCTCACAAATATCGACTGGATGGACCGATGCTCTCCTACCAATCATGCCAGGTCTCGTTCCTCTCCTGTCGCTCCACAGTCTGCACAGCCCACACCCAGCTCATCACCAGGCTTTACCCGCAACATCATACACCCTTCACCTGCTGTATGCAGGTCCAACTCACCTGAGACCCTTGTTGCAACAGCTGCTGCTGCCACCACAGCCCGGAGCTTCCGCCTTGGTCTCCTTGGTTACCGCGACATTGGTACCCATAGCAACCAAAATGCTTGGGCTCGGCACTGCAGCTTTCCACCTGCAGAGGGAGGAAGAGAGTCAAGTCTACTAGATGTGAGAAACAGCGAAGGCCCTGGGAAGGAAAATGCAATGAAATTTAACAGGTGTGTGTGGCCTCAGCCTGGATTGATCTACATTTACTGATCTGCTACAACACTGCAGGTACAGATCAAAGATTCTACATGTACTGCTCATCCTCCTAATAACCCAATTTATATCTGTGAACATCAAGGTGCTGAAAACTTAAGTAATTTACACCGAATTATAGCTCAAAGCAAATAGGAGAGCCACAAATCAACTCTAGCTGTTTAACTATAGTAATCACCTCACCCATGTATAATGTTTTAGTGCTTTTCAAAGGCTTCCAGGAAATACAGACAAGCTAGTTCTTGTGGCAATTCCCTTGATATACCAAATACTTGATACATGAGGCTGTCTATTTTTACAAATAGACTCAAATAACTCAAACATTCAAAGTGGTTTTTTAACATTCACTGTGTAGAACACATTCTTATTATCTTCCTCCTACCTTTCCCAATGCCCCCTACAAGTCCCATTGACACCTATATTCATGTCTTTTTGGTTTGATTTGTGACCCAGGAAGTTTAACCAGGACTATCTGTGTGGGTGTGGGTTTGAAATTATGAACTGTTTCTTGGTAGCCTCCTCAGTGAGCACAGAACTACAATGACTGCACTCCTCCCAGAATCTCAGTAGTAAATAACTGATAGAGGAAAGGAACCCTTCTGTCTCTATGACTATATGTTGACAGGACCAGTTTTGTGCAGAGGAAACCGAAATCATCACAATTGTTGTGGGCTCATGTTTACGATTTTGGCCCATGGCCGGCACAGACGCTTTTCTCTCATCTTCCAGCTCTCGCATTCTTCCAATCCTTTCTTCTACCTCATTCTCTGCGCCCTACAAGAAGTGATTTAAATATCTTGTTAGATCTGAACTCTCATTTGTCACTTGCTCTCTGCATGTCGAGCATCTGTGAGTCTTGAAATTCATTACTGTTTGTTGGAAAGATATTAAGGCTGACAGTAGCATTCATCTATAGGTATAAATGTAAATATTTATCAGGTAGTTTGGCACTATGTCAACTTAGCTAAACAGTAATGAGTGCCTCCTAAGGCCAATGAAGTTCCAAGACTTGTGCTTTTGTTGGATTTACAGTACCAAGCATGAGTTGCCTCCTGTGAAGCTGGCATCAAATTTATTCAGAAAGTTATTGGTTATCTCCGTGATAGTCATAGCAGTATTACACTGATGGATATACTTTGATGAGTAAGGAGGTAATTTCATTTACAGGGTTTGGAACTGAGTCAGAATCCTCTTACCTTTCCTTCCCACTGCGTTTATAACACGTTACAGAACTCAGAAAGCTAGCCAATCGGTAGGACATTTCCAATGCTTTAGTTTCATTTCTCTGAATCTCTGTATCATGCAAACAAGGTGAGTGATGTCGTCAGCAACAGGATCTTATCAACTGAGAGGAATGGCAATAAACTATGTGGTTGTGAGACAATCTGGGCTTTCCCTGACAAGGAGTACTCACAAAGACACATCACATACCCAGTACTGGGATTTCTGTTTAGTAATTCATAGCTAGAAGCAACATTATACAGATGTATATGATTTCTTACAATCATTTTTATATGGTAATTTTAATTACATTTTTGTTAGATTATAAGATAGTAGTTTGTCATATTGCTGTTCATATACCTTTATTTTTAAACTGTTTTGATTATCCTTTTTATTTTTTCTGTGCATTGATATTTTCCTTTCATGTGTGTCTGCTTGAGTATGTCAGAACTCCTGGAACTGGAATTACAAACAGTTGTAAGCTGCCATGTGGGTGATGAGAATTGAACCTGGGACCTCTGGAAGAACAGCCGTTCTCTCAGCCTCTGAATGATCTCTTCAGACCCCTGTCTTATTTGTATTTAGCCTTCTCCCAAGTCTCCTTGTCTCCACTACCCACTGCCTACTCCTCTTCTACTTAAACTTGTCTATCTCCATTTTTTTCAGTCTTTCCATTTACTTATGATCCAGGTTCCTCCTTCCTTAGGGAATCACCTCAAAAGACCCCTTTCTAATTTCTTGGCTCTCACAGATGCTCCAACTTAAACACACACACCTAAAGACTGTAGCTTAGAACCAGTCATGGGAGACTGCATATGGACTTTGTGTTCATGGGTCTTGGTTCACTGACTTGAATATAATGTTTTCCTACTCCTTTCCATCATTTTTCTTTTTTTATTATATATTTTTATTTTCTATATTCTTTGTTTACATTCCAAATGATTTCCCCTTTCCCAGTCACCCCCCCCCCACATGTCCCATAAACCTTCTTCTCTCCACCCATTCTCCAATCACCTCCCTCCTTTTTCTCTGTCCTGTTACTCCCCTCCAATGCTAGATCAAGCCTTTCCAGGATCAGGGCCCTCTCCTTACTTCTTCATGGGAGTCATTGTTATGCTAATTGTGCCTTGGGTATTCGGAGCTTTACAACTGAGGAAAATCTCATTATGAACACCTAATACACCTTGATTTTCCATTCATCCATTGAGTGACAAGTCAAGGTTTTTCCTGTTGTCTTAGACATTTTGAAAAGAGTGGATGTAAACAATGATGCTCCAGTACTTTACAGTAGGACTTTGAGTACCAGTGTCTCAGGAGTAATGTCGCTGGATCACATGGTAGCTCTATTTCTAGTTTTTGTTTGTTTTTGAGAAACTTCTGGGCTACTTTCAAAAGTGTCTATACTAATATCTGAGTATCAAATAATTGTTTCAAAAAGAGAGATTGCTGTAGTAATCATAGTTCATTTGACTTTGACTTCTACATGGGGTTTTGTTTCATTAAGTCTCTGTATTTATATATTCCAGGTAAAAAATGTGATTTATTCTTCCACCAGTTCCCCTGCAACCTTGTACACTGTCCCCACTGCATCCATCGTAGTGCTGGACAAGTATTGTTGCCCATTAAAGTTGCTATGGTAACATCTGTACCAATGCAGATAGACTTGAATTTTAGGTATGGACCTATAAAAATGTATTAGGTATGTCACCATATTATACAGTACACTCTAACGGGCCTAATTTGTCAAATAATATAGCAGTACACCTATCCCATTCACTTTGAAGGGCATTAAATGAAGCAAATAACAAAAAGCATATTAAGCCTCTAATTCTAAGCTATACCCGTGGCAAATAATTATATAAAATCACAGAGGGGCACTGATAGTCACTTTTGTAGATTCCCAAAATACATACAATCAGCAGAAGAAAATCAATTTCACAATGATGTTCTCTGACCCCATAAATATACCATGACACAAACAATCTAATAAAAACTCAGACATACCGACAATAATAGTAAAAGTTTATGATAAAATAAGAAAAAATGTACTAGCTAATTTCAGAAGATATTTGCAGAAAAGACACATTGTCTCTTTCCAACATACAAAGGAATGTACATCATATATATATACACACAAACACATACACATGAACACACACACACACACACACACACACACACACACACACGCACTGGATAAGACCTACTCATTAAGTACAAACTTCATTTGTACCTGGTATAACACTGCCTCAAAGAAACCTAAGTCAGGTCCAGGGACCTTTCTGATTAGTCACAGGTAATGAAAATTCCTAGATGTATATTACAAATGTACATCTTAGCACATCACTAATTAGCTGCATATGTGATTTAGTTTTAAGGAATTTCCCCCTTGCAACAGCAGAGCCTACAGAATTCAGGGAAGCCTTCCATTCAGGACCACTGAGAAAAGCTTTCGTCTGTGTTTCTTGTCTTAAACCTGGCTTCAGTCCTATTACTGTCTTCACTACAACCACAGGAAAGAGATAATCCTGGTTTACTATCACTCAGACTGTCTGCTGCTCCACTCAACTCCACCTGCAGATGCCTGGGTGCCCATCTCCTGGAGCATCTGTACTGCCTCCCTGTCTCAGTTAGGGTAACTATTGTGACGTAACACCATGACCAAAAGCAACATGGGAGGAAAGTTTATTTTTCTGACAGTTCCACACATAGCAGGTCATCACCCAAAGCACTAAAAGCAGGATCTCAAGGTGGGAGGAGCCTGGAGGCAGGAGCTGATGCAGAGGAAGGGTGCAGCTCACTAGCTTGCTCCCCCTGGCCTTCTTCTCTCTCTCTCTTTTTTGAATTTATCCAAGAAATACTTTGTTTTATCTCATGGTATAATACAAAACATTGTCAAAACTTTAAACACAGTTCATTAATTAGGAAAAATTGATTATAATAATATTTTTTATAAGTTCGAATGTCAGCTGTAAAGATGACTCAGGGATTAACAGCACTTCGGGCTGTGGCAGCAGAGGCTGGTCCAGCGGAAGGGCCATCAGCAGTGGAACCAAGGTGACAGCATCCAGGCAGGCCCTGCGCCCACGACCACTGACCATCACAGGCCAGCCGGGCTGCAAGCAGCGGCTGATTTATGGTGCCTTTCACCACACAGAAGCCACTTTAGATCCCAGCAGTCGGTTACAAGAGACTTTCCACCATCTTGGACCTCGGGCGACAGATCAGACAGACTGAGGTATCCAAATATAACCCGAGGCCAACATTGTGGAGGTCCAAGCCCAACGGGCGTTGGCCTGCAGCCCAAGGCTAACATAGCGGGGGTCTGCACCCAGGCCCTGGACTGCTCAGTGGGTCATCTGTGTGCCAACCTGGCCAGGAGGTTGTTAGCCCAGCAGACTCTCCCAGCACTTTCAGGGAGCACTTGCACGCCCACAAACCTGGCCACCTGACAGAACAAATTAACAGTCATAGCCCGAGGGGAACTTTGCTTGGACCTTGGCCTGCCAGGCTTTTGCCTAGACTCAGGGCCTCAGCAGCTAGGCTACCCTTGTGTGCACCAACCCGGTTGGGAGTTCCACTGCCCAGCAGAGTGATCAACACACAGAAAAGGTCCCCACAGCATGCACCCTCTGCACTCCCTGAAGGAGCAAAGGGGCGCCATCTGGTTCACAGACACAATCTGTGGCAACGCACACTAGAGCTGAAAAGGCACCCAAGAGGAGGACAGCACATCAGCAGTCTGCAACAGGGGAAACCCAGCCATCCAGTGTTGCAGAATTAGCCCCAGAGCCTCTCAGGAGGCTCAAACACCAGCCAGAGACAAGACCAACTAACTCCAGAGAACAAGATGGCAAAGGGCAAATGCAGGAACACTACTAACAGAAATCTAGGCAATATGGCAGCATCTGAACCAAACTCTCCAACATCAACAAGTCCTGGTTACACCAACACACCAGAGAAACAAGATTTGGATTTAAAATCAATGATTATGATACTGCTAGAAGAACACAAAAAGGACATAAATGAATCTCTTAAAGAAATACAGGGGAACATGAATAAGCTAGAAACCCATATAATGGAAACACAAAAATCACTTAAAGAAATGCAGGAGAATAAGGCTCAAGAGATAGATGCCAATAAAGAAGAAACACACAAAAAAAAAAACTTAAAGAAATGCAGGAGAACTTGAGTCAAGAGGCAGAAGTCATGAAAGAGGAAACACAAAAATCTCTTAAAGAATTACAGGAAAACACAAACAAACAAATGATGGAACTGAGCAAAACCATCCTGGATCTAAAAACAGAAGTAGAAACAACTAAGAAATCACAGAGGGAAACAACTTTGGAGATAGAAAACCTTGAGATGAAATCAGGGGACATAGATGCAAATATCAACAACAGAATACATGGAAGAAAAAATCTCAGATGCCGAAGATACCATAGAAACCATTGATTCAAAGTCAAAGAAAATGCAAAATGCAAAAGGCTTATATCCCAGAACATCCAGGAAATCCAGGATACAATGAAAAGACCAAACCTAAGGATTACAGGTATAGATGAGAGTGAAGATTTACAACTGAAAGGGCCAGCAAATAGCTTCAACAAAATTATGGAAAAAACTTTTCCAACTTGAACAGAGAGATGCCTATGAATATACAAGAAGCCTACAGAACTTCAAACAGACTGGACCTGAGCAGAAATACCTCTCGTCACATAATAATCAAAATCCCAAATGCACTAAACAAAGAAAGAATATTAAAGGCAGTAAGAGAAAAAGGCCAAGTAACATATAAAGGAAGACATATCAGAATCACACCAGACTTTTCACCAGAGACCATGAAAGCTAGAAGATCCTGGGCAGATCTCATGCAGACTCTAAGAGAACACAAATGTCATCAAAGACTACTATACCCAGCAAAACTTTCAATCACCATAGATGAAGAAAGCAAGATATTCCATGACAAAACCAAATTTACACAAAATCTTTCCACAAACCCAGCTCTGCAAAGAATAATAGGAGGAAAACTCCAATACAAGGAGGGAAACTACACCCCGAAAAAAGCAAGATAGTTACCTTCCTTCTTCAAACCCAAAAGAAGATAACCACTCAAATATAAAAATAACATCAAAAATGACAGGAAGTAATAATCACTATTCCTTAATATCTCTTAACATCAATGGACTCAATTCCCCAATAAAAAAACATAGACTAACAGACTGGATAAGGAAAGAGGACCCTACATTTTACTGCATACAGGAGACAAACCTCAGTGTCAAAGACAAAAACTACCTTAGAGTAAAAGGCTGGAAGACAATTTTACAAGGCAATGGTCTCAGGAAACGAGCAGGAGTAGCCATTATAATATCAGATAAAATTGACTTTCAACCTAAAGTCATCAAAGAGACACAGAAGGACACTTCTTGCTGGTCAAAGGAAAAATCCACCAATTCCTAACATCTATGCGCCAAATGAAGGGCACACTCATTCGTAAAAGAAACTTTACTAAAGCTCAAAGCACATTAGACCTAACACAATAATTGTGGGTGACTTCAAAACTCCACTCATCCAGGGCCTGCCTAGATGCTGTCACCTGGAAACTAAACCGGGACACAGTAAAACTAATTGAAGCTTTGGACCAATTGGATTTGACGGATATTTATAGAACATTTCACCCTAAAGCAAAAGAATATACCTTTTTCTCAGCAACTCATGGTACCTTCTCCAAAATCGACCATATAATTGGTCACAAGAAAGAACACAACAAATGCAAGAAGATCGAAATAATCCCATGCCTCCTATAAGATCACTATAGTATAAGAGTGGTTTTCAATAGCAACAAAAACAACAGAAAGCCCACATACACATGGAGGCTGAGCAATACTCTACTCAATGACACCTTGGCCAAAGAAGAAATAAAGAAAGAAATCAGAGACTTTTTAGAATTTAATGAAAATGAAGGCACAACATACCAGAATGTTTGGGACACAATGAAAGCAGTGCTAAGAGGAAAACTCATAGCCCTGAGTGCCTCCAAAAAGACAATGGAGAGAGTATACACTGGCAGCTTAACTACAAACCTGAAAGCCCTGGAACAAAAAGAAGCCAATTCCCCCAGGAGGAGTAGAAGACAGAAAATCATCAAACTCAGGCCTGAAATCAATCAAGTGGAAACTGAAAAAACCATTCAAAGAATCAACGAATCCAGGAGCTGGTTCTTTGAGAAAATCAACAAGATAGATAAACCCTTAGCCAGACTGAACAAAGGGCACAGAGAAAGTAACCAAATTAACAAAATTAGAAATGAAAAGGGGGATATAACAACAGAAACTGAGAAAATCCAATAAATCATCAGATCCTACTACAAAAGCCTACTCAACACAACTGGAGAATCTGGAGGAAATGGACAATTTCCTTGACAGATACCAAATACCAAAATTAAATCAGGACCAGCTTAATTTTTTAATTAAGAACTTCCTATTATCTCAACTTTAAAAAAAAATTCGAATTCCAATTTCACATAGCTTATCTCAATGTTTCCCAACCATCCTCATTCTTATAACCTATAATATAATTTCTCATGCTGTGAAAATATATTATAATTGATGCTCAACCACAAAGTCACTTTCATTGCTACTCATAACTGTAATTTTATGTTATAAAACATAATGCAAATATTTTGGATATAGAGTTGTGCCAAAGGGATCAAGACACTCAGATTGAGAAATATGGTTCTACATTATTGGCTACATTCCTGAGATGACTGAAGTGAGTGTTTCTCTGATGCTGATGTCCCTTCAGGACTGACTTAGCAGAACAATTCATGAAGAATATGATTGTTATCTTGACTTCCATAAGAAGGTCTACTTAGCTAGAAAACTCTTTCCAATTGGATAAATTTATGATGTTTCCTAGAGAAATTAGAATATTCATCAATAGATTCACTAAACATGAGCTTTTTCAAAGGTGATGGAAATAAACCCACTGCGGTCTACAGAGATTTCTTTTTCAGGCAGAATCAGAGGAAATATTTTTTTTAATGCATTGTCTCTTATAGTGACCAGTTGCACAAAGCTCCATGTACACCCTACTAACACATAATGTTTATCTTCCATACTTTATTTCACTAGTATGAATTGATTGATATTGCTTTATTATTCAATTTGCTATACATGATGGTGTCTAGTTAATTTCTACATGTTTCAGAAAAAAATTATTTTATTATGTTGTTTTGAAATAAAATATACCTATTTTATGTCTGCTTTTTTGAATATTCTTTTTATGATTTTATTTAATATTTTTTCAAAATCCTCCAAATTGTATCCCCCGCATGACCCACCCTCTAACTGTTCCCCATCACATACCTTCTCCCCACACCCCTGTCTCCACAAGGATGTCCCCACCCTCCCACCTCCCCACCCCCAACCCCACTCCCCAACCCTACCAGACCTTTAAACTCCATGGGGTCTTCAGTCTATTGAGGGTTAGGTATATCTTCTCTTAATGAACCCAGACACAACAACCACTCTGGAAATCAGTCTGGCGGTTCCTCCGAAAACTGGGCACCTCACTTCCAGAAGATCCTGCTATACCACTCCTGGGCATATACCCAGAGGATTCCCCACCATGTAATAAGGATACATGCTCTACTATGTTCATAGCAGCCCTATTTATAATTGCCAGATGCTGGAAAGAACCCAGGTATCCCTCAACAGAAGAGTAGATGCAAAAATGTGGTATATCTACACAATGGAGTACTATTCAGCCATTAGAAACAATGAATTCATGAAATTCTTAGGCAAATGGATGGAGCTAGAGAACATCATACTAAGTGAGGTAACCCAGACTCAAAAGGTGAATCATGGTATGCACTCACTAATAAGTGGTTATTAACCTAGAAAACTGGAATACCCAAAACATAATCCACACATCAAATGAGATACAAGAAGAAAGGAGGAGTGGTCCCTGGTTCTGGAAAGACTCAGTGAAACAGTATTCGGCAAAACCAGAACGGGGAACAGGGAAGGGGTGGGAGGGAGGACAGGGGAAGAGAAGGGGGCTTACGGGACTTTCGGGGAGGGGGGGGGCTAGAAAAGGGGAAATCATTTGAAATGTAAATAAATTATATGGAATAAAAAAAATTTAAAAAAAAATGAACCCAGACACAGCAGTCCTCTGCTATATATGTGTTGGGGGCCTCATATCAGCTGGTATATGCTGACTGGTTGGTGGCCCAGTGTCTGAGAGATCTCAGTGGTCTAGCTTAATTGAGACTGCTTGTCTTCCAGATCATGATCCTCTGTCCCCCCTGCTCCCCACCCTGACATCCACTTTCCCTCCCAGGTCTACAGTATAGCTTGAGATCATAGATGGTGATTCCCCCAGCCATTCTTTTATTGTTAAGAATTGTTTTTTTTGGTTTTTTGCCTTTCCAGATGAATTTAAGAATTGTTCTTTCCATGTCTTCAAAGAATTGTGCTGAGATTTTGATGGGGATTGCATTGAATCTGTATATTACCTTTGATAGGATAGACATTTTTACTATGTTAATTCTGTCAATCCATGAGCATGGGAGATCTCTCCATTTTCTGAGATCATCTTCCATTTCTTTCTTGAGAGATTTGAAGTTATTGTCATACAGAATTATCACTTGTTTGGTTAGAGTTATCCCAAGATATTTTATATTATTTGTGGCTATTGTGAAAGGATTTGTTTCCCTAATTTCTTTCTCAGCCTCTTTATCATTTGTATGAAGGAAACTACTGATTTATTTGAGTTAATTTTACTTCTGTTGCTGGAGTTGTTTATCAGGTGGAAGTTCTCTGGTACAATTTTCCCCTGTGGCTTTCTTAGCTTGCTTTTTAACAAAGCTAAGGACCACCAGCCCAAGTATGGCCCTACCCATAATGGATGGTGTCTTCCACCATTTATCACTAATTAAGAATATGCCTGGCTCCCCCTGTTCATCCATCTACCCCTTCCCACTTCCATGTTCTGGTATTTCCCTGTACTGTTGAATTGAGTCTTTCCAGAATCAGGGGCCACTCCTCCATTCTTTTTGGACATCATTTAATATGTGGATTATGTCTTGGGTATTCAAAGTTTCTAAGCTAATATCCACTTATCAGTGAGTGCATACCATGATTGATCTTTTTTTTACCTTTTTTTTAAATTTATTGATATATTTATTTACATTTTAAATGATTTCCCCTTTTCTGGACCCCCACTCCCCAAAAGTCCCATCAGTCCCCTTCCCTCCCCCTGTTTTCCCACCCAACCCTTCCCACTTCCCTGTTCTGGTTTTGTTCTATACTGTTTCACTGAGTCTTTCAAGAACAAGGGGCCACTCCTCCGTTCTTCTTGTACCTCATTTGATGTGTGGATTATGTTTTGAGTATTCCAGTTTTCTAGGTTAATATCCACTTATTAGTGAGTGCATTCCATGATTCATCTGAGTCTGGGTTACCTCACTTAGTATGATGTTCTCCAGCTCCATCCATTTGCCTAAGAATTTCATGAATTCATTGTTTCTCATGGCTGAATAGTACTCCATTGTGTAGATATACCACATTTTTTGCATCCACTCTTCTGTTGAAGGACATCTGGGTTCTTTCCAGCTTCTGGATACTACAAATAGGGCTGCTATGAACATAGTGGAGCATGTGTCCTTACTGCATGCTGAAGAATCCTCTGGGAATATGCCCAGGAGTGGTATAGCAGGGTCCTCAGGAAGTGTCATGCCCAGTTTTCTGTCATGCACCAGACTGATTTCCAAAGTGATTGCACCATCTTGCAATCCCACCAGCAGTGGAGGAGTGTTCCTCTTTCTCCACATCCTCGCCAACACCTGCTGTCTCCTGAGTTTTTGGCCTTAGCCATTCTGACTGGTGTGAGGTGAAATCTCAGGGTTGTTTTGATTTGCATTTCCCTAATGATTAATGATGTTGAACATTTCTTAAGGTGTTTCTCAGCCCTCCAAAGTTCTTCATGTGAAAATTCTTTGTTTAGCTCCGTACCACACTTTTTAATGGGGTTATTTGGTTCTCTAGGTTCTACCTTCTTGAGTTCTTTGTATATATTAGATATTAGCCCTCTGACGGATTTAGGGTTGGTGAAGATCCTTTACCAATCTGTTGGTTGAGTTTTGTCCTTTTGACAGTGTCCTTTGCTTTACAGAAACTTTGTAGTGTTATGAGGTCCCATTTGTCAATTCTTGATCTTAGAGCATAAGCTATTGGTGTTCTATTCAGGAACTTTTAGCCTGTGCCCATGTCCTCAAGGGTCTTCCTCAGTTTCTTTTCTATTAGTTTCAGTGTGTCAGGTTTTATGTGGAGGTCCTTGATCAACTTGGAGTGGAGTTTGGTACAAGGAGATAAGAATGGATCGATTTGCATTCTTCTGCATGCTGACCTCCAATTGAACCAGCACCATTTGTTGAAAAGGCTATCTTTTTTCCACTGGATGTTTTCAGCTCCTTTGTCGAAGATCAAGTGACCATAGGTGTGTTGGTTCATTTCTGGGTCTTCAATCCTATTCCATTGATCCGCTTACCTGACATTGTACCAATACCATGCAGTTTTTAACACGATTGCTCTGTAGTAAAGTTTGAGGTCTGGGATACTAAATCCCCCAGAAGTTCTTTTACTGTTGAGAATAGTTTTAGCTATACTGGGTTTTTTGTTATTCCAGATGAATTTGAGAATTGCTCTTTCTAGCTCTATGAAGAACTGGGTGGGGATTTTTATGGGGATAACATTGAATCTGTATATTGCCTTTGGCAAGATGGCCATTTTAACTATATGAATCCTGCCAATCCACGAGCATGGAAGATTTTGGGACTTGCAGCGAGTGGGGACCCAGAAAAGGGGAAATCATTTGAAATGTAAATAAAAAAATATATCAATAAAGGAAAAAAAATTAAAAAAAAAAGAATATGCCTGGCTCCATACCCTAATAGCTCTGGACAAGAGCTAGCCTCCCAAGAATGTGGACAAGCCTGTGAGCACAACTAAAACCACCATAGCTGCTTGGAGGGACCCACCTGGTGTCCTCAGGACACAGGATCCAAAAAAAACAGCCTGGAACAGGAGGCTTCCAATTTCCATCTGTGCCTAGAGCTGATCCTGTGCCACAGCACTACATACACAAATATTGCCAGGAGAGAGCTGGTCTCCCAGAAGAGCCAACACACCTGCGAGCATAGGTAAGACCACCACTTCTGTTCAAATTTCTGGCCCAAGAAAGAACCCCCCCCCCACGACCTGTCAGGACACAGGAACCATGGAACAGCTGGGGACAGGATCCTTCTAGTTTCTGTCTGCACCTCAGAGCTGACACTGTACCACAGCTCTTCATACCCAAATTCCTCCAGGAGAGAACTGGTCCCCCAAGAGTACTGACACAGGCTTGCATGAGGGACAAGCCAAGGTCAAAGACAGCAAGACCAGTTAACAACAGAGACAAACAGATGGTGAAAGGAAAGGGCAAGAAAACAAGCAACAGAAACCTAGGCTACTTGGAGCCTACTTCTCCCACCACAGCAAGCCCTGGATACCCCAACACACCAGAAAAGCAAGACTATGATTTAAAGTCACATCTCATGATGATGATAGAGGACTTTAAGAAGGGCACAAAGAACTTCCTAAAAGAAATGCAGGAGAACACAAGTAAACAGGTAAAAATCCCTTAAAGAGGAAACACTAAACTCCCTTAAAGTATTACAGGGAAACACAACCAAGCATGTAAAGCAATTGAACAAAATCATCCAGGATCTAAAAATGAAAAGAGAAACAATAAAGAAATTACAAAGGGAGACAACCCTGGAGATAGAAAGCCTAGGAAACAGATCAGGAGTTATGGATGCAGGCATTACCAACAGGATAAAAGAGATAGAAGAGAGAATCTCAGGTGCAGAAGATACCATAGAAAACATTGACACAACAGTCAAAGACAATGCAAAAGGAAAAAAGCTCCTAACCCAAAACATCCAGGAAATCCAGAACACAATGAAAAGATCAAACCTAAAGATAATAGGTATAGAAGATAGTAAGATTCCCAACTTGAAATGCCAGAAATTTCTTCAACAAAATTATAGAGGAAAACTTCCCTATTCTAAAGAAAGGGATGCACATAAACATACAAGAAGCCTATAAAACTCCAATTAGACAAGAAAAGCAATTCCTCCTGTCACATAACAATTGCAACATCAAATGCCCAAAACAAGCAAAGAGTCTTAAAAGTAGTAAAGGAAAAAGGTCAAGTAACATATAAAGGTAGACCTATCAGAATTACACCAGACTTCTCACCAGAGACTATGAAATCTAGAAGATCCTGGGCAGATATCATACAGACCCTAAGAGAACACAAATGCCAGCTCAGACTACTATACCCAGCAAATCTCTCAATTATGGAGAAACCAAGATATTCTATAACAAAACCAAATTTATATAATATCTTTCCACAAATCTAGCCCTACAAAGGATAATAGATGGAAAACCAACAAAAGGAGGGAAACTACACCCTAAAAAAAGGAAGAAAGTAATCTTCTTTCAATAAATGCAAAACAAGATAGCCACATAAAATAAAATCAAAAATAACAGGACGCAACAATCACTTTGATGTTATATCTCATGATGTAATTATCTGATGTTATCTGAAGATGATGTTAATATCTCTTAACATCAATGGACTCAACTCCCCAATAAAAAGACATAGTCTAACAGACTGGATGCCTAAACAGCACCCAGCATTTTGCTGCATACAGAAAAAGCACCTCAGTGTCAAAGACAAAAACAACCTCAGATTAAAGGGCTGGAAAACAATTTTCCAAGCAAATGGCCCCAAGAAACAAGTTAAGTAGCCATTCTAATATTGGATATAATCCACATTCAACCAAAAGTCCTCAAAAAAGATAAGGAAGGACACTTCATATGCATCAAAGGAAAAATCTACCAAGATGAATTCTCAATTCTGAATGTCATGCTCCAAATGCAAGGGCACCCACATTCATTCATAAAAGAAGCTTTACTAAAGAGCAGAGCACACATTGCACCTCACATAATAATCATGGGAGACTTTAAAACCCCACTCTCATCAATGGACAGATCGTGGAAACACAAACTGAACAGAGACACAATGAAACTAGCAATGAACCAAATGAATTTAACAAGTATCTATAGAACATCTCATCATAAATCAAAAGAATATACCTTCTTCTCAGTACCTCATGGTACCATTTCCAAAATTGATCATGTAATCAGTCACAAATCAGACCTCAACAGTTATAAGAGGATTGAAATAATCCCATGTCTCCTAACAGATCACTACAGATCTAAGTTGGACTTCAAAAGCAACAAAAACAACAGAAATCCCACATATACATGGAAGCTGAATAATGCTCTACTCAATGATAACTTGGTCTAGGAAGAAATAAAGAAAGAAATTAAAGACTTTTTAGAATTTAATGAAAATGAAGGCACAACATACCCACCCAACTTATGGGCACAATGAAAGCAGTGCTAAGAGGAATACTCATAGCTCTGAGTGCCTCCAAAAAGAAACTGGAAAGAGAATACACTAGCAGCTTAACAGCACATCTGAAAGCGCTACAACAAAAATACAAATACATCCAAGAGGAGTAGACAGCAGGAAGTAATCACACTTGGGGCTGAAATCAGCCAAGTGGAAACAAAAAGAACTATACAAAGAATCAACAAAACCAGGAATTGGTTCTTTGAGGACATCAACAAGATAGATAAACCCTTAGCCAGGCTAACTAGAGGGCACAGAGGCAGTATCCAAAGGATAATGGAAAGGCTAGCATTGTAGGGGATTACCAAGACAGAGAAGTAGGAGGGGGTTGATTGGAGAATGGGTAGAGGGAAGAGGGCTTATGGGACTTATGGGGGAGGGGGGGAAACCAGGAAAAGTAAAATCATTTGGAATGTAAACTAAGAATATAGAAAATAAAAAAAAATATTTTTATTAATTAATTGACTTAATTTACATCCTGATCATGGCTTCCCCTCTCTACTATCTTCCCATTCCTTCCCTCTCCCTGCTCCTCCCAGACATCCTCACATATGCTCTCTCTCCTCAGAAAGGCTTAGAAAAAGGGAGGTCTCCGATGGATATCAACCCCCTATGGCAAATCAGGCTGCCAAAGGATCAGGCTTATCTTCTATTTTGGCTAGAAAAAGCAGTCCAGTTAAGGAGAAGTAATCCAAATATAGGCAACAGAGTCAGGTATAGTTGCTATTCCTGCTGTTAGGAGTACCACAAGGAGACCAAATGTTACAAATGTGCGGAGGGCCTAGCTCCTTCCTTCCCAAGTATGCTCGCTGTTTGGTAGTTCAGTATCTATGAGCCCCTATGGAACCTAGTTAGTTGATTCTGTATGTTTTCTTGTGGTGCCTTTGACCCTTCTGGATCCTATAATTTTTCTTCTTCATCTTTCATAGAATTTTCCATGCTCCAGCAAATATTTGACTGTTGGACTCTGCATCTGTTTCCTTTGGTAGCTGGGTGAAGCATCTCAGAGGACAGTTATGCTAGGCACTTTTCTGGAAGTATAGTGTATGTGTGGGCTCTCCCTCTCGTGGTCTGAGTCTTAAGCTGGGCCAGTCATTTGCTTGGCCATTCTCTCTATTTTTTGTTCCATCTTTACCCCTGCACAGCGTGTTGGCATTAGAACTTGTGGGTCTAAGGTTTTAAGGCTTAGCTGGTGTCCCAATCCCTTCATGGGAAGGCTTTTCTTATTAAGGGATAAGGCTATTTCAGGCTCCATGCCCCTCATTGATAGCAGTCTTACTTCTGGTTACCCTCATAGATTTCTGAGAGGTTCCATTGTTTCCTGATCATCCCAGAAATGCAAGTCCCCAATTCAAGCTATCTTTCCCTGTACTTTCTTCCTCAGTCTTCCTTGCACTTAATCCCCCCGTTCCTCTCCAAAACCTCCCCCTAGCCCAGTTCTCTCTCTTCATCCAACCCTGATGTCTATTTCACTTTTCAGTGAGATTCAAGGGTACCCCAAGGGGCCTTCCTTGTTAGTTGCTTTGGGTCTGTGAATTGCAATATGATTATTCTTTACTTATTGTGGCTACTATTCACTTATAACTGAGTGCATACCATGTTTGTCTTTCTGATTCTGGGATATTTCACCAGAATGACCCTTCTATCTCCATGGTTGTGTCTGAAATTTTCATCATGTTCATGCTTTTGATAGATGAATAATATTCTGTAGCTACCTAGGGCTACAGGGAATCAAATTTACCTGGAAGAAAATCTGGGGCTGAAATAAAACGGCGAGAGAAAGAATGAGCCAAGACAAACTTTTTCTGATCAAGGCTCGAATTTTAATAGGTAATTTCGAATTTAAAGGTGGGGGGAAAACCCTTCCCCCAAAAATCTTGGAACCCAAAAATCAGCAAAACAGTTAGACTACTCAGCAGGCTGCTGGCTTGCCAGCTCAGTGCAGGAATGTGCAGATCTGGAAGAATAATAGACTTCACATAGGTCCACAAGCTCCACCCTAGGTGGGCGACTGTGGCAAAACACCAAGTTCTGAATTTTCTGTAGGCTCAAGGAAGGGCACAATATTCCATTGTGCAAATGTCACATTTTCTTTATTCATTCTTCAGTTGAGGGAGAGAGAGAGAGAGAGAGAGAGAGAGAGAGAGAGAGAGAGAGAGAGAGAGAGAGAGAGAGGAAGGAAGGAAGGAAGGAAGGAAGGAAGGAAGGAAGGAAGGAAGGAAGGAAGGAAGGAAGGAAGGAAGGAAGGAAGGAAGGAAGAAGGAGGAGGAGGGAAGGAAGGAAGAAAGAAAGAAAGAAAAGAAAGAAAGAGAGGGAGAGAGAAAGAAAGAAAGAAAGAAAGAAAGAAAGAAAGAAAGAACGAAGGAAAGAAAGAAAGAAAGAAAGAAAAGAAAAAGAAAAAAGAAAGAGTAAAAGACAAGGAGAGAGGGGTAAAGAGGGAAAGAGAGAGGGGTATAGATTTGAGGGATAGAGTTATCTAGATGTTAGGACAGAGGAAATCACAATGAGGATATATTTTATTTTTTAAAAGCCTAATTTTGATAAAAATATAAAACAAAATTAGAAAGGATTTTTGAATTTGAAGAGAGCAAGGAGGGGTATGTGAGAAGGTTTAGAGAAAAGAAAGGGAAGGGAGAAATTATGTAATTATATCATAGTTTCAAAAAATAAAAACATAAAAACGCTTAAAGTTCATGTTTTAAAAAGTATGCTCAAAATTATAATTCCATCTGTCACCAATGACAGAAATCTTCAGCAAATAATAAATTTCTGTAACACAATGAAATTGTTACTGATTTTCTACAAGTGGAGGAGAAACATCAGAACACATGATAAATGCTCTATTTATGAAATACATACAATACCTGACAAAGTTGAAGTATAATTACAGAATCTTTTAGATGTCCATATCCTTATTTAAGCAGTCATAGTCATCACATGTTCTATTCCAGATACTTTGCTAAGATGAATGCAAAAGATAACAAAGGACATTGTTTACACTGAGTGAACTCAGATGAGAGTCCACCAGTAGTTGCTATGGTATGCATGGAGTCCTACATGTATGAGATATAGAAGCACTGCATGATGCCATAAAACATAAGTAGCATTTCATAGGATTTTTGGATGGTTGAAAATGTTATTATGCCATATATATATAAGAAGGGCAATCTGTGCTGAGACCAGATTCAAAACCACTTCATGCATAATGAAAACTTCAAGCCATTTCAAATCAGAAAGATATTCATTCCATGATTGTTAGTACCAAGACCTGTGACATCATATAGGCAACAATTAGCACAGTGAGACTATAGGCCTGTTGCCAAGGCAACAGCCACCATATACCCAGAATTCAATGGGCCTACCTTTACCTGTAATTTATGTCATCACCTGTCTATAATTGGGTAACGTTTCTCCTCTCTCTCTCTCAATCTCTCTCTCTCTCTCTCTCTCTCTCTCTCTCTCTCTCTCTCTCTCTCTTTCTTTTCCTTTCTTCTTCCTGCCCACTGCACCTTTTCCCCATCTCAAATAAATCCCCACGTGGAACTGTTTGGCCTGGTGTGACCCCTCATTGCAGCCCGCATTTCTGCTGCATCCCTGGGCCTGCGCAGCAGGCAAACAGGTGACCTTCACGGCGTGCAGGCAGACGAACTGTGTGGAAAAACCAACAATGATCCATACAGAAGCATAGCCAAAGGTGATTCTGATGATGTCACGATGCATGGTAGATGGAGATATT
Source organism: Apodemus sylvaticus (assembly GCF_947179515.1). Classification (NCBI taxonomy): domain Eukaryota; kingdom Metazoa; phylum Chordata; class Mammalia; order Rodentia; family Muridae; genus Apodemus; species Apodemus sylvaticus. The sequence continues at coordinate 92,913,924 of NC_067475.1, read as the reverse complement.
AAAGAGAGTTATATATAGTCCAAAATAGAGAAGGCCTAAGTCCACAATAATGCAATGCAGAGACAATGTGACCAAGCTTGTAAACCCTCAGCAAAGAAATGGAATGGCCCTGAACCACAGGCACAGACACTGGTCTCTGGATTTGATAGCTGACTCAGGAAGTGACATGCCCAGTTTTCTGAGTAACCGCCAGACTGATTTCCAAAGTGGTTGCACCATCTTGCAATCCCACCAGCAGTGGAGGAGTGTTCCTCTTTCTCCACATCCTCACCAGCACCTGCTGTCTCCTGAGTTTTTGACCTTAGCCATTCTGACTGGTGTGAGGTGAAATCTCAGGGTTGTTTTGATTTGCATTTCCCTAATGATTAATGATGTTGAACATTTCTTAAGGTGTTTCTCAGCTCTCCGAAGTTCTTCATGTGAAAATTCTTTGTTTAGCTCCATACCCCACTTTTTAATGGGGTTATTTGGATCTCTGGGTGCTTCTTTCTTGAATTCTTTGTATATATTAGATATTAACCCTCTGTCGGATTTAGGGTTGGTGAAGATTCTTTCCCAGTCTGTTGGTTGACGTTTTGTCCTTTTGATGGTGTCCTTTGCTTTACAGAAACTTTGTAGTTTTATGAGGTCCCATTTGTCAATTCTTGCTCTTAGAGCATAAGCTATTGGTGTTCTATTCAGGAACTTTTCCCCTGTGCCCATGTCCTCCAGGGTCTTCCCCAGTTTTTTTTTTCAATTAGTTTCAGTGTGTCAGGTTTTATGTGGAGGTCCTTGATCCATTTGGAGTTGAGCTTGGTACAAGGAGATAAGAATGGATCGATGCACATTAGCTGACTCAACTGAGAATTCAGTACTGAAAATTAATCCAAGGACAACGGGACAATGGACAAGTACACATACAGTAGACCCATGGAGAAATGGAAATGAGTTCAACTAAAAGAATTAATTTTGAAATATAAATACGGGAATAATTAAAATAAAATATACATCCTTTTATTTGGAAAATGAAGAGAGTTTGTAATATACAACAGTGTTATCAGTATAAAGATAGTTACAGAAGCTAACAGAGGATTTAAAAATATCATAAAAGCCTTCAAAGACTAAGGTTATGTCATTAAGAAAGATGTCTACCTCAATATACTGGCCTCAAACTAGCAATGGGCTTTCATCCTAAAGATGCTACTGCAAGTTGCTCAGAAATAAGGCTAACAACACGGCTGGATTTTTTTTTTTAACATCTAGAGGAAAGAGATAACTGGTAATCATAAACGTCAATAGTTCTACTCTTGAAAGTGATGTTTCCTTTAATTTGAGCATTTTTTATTTGATAAGAAGCTGAACCATATGCGTATGCATTCCTTTCCATCTTCTGCATAACTGCATAATCTTCACAATGCTAAGCACACATAGAAATGTTCTTGGGTACATGTAAAAGAATACACTGTAACCTTAAGCCAAACGTCTTCCTCTTCTGAAGCAGGTAATAAGCCTGTCTCTGTCCTTTTATCTGTGGCTGTCCTTTTCAGCAGAGCAAGAGGAGACCCTTTCATTTTTACTTACAAATTCATTACTGTAATCCTCAAGTGCCATTCATACTTCCGTGCAGACAAGCAAAAATATCACCACATGGTCACAAAAAGAATCCAGAATGAGAAAAGAAAAGGAATAGGGCCATTCCCTAAGCTGTCTTGTGAGTCTTCAAGTCTCCTAAGCAAGATATTTCAATTGTTTGTGTAAATGTAGCCAGACAGCTTAAAGGTATAACCCATATGAAGGCATCTTCAGGAAAAGGAGCTTCAAAAGCATGCACCTCTTTTTTAACATTATAGTCTCAGATTTAATATAAGCATAGCATTTCTTATTTCCACTGAGGGACTTATAAACAGCTACATGAACACCAACAATCACACAGCCTGCTGTCAGGCAGCGATCTGCTCTGGGGACTCCTGGCAGTCATTCTCCACCTCATGACACATCCTGCTCTCATCAGGGCTTTCTTGACTAGTGTCCACAGTCTGCTACTAAGATTTCTACTCAGTTTCTTCCTTCTGAGAATGTGGAATTGAGCCTGCAAGAGACTGAAGAGGTAGCAATGTCCTGACAAGTTTGATCACACAGAAGTAAAGGCATAGATAAAGGGGTGGCAACGGGGGGGGGGGGGGGGGGAGGAAAGGGGAAGAAATGGCAGGAAGCAAAGGTGAATGTCTCACTGGATCTTATGTAGTACATCCCTGGCCTGTCCTTAAATTCTTTTAGTTTCTCCCTCTCCCTCTCCCTCTCCCTCTCCTTCTCCCCCTCCCTCTCCCTCTCCCTCTCCCTCTCCTTCTCCCCCTCCCTCTCCCTCTCTCTCTCTCCCTTTCCCTCCCCCTCTCCACCTCCTCTCCCTCTTCCTCCCCCTCCCCCTCCCCCTCTCCTTCTCCTCTCCCTCTCCTCTCCTTCTTCCTCCCCCTCTCCCTATTCCTCCCCCCCTTCCCCCTCCCTCTCCTCTCCCTCTTCTTTCCCCTCTCCCTCTTCTCCTCTCTCTCTCTTTCCCTCTCCTTCTCCCTCCCTCTCCCTCTCCTCCCTCCCTCTTTCTCTCTCTCTCTCTCTCTCTCTCTCTCTCTCTCTCTCTCTCTCTCTCCTCTGTGTGTGTGTGTGTGTGTACATGACTGTTGTTGCCCTCAGAGGCTAGAAGAGTGGTTCAGATACCTTAAAGCTAGAATTATTACAAGAAGTGTTCAGTTGTGTGATAATATACCTCTCGTTCTCTCCAAAAGCAGCAAGGATAAGAATGACTGTGCCATTGTTCCACCCCATGCCATCCTCATCTTGTTATTTGGACAATAATAAACTGCTTCTTATACTAATCATATATAAAGTTACAACAAAGAGAATTATAGAATAGTGACATTTTATAAGAGGCAAGTCTGAGAATAGATTCCTAGAAAATCTTCAAATCAGAACATTAATCTACGACTGTCATAATTTTAAACTAGAATGAAATTGCAAATTTATTTTGGCATGCTTCAGAAGTCATCTGCTTAAAAATCTAAAATCTTCAATTTACTTTTTAATCATTTTAATTTCTCATTTTATTTGTTTTAAGTTTAGCTAAGCCGGTTTTGCTGTATGCAATTATTTATAATTGATGTAGCTTTAGGGAAAAGCTAATTGTAAAAAGGAAAAGGCTTGGATTTCAGAGAAAAAGTCACTCATTTCTGATCCTTACCAAGTCTTAATAAGTGTATCTTCCTGTTTTCTAGAGATTTATGCACTGCTAGCTAGACTTCATTTGGAAAATTTGCATTTTTCTCTTATGCTCTCAAGCTGGGAGGCACAGAACAGGAGTTACAAGGCTTCTTTGACATAAGATGTGTGACAGTAATTTTCTTTCATCAGTTTTTATTGTTCTGCAGTTCTAGTCCCCAAAGATATATTTTTCATTAGATTTTTGTAAAACATTTTCTAACAACAGCTTTAGTTTCACAGTTTCTCCACAAAACATATCAGAGAACTTGCCCTGGATCACTCCACAGAAGAATGCATAGAATGTTTCACCTCTTCCAGCTGAGAGGGAGCACCACCCACACATGGACCCATTCTCATACTAATTCAGAAAAACTGTAAAGTATCTCTCTTAGTTTCCTTTCTATTATTGTGATAAAATGTCCTGACAAAATCAACTTCAGTGGAGAAATGGTTTCTTTTGCATATAAATGCAGACTACAGCCCACCTTTGCAGGGAAATCAAGGCAGAAGCTTGAAGTAGTTAGATGTAGTCAGAGTCAATAGATCATTGTACAAGTTCACTACTTTACTCACTTTCTATATTCCTATGTAATACAGGAAACAAATCCAGGGAATGATGCTACCCACAATTGGCTCATCTTCAAATGAACTAATGAAGTCACAACAATACACCACAAATACAAGCCAACCTGATCTTGGCAACTTTTCATCTAAGTCTCCCTTGTCAGATGATTCTTACTTATGCCAAGTTGCTTATTAAAATTAATCATCATAGCACTTAACACAGATAATTTGAGTAGAGGTGAGGTTGATTAAGACATTTATCAAATACTCCTTGAAATACACTGTACCAAGTATACTGTCATATTACATTTTATGATAACAATGAACAAGATAAGTATATTTTGTGCATGAAGAACACATGGACTTGTTTTTGTCCTAGGGAACAAAATAAAAATTCAGAATAATTACTAAAACTTAGAACATAGAGAGGAAGAATACTTACTCAAGTGCTGGGAATTAAGAAATATTTCTTCAGCCGTTCTCCCAAGTCTTCTATTAGGGTCCCTGGGCTCAGTAGACTGTGAGCATCTGCATCTGCCTTAGTCAGGTGCTGCAGAGGCCCTCAGAGGACAGCTTTACCAGGCTGCTGGCTGCAAACACATCTTGGCATCAGCAATACTGTGAGGGTTTGGTGTCTGTTCTGAGTGAATCACACAGTGGGGACAGCTTGATATTCCAGGGAAAGGGAATTCTGGATGTGTGAGGTGGGAGTGGCAGGTGGGGAAGCACCTTCGTAGAGGCAAATGGGAGGGACATGGGCAGGGGAGTTTGTGGAGGGGGGACATGGAAGGGGAATAACATTTGAAATGTAAACAAATAAAATGATTAATAAAGTAAAAAATAAACAAATTCTTCTTAGCCCCCCAAAAGCAAAACAACAACAACAACAACAACAATTAAACTACCTAATTTTGATTGAGAAGGTTAAAAAGAACCAGAGTGGTTTGATGTTGTGAAAATACTGAGTCTTCTGTGTATAGAAAAACATATGCAAACTTTCCTACAGTGAATTAGAAAATGGCTAATTTAGATTTCAGTATAATTCAGTGAACAGTTTATGTTTCCCATGTGAGAGGGACTTGGATCAAGATCACACAAAACACATCTGAAGCATGCATCTTACGAGGAGCAGACTGGAAGACTGAAATAAATAATCCATGATCTGGACCAGCACAACACTATTCAATGGTGAGTTCCCGAGAGAGCTGTGGCCAGCAGATCAAATGATGAAAGTTTGCCATCGGGAATTCTTGTAGAACTTATGTCTTACGCTTACTAAAAAGTATAGTATTGCATATGCAGCTTTTAGGGGACAAATCAGACAGGGTCAGCAGAGTACTATCACAAATAAGCTCCACTATGCTCAAAGCGCCCTTATTTACAATAGCTAGAAGCTGAAAAGAACTCTTGCTGTAAATCTCCAAGCCAATCATGCCCTGGCAAGGAAAGCACAACTCAAATAATATGAATACAACCTTGCACCTATACTGGACAGATCTACCACTACTCTACCATCTTTTCCATCTGTGAGACCCTTTATAACTGGCAGTATCTCCAAGCCAGGTACTTCTGCTTCTCCTCTCTCCTTCTCCCAAAACATTCAGCTCCACTTTCTCCTCTTCTCTCTCCTTTCTCTCCTTCTCTCCCAAAACCTTCTCCTTCTCCCTGTCTTCTTTCTCACCCCAAAACCTTCTTCTCCTCTTGCCTATCCTCTCTCTCTTTCTCATCAAACACATTCTTTTCATGCTCATACTCTCTTTCTCTTCTCCTCACCCAAAACCTTCTTCTCCTCCTTGTCCTCCCTCTCTCCTTCTCACCCAAAACCTTCTTCTTCTTCTTCTTCTTCTTCTTCTTCTTCTTCTTCTTCTTCTTCTTCTTCTTCTTCTTCTTCTTCTTCTTCTTCTTCTTCTCGTTCTCCTCCTCATCCTCTCTTTCTCTCCTTTTCACCCAAATCCTTCTTCTCTTCCTGTCCAATCATGGAATCTAGTCTTTATTTATAAATTAAGGTGGGAAGCAGGTTTACAGGAAATCACCTGAGATTTGACTCATTCCTTGTTTGAAACCCCTCACAGGAGAACAGAATTAGCATCAAATAAAATTAGCCCCAAGGATATCCACAACAGAACCCAGATGTTCCTCAAGAGAGGAATAAATACAGAAAATGAGATACATTTACTCAATGGAATACTACTCAGCTATTAAAAGCAACAACTTCATGAAATTCACACGCAAATGGGTGGAAATTGAAAATATCCTGAGTGAGGTAACCCAATCACAGAAGAACACATGGTATGCACTTACTGATAAGTGGATATTAGCCCAAAAGCTTGGAATTCCCAAGATACAACTCATAGACTACACAAAACTCAAGAAGGAAGACCAAAGTGTGGAGGTCCCAGTCCTTTTTATAAAGGAGAACAAAATACTCACAGGAGCAAATATGGAGACAAAGTGTGGAGCACATACTAAGGGAAAGTTCATCCAGGAAATATCCCACCTGGAAATCCATCCCACATACAGTCACCAAACACAGATACTATTGCAAATGCCAAGAAGTGCATGCTGACAGGAGCCTAATATAGTTGTCTCCTGAGAGGCTCTGCCAGAGCCTTACAAATACAGAGACTATCAGCCAACCATTAGACTGAGCACAGAGTCCCCAATGGAGAAGTTAGAGAAAGGACTGAAGGAGATGAAGGATTTTTCAACCACATAGGAAGAACAACAATAATAACCAATCAGGTCCCCCAGAGCTCTCAAGGATTAAGCCATCAACCAAGGAGTACACATGGAGAGACCCATGTCTCCAGCCACATATGTAGCAAAGGATGGCCATGTTGGACATCAATGGGTGAAGAGGACCTTGGTCCTGTGAAGGCTTGATGCCCCAGAGCAGGGGAATTTGAGGGCAGGGAGGTAGGAGTGGGTGGGTGATTGGGGGAACACCCTCATAGAAGGAGGGGTAGGAGGGATGGGATAGGGGGTCTGGGGAGGTGGCGACCTTGGAAAGGGAAAGGGGATAGCATTTGAAATGAAAATAAAGAAAATATTCAATTAAAAAGGGGGGGAAGTATTAAAAATTTAGGATTAGGAAGTCTTGTATAACTTATGTCTTATGCTTACTAAAATGTATAGTATTGTACATGCAACTTTTAGGGGACAAATAAGAGTCATCAGAATACCATCATAAATAAGCTTATATTTTTCAAAACATACTTTAATACATTGTACGTAAATGCTTTAGCTTCTCTTCTAGCCCACTACCCACAAGAAGTAGTGACAGGAAAGGTTAGGAGGGCAAAGGATGTGTACCTGTTTAGAAATAGTCCTTTGGGATGAATCCAATGTGTGTTGTCAGGCTATCAGCAGTTCAATTCACATGAATCAGAAGTGGTAGCTTGATGATACCACTCGTGAATGAGCTTGACAAAGGATGAAGGAAGCAAATGTGAAGTAAAATGAGCCCTGCTGTTGTTTCTACACTATTCACTAGATTTGGAATTACCTAAGTGGGAGAGTAATGAAAATGATTGCCACGAGTTATAAGACAGATAAGACAAAGTTATGTCAATTCTATGAAACTCTAGTGAACCCTTGTTCATTTACCACGGAATATCCACTCTACAGCAAATACTGTTTTAGGAGATAGACCATTCAAAAAAACAGACAACGCTTTATTTTCATTGACTTTTTCCTTACTTTGAAAGAAAGTTATGGAATGCTGATGTCAGTATGAGAACCTCTCTTAGGAATCGACTTTACAATGAGCCCATAACTAACTTAGGACCTCTCCCAAGGAAATATTTGTTGTTTTTAGTAAAGAAGCATCACTGCACTTAAATGAAAAATAATAAGGTTGGAATTGACATTCAGAAACTAAAGAAAATAGAGATGTGACAATAGAGATCTCAGGTACACAGGAATGTATATGTTTATTGCTTTGAAATATCCACATGGGTAAGGACTTTAAGTAGAGAATTGGAATAGCAAATGAAATAACCTGGAGAATTGACAAATAGAACCCACATAAAATCTAATAGGTTCTGCAAAACAAGGGAAGCAACCATCTTATTGAACAGACATCTTACAGAATAGAGGGAAAATATTTCTAAGAACCTGTGGTATAGTATGTATTATCAACTTGACTTGATTTAAAATCACCTAGAAAACACATCCCTAGGTATATCTGTGGAGATTTCCACATATGTTGAACTATTGTTCTACCAGCAAGTGAATGGATAAAGAAAATGGGTGCATATACACCACCAGATTTTATTCAGCTACAAGGAATGAAATGAAATTTTCAAGAAAATGAAGGGAACCAGATGTTAATATATTAAATAAAATAACCAGATCAAGTAAACTATTGTGTATTTTCTTTTATCATTTTGAGTATATTGTTTTATTTTATTTTACTTGCTTATTTTTCTTTTTCTTTTTTTTCTTTTTTTTTATTCGATATAATTTATTTACATTTCAAATGATTTCCCCTTTTCTAGCCCCCCCCCCGAAAGTCCCGTAAGCCCCCTTCTCTTCCCCTGTCCTCCCTCCCAACCCCTTCCCAGTTCCCCGTTCTGGTTTTGCCGAATACTGTCTCACTGAGTCTTTCCAGAACCAGGGACCACTCCTGCTTTCTTGTTGTATCTCATTTGATGTGTGGATTATGTTTTGGGTATTCCAGTTTTCTAGGTTAATAACCACTTATTAGTGACTGCATACCATGATTCACCTTTTGAGTCTTGGTTACCTCACTTAGTATGATGTTCTCTAGCTCCATCCATTTGCCTAAGAATTTCATGAATTCATTGTTTCTAATGGCTGAATAGTACTCCATTGTGTAGATATACCACATTTTTTGCATCCACTCTTCTGTTGAGGGATACCTGGGTTCTTTCCAGCATCTGGCAATTATAAATAGGGCTACTATGAACATAGTAGAGCATGTATCCTTATTACATGGTGGGGAATCCTCTGGGTATATGCCCAGGAGTGGTATAGCAGGATCTTCTGGAAGTGAGGTGCCCAGTTTTCGGAGGAACCGCCAGACTGATTTCCAGAGTGGTTGTACCAATTTGCAACCCCACCAGCAGTGGAGGAGTGTTCCTCTTTCTCCGCACCCTCTCCAACACCTGCTGTCTCCTGAATTTTTAATCTTAGCCATTCTGACTGGTGTAAGATGAAATCTTAGGGTTGTTTTGATTTGCATTTCCCTAATGACTAATGAAGTTGAGCATTTTTTAAGATGCTTCTCCGCCATCCGAAGTTCTTCAGATGAGAATTCTTTGTTTAACTCTGTACCCCATTTTTTAATAGGGTTGTTCGGTTTTCTGGAGTCTAACTTCTTGAGTTCTTTATATATATTGGATATTAGCCCTCTATCTGATGTAGGATTGGTGAAGATCTTTTCCCAATTTGTTGGTTGCCGATCTGTCCTCTTGATGGTGTCCTTTGCCTTACAGAAACTCTGTAACCTTATGAGGTCCCATTTGTCAATTCTTGCTCTTAGAGCATACGCTATTGGTGTTCTGTTCAGAAACTTTCTCCCTGTACCGATGTCCTCAAGGGTCTTCCCCAGTTTCTTTTCTATTAGCTTCAGAGTGTCTGGCTTTATGTGGAGGTCCTTGATCCATTTGGATTTGAGCTTAGTACAAGGAGACAAGGATGAATCAATTCGCAGTCTTCTGCATGCTGACCTCCAGTTGAACCAGCACCATTTGTTGAAAAGGCTATCTTTTTTCCATTGGATGTTTTCAGCCTCTTTGTCGAGGATCAAGTGGCCATAGGTGTGTGGGTTCATTTCTGGATCTTCAATCCTGTTCCATTGATCCTCCTGCCTGTCACTGTACCAATACCATGCAGTTTTTAACACTATTGCTCTGTAGTATTGCTTGAGGTCAGGGATACTGATTCCCCCAGATTTTCTTTTGATGAGAGCCTCACACATGCTAAGCACTCTACCACTGAGCTACATCCCCAGCTAGATGTACACACACACACACACACACACACACACAGACACACACACACATACACACACACCACAAAGAAGGGGAAAAGAGAGAGGGAGAGAGAGAGCGCGCGCACTAATATAATAGTGCAAGCAAGGCAATAACAAATTAATTGTATTAAGGACTTGATCATTGTATTAAGATACAAGATGGCTATATAGCAAGATCCAAAGTAACATTAGCTGAAACAAGATAATCATTGATTTCCCTCTTAAGTGTAAATAATCCAAACTAAATTGTGTCTTCAGAATAAAAGGTGCCTAAGATTTTGGTATTGAGTTTCCTGTATAACGTCTAAGAAAATTTACCCAACTCTTCTCATCGAGATACCGTTTAGGGAGAACTAACTCAAAAAAGGGAGAAGAAAAAAAGGAAATGAACACAAGTCTATTTTGGTTTTAGAGTGTGTGGTGGGGGGAGGGGAGAAAGATAGAGAAAGAGAAATGAGGAGAGAGGGAGGTGTTGTCGATGCATGTGTCCATCTCTGCTTGTGTAACACGTGTATATGGAGGCCAGAGCCTCCCATCACATTACATTTTACTTTCCATAACTTTTTAAATTCACTTTACATCTCAATCACAGCCCCTTCCCTACTCTCCTCCCAACCCACCCTTACAAATCCCTCCCCCCCATTAATCCCTGTCCTTCTCCTTTGAGAAGGAGAAGACCACTTTGGATCTACTCACTGCAGAGAGACATCTAGTCCCAGTAGGACTAAGCAAATCCTCTCCCACTGAGGTCCAACCAGGAAATCAAGGAAAGGGAAGGGGAGCCAATGGCAGACAACAAAGTCAGGGGCAAAGTCCCTACCCAGTTGTTAGGGGAACCACAGGAAGGCCAAATTGCATATCTGCTACAAATGTGTAAGGGGCCTAGGCACAGCACCTGCATGCTCCTTGGTTTGGTTGAATCTCTGTGAAGCCCCCTTGTGCCCTAGTTAGTTAACTCTACAGGTCTTGTGAATCCTTGACTCCCCTTGCCTGCTCAATTCTATCCCCTACTTTTACAAAAGAGCCCCTCCTGGCTCTGCCTGATGATTGGTTGTGGGTCTCTGTATCTGTGTCTGTCCACTGATGGATGAAAATTCTCAGAAGATAGTTATGCTACGTTCCTAGCTGCAAGCATAGCAGAGTATCACAAATAGTGTCAGAGATTGGATCATCTCACTTGACATTGAATCTCTCACATAAATAGGGGCTAGGTTCTTTCCTATCTTGATGTTATGAATAAAGCTCCTATGAACATAATGTATCTGTGGTATAGTGGGGCATCATTTGGGTATATGCCAAGGAGTGGTATAGCTGGGTTTTGAGGTACTACTATTTCTAATTTTCTGAGAAACTGCCAAATTTAATTCCAAAGTGGTGGTACCAGTTTGCACTCCCACCAGCAATGGAGGAATGTTCCCCTTGCTCCGCATCCTTGCCAGCATGTGCTGTTGCTTGAGTTTTAGATCTTGTGCATTCTAATGGAGGAAAACTCATAGCCCTGAGTGCCTCCAAAAACAAAATGAAGAGAGCATACACTAACAGCTTAATGACACACCTGAAAGCCCTGGAACAAAAAGAAGCTATTTCACCCAGGAGGAGTAGAAGGCAGGAAATCATTAAACTCAGGGCCAAATCAATCAAGTAGAAAGAAAACCATACAAAGAATCAACAAAACCAGGAGCTGGTTCTTTGAGAAAATCAACAAGATAGATAAACCCTTAGCCAGACTAACCAAAGGGCACAGAGACAGTATCCAGATTAACAAACTTAGAAATAAAAAGAGAGATATAACAACAGATACTGAGGAAATTCAAAAAATCATTAGATCCTACTACAAAAGCCTATACTCAATACAACTGGAGAATCTTGAGGAAATGGACAGTTTTCTAGACAGATATCCGACACCAAAACTAAATCAGGATCAAATAGATCATCTAAACAGTCCCATAACACCTGAAGAAATAAAAAGGGTCATAGTGGAACGGAGCTTAGGTTCCAGTCCTGAGGCCTCTGGCGGAAGCCCTCAGATCTCTGCTTCGGGATCCAGAACAGCCTGGGCTGCAACACCACATCTCCAGGTCCTACAAGAAGCAAGAGGGGCATCCGGGAGGCCAGCTGGGAGGAGTCAGTGTGCTCTGGTGAGTCCAGCAGGCTCCTGTGGGAGCCTTCAGGTGTCTCCTTCAGGATCTGAACAGCCTGGGCCACAGCACTCTGTCTCCAGGAAGTGCAAGAGACCTGGTGTGCACCCGAAAGCAGACTGGGAGCACACAGCTTGCTCCCACCGCACAGAGCTTAGGTCCCAGTCCTGAGGCCTCTGGCAGGAGCCTTCAGATCTCCTCTTTGGGATCCAGAACAGCCTGGGCTGCAACACCACATCTCCAGGTCCTGCAAGAGGCAAGAGGGGCATCCTGGAGGGGGGCTGGGAGGAGTCAGTGTGCTCTGGTGAGTCCAGCAGGCCCCTGCAGGAGCCTTCAGGTGTCTGCTTCAGGATCTGAACAGCCTGGGCCACAGCACCCTGTCTCCAGGCAGTGCAAGAGGTCAGCTGTGCACCAGAGGCCACCTGGGAAGAGGCAGCTTGCACTGGTGAGTCCAGCATTGACAAAACCAACTGACACAAGTGAGAACTAGATGGCAAAAGGCAAATGCAGGAACATCACTAACAGAAATCAAGGCAATATGGCAGCATCTGAACCCAATTCTCCTTTAACAGCATGTCCTAGATACCCCCTCACACCAGTAAAACAAGATTTGGATTTAAAATGACTGGTCATGATGCTGGTACAGGAACACATGAAGGACATACTTAAAGAAATTCAGGAGAAAATGGATCAAAAGTTAGAAGCCCTTACAAGGGAAACAAAAAATCATTGAAAGAAATTCAGGAGAATACAAAAGCCAATAAGGAGGAAATGCAAAAATCCCTTAAAGAAATACAGGAGAACTTTGGTCAACAGGCTGATGTCATGAAAGAGGAAACATAAAAATCTCTTAAAGAATTACAGGAAAGCACAAGCAAGCAAGTAAAGGAGCTAAGCAAAACCATCCAGGATGTAAAATCAGAAGTAGAAACAACTAAGAAATCTCAAAGGGAGACAACTTTGGAGATCGAAAACCTTGGGAAGAAATCAGGGGACATAGATGCAAATATCAACAACAGAATACAAGAGATAGAAGAAAGAATCTCAGATGCTGAAGATACCATAGAACCATAGACTCAACAGTTAAAGAAAATGCAAAATGCAAAAAGCTTGTAACCCAAAATATCCAGGAAATCCAGGACACAACGAGAAGACCAAACCTAAGGATTATAGGCATAGATGAGAGTGAAGATTTACAACTTAAAGGGCCAGAAAATATCTTCAACAAAATTATGGAAGAAAACTTCCCTAACTTAAAGAGAGAGATGCCCATGAATATACAAGAAGCCTACAGAACTCCAAACAGACTGGACCAGAACAGAAATACCTCCCATCACATAATAATCAAAACCCCAAGTGGACTAAACAAAGAAAGAATATTAAAGGCAGTAAGAGAAAAAGGCCAAGTAACATATAAAGGAAGACCTATCAGAATCACAGCAGACTTCTCACCTGAGACTATGAAAGCTAGAAGATCCTGGGCAGATCTCATGCAGACTCTAAGAGAACACAAATGCCAGCCAAAACTACTATACCCAGCAAAACTTTCAATCACCATAGATGGAGAAAATAAGATATTCCAAGACAAGACCTAGTTTTTCCAATAACTATCCACAAACCCAGCCCTACAAAAGATAATAGGAGGAAAACACCAATACAGGGAGGGAAACTACACCCTGGAAAAAGCAAGATAGCAACCTCTCATCAAATCCAAAAGAAGTTAACGAATTAAATTTAAAAAATAACATCAAAAATGACAGGAAGTAACAATCATTATTCCTTAATATCTTTTAACATCAATGGACTCAATGCCCCAATAAAAAGACATAGACTAACGGACTGGATAAGTAAACAGGACCCTACATTTTGCTGCATACAGGAAACACACCTCAGGGTCAAAGACAAACACTAGCTTAGAGTAAAAGGATGGAAGACAATGTTACAAGCAAATGGTCTCAGGAAACAAGCAGGAGTAGCCATTCTAATATCAGATAAAATTGACTTTCAACCCAAAGTCATCAAAAGAGACTCTGAGCGACACTTCTTGCTGGTCAAAGGAAAAATACAACAAGAAGAACTCTCAATCCTGAACATCTATGCTCCAAATGCAAGGGCACCCTCATTCATAAAAGAAACTTTATTAAAGCTCAAAACACACATTGCTCCTAACACAATAATTGTGGGTATCTTCAACACTGCACTTTCCTCAATGGACTGATCAGGAAAACAGAAACTGAACAGGGACATAATGAAACTAAATGAAGCTTTGGACCAATTAGATTTAACAGATATATATAGAACATTTTGTCCTAAAGCAAAAGAATATACCTTTTTCTCAGCACCTCATGGTACCTTCTCCAAAATCGACTAATTAATTTGTCACAAGACAGACCTCAACAAATATAAGAAGATTGAACTAATCCCATGCCTCCTATCAGATCACTATGGAGTAAAAGTGGTCTTCAATAGCTACAAAAACAATAGAAAACCCACATACATGAGGAAACTGAACAATATTCTACTTAATGATACCTTGGTCAAGGAAGAAATAAAGAAAGAAATTAAAGACTTTTTAGAACTTAATGTAAATGAAGACACAACATACACAAATCTATGGGACACAATGAAAGCAGTGCTAAGAGGAAAACTCATAGCCCTGAGTGCCTCCAAAAAGAAAATGGAGAGAGCATACACTAACAGCTTAATGATACACCTGAAAGTCCCGGAACAAAAAGAAGCTATTTCACCCAGGAGGAGTAGAAGGCAGGAAATCATCAAATTCAGGGCCGAAATCAAGTAGAAACAAAGAGAACCATACAAAGAATCAACAAAACCAGGAGCTGGTTCTTTGAGAAAATCAACAAGATATATAAACCTTTAGCCAGACTAACCAAAGGTCTCAGAGACAGTATCCAGATTAACAAACTTAGAAATGAAAAGGGAGATATAACAACAGAAACTGAGGAAATTCAAAAAATCATTACATCCTATTACAAAAGCCTATACTCAACAGAACTTGAGAATCTGGAGGAAATGGACAGTTTCCTAGACAGATGTCCGACACCAAAACTAAATCAGGATCAAATAGATCATCTTAACAGTCCTATAACACCTGAAGAAATAAAAAGGGTCATAGAAAGTCTCCCAACCAAAAAAAGCACGGGACCAGATGGCTTCAGTGCAGAATTCTATCAGACCTTCATAGAAGACCTAACACCAATACTCTTCAAACTATTCCACAAAATAGAAACAGAAGGAACTCTGCCCAACTCGTTCTATGAAGCCACAATTACGCTGATACCAAAACCACACAAAGATCAAACAAAGAAAGAGAACTTCAGCCAATTTTCCTTATGAATATTGATGCAAAAATACTTAATAAAATTCTTGCCAACCGAATCCAAGAACACATCAAAACGATCAACCACCATGATCAAGTAGGCTTCATCCCAGGGATGCAGGAATGGTTCAATATAAGGAAATCCATCAATGCTATCCACTACATAAACAAACTCAAAGAAAAAAACATATGATCATCTCATTAGATGCAGAAAAAGCATTTGAGAAAATTCAGCATCCTTCATGCTAAAAGTCTTGGAAAGAACAGTAATTCAAGGCCCATACCTAAACATAGTTAAAGCAATATACAGCAAACCGGTAACCAACATCAAACTAAACGGAGATTGGATGGAGAGGAGAAAGTTTATGGGACATATGGGCAAGGGGGATCTGGGAAAGGGGAAATCATTCGGAATGTAAAAAAAGAATATGGAAAATAAAAATATTTAAAAAAAAAGAACTCAAGAAGTTATACTCCAGAAAACCAAATAACCCTATTAAAAATGGGGTACGCTTGTTCTAGAAATACTCAGTGAAGCAATATAGGGCAAAACCAGAACAGGGAAGTGGGAAGGGTTGGGAGGGAAAACGGTTCTAGGGAAGGGGGCTGATGGGACTTTCGGGGAGTAGGGGTCTAGAAATGGGGAAATCATTTGAAATGTAAATAAAAAATATATCGAATAAAAAATGGGGTACAGAGTTAAACAAAGAATTTTCACCTGTAGAACTTCGGATTGCAGAGAAGCATCTTAAAAAATGCTCAACTTCATTGGTCATTAGGGAAATGCAAATCAAAACAACCCTGAGATTTCACCTTACACCAGTCAGGATGGCTAAGATTAAAAATTCAGGAGACAGCAGGTGTTGGGGAGGATGTAGAGAAAGAGGAACACTCCTCCACTGCTGGTGAGGTTGCAAATTAGTACAACTGCTCTGGAAATCAGTCTGGCGGTTCCTCAGAAAACTGGGCACCTCACTTCCAGAAGATCCTGCTATATCACTCCTGGGCATATACCTAGAGGATTCCTCAGCATGTAATAAGGATACATGCTCTACTATGTTCATTTATAATAGCAGAAGCTGGAAAGAACCCAGGTATCCCTCAACAGAAGAGTAGATGCAAACGATGTGGTATATATACACAATGGAGTACTACTATTCAGACATTAGAAACAATCAATTCATGAAATTCTTAAGCAAATGGATGGAGCTGGAGAACATCATACTAAGTGAGGTAACCCAGACTCAAAATATCAATCATAGTATGCACTCGCTAATAAGTGTATATCAACCTAGAAAACTTGAATACCCAAAACATAATCTACATATCAAATGAGGTACAAGAAGAAAGGAGGAGTGGCCCCTTGTTCTGGAAAGACTCAGTGAAGCAGTATAGGGTAAAACCAGAACAGGGAAGTGGGAAGGGGTGGGTGGGAGAACAGGGGGAGGAAAGGGGGCTTATGGGACTTTCGTGGAGTTGGGTGGTAGAAAAGGGGAAATCATTTGAAATGTAAATAAAAAATATATCGAATAAAAAAAAGAAAAAAAGAAAAAGAAAAAAATCTACTCCTTGTCAACTTGACACCCTAATGGATTTCCTTAAATAATAGCATTGTAATCCTGTATAAAGCTCATGTCTATTTTATAATCTTACATATATGCCATCTGTCTTAACGTTCCCGATAGTCTTAGTATTTCCTACATTACTTAAAACTCAAACTCTAAGTGTAAAATATAGGGAAAATTCTTTTTATGTAAACCTCTGTATATACAAAAGTGATTGCCATGCTTTTGATGTACAATGTCCCAGTTTAAAGTTCCCATTCCAGTAAGAAGTAAGAAAATATAAAGGGGAAATAAGACTAAAGTGGATAACTGTTTTCTCTAAATTACTACATTAACTCCTAGAGGGCTGATGAAAGTAAGGGTCAAGGACCTCAGCATATCTTAAGCTTCCAGAGAAAGTAGAGATTGCACTACAAGTTTTGTGCATAGGTAAAAACTTTTTAAGGTCTAAATAGGACAATAGTCCAATATATACTCAAAAAGTTAGAGCCCAGGGAACCAACTAACCCTATTACAAAATGGGGTACAGACCTAAACAAAGAATTTTCACCTAAAGAAATTCGGATGGCCGAGAAGCACCTTAAGAAATGCTCAATATCATTAGTCAATAGGGAAATGCAAATAAAAACAACCCTGAGATTTCACCTCATACCAGTCAGAATGGCTAAGATTAAAAACTCAGGAGACAGCAGGGGTTGGTGAGGATGTGGAGAAAGAGGAACACTCCTTCATTGCTGGTGGGATTGTAAGATGGTACAACCACTATGGAAATCAGTCTGGCAGTTCCTAAGAAAACTGGACATGACACTTCCAGAGGACCCTGCTATACCTCTCGTGGGCATATACCCAGAGGATTCCCCAGCATGCAATAAGGACACATACTCTACTATGTTCATAGCAGCCTTATTTATAATAGCCAGAAGCTGGAAAGAACCCTGATATCCCTTAATGGAGGAATGGATACAAAAAATGTGTTATATACACAATGGAGTACTATTCATCAATTAAAAACAATGAATTCATGAAATTTTTAGGCAAATGGATAGAACTGGAAAATATCATCCTAAGCTAGGTAACTCAATTGCAGAAGAATACACATCGAATGCAATCATTGATAAGTGGATATTAATTAGCCCTGAAGCTCTGAATACTGAACATACAATTAGCATATCAAATGATTTCCATAAAGAAGGAAGAAGAGGGCCCCAATCCTGGAAAGGTTTGATCCAGCATTGTAGGGGAGTACCAGGACAAAGAAAAGGGAGGGGGAAAGATAGGAGAATGTATGGAGAGAAGAGGACTTATGGGACATATGGGGGGGCTCTAAAAAGCTTTTAGAATGTAAACAAAGAATATAGAAAATAAATAAAAAAGGAAATGAGACAAAAACTGAAATTTAGTGAAGTTTTATATATATATAAATATTTATATATATATATATATTTGCCATAACAGAGAAAACTGCCAACTAAGTAAAAACTTAGTAATGACTTTGGAATAAAATTTTCACCACCTATTTTATATAGCAGGGAATTAATGTTTAGCATATATGAAAAACTTGAAAAACTAAACATGAGCAGAGTTTAGAGTTCTTAAAACAAGAAATATTAACTAAGACATTTCTTATTACAGATAACGCTTTCAAATGAATTACATTTTCTCATCTCCCTGAATACCTTAATTAACTTTTTGGTTGCTTGCTTTCAACACATCCCAATGGCACTTTCTTCTCCCTCCACTTCCCCCAGTCACTGTTCCTTGCCCCATCTTCCCCATATTCATCCCTCTTCCACTTCCCTTCAGAAAAGAGAAGCTCTCCCAGAGATCTCAGTTGAATAAGGCATAGCAAGATCCAATAAGACTAAGATACACCCTCGTCTCAAGACTGGGTGCAATAATCCAGTATGAGTAAAAGTGTCCAAAACCAGGCAAGACAGATGGCGACACCCCCACTCCCAACAATTAGAAGGCCACATAAACACCAATCTAACAATATTCAGAGTACCTACTGCAGCCCCTGCAGGCTCCATGTTTGCCTCATTAGTCTCTGTGAACTCCTATGAGCCCTGCTTAGTTGATGTCCATGGGCTGTGTCCTCCTAGTGTTTCGACCCCTATGGTTCCTACAGTTCTTCCTCCCCTTCTTCCATGAAGTTCCCCTGAGCTCCAAAGAAGACACCCAAAGATCTCCAATTTGAGCTCTCTCTCCTCCTAATGCCTAGCTGTGTGTATATATGTGCATCTGCTTCCACAAATTGACGTTGAAAGCTTCGATTGGGCTAGGTACCTATTTATGAGTATAGCAAAATATCATTAGAAATCATTTTATTGATTTTTTTCTATCCTAGTTCTCTGCACTATCCAGCCTCTGTTCATTCAGTGAGCATTATGCATGGGCTCCCTCTAGCGGCATTGCCCTCAAATTACACCAGTCATTTGTTAGCCTCTCCCACAAATTCTATCCTTGATTGCACCAGTACATCTTTCAGGCAGGATAGATTATAGACTGAAGGTTGTTGTGGTTGGGTTGGTGATCGAGTCCTACTACTGAAAGCCTTGTCTCGTTACATAGGATGGCTGGTTCAAGATTTTTATTTTCCATTACTAAGAGTCATCAGTAAGGTCACTCTCCTACAATCTTGGGAGTTTGTACTGCACTGGATTTCCACGCCCCCCTTTTCCACTCCATGCCTTCCAGTTTCAGTTTCTTCACGTACTTTTGCCTGACATTCATCACTCCTCCACCTGATTCCTCCTGTTCTCATTACCACATCCAGTCGACCCACAAAATCTATTGTAGTTCCCCTTCCCAGGTATCCTATTTAGGTATCCTATTTAGAGTCCTTCTTATTACTTAGTGTTTCTGGATCTGCGGATGGTAGATGATTCTAACTTACTTAAAATGTAATATCCAATTATAAATGAGTATTTACAATATTGTCTTTCTGAATAAGTTACCTCACTCAGGTGATTTTTTTCTAGTTCCATCTATTTACAATAAATTTATAATTTATTGTAAATTCATTGATATTATTTTCTATTTTATATATCTATAATCTATTATATATTTATATATTTTATTTTATATATATACAAAATATGTTTCATTGTTTTATTTTGCTTTTAGCAGCTGAGTAACACTCCAATTAGTAAATATATCTCACTTTCTTTATCTTCAGCTTAGGGGCATTTACAATGTTTCCGGTTTCTGGCTATTATTTATGTAACCACTGTGAATACAGTTGAGAAACTAGCCTTGTGATAGCATAGAGCATCCTTGGATACATACCCAAGAGTAGAATAGCTATCTCTTGAAGAATATCAATGCCCAGTTTTCTGAGGAACAGCCAAATTGATTCCCATGGTGGTTGTGCATGTTTGCACTCCTACTAGCTATTGATAGTTCATAGAAAGTTTAAAATTAGAATCAGGAACAAAATGTGTCCCTTCCTCATAGAATAGCAAATGCTGCATATGGTAAAGAAAGGAATACAATGAGCATTCATACATTATAAACATATAATAGTATTAGTGAGAAAAAGATGCTTGGAACAAGGTAACAAGCAAAGAAAACATTCACTCCAGATTGGACCTGAGTTCCTTGATTTTGTCATTTAGGAATGTAGTAACAGGTGTTAGGAGTGCACCATGAAATACAAAAGTTTTGAATAAAGAATCAACAATTCTATTTTGAGTATAAGAAGGGAGAGCAGATGATTAACCAGTCTAGCTGATACAGATATCAAAAAGATCATGTAAGACAGATGACCCCTTAGTAAATACAGATGGTTCTCAGCTAAGCATAGGGAGGAACTTGCTACTATAGACTTGGCCTGCTTAAACTTTGTTAATATATGACAAGAGAATTACTGCTTTGGTGTTACAATGAGCTTGTGGAAGGAAAGATAGATGAGAATTGCCTATTTGGATCCAAGTTTTAAAGAAGAAATACATAATCAATGATCCTGTTGTAATTTCCTCATGTGTAATGATTTTAATCTGTTTTTGAAGAAAATGTTTTTATTGTGATTGTTTCTAAAGATCATGTAACTTGTGGCTACGAGGTAATTTTATTTCTAAATAGAAAAACTTTGTCTTAAGGGGCATAAAATGTAAATAAGAGAAAAATAAAATGCTGGATCCCTTTCTGTGTGTTTGTGTGTGTGTGTGTGTGTGTGTGTGTGTGTGTGTGTGTGTGTACATACACTTGATCTTCCCCCTTCTTTTCTCTAATCCCTGGCTGCCATAGGCCCTGTTGGTCTTGGGACTGACTCACCAGTCACCACCTGGGACAGACTGACCCCAGTCAGCTGTTTTCAACACTGGCTCCAATCACTGACCTTGCTGCCTGACTTATGTTACCCTGTGGTGTCAAAGCTGTCCTTTGATATATTTTAAGCATTCTCTGTTTGGATACGTACCCAATTTTTTAATTGAATAATTTGTGTTTTGTTAATACATAGTTTCTTGAGTTCTTTATATATCTTAAATATTAGCCTTCTATCGGATGTGAAGTTGGTGACACTTTTTTCCCATTTTCTACATTCTCATTTTGTCCCCTTGATGGTGTTGTTTCCCTTATAGTAACTTTTCAGTTTCATTAGGTACCTTGTATTAATCGTTGTTCTTAATGCCTGTACTGTCAGTGTTCTATTCTGGAAGTTGTCTCCCGTGCAAATGCATTCAAGGCTATTTCCTACTTTCTCTTCTATCAGGTTCACAGTATCTGGTTTTATATTGAGATCTGTGATTTACTTGGACTTTAGTTTTATTCAGGGCAATAAACATGGATCTATTTGCATTTTACTTACATCCAGATATCCAGTTACACCAGCACCATTTGTTAAAGATGCTTAATTTTTAATTTATTATTTTTAATTTATAATTATTTCTTTTGTGATGTTTTTCCATTGTATATTTCTGAATTCTTTGTAAAAAAAAAATCAGGTGTCCATTGGTGCATGGGTTCATGTATGCATCTTTGTTTTGATTCCATTGATCAATGTGCCTGTGTTTATGCAAATGCTGTGTGGGTTTTCTGGCTGTAACTCTGTAATACAGATTAAATCAGAGATGATGACACCTCTATTCTTCAGAATGACTTAGCTATCCTGGGTTTTGTGTTTTTCCATATAAATTTGAATATTGTCCTTTTAATGTCTGTGAAGAACTGGGCTGGGTTTTTGATGGGAATGCATTGATTCTATAAAATCCTTTTGTGCTGATAGTCATATATTTGATCTTACTGATTCATGAGCATGCAGATTTTCCCATCATTTAGTATCTTCTTCAAATTCTTTCCTCAAAGGCTTAAAGTTTTATCATACAAATATTTCATTTGCTTAATTAGAATTACACCCAAATTACTTTGTATTATTTGTGGCTATTGTGAAGGGTGTTGTTTCCCTGATTTAGTTCTCTATCCTTTTACCATTTGTATATTGGAGGGCTAATAATTTTTTTTTTTGTTAACCTTGTATTCAGCTACTTCAATGAAGGTGTATATCAGCTGTGGGAGTTTCCTGCTAATGTTTCGGATGTTGCTTGTATATATTATCATATCTGTGAGTGGTAATACTTAGACACCTTTCTTTTTTTTAATTTTTTTTTATTCGATATAATTTATTTACATTTCAAATGATTTCCCCTTTTCTAGCCCCCCCACTCCCCGAAAGTCCCGTAAGCCCCCTTCTCTTCCCCTGTCCTCCCATCCACCCCTTCCCACTTCCCCGTTCTGGTTTTGCTGAATACTGTTTCACTGAGTCTTTCCAGAACCAGGGGCCACTCCTCCTTTCTTCTTGTACCTCATTTGATGTGTGGATTATGTTTTGGGTATTCCAGTTTTCTAGGTTAATATCCACTTATTAGTGGGTGCATACCATGATTCACCTTTTGAGTCTGGGTTACCTCACTGAGTATGATATTCTCTAGCTCCATCCATTTGCCTAAGAATTTCATGAATTCGTTATTTCTAATGGCTGAATAGTACTCCATTGTGTAGATATACCACATTTTTTGCATCCACTCTTCTGTTGAGGGATACCTGGGTTCTTTCCAGCATCTGGCAATTATAAATAGGGCTGCTATGAACATAGTAGAACATGTATCCTTATTACAGGGTGGGGAGTCTTCTGGGTATATGCCCAGGAGTGGTATAGCAGGATCTTCTGGAAGTGAGGTGCCCAGTTTTCGGAGGAACCGCCAGACTGATTTCGAGAGTGGTTGTAACAATTTGCAACCCCACCAGCAGTGGAGGAGTGTTCCTCTTTCTCCACACCCTCTCCAACACCTGCTGTCTCCTGAATTTTTAATCTTAGCCATTCTGACTGGTGTAAGATGAAATCTTAGGGTTGTTTTGATTTGCATTTCCCTAATGACTAATGAAGTTGAGCATTTTTTAAGATGTTTCTCTGCCATCCGAAGTTCTTCAGGTGAGAATTCTTTGTTTAACTCTGTACCCCATTTTTTAATAGGGTTGTTTGGTTTTCTGGAGTCTAACTTCTTGAGTTCTTTATATATATTGGATATTAGCCCTCTATCTGATGTAGGATTGGTGAAGATCTTTTCCCAATTTGTTGGTTGCCGATTTGTCCTCTTGATGGTGTCCTTTGCCTTACAGAAACTTTGTAATTTTATGAGGTCCCATTTGTCAATTCTTGCTCTTAGAGCATACGCTATTGGTGTTCTGTTCAGAAACTTTCTCCCTGTACCGATGTCCTCAAGGGTCTTCCCCAGTTTCTTTTCTATTAGCTTCAGAGTGTCTGGCTTTATGTGGAGGTCCTTGATCCATTTGGATTTGAGCTTAGTACAAGGAGACAAGGATGGATCAATTCGCATTCTTCTGCATGCTGACCTCCAGTTGAATCAGCACCATTTGTTGAAAAGGCTATCTTTTTTCCATTGGATGTTTTCAGCCTCTTTGTCGAGGATCAAATGGCCATAGGTGTGTGGGTTCATTTCTGGATCTTCAATCCTGTTCCATTGATCCTCCTGTCTGTCACTGTACCAATACCATGCAGTTTTTAACACTATTGCTCTGTAGTATTGCTTGAGGTCAGGGATACTGATTCCCCCAGATTTTCTTTTGTTGCTGAGAATAGTTTTAGCTATCCTGGGTTTTTTGTTGTTCCAGATGAATTTGATAATTGCTCTTTCTAACTCTGTGAAGAATTGAGTTGGGATTTTGATGGGTATTGCATTGAATCTGTATAGTGCTTTAGGCAAAATGGCCATTTTAACTATATTGATTCTACCGATCCATGAGCATGGGAGGTTTTCCCATTTTTTGAGGTCTTCTTCCATTTCCTTCTTCAGAGTCTTGAAGTTCTTGTCATACAGATCTTTCACATGTTTGGTAAGAGTCACCCCAAGATACTTTATACTGTTTGAGGCTATGGTGAAGGGGGTCATTTCCCTAATTTCTTTCTCAGCCTGCTTATCCTTTGAGTATAGGAAGGCCACTGATTTGCTTGAGTTGATTTTATAACCTGCCACTTTGCTGAAGTTGTTTATCAGCTGTAGGAGCTCTCTAGTGGAGTTCTTTGGGTCACATAGGTAGACGATCATGTCGTCTGCAAATAATGATAGTTTGACTTCTTTCTTTCCAATTTGTATCCCTTTGACCTCCTTATGTTGTCGAATTGCCCGAGCTAGTACCTCAAGTACAATATTGAAAAGATAAGGAGAAAGGGGGCAGCCTTGTCTGGTCCCTGATTTCAGTGGGATTGCTTCAAGTTTCTCTCCATTTAGTTTGATGCTGGCTACCGGTTTGCTGTATATTGCTTTTACTATGTTTAGGTATGGGCCTTGAATTCCTGTTCTCTCCAAGATTTTAAGCATGAAGGAATGCTGAATTTTGTCAAATGCTTTTTCAGCATCCAATGAAATGACCATGTGGTTTTGTTCTTTGAGTTTGTTTATGTAGTGGATTGTATTGATGGATTTCCGTATATTGAACCAACCCTGCATTCCTGGGATAAAGCCTACTTGATCATGGTGGATGATCGTTTTGATGTGTTCTTGGATTCGGTTGGCAAGAATTTTATTGAGTATTTTTGCATCGATGTTCATAAGGGAAATTGGTCTGAAGTTCTCTTTCTTTGTTGGATCTTTGTGTGGCTTTGGTATCAGCGTAATTGTGGCTTCGTAGAAGGAATTGGGTAGTGTTCCTTCTGTTTCTATTTTGTGGAATAGTTTGAAGAGTATTGGTGTTAACTCTTCTTTGAAGGTCTGGTAGAATTCTGCACTGAAGCCATCTGGTCCTGTGCTTTTTTTGGTTGGAAGACTTTCTATGACTCCTTCTATTTCTTTAGGCATTATGGGACTGTTTAGATGGTCTAGTTGGTCCTGATTTAATTTTGGTATTTGGTATCTGTCAAGGAAATTGTCCATTTCCTCCAGATTCTCCAGTTGTGTTGAGTACAGGCTCTTGTAGTAGGATCTGATGATTTTTTGGATTTCCTCAGTTTCCGTTGTTATATCTCCCTTTTCATTTCTAAGTTTGTTAATTTGGATACTTTCTCTGTGCCCTTTGGTCAATCTGGCTAAGGGTTTATCTATCTTGTTGATTTTCTCAAAGAACCAGCTCCTGGTTTTGTTGATTTTTTGTATGGTTCTCTTTGTTTCTACTTGATTGATTTCGGCCCTGAGTTTGATGATTTCCTGCCTTCTACTCCTCCTGGGCGAAATAGCTTCTTTTTGCTCTAGGGCTTTCAGGTGTGTCATTAAGCTGGTAATGTATGCTCTCTCCATTTTCTTTTTGGAGGCACTCAGGGCTATGAGTTTTCCTCTTAGCACTGCTTTCATTGTGTCCCATAGATTTGGGTATGTTGTGTTTTCATTTTCATTGTGTTCTAAAAAGTCTTTAATTTCTTTCTTTATTTCTTCCTTGACCAAGGTATCATTGAGTAGAGTATTGTTCAGTTTCCACGTGTATGTGGGTTTTCTGTTGTTTCTGTTGCTATTGAAGACCACTTTTACTCCATAGTGATCAGATAGGAGGCATGGGATTAGTTCTATCTTCTTATATTTGTTGAGGTCTGTCTTGTGACCAATTATATGGTCGATTTTGGAGAAGGTACCATGAGGTGCTGAGAAAAAGGTATATTCTTTTGGTTTAGGATAGAATGTTCTATATATATCTGTTAAATCTAATTGGTCCAAAGCTTCAATTAGTTTCATTGTGTCCCTGTTTAGTTTCTGTTTTCCTGATCGGTCCATTGAGGAAAGTGCAGTGTTGAAGTCACCCACAATTATTGTGTTAGGTGCAATGTGTGCTTTTAGTTTTAATAAAGTTTCTTTTACGAAAGAGGGTGCCCTTGCATTTGGGGCATAGATGTTCAGGATTGACAGTTCTTCTTTTTGTATTTTTCCTTTGACCAGCAAGAAGTGTCCCTCAGGGTCTCTTTTGATGACTTTGGGTTGAAAGTCAATTTTATCTGATATTAAAATGGCTACTCCAGCTTGTTTCCTGAGACCATTTGCTTGTAAAATTGTCTTCCAGCCTTTTACTCTAAGGTAGTGTTTGTCTTTGACCCTGAGGTGTGTTTCCTGTAAGCAGCAAAATGTAGGGTCCTGTTTATGTATCCATTCAGTTAGTCTGTGTCTTTTTATTGGGGCATTAAGTCCATTGATGTTAAGAGATATTAAGGAATACTGATTGTTACTTCCTATCATTTTTGACGTTATTTTTTAAATTTGAATGCTTAACTTCTTTTGGGTTTGATGAAAGTTTACTATCTTGCTTTTTCCAGGGTCAAGTTTCCCTCCTTGTATTGGTGTTGTCCTCCTATTATCCTTTTTAGGGCCGGGTTTGTGGATAGATATTGGGTAAACTTGGTTTTGTCATGAAATATCTTAGTTTCTCCATCTATGGTGATTGAGAGTTTTGCTGGATATAGTAGTTTTGGTTGGCATTTGTGTTCTCTTAGAGTCTGCATGAGATCTGCCCAGGACCTTCTAGCCTTCATATTCTCAGGTGAAAAGTCTGCTGTGATTCTGATAGGTCTTCCTTTATATGTTACTTGGCCTTTTTCTCTTACTGCCTTTAATATTCTTTCTTTGTTTAGAACATTTGGTGTTTTGATTATTATGTGACGGGAAGTATTTCTGTTCTGGTCCAGTCTGTTTGGAGTTCTGTAGGCTTCTTGTATATTCATGGGCATCTCTCTCTTTAGGTTAGGGAAGTTTT
Organism: Apodemus sylvaticus; assembly: GCF_947179515.1. NCBI lineage: Eukaryota > Metazoa > Chordata > Mammalia > Rodentia > Muridae > Apodemus > Apodemus sylvaticus. The sequence goes on along the minus strand of NC_067475.1, from coordinate 92,886,903 downwards.
CTTCCATAATTTTATTGAAGATATTTGCTGGCCCTTTAAGTTGTAAATCTTCACTCTCATCTATGCCTATAATCCTTAGGTTTGGTCTTCTCATTGTGTCCTGGATTTCCTGGATATTTTGGGTTACAAGCTTTTTGCATTTTGCATTTTCTTTAACTGTTGAGTCCATGGTTTCTATGGAATCTTCAGCATCTGAGATTCTTTCTTCTATCTCTTGTATTCTGTTGTTGATATTTGCATCTATGTCCCCTGATTTCTTCCCAAGGCTTTCTATCTCCAAAGTTGTCTCCCTTTGAGTTTTCTTAGTTGTTTCTACTTCTGATTTTAGATCCTGGATGGTTTTTCTTAGCTCCTTCACTTGCATGTTTGTGTTTTTCTGTAATTCTTTAAGAGATTTTTGTGTTTCCTCTTTCATGAGCTCAGCCTGTTGACCAAAGTTCTCTTGTATTTCTTTAAGAGATTTTTGTGTTTTGTCTTTCATGACCTCAGCCTGTTGACCAAAGTTCTCCTGTATTTCTTTAAGTGTTTTTTGCATTTCCTCCTTGTTGGCTTTTGTATTCTCCTGGATTTCTTTCAATGATTTTTGTGTTTCCCTTGCAAGGGCTTCTAACTTTTGATCCATTTTCTCCTGAATTTCTTTAAGTATGTCCTTCATGTGTTCCTGTACCAGCATCATGACCAGTGATTTTAAATCCAAATCTTGTTTTACTGGTGTGATGGGGTATCCAGGACATGTTGGTAGAGGAGAATTGGGTTCAGATATTGCCATATTGCCTTGATTTCTGTTAGTGACGTTCCTGCGTTTGCCTTTTGCCTACTAGTTCTCACTGGTGTTAGTTTGTCTTGTCAGTGCTGGACTCACCAGTGCAAGCTGCCCCTTCCCAGTTGGCCTCTGGTGCACAGCTTACCTCCTGCGCTGCTTGTAGACAGGGTGCTGCTGCCCAGGCTGTTCAGATCCCAAAGCAGGCACCCGAAGGCTCCCGCTGGGGCCCGCTGGATTCACTGGAGCACACTGACTTCTCCCAGCTGGCCGCCCGGAAACCCAGCTAGCCACTTGCAGGACTTGGAGATGTGGTGCTGCCGCCCAGGCTGATCTGGGCAGCAGAACTCCCAACCGGGTTGGTGCACACAAGGCTAGCCTAGCTCCTCAGGCCCTGAGTCTAGGCAAAAGCCTGGCAGGCCAATGTCGGTGCAAAGTTCCCCTCAGCTGTGGGTGTTAATTGGGTGTGTCAGGTGGCTAGGATGGTGGCGTGCGCGAGTTCCCTGAGAGTGCTGGGAGAGTCTGCTGGGCTAACAACCTCCTGGCTGGGTCAGCACACAGATTGCCCAACGAGCAGCCCAGGGCCTGGGGGCAGTCCAGGGCCTGACTGTCTGAGACCCCTGCTATGTCCTCCTTGGGCTATGCCTGTTAGCTGGTTTGGTTTTGCCTGCTAGGTCTCTCTGGCTTCCCGTAGGCAAAATGGCGGTGGTGCGCAAACTGGCCTGGATAAACAACCTCCTGGCCGGGTTGGCACACAGATGGCCCACCAAGCAGCCCAGGGCCTGGGGGCAGTCCAGGGCCTGACCGTCTGAGACCCCTGCTATGTCCGCCTTGGGCTATGCCTGTTAGCTGGTTTGGTTTTGTCTGCTAGTTTCTCTGGCTTCCCGTAGGCAAAATGGCGGCGGTGCGCGCCGGCCCGGGCAAACAAGCTCCTGGCTGGGTCGGCATACAGATGGCCCACTGAGCAGCCCAGGACCTGGGGGCAGTCCAGGGCCTGACCGTCTGAGACCCCTGCTATGTCCGCCTCGGGCTATGCCTGTTAGCCAGTTTGGTTTTGCCTGCTAGGTCTCTCTGGCTTCCCGTAGGCAAAATGGCGGTGGTACGCAAACGGCCCCGATAAACAACCTCCTGGCCGGGTCGGCACACAGATGGCCCACCGAGCAGTCCTGGGCCTGGGGGCAGTCCAGGGCCTGACCGTCTGAAACCCCTGCTATGTCCGCCTTGGCCTATGCCTGTTAGCTGGTTTGGTTTTGCCTGCTAGGTCTCTCTGGCTTCCAGTAGGCAAAATGGCGGAGGTGCGGGCCGGCCCAGGCAAACCAGCTCCTGGCTGGGTTGGCACACAGATGGCCCGCCGAGCAGCCCAGGACCTGGGGGCAGTCCGGGGCCTGACCGTCTGAGACCCCTGCTATGTCCGCCTCCGGCTATGCCTGTTAGCCGGTTTGGTTTTGTCTGCTAGGTCTCCCTGGCTTCCCTTAGGCAAAATGGTGGTGGTGCGCACGCCGGCCCGGGAGGAAAAAAGCCTCCTGGCCGGGTTTGCACCCCGGTGGACCCCCGATCAGCCCAGGGCCTGGGTGCAGGCCAACGCCCATCGGGCTTAGACCCCCCGCGATGTTGGTCTCGGGTTATATTTGCGTACCTCAGTCTGATTTCTCTGGCGACCGAGAACCAATATGGAGCCCTGGTAACTGACTGGCGGGAGGCAGAGTTCTGATGTGTTAGACACCTTTCTTTTCATGTACCCCCTTAATCTATTTCAGTTCTCTTGTTGCTCTAGTGAGAACTTTGAGTACTATGTTGAATAGAATGAGCAGACAGCCTTTTCTTGTTTCTAACTTTAGTGGGGTTGTTTTGAGTTTCTCTTTGATTAATTTGATATTAACTATAGGCTTTCTATAAACTGCCATTATGTTTCGGTATTTTTCTAGTATCCCTACTTCCTCCAAAACTTTTATGATTAAGGAATGTTGGGTTTTGTCAATGACTTTTTTTCATAATTTACAGAGCTACTCAAGTGTTTTTTTTTTCAGTTGTTTATGTGTTGGAATACACTAACTGATTTTCATATGTGGAACAGTCCCTTCATCTCTGGTGGTGCATTAAGGTGGATGATCTATTTTATGTATGCATGGGCTCAGTTTGTGAGTATTTTAAGGAGTATTTTGGCATCAATATTCAGAAGACAAAATGGTCTGAAATTCTTTGTGCTGAATCTTTGTGTGGTTTGGGTATTAGGGTGACCCTGGCCTCATAAAATACATTTGTCAATGTTTCTTGTAGAATAATTTGAGGAGCATTAGCTCTTCTTTGAAAGTCTAGTGGGATTCTGAGCTAAAACCATCTAGTTCTTGGCTCCTGGGGGAATATGGATGACTGCTACTATCCCCTTATGGGTTACAAGTCTACTTACATTGTTTATCTGATCTTAACTTAATGTGGATAAGTTGTATCCATTGAGAAAATTATCCCATTCTTTTAGATTTTCCAATTTGTGAAGTACTGGTTTTTAAAGTATGACCTAATGATTCTTTGGATTTCCTTGGGTATGGCCTCCTTTTTGTTTCTGGTTTTGTTAATTTGGATATTTCCTCTTCATGCTTCCGTTGATTTGGCTAGGGAGTTCCTGTCTTGTTGATTATCTCTAAGAACAAACTCCCTTCATTGGCGCTTTGTATTATTTCATTTTGTTTCTTTTCTTTTCTTTCTTTCTTTTTTCTTTCTTTTTTTTTTTTTTTTTGGTTTTGGTTTTGGTTTTTGGTTTTTTTCAAGACAGGGTATCTTATCTCTGCGTAGCCCTGGCTGTCCTGGAACTCACTCTGTAGACCAGACTGGCCTGGAACTCAGAAATCTGCCTGCCTCTGCCTCCCAAGTACTGAGATTAAAGGCGTGCACCATCACAGCTTGGTTTTATTTCTATTTAACAGATTTGAATCCTTGCTTTGAGCAAACCTCTAGAACAAAAAAGATTCAGCAAGTCCAAAAGGAGTAAACATCAGGAAATAATAAAACCAAATAAAAACTGTATCTTTTGTGCCTGTGACAGATGAAGTCAGACAAATTCCTAGACCGCTGCCATGCTTGCCTAGGAATCCATCTGAGATTGACCCTTGCTTAGCCATAGAATGCTTTATGAACTGAAAGTTAAGAAGAAACATACTTTTATGTTTAACTCTCTATGTACCTCATTGAACTCAACAAACACATAATTGCACTTCCTCCTGATCTCCAGCATTGATAAAGGAGAAAAAACTAAGGCACTGGAAAAGAGGAAACTATGTGGAGATAAGAAAAAGAAGAGTTCATCCTCAGTTCAGGCAAGTTTAAAGTCAACCTGGTTAACATGATGTGCTACCTAAAACAAACTAACAAAAAATCCAAAAAAATATAAATAGATGGATGGTTAAATAGATGTTGCAGGCTTTAAAGAGATGGTTTGGTTGGTAAATTGATTGCTGTGCAAGCATGAAAACCTAATGATTATTAATACTCATAAAAATCCAGGAATGACAGCATATACCTATAATCTCATTGTTCAGGAAGCCAAGAATCCCGGAAGCTCACTAGCTAGCCAGCCTAACGAAATCAGTGAGCTCTAGGTTCACCGCACAACTCTATCTCCAAAAATATGGTGGGTAAAAAAATAAGGAAGACACACAACACACATTATTAACCTTTAGTCTTCACCCCATGCACACATCTGACCTTCATGTACACCAATATGCACAGATAAGCATACAATGAAACTAAAATTTTGATTATAGCTGTAATGGTTAATAACAATATTAATGCAACATGTTGTAGAATCACTGAAGAGGAAGCATCAGTGAAGGTTCATTTAGAGTAGAATAATTGTGGTAGGAATACCTACTCTAAATGGAAGCAGTACCATTCAGTGATCTGGGGTCTCCAAATGCATGAAAAGGAGAAAGCCAGATGATCAAAGTCATTCCACATAGTCTGCTTTCTGACCCTTGGCACAATCTGGCAAGCTTCTTTCTTCTCCTGCCTACCACACCTTCTCTACCATGATTGAGCAGCCCAGAACTATAATACAAAATAAACCTCAAGTTTCTAGATAGATAGATAGATAGATAGATAGATAGATAGATAGATAGATAGATAGATAGACAGAAAGGCAGAAAGACAGACACATACGGAGAGAGAGAGAGAGAGAGAGAGAGAGAGAGAGAGAGAGAGAGAGAGAAATTACTAAAGAACTAGTGAGATGGTTCAGTAAGTTCAGTAGGTAAAAGCACTGATCCCTAATTTAGATGATTTGCATTTGATCCCTACGACCTGCATGATAGAAGAAGAGAAGCAACTTCTATACGCTGTCTTTATACCTCTTCATGTACACTATTGCATGTTTGCTCCCCAAAACACACCAAATAAGTATATATATATATACAATAACAAACTGAAATAGATTTTATTAATAGATAAAGGATACAGTTTTTATACTTCTTCACAACTCCTTAACTTAGAGTGATAGTTTTAAGATGAGATTATCTGTGTAACTTCAGCTTTTTCCTTTTTGTTTCTAGGAATATGCTATTTGATCTATGCCATGATTTATGTTTATACTCATCTTTGACTGATGGTTATTGTTCCAATATTTATCTATTATAAATAAAGCCACTGTGATATTTATTTATTACACAGTCTTTATGTTAATAATTATTTTCATTGAGAATAATAATTTTAATTTTAGTAAAACAGACCGAAATTTTGGTCAAAGGGTAAATTTATTTTTAACTTTAAAAGTAAAATTTTTCAAAGGCACTCCCACCAGTAGCTGGCTCAGTTCTATCATGGATATGACCTGGAAGGTACACTACTGTTTCAAGCTAAGTCCAAGTAGAAAAACTCTTAATCATTAGAACATGTCTGGTTGCCAAGAAGATGGAAATACTGCCTGAATCTGGGATGATAGGTTCTAATGGACAGCACTGGTTTTTAATCACATATAAGAAAGAGGGGGGATGTGAGTGATTACCTTTCGTTGAAGTAGAAGAATCAAAACTGGATTCTAGATTCTGTGTGAATATTGGTGTCAGTAACTGATCAACATGTTAAATTTAAGGTGGTGTCAGGGGATTGCTCACTATACTAATCTGGGGGTTAAGGAGGGAAGCAAAGTTGAAAATATACATGTGTTAATGAATTGTTAGCATATAGGTAGGATTTAAAGTCACAGAATAAAATCAAATAGAAGAAATGAATGTTATAGTTGCCCTCCAATGTTTTAGGTACCTTAATATGATATAAAAACCCCATTTACTCTTTTGCTGTACTCATGCAATATATTCAAATAATATGAGATTATATATCATAGCTTCCATTAGAACAAAATAGATCTGAATTTTAAATTCTTGATATTGAAATATTAATGATAGTCTCTTTGTGTGCATTGCTAGCCCCTCAACCAATCTTGTATAAAAGAAAGCCTTAACATGTATATTAAGATACTGTGTTTTGCTTTTATTTATTTAATAGCTTAAGGCTTGTCTTGACTGATTTATGAACTATATCCAGTCATTTCTTCGACTCAACTAAACAGATCTCCACTGACATTTACGTTGTTCATTTTAATTAAATTTATCACAATCTTGTTTGGTTTTTTAGCATTGCTTACTTGGCTTCATTTTTCAGAAAGTATTAGGTTGATTTGATTTCTAAACTTCTGTTATTATATTGCAGAATATTAATGAATGTTTTCTTGGTATATTTGTGATTATTTCCAGTTAATGACTCAGTGAATTATTGATTTTAGAGTGAAATTTTAAAAATGAAAATCTAATGTGGCTTTCAGTATTTCACTAAGGAGGAAACTGAAGTAGATGTATTAAATTATTTCCCATAATAGCACACTTAGTTAATGGAGAAGGTGGAAGTGAAATGCAATTATCTCACTTATGGTTTTATTGAACTATTGGATTACAGGTCACAAGCAATTATGAACATGACTCAAGAGCAAAAGGAGCAATATTCTTTTATCATGCAGAAAGCGACCTACTGCCTGGAGGACTTTGGAAAGTTGCCTGTAAAATATTTATTGACCCTTTTGGGTAAGTTTATATAAATACAAATACAGAGATAGATAGATATAAAATGTGTAAAATACATTCAAAACAGGGAATGCATTGCTGTAGCTCTTTTCCCATAACAAGGTATATTTCATCAGATCATATTTTCGTTCAGCACCTTCTAATGCTCAACATTAAGCACTTTTGACATGGCTGTGAATAGTAACATAAATTTCAGGTGCATTAGATAAACACAGAACTGTCTTTCTCAACAGAAGCGAAATTCAATAGAAATCCATGTTGTGGAGTTGTCCTATAACGTAACACTTGAAAATGTTTCTCCACAATCACCATTTTTCTTTATCCCTCATCCTTACACAGATAATCACTATGAACCATTCTTCCCGAAGCCTTTAAAAGTGTTTTATTCCCACTAGATATTGTTCAACAATTCTTAGTTTGCTTCTGCTTACATAGGGTATGAGTTTCATAGACACGGATGCAGTGTAGGATTTAATAATCATTTCAAAGAACATAGTTGTGCATTTTCTCCCAAATGTGCAGCTTAAGGAGATTAAAGAGAAAAATAATGATTGATTTGGAAAAGATGATCTTTTTCCCTTTCAGCTCTCAAATTCCCTTGCTCTTTCCTGAGTAAAAAACTGTATCTTTTGATATTCCATCTCCATGGAGACAAAGGCTGATGTATTCAAGTTCAACACCATTGAACAGAGATTGTAGAAAGCTCCCAGAAGTTTGATATTTACAGGGGAACTAACTCCACAGAGTTTTTCCTGCTTACATACTCAGGTTAATCATGTACTACTGACTTAAAAGTATACATCAAGCATCCAGCCTGAAGGTTCTGACTTAGTCTGCTGACAATTTCTCAAATCTTCAAGTCTTACCAACACTTATAAGTCTGAGGATGAGAGAACCCAAAGACCTGACAAATCAGGAACTCAGCATTATAATTACCTAGTTTTAAATCAGATATTTCTCAGTCACCTAACATGGACAAAATAAAGTTATGTTAAAATTAGCTCTCTCATTCTGAAACATCCTCTAAGAAATGGCTAAAAACAGAGATACTATGAGCTAGTTATATATACCACCCCAAAGGGTATATATATATGAAGGATCAAGAAATCTAATTTACAGAATCAACCTATGTATCCATCAGCAAAATAATGGAAAAAGAAAAAAGTGTTATGGAAGCTGTAAGGTAAATTGATCATGTCATTTTCAGGAAAAGGGGGCAAACTTAAGATCCAGAAATGTGAAATAAGGTTGTTTCAGGAATACAACCATCACATATACTCTGTGATAGCAAATTAGAAGATGGACTTTTGGGGAAGAAGAAAACCAGAAGAAGGTGATAAATGAGGCAAAAGAGGTGAATGAAAGGGTAACGTGATTGAAGTGTATTACATAGACATATGAAAATGCACAGTTGTAACACATTGTGCATGCAATACTTTTAAAATTAATAGTACACTAGCAAAGCATTTACCAGTTGAGGTTGTAGCTTATCTCATTTAGTGATGATGTAACCTACATTAAGTCCAGAGTTTCATTTCCAGCATCATATAAAATCAGGCGTAGTAGCTCTGGCCTCTAACCTTACCACTCAGAAGGTAGAGACAGAAGGATGAGACATTGTGGTGAACCTCAGTTATATAATAAGTTGAATGTCAGACTGAGAGAAGAGATTCTGGGTGTGAGTAAAAAAACCAAAGAGGAGGGTAGAGATAGGAAGGAAAGGAGAAGGTGATGGTGGGAAAGAGGCCTGGCAGATGAAGGAAGGAGAAAGGATGCACATGTTCCTTGATGTCTCAATGATTGCAGGAGAATCACGGCATCTTCAAAGTGAAAGTTAGATTAAAGGTCTATTTTTCTGAACACCAGTTTTATTCTGGGACTTGTTAAAACTCCACTTTTCTGATCTTTGTCAGGTTTACTACATAATAATTTCTAAGAGGTTTGATTTTAGTGCTCTATCACTGTTGCCCAAGGCAGTATTTCAATCAGGAAAAAAGAAAAGAAGAAATTGTTTTCTAAGTATTTGATTCCAAATTTCTGGGCAGAGAATCAGTGAGGTAACAACACTTAATGTTAAGGAATGCCATTCTTCTAAAGAGGAATATGTTCTCTTATCAGTATTTCAATCAGTAAACAGTAAGGAAGAATCTGTAATTGAGATAGAAGCAAGCAATATAACTGCTAATATATTTATTTTTATGTATTTACTTTCTCAATTTTGAAACAATACATAGTCTCAGTTTCTCTCACTGCATAGGCCTAAATGGCCTGGAACCTGATTTGTAAACCAGGGTGCCTCAGATCACCAATGTCTACCTGTTCTTGCCTCCTGACCCCTGATATTAAAGATGTTGATCACCATTTCTGGCTGGTGAGTTTTATGACTATACCCACTAATGCTTTGTTAACTCAAAGTATATTTATAAAATATGACTTAACAAATAAAAATTATCCAATTCCAGAGAGCTTTTTATCTTTAGCTTTGACATGGTCTTATTTTAAACATGCCCCATCTCTATAAAGAAGAATCAATGTTCTCTAACCTTACCATGATCTTCTCTCCATATATATTCACAAGCTTCCTCAATGCAGGCACCATGACTTATTCTACTTGGTGCCTATTTTTTGTGAGCAGTCAAAGACACTCTCTGCATTGCTCACCCTATTGGGGTCATGTCTGACAAGGGCCAAACAGTCAGCATGCAGCTCACCCCTATGTGGTTCTACCTTCTTCTTCTTCTTCTTCTTCTTCTTCTTCTTCTTCTTCTTCTTCTTCTTCTTCTTCTTCTTCTTCTTCTTCTTCTTCTTCTTCTTCTTCTTCTTCTTCTTCTTCTTCTTCTTCTTCCCCCCTTCCCCTTCCCCTTCCCCTTCTCCTTCTCCTTCTCCTTCTTCTTCTACTGCTACTGCTACTACTACTTTAAGAGTCCCAGAATAATGTTACAAATTCAAAGATCTGAAGGTCCCCATCAATATTTTAATTTTTCTTTTGCCACATAATTGTAAAATTTAATCATATGGGTCTTTTCTGAGGCTACTGAGGAGACAGCTCAAGCCAGCTTGGAAACACAGATAACAACTTGTTTTATGTGTTCATACTTTTTCCTTTTATCTTCATTCAATTTGCTTTGCTGTGCTATATTCCAAGTCACAGATTTAAAGGATCTAATCCCAGAGTTTGGAATGAATTCAGGAACCCTTGTGAGCTGTTTCAGTTTGAAAGTTTGTCTAAACAGGCACACGAGGAAACTTTTGTGCGGTCATTACAACACTATGAAGTCTTACTTTGATATTTTGATCAAAATATGAGCTAAGCAAAAGTATATAAAGTAAAAACTTGCTTGTTTTGCATTTTGTTTCACTTGGGGTCACTTGAGAAAGAAGATCACTGTCCTAGTATGATTTCATAGTACACCATTCCCTCTTGGGGGAAAAAAGCCTCCTTAATAAGACACATTCCGACTCATTCAAAACACTGATCCTGCTAATAAATTATTTCACTTGTGCTGATCTTGGCTTCATTTGCCCTCTGGTCTGTCTACTTCCTATCTGCTGTGCACTCCCTTGTAGTGAGTTGCTTTTTGTAGGACATTCTTCTTTGGTTTCTTGTCACCTGCTCTCCATTTCCTCTTGGTGAATATACATACAGTTGGTTCTAAGTCTGAGTTTGATTCAGGGCCACTCTAATGCATGGCTCTGGAGAATAATCCTCACTCTAAAGTATATTTAATAGAATAAAATACAATTCCTCAAAATGTAGCCCATATAGTCACTATCAGTACATGAGGCCAGGAGCATTGGTATACAAAAAGGGACAAAAAAAAACCTGTTTGGGCAATAGTCTTATAGATTGAGTGAAGCAAAAGAAAGCACTATGCTACAGTCAGAAATGCTAGAACTGTTACTTTATTATAGATACGTAAGAGAAAAAAATCACAATGATAAAATCATTAAAGAAACAACTGTATCTCAGTATGCCATAAATATTTAATTTTTATGAGTAAGAGAAAGCAAATGACAAAGTTTATGTTTAAATATTTTAAAATTTATTTTGCGTTTTTCTTATTGTGTATGTGCATCTCTCTCTCTCTCTCTCTCTCTCTCTCTCTCTCTCTCTCTCTCTGTGTGTGTGTGTGTGTGTGTGTGTGTGTGTGTGTGTGTGTGTGTGTGTATACATATATTGCTGTGTACATGACACCTTGGGTATGTGAGAGTCTGAGAACAGTTTTGGGGAGTCAGTTACCTGCTTCTGCATGTAGGCCATAGGATTAAAATCATATCAATAGGCACCATGGCAATGGAATTCACCTGCCAAGCAAGTTCACCTGCTTCTCTATGAAAATTTTTAATTTTTTTCTTAATTTTTGAGAATTTTGTACAATGTATTTGATCACTACATCCCATCCCCATACTTGTCTTCCCTTGCCTAATAACCCAACTTTTCTTTTACTTTTTAAATTTAAGACAAATTTGTACTGTCCAAATATCATTAGTTGTATGGCCTTCCACTGGACTCTGATTTACCAGAAGACTCTTAGGTTCACTTGACTCTTACTTATCCAGCATCTTACAAACATCAAGATCTCCAAGGCTAGGGATGAAATTGCTAGGTCCAACTCCCTTCTCAATGCTGGGATTTAGTCTAGCTTAGGTCTGCTAACTGGTCTTTTGCCTGCCATCACATCCACTGTCTATCACTGTGTATACTTAGATCTGCATCTGTCCTGCTGTGTCTAGGAACATTGTTTCCTTATTACCCACTGGTACTGTCACATAAACCATCTCTGTCATGTTTCGCACAATGATCCCTGGCCCTTGGGAAAAGGTAATAAAGGTAATATGATAGATATATATATCATTTTATATATATATATATTCCATTTAGACTTGATCCCTCGAAAGTCTTAGTTTCTATACATTGAGAAATTGTGTCTCTGCTTTAATCAGTGTCTACTGCAAATAAAAACTTCTCTGATTCAGCTCAAGAGATGCATTAATATAAGGATATAATGATACTATGTTCATTTAGCAAAGTAATAGGAGTAGATTCTTTCTCCCTTCCCAGCTCCAGAACCTATGACTTGTCAAATCCTAGCTTATTGGCCTGATAATGTTACCAGGTATGGTTTCAATTCAAATCAGAGTGTGGATGCTTGTTACTGAAATGATGAGGTCACTGTTCCACCCATGTACATGACTTATTCAGTAAGTCATTATTATAGCTTGTAGGATTCATATCTGTGTAAGTTTAATGATTGCTTTTCTCCTCATGTATTGTTCATAGCACCATGAAGCTAATTAATAGGGATGAAACCTCCAAACCAGTACCAGGTTGGCTTCTCCATGTTCTATAACTCAACTATATGGTGTTTTCAACAATAGAGTCTTAGAATGAAGTTTTGTGGGGATAAACAAGAGTGGCAACTATTTGGAAGTCTAGGAACTCACCGGCCAATAACTCCAAAAGAGGTAATAATTTCTGACACTTGGATTTTTATATGTTAACCATTGGTGTCAAATAGGAGCATTATAATTGGCTCCCTATAGGGTAACAATTTCAATTCAATGTGCATATGTATGCACACATGTATGTATATATGTATATTATATTGTATATGTATATATACATATATTATTGCATAAAAATAGTTGTGTTTATGTGTATGAGTACAGGTTCTCACAGAGGCCATAAAATGTGTCGTATTCTCTGGGGCTGGAGTTATAAATAGTCATGTGTAGCGAGTGTTCTTACCCACTGAGCCATCCCTCCCACACACTCCAAAGGATATTTTAATTATAAAAATCCCATTAACATGTCTCTTGCTCATTTATTCCAAAGAACAAGGGATATTGAATTTTGAGATGCAACAAAATCAAATACCTTCTGTGGCATTTTATTTAAATAATATAAAAGAACAGACAATATTTTGTGTTTCTATTTTCAAAAGTGTGAAAGAGAAGCAGAGAGAAGATTACAAGTCCTCTCCCACTTTCCAGTACTCAAATTATCATCACAATGTTTTATCTTGATAATATTGGAGAATAAAGACCTGGAAGAAAAGCTAATGCTCTTGTTCACATTGCAAGAATGGCATTGTTTGCCTTTTCTTTTCCTTTCCTAGTCAATAAATTTCTCGCGTTCTATTTATAAATATAAACAATTTGGTAATTCATGATATGTTGATTAAGCCTTCCTTTCTGCTGTATGTTAGGTTTCTTCCCAGGCTTCCTTCAGATTTATCAATAGTCACAAAATGAACTCTTAAACTTTAATAAGGAAGCAGCACCTGGAATTAATGCTACTCAAACAGCTACTACACAGTGTGTTGTTATCTCATGATGTTCTTCTAAACATAAGAATAGTCCTGCAATATCTCAATATATGCAACTGTAAACATAGTTACTTTCCTACTTTGTGAAAAAAATTGTAATGTGTGTGTTATTTACTTGCTCTAGCTTTCTTGAAACACTGCCTAGTATTATATATTAATATTTCACTCCCAAATGTAACTTGTCAAAATAGTTGTGTTGACCAGCAAAAGGTATAGGGTTCAAAATTTTCTGCATCCCCACCCCCCAAAAAAAAACATTGTTTGCACAGTAGTCAATAAATAAAAGGAAAAGTCAGGAGGGAGTCTTTATGGTAAGAGAAATGCAGCTGATGACAGAAGTTATAAGACTAAGAAAAAACAAATCATCCTTAGAACTTACCTTTGAAACAGCATTGCCTTTCAAAAGTAAAAAATGACCTGCTGAGTCAGCAGCCTTTGAGAGGGGGTAAATTTTAGGTGATTTTTGAAATACTAAACAAGCTCCCTGGCAAATATATAGAGCAGAGATAGATAGACTAAATTGACTTCCTTATCAAAATTAGCCTACACTTAGAATATCACAGATTGCACACAAGTAAAAACAAGTAGAGAGGATGGAGACCGCAGTGGAGCACATTAATCCTGATAGTCTCCTGATAGGAAAAAAAAAATGCCTCATCTGTGTATTCCTACTTTTACTGGTCCTTTTTGTCTTGCTATATGGAGAAAAAATGAATGAGCTCTAATTCTTGTTTAGACACAGCAACTGTTCACTCAAGCAAGATGATAATGAATCTCGACAATGGGAAATTGATTGCAGGCTCTCAAAATCTCGCCTTATTTATGTTTCAGAAATGTGTCGATGTGTCAAGATTTCTTAGTGGAATTTTTTTTTCCTTTTCACCACTTTATCTCGTGAAAAGCAGATGATAACAGCTGAATTGCAAATGTATTTTGTCTTGAAGTGTCAGCCTACAACAAAAATAAAAAGGCATATGATTTTCTGAATTGCGGGATAATCTAGTCAGGAATATATTTTCTCTATAGAGAAGAATCTTCAATAGCACCTTGAGAGGCTACAAGATGGCCACATTGGTAGCAGCAGATTGGAAGTGTTTATTGTTTAACAATTGTGTTTGCATCCCGTATGCACAGATAGAATCATGTATACTCTCTGCTACATGCTGAAGTCTTGTTGATTTTTAACTTTTGGTAATAGTTTTGTATGTAGCTTATGGTATGAAATGATGAAATATACTATGCAGATATCGTTTTGCTTCATGTCCTATTTAATTGAATTAGGTGGGGGTAGCAATAGTCAGGTCTAAAATCATCAATAACTATTGATAGGAAATCTGAGAGATATCTTGATTCATCAAGCAATCTGAAGGAAGAAAGTCATGTGGTTGGAGGAATGCCGTGGATTCCACGTTGGCGAGCCTTACAATATCTGTAAGGAGCTGTTGGGAATCTCAAGTGAGCGATAGAATCTGTAGGGTAAGCGTTCAGAAGCAGAACATGGTACGTATGGTTACAATAGATTAAATCACAGGAATGTTTGAAGAGAATCATCATATACCAAATGAAAAAGAGAGAGAGAAATAGATGCGGCTCTAACAGCTCAGCAGACAGTAGAAGACAACACTGCAACAGAGACCAAAAATGACGTGTGGGGGAATGACATGGTATCAAGAAAGGTGCATTATACAAAACAATGAGAAACAGAAATTTAAAAAAAAAAAAAAAAAAGAGCATTACTTCCAAGCAAGTTAGGGAAGGCAGAGATGCTAACCAGATGCAATAAGGCTTCTGGTGAATAAAATCTGCTCCCAAATTCAAGAATTAGGATGAGAATCTGAGCGTGTTAAATTGAAAACTGAACACAGAAGAGATGCTGTGGAAGAATAGAGCAGTGTATTCTTTCAGGTAGCTTTACTTTAAATATATGCTCCTGGCCTGATATCCGTCATTACAGATGTTCAGAGTACAACAGTGTCTCACCTTCTAAAGGCCTGACACTTGAGTGCGAGAAAAATGCAGCACGTTCTTAAGCAACTGATGTATTCATGTTTTTCACAAACAAAGGGTTATTACCACTTCTTCTGGATTATTTTAATACAGTGTACATGACGTTTCAGAGATAATTAGCTTTTAGCCACATATTTTTATCAGCAGCCCTGTCTGTGTGCAAGCATTATGAGAAGCGTTTATCTACTAAATGAAATGATAAACATAATCTATTTCAGGTTTTCATAGCAATCAGTGAGTAGGTTTGGTCCCCCGTTCAGCAATGCTTACAATTAGAGATTGTACTCATGACCTTGGAAGAAGTATAAACTTATGAAAGTGTTCGAGAAATCTAAATCAGGCATGTAAATTAAAAGTCCCCCGCCTTTTTTTTTACAGATATCTGTGTTATTGAATTTAAAGAAATGAGTGTCCTCCTGATTGCTCAAAACTGACCATTTCTAAAACATTCCCCATCCTGGAATTTTTTTAATATTTTTATTTTCTATATTCTTTGTGTACATTCCAAATGATTTCACCTTTCCCAGATTCACCCTCCCCATATGTCCCACAAACCTTCTTCTTTCCATCCATTCTCCAGTCACCTCCCTCCTTTTTCTCTGTCCTTATATTCCCCTCCAATGCTAGATCAATCCTTTCCAGGATCAGGACCCTCTCCATACTTCTTCACGGAAGTCATTTGTTATGCGATTTCTGCCTTGGGTATTCAGAGCGTCTGGGTTAGTTAATATCTACTTATCAGAGATTGCATTCCATGTGTATTCTTTTGTGATTAGATTACCTCACGTAGGATGATATTTTCCAGATCAAACCATTTGCCTAAAATTTTTGTGAATTCATTGTTTCTAATTGCTAAGTAGTATTCCATTGTGTAAATATACCACAATTTCTGTATCCATTCCTCCTTTGAGGGACATCTGGGTTCTTTCCAGCTTCTGGCTATTATAAATAAGGCTGCTATGAACATAATGGAGCATGTGTCTTTATTGCATGCCGGGAAATCTTCTGGGTATATGCCCAGGAGAGGTATGGCAGAGTGCTCCGGAAGTGTCATGTCCAGTTTTCTGAGGAACCTCCAGACTGATTTCCAAAGTGGTTGTACCATCTTACAGCCCCACCAGCAGTGGAAGAGTGTTCCTCTTTCTCCACATCCTTGCCAACACCTGCTGTCTCCTGAGTTTTTGAACTTAACCATTCTGACTGGTGTAAGGTGAAATCTCAGGGTTGTTTTGATTTGCATTTCCCTAATGACTAATGATGTTGAGCACTTCTTAAGGTGCCTCTCGGCCATCCGAATTTCTTCAGGTGAAAATTATTTGTTTAGATCTGTACCCCATTTTTAATAGGGTTATTTGGTTCCCTGAGGTCTAACTTCTTGAGTTCTTCATATATTTTGGATATTAGCCCTCTATCAGATGTAGGGTTGGTAAATAGCCTTTCCCAATTTGATGGTTGCCATTTTGTCCTTTTAACAGTGTCCTTTGCCTTACAGAAACTTTGTAATTTTATGAGGTCCCATTTGTCAATTCTTGATCTTAGAGCATAAGCTATTAGTGATCTGTTCAGGAACTTTTCCCCTGTGCCCATGTCCTCAAGGGTCTTGTCCAGTTCCTTTTCTATTAGTTTCAGTGTGTCTGGTTTTACATGGAGGTCCTTCATCCACTTGGAATGAAGTTCAGTACATGGAGATAAGAATGGATCAATTCACATTCTTCTGTTGCTGACCTCCAATTGATCCAGCACCATTTGTTGAAAAGGCTATCTTTTTTCCACTGGATGTTTTCAGCTCCTTTATCGAAGATCAAGTGACCATAGGTGTGTGGATTCATTTCTGGATCTTCAGTTCTATTCCATTGGTCCACTTGTCTGTCACTGTGCCAATACTATGCAGTTTTTAACACTATTGCTCTGTAGTATTGCTTGAAGTCAGAGATACTGATTCCCCCAGAATTTCTTTTGTTGTTGAGAGTAGATTTAGCTATCCTAGGTTTTTTATTATTCCAGATGAATTTTAGAATTGCTTTTTCTAACTCTGTGAAGAACTGAGTTGGGATTTTGATGGGGATTACGTTGAATCTGTAGATCGCTTTTGGCAAGATAGCCATTCTAACTATATTAATCCTGCAGATCCACGAGCATGGCAGATTTTTCCACTTTCTGAGGTCTTCTTCAATTTCCTTCTTCAGAGACCTGAAGTTCTTGTCGTATATATCTTTCAATTGTGTGGTTAGAGTTGCACCAAGATACTTTATATTGTTTGTGGCTATTGTGAAGGGTGTCATTTCCGTAACTTCTTTCTCAACCTGCTTATCCTTTGAGTATAGGAAGGCAACTGATTTGCTTGTGTTGATTTTATAACCAGCCACTTTGCTGAAGTTGTTTATCAGCTGTAGGAGTTCTCTGATGGAGGTTTTTGGGTCACTTAAGTAGACTATCATGTCATCTGCAAATAGTGATAATTTGACTTCTTCCTTTCCAATTTGTATCCCCTTGACTTCCTTATGTTGTCTAATTGTTCTAGCTAGAACTTCAAGTACTATATTGAAAAGATATGGAGAGAGAAGACAGCCTTGTCTAGTCCATGATTTTAGTGGGATTGCTTCAATTTTCTCTCCATTTAGTTTGATGTTGGTTACCAGTTTGTTGTATATTGCTTTAACGATGTTTAGGTATGGGCCTTGAATTCCTGTTCTTTCCAAGAGGACTTTTAGCGCGAAAGGATGCTGAATTTTGTCAAATGCTTTTTCTGCATCTAATGAGAAGATCATGTGGTTTTTTTCTTTGAGTTTGTTCATGTAGTGGATAGCATTGATGGATTTCCTTATATTGAACCATTCCTGCATCCCTGGGATGAAGCCTACTTGATCATGGTGATCATTGTTTATCAGCTGTAGGAGCTCTCTAGTGGAGTTCTTTGGGTCACTTAGGTAGACGATCATGTCGTCTGCAAATAATGATAGTTTGACTTCTTCCTTTCCAATTTGTATCCCTTTGACCTCCTTATGTTGTCGAATTGCCCGAGCTAGTACCTCAAGTACAATATTGAAAAGATAAGGAGAAAGGGGGCAGCCTTGTCTGGTCCCTGATTTCAGTGGGATTGCTTCAAGTTTCTCTCCATTTAGTTTGATGCTGGCTACCGGTTTGCTGTATATTGCTTTTACTATGTTTAGGTATGGGCCTTGAATTCCTGTTCTCTCCAAGACTTTAAGCATGAAGGGATGCTGAATTTTGTCAAATGCTTTTTCAGCATCCAATGAAATGACCATGTGGTTTTGTTCTTTGAGTTTGTTTATGTAGTGGATTGTATTGATGGATTTCCGTATATTGAACCAACCCTGCATTCCTGGGATAAAGCCTACTTGATCATGGTGGATGATCGTTTTGATGTGTTCTTGGATTCGGTTGGCAAGAATTTTATTAAGTATTTTTGCATCAATATTCATAAGGGAAATTGGCCTGAAGTTCTCTTTCTTTGTTGGATCTTTGTGTCATTTTGGTATCAGCCTAATTGTGGCTTCATAGAACGAGTTGGGTAGAGTTCCTTCTGTTTCTATTTTGTGGAATAATTTGAAAAGTATTGGTGTTAAGTCCTCTATGAAGGTCTGATAGAATTCTGCACTGAAGCCATCTGGTCCTGTGCTTTTTTTGGTTGGGAAACTTTCTATGACCCTTTTTATTTCTTCTGGTGTTATGGGACTGTTTAGATGATCTATTTGATCCTGATTTAGTTTTGGTGTCGGATATCTGTCTAGGAAACTGTCCATTTCCTCCAGATTCTCCAGTTGTGTTGAGTATAGGCTTTTGAAGTAGGATCTTATGATTTTTTGAATTTCCTCTGTTTCTGTTGTTTTATCTGCCCTTTCATTTCTAAGTTTGTTAATCTGGATACTGTCTCTGTGTCCTTTGGTTAGTCTGGCTAAGGGTTCATCTATCTTGTTGATTTTCTCAAAGAACAAGCTCCTGCTTTCGTTGATTCTTTGTATGGTTTTCTCTGTTTCTATTTGATTGATTTCAGCCCTGAGTTTCATGATTTCTGGCCTTGTACTCCTCCTGGGTGGAATAGCTTCTTTTTGTTCCAGGGCTTTCAGGTGTGTCATTAAGCTGTTAGTGTATGCTCTCTCCATTTTCTTTTTGGAGGCATTCAGGGCTATGAGTTTTCCTCTTAGCACTGCTTTCATTGTGTCCCATAGATTTGTGTATTTTGTGTCTTCATTTTCATTAAGTTCTAAAAAGTCTTTAATTTCTTTCTTTATTTCTTCCTTGACCAAGGTATCGTTCAGTAGAATATTGTTCAGTTTCCATATGTATATGGGTTTTCTGTTGTTTTTCTTGCTATTGAAGACCACTTTTACTTCATAATGATCTGATAGGAGGCCTGGGATTAGTTTGATCTTCTTATATTTGCTGAGGTCTGGCTTGTGACCAATTATATGGTCGATATTGGTGAAGGTACCATGAGGTGCTGAGAAAAAGTTATATTCTTTTGCTTTAGGATAAAATGTTATATACATATATACATATACATATACATATACATATACATATACATATACATATACATATACATATACATATACATATACATATACATATACATATACATATACATATACATGTTAAAGATAATTGGTCCAAAGCTTCAATTAGTTTCACTGTGTCCCTGTTCAGTTTCTGTTTTCCTGATCGGTCCATTGAGGAAAGTGCACTGTTGAAGTCACCCAAAATTATTGTGTTAGGTGCAATGTGTGCTTTGAGCTTTAATAAAGTTTCTTTTATGAATGAGGGTGCCCTTGCATTTGGAGCATAGATGTTCAGGATTGAGAGTTCTTCTTGTTGTATTTTTCCTTTGACCAGCAAGAAGTGTCCCTCAGAGTCTCTTTTGATGACTTGGGGTTGAAAGTCAATTTTATCTGATATTAGAATGGCTACTCCAGCTTGTTTCCTGAGACCATTTGCTTGTAAAATTGTCTTCCAGCCTTTTACTCTAAGGTACTGTTTTTCTTTGACACTGGGGTGTCTTTCCTGTATGCAGCAAAATGTAAGGTCCTGCTTACGTATCCAGTCGGTTAGTCTATGTCTTTTTATTGGGGAGTTGAGTTCATTGACGTTAAGAGATATTAAGGAATACTGATTATTACTTCCTGTCATTTTTGATGTTAATTTTTAAATTTGATTGGTTTTCTTCTTTTGGGTTTGGTGAAAGAAGGTTGCTATCTTGCTTTCTCCAGGGTGAAGTTTCCCTCCTTGTATTGGTGGTTTCCTCCTATTATCCTTTGTAGGGCTGGGTTTGTGGATAGATATTGGGTAAACTTGGTTTTGTCATAGAATATCTTAGTTTCTCCGTCTATGGTGATTGAGAGTTTTGCTGGGTATAGTAGTTTTGGCTGGCATTTGTGTTCTCTTAGAGTCTGCATCAGATCTGCCCAGGATCTTCTAGCTTTCATAGTCTCAGGTGACAAGTCTGCTGTGATTCTGATAGGTCTTCCTTTATATGTTACTTGGCCTTTTTCTCTTACTGCCTTTGATATTCTTTCTTTGTTAAGTACACTTGGGGTTTTGATTATTATGTGATGGGAGGTATTTCTGTTCTGGTCCAATCTGTTTGGAGTTCTGTAGGCTTCTTGTATATGCATGGGCATCTCTCTCTTTAGGTTAGGGAAGTTTTCTTCCATAATTTTATTGAAGATATTTGCTGGCCCTTTAAGTTGTAAATCTTCACTCTCATCTATGCCTATAATCCTTAGATTTGGTCTTCTCATTGTGTCCTGGATTTCCTGGATGTTTTGGGTTACAAGCTTTTTGCATTTTGCATTTTCTTTAACTGTTGGGTCCATGGTTTCTATAGTATCTTCAGCATCTGAGATTCTTTCTTGTATCTCTTATATTCTGTTGTTTATATTTGCATCTATGTCCCCTGATTTCTTCCCAAGGTTTTCTATCTCCAAAGTTGTCTCCCTTTGAGATTTCTTAGTTGTTTCTACTTCTGATTTTAGATCCTGGATGGTTTTGCTTAGCTCCTTTACTTTCTTGTTTGTGTTTTCCTGTAATTAATTCTTTAAGAGATTTTTGTGTTTCCTCTTTCATGGCCTCAGCCTGTTGACAAAAGTTCTCCTGTATTTCTTTAAGTGATTTTTGTGTTTCCTCCTTATTGGCTTTTGTATTCTCCTGAATTTATTTCAATGATTTTTGTGTTTCCCTTGTAAGGGCTTCTAACTTTTGATCCATTTTCTCCTAAATTTCTTTAAGTATGACCTTCATGTGTTCCTGTACCAGCATCATGACCAGTGATTTTAAATCCAAATCTTGTTTTACTGGTGTGATGGGGTCTCCAGGATATGCTGTTAAAGGAGAATTGGGTTCAAATGTTGCCATAATGCTTTGATTTCTGTTAGTGATGTTCCTGCATTTGCCTTTTGCCATCTAGTTCTCACTGTTGTTAGTTGGTCTTGTCAATGCTGGACTCACCAGTGCAAGCTGCCTCTTCCCAGCTGGCCTCTGGTGCACAGCTGACCTCCTGCACTGCCTGGAGACAATGTGCTGTGGCCCAGGCTGTTCAGATCCTGAAGCAGATACCTGAAGGCTCCTGCCCAGGGCCTGCTGAACTCACCAGAGCACACTGACTCCTCCCAGCTGGCCTCCAGGGTGCCCCTCTGGCTTCTTGCAGGGCCTGGAGATGTGGTGTTGTAGCCCTGGCTGTTCTGGATCCAGAAGCAGAGATCTGAAGGCTCCTGACAGAGGCCTCAGAACTGCAACCTACTGTGGGGCCGACACACTGGAGCACACTGTGTCCTTCCAGTCTGCCTCCGGGTACACACCAGGCCTCTTGCACTTCCTGGAGACCAAGTGCTGTGGCCCAGGCTGTTCAGATCCCAAAGCAGACACCTGAAGGCTCCCACCCATGTCCTACTGGACTCACCAGAGCACACTGACTCCTCCCAGCTGGCCTCCTGGGTGCCCCTCTGGCCTCTTGCAGGGCCTGGTGATGTGGTGTTGCAGCCCAGGCTCTTCTGGATCCCGAAGTGGAGATCTGAAGGCTCTTGCCAGAGGTCTCAGGACTGGAACCTAAGCTCTGTGGTGCTGACCCACCGGAGCAAGCTGTGTCCTCCCAGTCCGCCAAAGTCCCCTTTTTTAACAATCCTGTCTTGAACACCATGGATAAATCCAGGAGAAATTTTTACAGGCCATATCTCATGATAACTCTGAGATCTGCTGGAAACTCAGGAGAGGAGGCACCACACAAAACACAGTACTTGCTGACTCTGTGACAGAAGAAATGGAAACCTTAACACACAGAAGCTTTCATGTGCAGAAATTGGTAGTTGAAAAATAGCAAGTTAATTTTTAAAAAGTATCTTTCTCATAGTGTTTCTGAATGGCCTGCTTGCCTACAGACTCGGGGACTAGCTAAAGAGCCATTACTTGAATTCTTATTTTTTTCCATTTTCAAACAAATTTAATTGGAAGATTTTGTAATATTTTATACTTTTAAAAAAGAATGTTTTTATTGGATATTTTATTTATTTATCTCTGCCAAAGTTACCCCATTTCTTTCCCTTTTCACAAATAAACACAAAGCTGTCAGTGCTCATTTGATCTGCTGGGTGGCGCCAGATCCTCACATAAATAGAAGATCCCAGCAGTAGGAATCATTTCCAAAGTTTCAAGTGTGTAGCTACACACAGATACACACACACACACACACACGCACACCCCCACACACACACACATACACTGCACAGTCATGTTTATTACCCTTGTTATATATTTTACGTTTCTCTAAAGAATTGGTTGAAGAAATATTTCAGATGTAAAGACACTGAAGACTTTTTCTTTCATTAATGCTAAAATATTTTACATGCAGAAAGGCCTCAAAAATCACACTTAAATCTGTGTTGTTGCTATTATTGTTATTGCTATTGTTATTGTTGTGGTGGTGGTTTTCCAGTTGAAGAGATAGACTTAGGTGCAATATTGATTGCAAAACCTGTATTTAAGCCTCTTAATGGATGGGCACAGCAAAAGTGGCTGCCACTAGGCTCTGCCTGCCCCTGCCTGGGGACTGTATTGATGTTTGTGGTCCACGCTTCCATGGAGGGCCCTGCACATGTCTGTGGTCTGGGGGACTGCCTGTTGATGTTGGTAGGCTGTACTAATGTTGAGGCCTATGTCTGGGACCCTGGTCCCACTGCATCTAAAGTCTGTGTTGATGTCCCTGTGTTACCACCAAAGTCCATATGGACTTCTGTGGTCTTGGATTCAGCTGAAGCCATGTTGGCCTCTGTGGGCTGTGCTAACACATACTGGTCTGAGTGGCCTGTGCTGCCACTTGAGATCATGTTGACATCCATGTACTGGACTTCCTTTGTGGGCCTTGTCTTGAGACCATGATCCTACTTCCAGTTGGGAGCTGTGTTTGTTGTCTAAATTATCTTCAGAAACCATGTGGAGAACTGTCCTCTGTGATATGCTGACTGTGAAGAACAAAGAGGCTACAGTTGCTACTGTTGCTGTGATACAGACGAATACAGACTCACAGTTAAGAGTGGAAGGCTTCTGTGTCATCCCCTACATCTCCCATCTCTGCCCTTCCCAAAGAAACCGACAGCCTAACCAGGAAGCTGTTATGCGGATGATGCTGAAGTGTGGCTCTCCACAATTGATGACAGGGGTATGGGAGGGGAAGGACTCAGTTCTATTTAAGGGGAAGGCCACTAAGAGCTTGACCATGCTCCACTGAGTATATAGATAACACAAATTGGACTTTATTTTTAGTGTGTGTGTGTGTGTGTGTGTATGTGTGTGTGTGTGTGTGTGTGCATGTGTGTAGTAGAGAGATCATAAGGGTGGGGGTAGGGGCATCAGACTTCAAAGGATTGGAAAGTAAGTGGATCAGAATTCATGATATAAAATTTCCAAAGAATCAACAAAATGCTTATGTTGGAAAAATATATATAAAACATTATACTTACTGATGTAGTCAGTGCTGAGCTGGTCTTTCCCTGTTGTGCCACTGGCTTGTTTCAGGACCTCTGTTGTATCCCTAGGCAATTAGTGGCTCCAAGTCAACCTTTGGCCATGTCATTGTCATCTGAGGTTATATTAGGCAACTATAGATGCTCTCTCTATCCAGCTCATAAGGAGGCATACCAATCCTCAGAGAGCCAGTCTGTTCTTGTCCTACAGAAACCAACTTCCTTCTTGGCCCTATAACTGTAGCATCATAATGGAACAACTGCTACTTTGTTGACTGAACTGTGCAGAAAATCTTAATGTTCTGAGTGAATCTGTGAAGAACACTTCTGTTGTTTATTCAAGTCCATTATGGTATTCTCGCAAAATAACAGAGTTCACAGGTTATGAGGTTACTAAGAGAATAACTACATTTTTTAGACTTATTTGCACTTATTTATTTATGCTCTGTGACTTAGTTGTCTTCAAGAAAATGTATGTGAATGTGAAAAGTGTAAAATCTACCTCATTAGTTTTGTAAGAAAATTGCCAGCACTTATCATTTTTGATCATGCAAGTAAAGACATTGCCCAAGGAATCACAAATTGTATTAAGCTACTGTATATGAGATCTACTTTTTAAAGAGTAAAAAGATTATTCTTTACCTAACTAGTACTGACATTAATAGACCATTGAATTCCATTTCCTTTATTTGAATTTTTAACATAGTCAGCATGGAGCTCTAGTTGCTTAATGGCCAGGAACAGCACTTGTATAAGAATTTCTACTCTATGACAAGCCGGCTACATCTGCTATTCTCACAGCACTTTGAAGTCAAACACATTGTCTTTCCACTTCCAACAGAGTGAAGCTTTAGTACAAGGCTAGCTGCACAGCTGATGTTTAAAACAGGATCAAAAAATGCTTGTAACTTCTAAAGCTCGGGCATATTGGTAAACTACCTTATCTGCAGAAAGTCAGCTATGGAAATGTCAAGCTTTATAACCAAGAGCTTCTCCAAATAGTTATATAGAAAAATCAGGCTGAAAACAGAGCACATTGTGAATGCTTAGCTTGATTTTCACATTTTAGCCTGCCAGAAAATGTGGCACTTCGATAGATCAGTAGTGAATGATATTAACGTTACTAATGTACTAGCATCTGTTTTAATATAAGAACTCATAAAACTGCATAAATGAGGGAAATGTCTTAAGATTTAATGCAAAACAAAGAGAATGACCACTCTGGAAGTAATCTGTCAGATGAAAGGTGATAAGAAACTCAGGTTTATTATCTGGTTGACACCCACAACTCTTCCTGCTGCATCACATGAAGCTGTGCTTGTGCAAGTTAGGGCACACACACAAAAGAAGATATTAATATCATTGGAGGATCATCATTCTGTGAAGGAAATTACTTGAGAGAAATCCCTACTTTATTTTATTCACAAAAATTTTAGCTACAGTTGTAGGAATGGCCGCCAGGTCTAGGTGCCCCAGTGCAAGAAGGCTCAAAGGTCTTTTTTCCTATCTCAATTTAGCAAGAACAGAAAATATTACTAAAGAAATAAACATTTCAACCCATATCTGTTTAACCTAATATATTCTCCAGAAATACAAAGGGTACCCTCATAGTAATAGTTGGTACATCTTCATTAAGAAATCATAGTCCAGTAAATAGAAAGTGTATATCAGGACTCTAGGTAAGTTTCAGAGAACAAAATCTTGGAATAGATGTATTTCATATGCTTTTCCTCAGGTCAGGAAACATATTGAAATATGTCTCCTTTATTCTCCTTTAGAAGGCATTTCTTAAATTTACATTTCTTAGTTCTTGAAAATCAAATAAGACAGGGTTAAATGTAGGTGTAAGCTTGTGGGAGGCATAAACAAGTTTCTTTGTCTGTTTTCATTCTAGCTTAAGATGTCAGGTTGTAAGCTAAAGAATTTTCCTTTATCGCTGTTTCTCCAACCTCCCCTACAGAACAAACAATTTAGAGCTGAGATAAGGCATTGCATTTTAATAAAGAATTTGCTTTTTTCTTGACACTCGTAAGAATCTAAAATGTTGACTTATTATATTTGAATGTTACTGGGCAAGAGTACAAATGAAGTCATATATATCATGTATAAGTCTTTAAAATTTAGAAAATATACCACAAATTGAAAGGGAATAATGGCCACTTATTTTCTAAATAAGTGAACTTTCAAAACAGCTGGTAACTGTGGGTCTAAGAAAATTCTTTGCATTTACCGAATTTATTTAACAATTTAGAAGCTTTAAGAGAAACAGCTCTTAGTTCCTACAAGGGCACACCCTTCTCTTCCACACTTGCCTCTCTGATCTTTACTATTGTGTCCAGTTGCATGTCCATCTAACCTCCAAGTCCAAACCCCATCTGTGTCCTTATGTACACACAACATCATGGTCCTTTCTCTGAATCTTGCAGTATATTCTTCAGTAGAAAGTACACAATGGCAATGGATTTCAGGAGCAAACTAAGCTATGGTTGAAGATGGTATGGGACTCTTTGCACATATCCAAAGAATAATTATATAGATTGTGTAGGCTAATATTTTTCAAAACCTACATTAATAAGTGTACTTAAATGCTTTAACCTCCCTTCCAGCATACCAGCCTCCAGAGATAGTAGAAAGGAAAAGTTAATAAGGCAAAGATAGAAATAGTTCTTTCTGGTGAGTCCAATCTCCATTTTCAGAATATCAGTAGTTCAGTTTACATGAATTGAAAGTGGTAGCTTAATCCACTCAAAAACACTATTCATGAATCAGCAATGATAGTTTGGCCCAGAAGAAACCATGAGGCTCTGCCAATGTGCCTGAGGCTGAGGAAGTGGCAAGAAGCTGTTGGAATACCACCAGAAGTTATTTGGTGTGTTTCTTTCTGCAAAATCACAGCAAACAATGATTAGCAAAATGTGGCAAGGCAAACCAATACCACAGAGCATCATCCACTGTTATATTTATACTCTTTGCAAATACGATATGTTCTCTCAAGTGTCTACTCTAGCAAAATATCTCTTTTTCTAGGCTGCTTCCAGAACAAACAACGACAACAGCAAAACATCCTCTCACGTGTCTGCTTCAGCAAAAATATCCTCTCATTAGACTGTTTCCAGTCTCCAAAGAAACCAGAAATGAACACTTCAAGATTACTGATGCTGGAGAGGTATATAAGCTCCTTAACTATGCATGCTTTCAGCTTCTAGGAAAATCTTGTCAAAACAAAGCCCAAAGGTTTGCAATATGTGATCAAATTCTCTTGCATTCCCAGGGATCTATAAAGTTTTCACATGGATTATTTATAAAAATCTACTTTGGCAATGTATTCTATGTTGACCTAGCTAAAATATGTCTGATTAAGATCTACCTTTCTAATCTGAAGAGTAAAATACATGAATGATTCTCACCTTGCAATTAAGTTGTTTAAGCAGAAACAGGTGCTTACAAATACTATATAAGATACCAACAAACCTCAATTTGACTTTTAACCTCAACCCCCATGAACTAAAAATGTAAAATGAATGTATGGTAAAAAAAAAAAAGTTAAGAATCATGTTTTCTTAGCATTCTTTAGACAGGACTTAGACTAGCAAATCCATTCCTCCCAAATCAAGCCATATTTGGGGTATTGTATGAAAGGCATTTGTTGTTCATCAGACAAAATGGTACACATTCCCTTTTTGCAGTCTGTTAGTGAGGAATGAAATTTTGCCTTCTCTTGTATGGGAGATATAGCATTTAAGAAACAGGGCTTCAACATGTTTTCCAATGTTATTGTATCTGTAGACTGTACCCATTGGATGCATAAACACTTCCACAAGTATTCTTTGAAATTGTTTCAGCTTACATTTATATACCAGTTTGAATTAATTTGGCCAGAATCTGCTGTCCAAAGGGGACATTCCTGCTATAATCATTTCGATGCAGCAATCGCTTAGAAGATCCAAATTTTCATACAAAAAATTATTTAGAAGACTTTTATCAAGGAAATTTGTTATCTACAATGATAAAGAATAATTATTGCAGTTTCTAAAGCTATGGTAATTAGATGATAAAAATCTGTTTGGACTGAGACCTATTAGGATAAATAACTTACTCAATGGCAGTTAATTTGGGGTTGTATTTACAAATGTCATTTCTGTGCAATAGCAGTGTTTACAGAACTCTGAAACCACTTTTCTGAAAACTAACATTATATATAAGTATCTGTTGCATCATACTATTAAATACTGGGCAGTTTTGAACAAATGTCTACTCATTCCAAATGGATAGCTGACAACAGATGAAAGTATAGATAGCGTAAAATTCCAAAATGGCAAGACAGTGACTTTTATCGTTGTAACATATGGAATACAGATGAAAGGTTACTTGCAGGAGCAGAAATACCTCAAACAGAGCTGTATTACCAAAATCCCTTCCCAGCATGGTGACCAGTCACAAAAGCTTGACAACTGGAGCACGTTGTACAACTTGCAGGCAGCTCAACAAGCTGGAGAATGTAGTTTCCAGACAGATGTGATAGTCTAAGCCAATCCCAAGCAACTTAATTAGTTGTTTGTTCTAGGTTGCTTAACTTGACTCTGCTTCCTCCATGGTTCTCTTCCAAGCATCTCAGCTTGCTTGAGAGTGACGTAGTAGTCACTCTCAAGCATCTCAGCTTGCTTGAGAGTGACGTAGTAGTCACTACTCTTTGAGAGATAGGGGTAAGTAAATCCTGCCTGGTTCAGAGACTTCCTGGACTAACTGGAGTTGTTTGTTTCCTGTCTTAAGGAGCTTGTTTGTTGTAGCTCAACCCTGTTCCTCTAGAACACCCCTGAAAACATCCTGTCCTAA
Organism: Apodemus sylvaticus; assembly: GCF_947179515.1. Classification (NCBI taxonomy): domain Eukaryota; kingdom Metazoa; phylum Chordata; class Mammalia; order Rodentia; family Muridae; genus Apodemus; species Apodemus sylvaticus. The sequence continues at coordinate 92,857,937 of NC_067475.1, read as the reverse complement.
TGTATGCTGTTGTTTCACTTTCCTTTAATATCCTATGTCTTAAGTTTCCCTCTGATATGAAAGGTTCTAATCCCAGAGGAAACTGCCACAAAACACAGTATTAATGCCTCCAAATCCTCTGGAAAATGGCTAATGTGAATAAAAGTGAACATATATCCTGGTAGACCAGTCAAATTATTTCAATCCCTTGGAGTTGTCATTGAGAGATGCTGGCCATTCTCTACCACTGGCTTGTAAAATGGGATCTTACATAGGTTCTACCAAGCAATATATATGTGAGGTAGCTGTAAAGGCTATCTTCAAAGACAAATCAATTTTATCAAGACCACCAAAAGAAGTGAAGAAAATCCACAGTATTTTGCAAAGAAGGATGATATTTAACAACTTTCTGCAGATTCATTGTGTTGCTTATTTCTAGGGGTGGTGTCTGCAGAAGCTGTGTACTTTCTCCGTTGTCAACACATTTCTCTGTATGCTCAAATTCCTCTTTCTTGTATAACATGGATAAGTTTCTTGCAGGCAAAACCTTGAATAAACATTGATGAATTTCTAGTTTACCCTATAAAGACCTCTATAAACACTGAGGAAATCAAATAATGTTTCCCCTTACTTGAACAAATTATCTCGAAAAACAAACTCTACACCAATCTGTGCCCATAAGTGAAAAGGACATTTAGAAAACTTGTACATTGAGTCTTCCCTATAGCTATATTTTAGTTGTTTTTATCTGACCTGTAGTCCCATGCAAACATTTTCTTGATAATCTGCATTCTTCTTTTATATAATAAAATGTATCTGTTGCTACAGTACTTGGAAAAGTTACCTACAGTGTAGGGCTGTGCATTGTCTCTTTTCTCGTGTCAAATACTCCTGTTTTTGCAGATTGCTACTTCCATCATTTCCTTTACTTTTTTCATATCTTAAAATAATATTTGTCTTATGTCATTGAAGCTTATATAAACATACAAAACAGTTGTGCAAGGTTTTGGTTTCATAGACTATTTCTATACTTGAAAATCTGTCTGTTTCTGTCTTTGTAAAACTGATATAATCCAGAAATATCAAACAGATGCTATTTCTATTAATAGCAAAATTTCTAAAGATAGAATAGAATTATTGTGAATGACAAATATGTTTTATACTAGGAAATAAAACTACTGCAAAACACATTTATGCTAAATACTTTAATGTAGCAGTAACTTATATGATAAATACACAACTTTTCGAAATGCCATTTTAATGCTAAAAATATCACACAGAAAAGTAGAATGTCTTCAAATTTTTCATATTTCTATAATTATTCTTCAATAGGAGATAGTCTTTTATTTGTTTTTGCATTGTGTGTTGCTATGCATTATATTTTGCTACTGGTTACTTATGAGAGTCTAAAATGTAAATTAGGAAAACAAATTTAAAAATTATTACATAGAGAGTTTTACTTTATAGCATATCAAGTTTCCTTAAGAAATTTCCATACCAACTTTTTCAAGTGTTGATGGACAGTATCAAATCACATTGCTGTAGCAACCAAAAATAAAAAAAAATTACCATGTATACAAAAAATTATTTTTCTTGTTCATTTTAACTGAGCCAAGTAAATTTTCATATTTGATTCATTCTATATCAAATATTCTGGGGGGAATAATATTCTATTTAAGTATATTATTACAAATTACTCTAATAACATATAAATTTTTAAATATTTATAAATAGTGGTCTATGTAATGGACTATTTTACGTATTAACCATTCTTAGATAAAATTAGTAAGTTAGCAACTGATATTTCTTAAATCCACTATATTACCTGTATAAACATGTCTTAAACAGCAAAAAAGAAGAGTTTCTTTCTGCTCATCGTGGTGGGGAAAGCAAGGGCAAGTACATGGTACTAGAAGAGTGTGTCAGCATTCATCACATAGCGGGAGACTAGAAGCAAAGGGCTAGAACCAGAAATGGAGGCCTGTATCATCTCCAAGGGCCCACACATACTCACATACATAATCCAGTTTGGTCCTGCACAAATGTTCCATCATCTTCCAAAATGGAGCTACCAACTAGGGACCATATGCTCAAGAAACGAAACTAGGAAAAGTATTAAAGTTTCAACCCATACTCCTTGGTATACTTTAATCCTAACCTATTGATTTAATGAAACTTGATGAAAATCAAAGCATGGATTTATATGAATTGCTAGTGAAAGAAGAATATCAGTCAATATTTGAAAAAGCCTATCCTATCCAACTCATGAATTATCTTTAATGAGCTCTAGATAATTTAATCAATTTCTCCAACCTTTTGAAAAAAGCACGAGTGTCTTAGGGTTTTCATTGCTATGAAGAGATACTATGACCAAGAACTCTTATAAAGACAACACTTAATTGAGGCTGGCTTACTTTATAGGTTCAATCCATTATCATGAAGACATGGCAGTGTCCAAACAGGCATGGTAGAGTAATAGCTGAGAGTACTAATATTCATCTCAAGGTTGCTAGAATACTGGCTCCCACATGGTTACAGGGATGATCTCTCAAAGCCCACCCCCACAGTTACACACTTCCTCAGAGAAGGCCACACCTACTCCAACAAGGCCACACCTCCTAGTGCCAGTCCCTGGATCAAACATATTCAAACCACCACAACCAGTATATAGTGGTTTAAATATAGTCTGCCACTTAAGAGATTGCATTCCACGTATTTGTTGCCAGTATAATCTTTGTATATCTCTCCATTGTAGACATTCACAGCCCTCTGGGAAGAGAGGAGAGAAGACATTTTCCAAAAAGGTCCTTTGTCACAGGAAACCGCTGTGGAGGTCACTGAGGGAAAACACATTCTAGTACTTCTCAGAGTTCTGTGTTTTCCTTTTCTTCCAGCAAGAGAAAACGGTGTAGACACAGAGTGAGAAAATAAACATAAAGATAAATAAGCAAACATTTACTTTAACAATATGAAGAAAATTGAATTTTGGTCAATCATCTCCAGAATTTCTTTTTAGCTTTAACCATTCATATGCCAGCCATATTTTACCTTTGCATATTATTATTATCATTATTATTATTTATATATAGGTAGATTTTTATATGTTTGATCTTGCAAAGACAAGACTGTCTTAAAAACCATTTCACTGTTGACTAAAATGTCCCCAAATTCCCTTTTTAAGCAAATACCAAAAATCAGAATGCCAATATAATATCTATTAAAAACATTACTTCTGAACTCAAACAAAAGTTACTGAAAATAATGTGATCCCAAAAATCCATCAACAGTAAAAAGACCTCAAAATGATAGTGTTGTCTTATCTCTTTCCTTATCTGTGCTTATCTCACAGACTTGAAAAAAATTACATTTCAAAGTGTAAAAGAAGATAGAGGAGGTGGTAAGGAACTGGGAGGAAGAGAGGGAAGAAAAACTGTACTCAGATTATATTTTAAGAGATAATAATCTGTATCCTGAACAAAACTCAAGTCCAGGTGACTAAACTCGTCAGCAGGAAACCAGATACAAAGCACCTGATAGAATTAAAACTGGGAAGTATCGTTGAACTCATTAGCACAGGAGACAAATTCCTGAACAGGACTCTTGTAAGCACAGGCACTACAATCTAGGATTAATAAATTTGACCTAGTGAAACTGAAAATCTTCTTACAGCAAAAAGCGTAGCCAACAATAGGACAAATGGCAGATGAAAAAATGGGAAAAAGTCTTCATCAACTTTTCTGACAGACACCTAAAATATATAAAGACATCAGATTATCTAATATAAAAATGGGGTACATATCTAAACAGAATTCTTGGCAGTAAAATCTCAAATGGATGATAAACACTTAAAGAAATGATCTACAACCTTAGCCATCAGAGAAATACAAATCAAAACTACTTTGAGATTCCATCTTACAACTGTCAGAATGGCTTGGATCAAAAATACAAGTGACAGCTCATGCTGATGAGGATGTGGAGCAAGAGGAATAGTCCTTCATTGAAATGGGAGTGAAAACTTTTACAGCAACTTTGGAAATCAATACGTCTTTTCCTCAGGAAATGAGTATAATTCTGAACATTTATCCACCAATTCTCTGCCCTACAACAAGAATATTTGTTCAACTATGTTTATAGCATCTTTAGTTATAATAGCCAGAAACTGAAAACAGCCTAGATGTTGCTCAGACAAAGACTGGATTTTAAAAAAATGTAGTATATTTACATGATATATTCAGCTGTTAAAAATAATGGCAACATGAAACTTCCATGCAAATAGATAGAACTAGAAAAAAATCATCCTGAGTGAGATAATTGGGGTGATTTCAATATGCTTGGCCCATGGGAATTGGCACTATTAGGAGATGTGACCTGGTTGGAATAGGTGTGCCTTGTTGTTGAAAGTGTACCACTGTGTATGTGGGCTTTGGTGGCTATTAGTGCTCAAGTTTTTCCCCAGTATGCAAAAGGGAATCCTCTCCTGCCTGCCTTTAGATCAAGATGTAGAACTCTCAGCTCCTTCTACTTGCACCATGTCTTCCTGCTATAATGATAATGAACTGAACTGTTGAAACTATAAGCCTGCCCCAATTAAAAGTTGTCTTGGTCATGGTGTCTCTTCACAGCAATTGATACCCTAACTAAGATAGTAATTCATACTCTGAAAGAAAAATGTGGTATGTACTCAGCTTCATCCAAGGATACATAGACCCGGAGAGGCCAAGTAACAAAATGGGCTCAGTGAGGGTTTGGGGAACAATATGGGCATGGATCACCTTTAGAAGGGGAAATAGAATAGATTTTGTGGGTGGACTGGGGGTGGATGAGGATGGAAACAGGAGAGATCAGGTCAGGGAATGGAGGAAGAGAATCCTGGTAGAGTCAAGTGGTATTGGGGAGCATTTCAGACATTATGTGGAAACCTAGAAATTCCCTGAAATCTGTAAGGGTGTGTTGCTAATGAAGACTCACATTAACGGGAGACATGTAGACTAAACTGGCCATCTTCTGTAACCACACAAGACATCCAGTGAAGAAAGTGGAACAACAACTGAGCCAAAAACCTTTAACCTACTATTTGTCCTACCTACAAGATATACTGGGGTAATGGTGGCACATAACGTGTGGCAGTGGCTAACCAATAACTGGCTTAACTTGAGACCGATGACACAACATGGCACCCATGCCTGACATTCACTACCTGGCTGACCAAGAATCAGAGATTGGAAATCCCAAAGACCTGGGATAAAACCAAACACAGTTGGCCTGGAGGAAAAAAAAAGTCAAGGAAATGATTCCTAACGATATTCTGCTCATACGCATAGACCAGATTCTATACCAATCATTATCAGAGAGGCTGCATCCTGAAACTTATGGGACTAAATGCAGAATTACACAGCAGAGCACAGGGAATCCTGTAAAAGATGGGAAGAAAGGTTGGAGGAGCATTGGAGTCAAGGACACAAGAAAAGCACCTACACAATCAACTAAGCAGGGCTCAAAGTGGCTCGCAGAGTGTGAATTGGTAATCGAGGTGTCTATATGACTCTGACCTAGATTTTCTGCTTATGGTTGGGTAGTTGGTGTTCCTTTGAGACACCTTACAGTGAGAATGGGGGCGGGGAAATTTCTGGCTTTTTGACCTGCTCTTAAGACCCTTTTCCTCCTAGCAGGTTGCCTTGTTCAGCCTTCAATTGAGGGTTTATGAGTATTATCATTATTATTATTATTATTATTATTACTTGTTATATTGTATTTGGTTGATATCCCTGGAAAGCTTGCTCTTTTCTGAAGTGAAATGGAGAAGTACATCTAAGGGAGTCGGGAGGTAAGGGGAGGGGCTGGGAAGACTGGCGGGAAGGGAATCAGCAGTCAGGATTTAAGATATGAGAGAAAAATAAACAGATTAGATGGATATGTAATAGATGGATAGATAGATAGATAGATAGATAGATAGATAGATAGATAGATAGATAGATAGATAGAGAGTAGATATACAGATATGGATTGATAGACAGTAATATGTTTAATAAAAAGGGAAATTATAAACAAATAAACAAATATTAGGCAATAGGTCTTTACTAATGAAATCACCAAAACTATAACACAATAAATAATAGAATAAAATCCAAGTTATGTCCAACATAAAATATTAATATGCTGTAAGATATTATAGTAGAAACTATAGCAATCCATAAAAATGGGAAAAAACATTTTAAAAGTTAGGTTCCTGGGATAAGAGTCAATAAAGTATACCATATATGTAATTAAAAAACAGAAAAGATTTTGGAGAAATAATGACCAAAACATTAAAATTGTATTTTGGGAGAAAATTTTTAGAAAATTTCTTCAGTTCTTGAGTTTGAGCATCATGGCAGAGATCTGTTGGGATTTCTGCCAGATATCACCATTTACAAGATCTCAAGTTGATGAAATGTTGATTATTTTCAGCCTAATATTTGTCTAGCTTTGAAAGATAGGACTGACATTATTAGTAAAGACTCTCATGGACCACATAGAACATTTTAGAATATTCTAAAGGAAAAGTACAGTTTCCCCTTTCTGCTTTCATCAAACTTAGAAATATGGGCTTGAGCACTGGCCCTTGTAAAACAAGTAGTAGTAGAGTAACAGTATAGGACACCATTATTCCAGATATGGATTGGCAGTCAACAGAAGTCTTTTCTTTAACAAAGAGGAGACTTCTTCATTCTTTTTAATTTCTTTGTCTGGGAATTTGAGGAGCCAGATTTGGGGGATTATGGAGGCAGTTGAAATCCATCCTCTCACACAATAATCTACAATTTTGATGTCTGCATTACAGAACAATATTGAACAGACACTGTGGTGATTTAAATAGGAACAACACCCATATACTCATGTGTTTGAATACTTGTTATTTAAGGCATGGCACTATTAGGAGGTGTGGCATTGATGGAGAAGGGGTAGTTTTGCTAGTGGAAGTATGTCATTAGGATGCAATCTTAGAGGTCTCAGAAGCCCAAACAAATTCTCTGCCCACTTCTGGCAGATTCAGATGCAGAACTCTCAGCTCCTTCTCCAGCAATATGTCTGCCTGTGTCACCAGACCTGTAGATAGGTTCCCATACTTTCTGCCATGATGATAATGGACTAAACCTCTGAAAGGGTAAGCCGGCCTCAATTCCCTAATAAGAGGTGCATTCTCATGGTGTCTGTTCTGAGCAACCCTAAACAAAGACAGGCATTTATACTAGCTACTTTAAGCTTTCATTTAGCTGTTATAGAAAAAACCGGAGTCATGTTTAGAAACAACACTGGGAAATTATCCATAGCTTCATAATCACAATTTAAGCCAATCTGATCTCTGTATCTCTAAACTGGAAGCTATAATCCACACACTTCATATACTTATTAGACGTAATTCAGTGAACTAATCATCATCAGACAAATCAGCTTAAATGATTCTTTGGCCTTGGATAAATATTAGTTTATTAACAACCTATCATGAAATAAGGTAAAAACCTTTATGCTTTATAAAGTATGCCATAGACCCTGGCAGGTGAGCTTCTTATTCCATTATTTGAAGCCCTGGCATTATAATCTGAAATTTTAACATCGAACTAAACTTTACATTTTTTCCTTACTTGACCTGGTTTTATGTTTGAGTGCCTCAATCTAATGACTCCCTCACTGAGCACATGCCAAGTTACAGAGTGCTTGTTCCTATGGAAAACAAAAAATGAATAAGTATTCATTGTAAATCATGTTAAATATAGAATTTGTCTTAAGTGCATTCCAGGATAGGAATCTCACACAAAGTATTATTATGAGAAGGAAGAAGAGTTTTAAGACTAGCTTGATGGATTTTGGACTCAGAGTAAATACTGCTTCTAAAAGTTCTGTAGACAGATTTGATAAGAATGAAAAATTATTCCCTGGCAAGGGGCAGTTTTAAATAGTCACTGAACATGGGCAATTAGAGCCAGATGGTCAGGCACTGATGAATAACAGCTAGAAATTAATACTGCATCTATGAATGTAAGTATTATCTAGAATCTTGTTTTTATTCTTCATTTACTAAGAAGTAAAGTTGTCTTTGCAAATTATATATCATTTTCCTTTTGATTCTTACCATAACATTTTCTCATTGTTCTCTTTGTTCACTGAATATGATGGCTTCTTTTCTATTTTATAGTTAGAACATTGATTATAGAAAAATCATAAAAGATAATAGGTAAAGTACTGTTCAGTGAGTATGAAAGCATGACAACCAGACAGATACTTCAGCATTGCCTATAAACTTATAGGAATATAAATGCTTAATTATAATTATCCTAACTGCTATTATCTACTTATAAGTAAGTACATTCCATATTTCTATTCCCAAAGAGGTTAGGTAAAGAGGAGGGCTATGGGGGCAGGAACAGATTTACCTGAGAAGGGGAAATAGAATAGATTTTGCAGCTGCAATGGCACAGAATGGGAGATATCAGAGAGAGAGACAGAGACAGAGACAGAGACAGAGAGACAGAGACAGAGAGACAGAGAGTGAGAGACAGAGAGACAGAGAGAGAAATATAGGGAGAGACAGGGGAAAGAGTAGCAGTGTGGAAACCGAGTACTGTGAAAATTTCCTGGAATCTCTGAGGGTGACCCTAGTGATGACTCCTAGTGATGGAGGATACACAGTCTAAACTGGTCATCTTCACATTCAAGCAAGTCTTCCAGTATTGGGACTCGGTTGCATTCAGTTGAGTTGCTGGCCAAGGAGATTCCCTGAAGATCCATAAATAAACCAGCCTGATGCTAGGGCACAAGGTTATTCCCTAAAAACTAATAGCAAGGCCACATTGATGAGAACAATATCCACACAGATCATTGAACATAGAAAGGCATAACTGGTGCTTGTATGGATCCTTCACCCCGATTTCTAATCTCTTTGACATGAGAAGGTACTCTACAGGCTACAGAAAGAAAAACCTGGACACCAACCCATCGACAAAACTTGCTACGTATAATTTGTCCTGTTTGCAAGATGTGCTAGGGTAATGGTGGCACAGAATTTGTGGTCCACCCATGTGTGTTTTCACTTGATGCCCCGCATTGCTTCGATGGCCAGACTGGAAAGCCCAGAATCCAGATATGTATATGGATTATGGTATGGCAATCCATATGGATATGGATATGGGTATAAGCAGATATGGCAAGCAAAAAAAATCCTGATGATATTCTGATGTACTCATAGATTGGAGCTTGTCCAGTCATCAGAGAGGCTTCATGCAGCAGAAAATGGGAGCTGGTGAAGACAGGAGTTGGCCACAGCCAGGCATCATGCAGAAAGTCTAAACCAAAGATCTCAATTGGGACACACAGCCAAACAATATATTGTAGAACCCCACAGAAGAAGGGCAGGAAAGACTGTTGAAGTCAGAGGCAATAGAGAACACTAGGAGGACATGACCTACCATGAGGTCTAAGCAAGGCTCATATGGTCCCACAGAGACTGAAGCTGCAAGCAACAAGCCTCCCTGGGTGTGCAACAGGTCCTCTGCATACATGCTTTTGCCCTTAGCTTGTTGTTTTCGTGGGACTCCTAATCACGGGAGAGGGGTGATGGGAAAAGTCTTTTTCTTTTTTAATAGATATTTGCTTTACTTACATTTCAAATGTTAACCTCTTTCCACATTACCCCACTGAAAACTCCCTATCCCATCATCCCTCCCCCTGCTCTCCCCTCCAACTAATTTCCTGACTTGTATTCACCTATTCTGGGGAATCTAGCCTTCACAAGGCCAACAGCCTCTCCTCTCATCGATGTTTGAAATGGTCATCTTTTGCTACATATGTAGCTGGAGCCGTGGGACCATCCATGTGTAGTCTTTTGTTGGTGGTTTAGTTCCTGGGAGCTCTGGAGGTACTGGTTGGTGCATATTATTGTTCCTCCTGTGGAGCTGCAAACCTCTTCAGCTCCTTGGGTCTTCTCTCTACCTGGTCTACTGGGGACCCTATTCTCTTTCTATTGATTGGTTGTGAGCCATGGGTATTTTGATCCACTTTCCAATAAGGAGCAAAGTATCCACACTTTGGTCCTCCTTCATCTTGAGCTTCATGTGAACTGTGAGTTGTATCTTGGATATGCCAAACTTTTGGGCTAATCACCGGTTACAAACCAAGTGTGTTCTTTTGTGATTGGGTTACCTCACTCAGGAAGATAGTTTCTAGCTCCATCCATTTGCTTATGAATTTCATCAATTCATTCTTTATAATAGTTTTTGTATAAATGTACAACATTTTCTGTATACATTCCTCTGTTGAGGGATATCTGGGTTCTTTCCAGCTTCTGACTATTATAAATAAGGCTGCCATGAACATAATGGAGCATGTGACCTTATTACATGTTAGAGCATCTTCTGGGTATATGCCCAGGAGTGAAATAGCTAGGTCCTCAGGTAGTGCTATGTCCAATATTCTGAGGAACCACCAACCTGAATTCCAGAGTGGTTTTACCAGCTTGCAATCCCACCAGCAACAGAGTAGTGTTCCTCTTTCTCCACTTCTTCTCTAGCATTTGTTGTCCCCTGAGTTTTTAATCCTGGCCATTCTGATTGGTATGAGGTGGAATCTCAGTGCTGTTTTGATTTGCATTTCCCTGATAATTAAGAATGTTGAACATTTCTTTAGGTGTTTCTCAGCCATGTAGCATTCATCAGTTGAGAATTCTTTGTTTAATTATGTACCCCACTTTTTAATAGGGTTATTTGGCTCTCTGAATTCTAACTTCTTGAGTGCTTTGCATATATTGAATATTAGCCCTCTATCAGATATAGGATTGGTAAAAATCTTTTCCCAATCTGTTGGTTGCTGTTTTGTCCTATTGACAGTGTCCTTTGCCTTACAGAAACTGCAATTTTATGAGGTCCCACTTGTCAATTCTTGATCTTAGAGCATAATCTATTGGTGTTCTATTCAGGGAAATTTCCCCTGTGTCCATGTGCTCCAGGTTCTTCCACACATTCTCTTCTATTAGATTCAGTGTATCTGGTTTATGTGGAAGTCCTTGATCCACTGGGACTTGAGTTTTGTACAGGGATATAAGAATGGATCAATTTGCATCCTTCTACATATTGACTGCCAGTTGACCCAGCACCATTTGAGGAAAATGCTGTCTTTTTTCCATTGGATGGTTTTAGCTCCTTTGTCAAAGATCAAGTGACCATAGGTGTATGGGTTCATTTCTGGGTCTTCAATTCTATTCTATTGATCTTCCTGCCTGTCTCTGTATCAATACCATACAGCTTTTTTTTTTAATCTCTATTGTTCTGTAATAGAGTTGAGTTCAGGTATGGTGATTCCTCCAGGAGTTCTTTTATTGTTGAAAATAGTTTTCACTATCCTGGGTTTTTGTTATTCCAGATAAATTTGGAAATTGTTCTTTCTAATTCTATGAAGAATTGAATTGTAATTTTGATGGTGATTGCATTGAATCTGTAGAATGCTTTAGGCAAGATGGCCATTTTTATTATATGAACCCTGCCAATGCATGAGCATGGGAGATTTTTCCATCTTCTGAGATTTTCTTCAATTTCTTTCTTCAGAGACTTGAAATTCTTATCATAAACATCTTTCACTTGCTTGGTTAGAGTCACACCAACGCATTTTATAATATTTGTAGCTATTGTAAAGTGTGTCTTTTCCCTAATTTCTTTCTCAATGTCCTTATCCTTTGGGTATATGAAGGCTACAGATTTGTTTGAGTTAATTTTATATCCAGTGACTTTGCTGAAGGTGTTTGTCAGGCATAGATGTTCTCTGGTGGAATTTTTGGGGTCACTTAAGTATAATATCATATCATCTGCAAATAGTGATACTTTGATTTCCTCCTTTCCAATTTGAATTCCTTTCATCTCCTTTTGTTGTCTAATTGCTATGGCTAGGATTTCGAGAACTATATTGAACAGGTAGGGAGAGAGTAGACAGCCTTGTCTAGTCCCTGACTTTAGTGGGTTTGCTTCAAGTTTCTCTCCACTTAGTTTGATGTTGGCTACTGGTTTGCTATATATTGCTTTTATTATGTTTAGGTATGGACCTTGAAATCCTGATATTTCCAAGAATTTTATCCTGAAGAGATACTGGATTTTGTCAAATGTTTTCTCAGCATCTAATGAAATGGTAATGTGTTTTTTCTTTGATTTTGTTTATATAGTGTACTACATTGATGATTTCCAGATATTGAACCATCCCTGCATCCCTGGGATGAAGCCTACTTGATCCCATGGTGGATGCTTATTTTGATGTGTCCTTGAATTCAGTTGGCAAGAATTTTATTGAGTATTTTTGCATCAATATTCATAAGGGAAATTGGTCTAAAGTTCTCTTTCTTTGTGGGGTCTTTGTGTGGTTTAGGTATCAGAGTAATTGTAGCTTCATAAAACGAATTGGGTAGTGTTCCATCTGTTTCTATTTTGTGGAAGAGTTTGAAGAGAATTGGAATTAGGCCTTCATTGAACGTTTGATAGAATGCTGCATTGAATCCATCTGGACCTGGGCTTTTTTTGGTTGGGAGATTATTAATGATACTCCTATTTCTTTAGGGGTATGGGATTATTTAGATCATTTATCTGATCCTGATTTAACTTTGGTACCTAGTATCTGTCTAGAAAATTGACCATTTCCTCTAGATTATCCACTTTTGTTGAGTATAGACTTTTGTAGTAGGGTCTGATGATTTTTTTTGGATTTCCTCAGTATCTGTTGTTATGTCTTCCTTTTCATTTCTGATTTTGTTGATTTGGATACGTCTCTGGGCCTTCTGGTTACTTTGGCTAAGGGGTTATCGATCTTGTTGGTTTTTTTCAAAGACTCAGCTCCTAGTTTAGTTGATTCTTTGGATAGCTCTTTTTGTTTCTGCTTGGTTGATTTCAGCCCTGAGTTTATTTCCTGCAGTCTATTCCTCTTGGGTATATTTGCTTCTTTTTGTTCTAGAGTCTTTAGCTGTGCTGTTAAGCTGTTAGTGTATGCTCTTTCCAGTTTCTTTTTGGAGGCACTCAGAGCTATGAGCTATGAGGAAACTCTTAGCGCTGCTTTCATTGTATTCCATAAGTTTGGGTATGTTGTGCCTTCATTTTCATTAAATTCTAAGAAGTCTTTAATTTCTTTCTTTATTTCTTCCTTGACCAAGTTATCATTGAGTAGAATGATGTTCAGTTTCCGTGTATATGTGGGCTTTCTGTTGTTTTTGTTGTTACTGAAGAACAGCCTTGGACTGGGGTATCTGACAGGGAGCATGGAATTTTTCAATCTTCTTATATCTGCTAAGGTCTATTTTGTGACCCAGTATATGGTCAATTTGGAGAAGGTACCTTGAGGTGCTGAGAAGAAGGTATATTCTTTTGTTTTAGGATAAAATGTTCTATAGATATATGTCAAATTCATTTGATTCACAACTTCTGTTAGTTTCATTGTTTCTCTGTTTAGTGTGTTTCCTTGTTCTGTTCATTGATTAGAGTGGAGTGTTGAAGTCTCCGACTATTATTGTGTGGGGTGCAATGTGTGCTTTGAGCTTTAGTAAAGTTTCTTTTATGAATGTGGGTGCTCATATATGCGGAGCATATATGTTCAGAATTGAGAGTCCATCTTGGTAGATTTTTCCTTTGATGAGTATGAAGTGTCCTTCCTTATCTTTTTTGATTACTTTAGGTTGATAAGTCAATTTTATTTGATATTAGAATGGCTGCACCAGCTTGTTTCTTGGAATCATTTGCTTGCAAAATTGTTTTCCAGCCTTTTACTCTGAGGTAGTGTCTGTCTTTGTGACTAAGGTGAGTTTCCTGTATGCAGCAAAATGTTGGGTCCTACTTATGTATTCAGTCTGTTAATCTATGTTTTTTATTGGAGAATAGAGTCCATCGATATTGAGAGATATTAAGGAAAAGTGTTTGCTGCTTCATGTTACTTTTGTTATTAGAGGATGGAGTTATGTTTGTGTATCTCTCTTTTTGTTTTGTTAAAAGATGATTAATTTCTTGCTTTTTCTAGTGTGTAGTTTCCTTCCTTTTGTTGGCATTTTCCATTCATTATCCTTTGGAGGGCTGGGTTTGCAGAAAGCTATTGTGTAAATTTGTTTTTGTCAGGGAATACCTTGGTTTCTCCATCTATGGTAATTGAGAGTTTTGCTGGGTATAGTGTTTGCTGGGTATAGTATGGCATTTGTGCTCCCTTAGGGTCTATATAAGACATGCACATGATTTCTGGCTTTCATAGATTCTGGCAAGAAGTCTGGTGTAATTCTGATAGGTATTCCTTTATATGTTGTTACTTGACCTTTTTCCTTTACTACTTTTAAAATCCTTTCCTTATTTAGGACATTTGGTGTTTTATTTATTATGTGATGGGAGGAATTTCTTTTCTGGTTCTTGTATGTTCATGGGCGCCTCTTTCCTTAGGTTAGGGAAGTTTCCTTCAATAATTTTGTTGAAGATATTTACTGTCCCTTTAAGTTGGAAATTTTCACTCTCTTCTGTACCTATAATCCTTAGGTTTGGTCTTTTTATTTTGTCCTGGATTTCCTGAATATTCTGTTAGGTGCTTTTTGCGTTTTTCATTCTCTTTAACTGTTGTTTCAATGCTTTCTATGTTATCTTCTGCCTCTGAGATTCTCTCTTCTATCTCTTGTATTCTGTTATTGATACTTGTATCCATGACTCCTGACTTCTTTCTTAGGTTTTCTATGTCCAGAGCTGTTTCCTTTTGTGATTTCTTTACTGTTTCTACCTCCATTTTTAGATCCTAAATGGTTTTGTTCAATTCCTGCTCCTGTTTTGTTGTGTTTTCCTATAATTCTTTAAGGGCTTCTCCCCTGTTTACTTGTGTTCTCCTGTATTTCTTTAAGTGAGTTATTTATGATCTTCTTGAATCTCTCTATCAGCATCATGAGCTGTGATTTTTAAATCCAAATCTTGCTTTTCTGGTGTGTTGGGGTATACAGGACTTGCTGTTGTGGGAGAATTGTGTTCAGATGGTGCCATGTTGCCTGGATTTCTGTTGGTAACGTTCCTACATTTGCCTTTTGCCATCTGGTTATCTCTGGTGTTAGTTGGTCCTGCTGTCTTTGGAGGGTGCTTGTCCCTCCTGTGGGCCTGCAAACCTGTCTCAGCACACTTGGGTGACTGGCTCTTCCCTGCACAGAGTGCTATGGTGCTGCCCAGCTCCTGGGTGCAGGTAGAAGAGGGACTGACTCTGTCGCAGCTGTTCTGCTGCTCCTGATCCCTGCCTCCTAGCTGTACCTGCCTACTCAGTCACAGGAGAGAAGCTGGAGGTGACCTGACCTCCAAAACTGGGAGTCAATTCACTCCCTGCAAAGCAGTGCTCCCCTGGCAGGATCAGTGCACAAAGACCATGGTGATGCCAAGCCCCTGGGTGCAGGCAGAGCCCAGATGGACCCAGCTCTTCTCCTGATCTTGTTCACTGATTTCTGGGTGTACCTGCCTGCTCAGTCACTGGAGAGAAGATAGCCAAGGTGTGCCTCTTTTGCTTCCTCTTAGGACTCCTTCTTCTTATTGGGTTGCCATGTTCAGCCTCAATTAAGAGGGCTGTCACCTTGGCTTATTTTATCTTGTTTGGTTGTTGTCCCTTAGAGGCCTGTTTTTCCCCAAAAAGAGATAGGAGGAAGGATTTGAGGACAGGGGAAGTATCATGGAGCTGGGAGGAGTGGATGGAGCAAGGACAAACTGATCAGGTTGTATTGTATGACACCATATATTTCCCAATAGATAAATAAACTCCCAACTCAGACTCACCAAATGAGGACTACAGGGACTGAGACCCAGACACTTGTGTTTTGACAAACCCACCAGGTAATGCTGATGCAACTCCAAGTGTGAGAACTACCACTGTCAAATAAGGGGTCATGTGATGTTAATCTTCAGTGTTCAGTTAACTAGCTACCAACCATATCACCAGGCAACACACCACTGTATACAATAGTGAGGCGATTTCTGGAAAGGTTTTAATTGAGCATAGAATATAGACTTCATCGTTCTCTGAGCTTGTCTCCCATGCTGAATAAGGAGAGATTTGGAAAGCCTGCAATGCATCCCCCTCTAGATGGTGATCGGAGGTGCAATCTGACCACCTGCATTATTGCCTACCACTATACTTCCTCTACCATGTACTCCTTACCATGATGGAATGTACCCCCTTCAAACTTTTCTAAAATAAGCCTGTCTGCCTTTAACATACCTTTATTGGCTATTATGTCACCAGATTAAGAAGAGTGACTAATAAATTAGAACCAATGACACATATTTTATATACCAAATCTATCATTCACTAAATGTGGTCCTTGAGAAAAATCACCTTAATGTTTCAGATTTCAACTTCCTCAATCTTAAAGGTATGAAAAACTTAGAAATACTGTGTAAGATACAGATACTCTATGTTACTCAGAAATATCCTTAAAATAAGCTAGTCGTACTTAAAATGTAGGAAACATTCATACAAATTTTCTTCTGAATCTTTTCATGGATATAAGAATGTAAATACTGTGACATAAATCATGGAAAGTCAAATCATTCAGGTTTGACATAATCCAAAGGAAAATCTGTTTCCGATTCTATAAATGCCCATAAAGAACATGCTCAAATCAGCTCTTAATTTTTTCTGATGCATTTAAAAATGTGATTTCAAGTATTATTAGCAAGACAAGGTTGTGGTGGTTTGAATATGCTTAACCAAGGAAGTGACACTTGGGAGCTGTGGCCTTTTTGCAATAGGTGTGGCCTTTTTGGAAGACGTGGAGGTGGGCTTTCAGACCCTATTCCTAGTTGCCTGGGAAAAGTGTTTTCTGTTTGCCTTCAGAACAAGGTGTTCTCTTCCCACACTATTTCTGCCTGGACACTGCCATGATTCTTTCCATGATGATAATGGACTGAACTTCCAAAACTGTAGGGCAGCACCAATTAAATGTTTTCCTTTATAAAAGTAACCTTGGTCACAGTGTCTCTTCACAGCAATAGAAACTCTAGGACAGAGGAACCAAAGCACCCTCATTTAAGTCCTCCTTCTTGAGCTTCCTGTGCTGGGTGAATTGTAAATTGTTTATTTTGAGCTTTGGGGCTAACATCCACTTATCAGTGAGTGTATACCATGTACATTCTTTTGTGATTAGGTTACCTAACTTAGGATGACACTTTATAGTTTCATCCATTTGCCTAAGAATTTCATGAATTCATTGTTTTTAATAGCTGAATAGTACTCCATTGTGCATATATACCACAGTTTCTGTATCCATTTCTCTTTTGAAGGACATCTGGGTTCTTTGCAGAACAAAATATTCACAGGAACAATAAAGGAGACAAAGTATGGAACAGAGACTGAAGGAAAGGCCACCTAGAGACTGCCAAACCTGGGGATTCATCCTATAAACAGTCACCAAACCCCAACACTACTATGAACAAAAAGAAGTGTATACCAAAAGGAGCATGCCATGGTTGTCTCTGGAGAGGCCCTGCCAGAGCCTTACAAATACAGAAGCAGATGCTACCAGCCAACCATTGGTCTGGATGTGGGGTCCCCAATGGAGGAGTTGGAGGGTGGTCTGGAGGAGGTGAAGGGGTTTACAGCCCCATGGGAAGAACAAAGATGTCAATCAACCAGATGCCCCAGGACTCCCAGGGACTAAACCATCAAACAAGGAGTACACATGGTTCCAGCCAAAAATGTGGCAGGGGAATGGCTTGTTGGGCATCAGTGGAAGGAGTGGTCCTTGGCCAGGTGAAGGCTCAGTAGATGCCCCAACAAAGGGAAAGCAAGGCAGGGAGGTGAGAGTGGGTCCAGTGGAGGGGCATATACTTGGAAGCAGGGGTTGGGAGGAGGGGTTGGGGTTCTTTGGGGAGGGGGGAAATCGGAAAAGGTTTTACCATTAGAAATGTAAATGAAGATAATATTCAATAAATAAAATTTTTAAAATGTGGAAACAACAACAACAAAGAAACCTTAAGACAAAGATCATCATCTCTTACAAGCAGGCCTGGGTTTTCTTATTCAAAACTGTGCTGCTGACCTGTGCTGTTCTCTCTCTCTCTCTCTCTCTCTCTCTCTCTCTCTCTCTCTCTTTCTCTCTCTCTCTCTCGCGCGCGCGCTCTTTCGTGAAGTTTGCTTTTTTAATACAAGAATTATTCTAAACTAAGGAAACCACATGTGGCTGCCCACAATGTATCCCAAGTGAGCTTTCTATTTTCTGTCTTCTTTTCTTTGGAGAAAAGACATTATTGTCATGGAGATGAACAATTTGCAAGGGAAAATGTTGTAGAATGTTATCCCTGAACATAGTCGCATATGTAGTAAGATTGGAAATAAAAAAAATATTCCAGAATGTTATTTCACCATGTTTCAAATATCAGGGAAACACACACTAAATGCTTTCTAACCCTAGGGACCTGGAGCCAGGTTCTATATTTGTTGCTGTTAGTTAGGTTTAGAGAGTACGGTAACACAGAAGGCAGGGTCAATATGACTCACACTCAGGGACCATGCTCATATATCCTGTGCTCTCTGTCATAAGAGATTTTTTATAATCACTCTTAATTTGGTATCTCATAAGAGTTGCCAACAGAGAATTAAACTCAGGCAAACTTGCTTTTTAACCAGTACAGCCAATATGCCATGCCAGTTCTAAATTCCTATTTCATTTTTAAAAACTAACTCCACAGTTTATCAGTCTCTAAAGGATACAAAATACAGTTTCTGAATAGATACTGGGAACACATTTTCGTGGTCTATAAGTGTTCATAGGCAACATCTTCACCAATATTTTCACATCTGAGATATCTCCCTCCTCTTCTTTCTGGCCCACTATGTCTGTTTTGATGGTTGTCATTTGCTCTCCAACATGAAACACCCTGATGAAGGCACAAATAATGAACACTAGCAATTGACACATACTTAGAAACCCTTAAAGAGCAATGAAAATACAATTCTGCCCACACCACAGTTTGATCTAGCTCTTCTTGTTTGGTGTTGCCATACAATAGAGGTGTCCTTCGAGAAACTAGAATTATCAGATCTATTATCTTCTAAATATGACTTACAGGCTCACTTTGAGCACCAGCATTAAGATGGTTAAAAAGAAAGCATTTGAAGCAGTCTATTTGTTTCATCATCACCTAGGCTTCTTGTCTCTGCTAGGGACTAATTACAAGACTCTGTGGGTTAACTGCAAAGGGAAGTAAACAAGGTTCCAGGCAAAGTGACAACTGAGTATCAACATGTTAGCATAGGTAAACTCTGATATAAAAACATACTAGTTAAATGTCTCTTCTAAATAAGGAAAAAAATTAAATATTAAAGAAAGATCTGGGGACAGAGCTCATGGGGAGGACCTGCTAATAAACACAATGCCCTGGATTCAATCTCTAACATCACAGAGGCATTGTTAAAAATTATCAGATCTCTAAAAAAATATTATAAATACTCATAATGTAACGGGCGGACCAAAATCCCAGTGAGGGGAATAATTTAGGAAGTTATGGATTTTGTTTGATGTTTGTTCTGTTTTGCTTTTGCAAAATCGCTGCTTATAACAATAATAACACAAGGGAATTAGTTCAAATATGAGGCTTTTTGAGGAGTCTGAGTTTCGGTATAAAGATTTTTAAAACTAGAATTTCTAACTCTTTTTGGTACAGGTTAGGACACTGAAGCCCAAGAGAATTGAGGTGACAAGCCATGAAACATAATGTTAAAAAGTGAAAAATATCTCCTCAATAGCCTGCTGTCAAGAGGGTCACCTGAGACAAAAGAAAGGCAGAAGAAACTTCATTTTCTTTTTACCTCTTATGCTGCAGGTTTAGAGATGATCACATATACACCTGGCGTGGTGTGAGAGAAAATATGTATTCAAGAGAATGTGCTCTGGGCAAGCAAATAGATTAAGGCAGACCCATATCGTCTTCAAATGCAGGGCTCCAGTTGTAAGCTGGCCCACTCTTCTGTATCTCTCATGGGGTAAATTTCCATCCTTGGGGGCCACGCTATAAGGACTTATTTTAACAAGTTTAAAGTAAAGAATTCTAATGATACCCACCTTGAGTTTTCTCTGTGTCTTTATGAATTTCCAACTGTTTATCTATCTCAAGAGAATTTTAGTTATGGATTTTGTTTGTTGTTTGTTCTTGTAAAATTCAAGAGAATTTTATAAATTTATCCCCTAAAATTAATTATCCTTATTTGGATTCCTGATTCCTGATGCCTGATATCACAGTTGCCTCTAAAATATAACCTATATTATAACTCTATAATGTCAATGGAAGTCAATTTCAGAATGTCAACAGGAGTACTCACAGCTGAATGGATATTTTGTCTTAAAGACAGAAACAATGTGTGATTTATCTTTAACCCTGAGGTGTGTTTCCTGTATGCAGCAAAATGTAGGGTCCTGTTTATGTATCCAGTCGGTTAGTCTATGTCTTTTTACCGGGGCATTGAGTTCATTGATGTTAAGAGATATTAAGGAATAGTGATTGTTACTTCCTGTCATTTTTGATGTTATTTTTTAAATTTGATGGGTTGTCTTCTTTTGGGTTTGATGAAAGGTTACTATCTTGCTTTTTCCAGGGTGAAGTTTCCCTCCTTGTATTGGTGTTTTCCTCCTATTATCCTTTGTAGGGCTGGGTTTGTGGATAGATATTGAGTAAACTTGGTTTTGTCATGGAATATCTTAGTTCCTCCATCTATGGGGATTGAGAGGTTTGCTGGCTATAGTAGTTTTGGCTGACATTTGTGTTCTCTTAGACCGTGCATGAGATCTGCCCAGAATCTTCTAGCTTTCATAGTCTCAGGTGAAAAGTCTGCTGTGATTCTGATAGGTCTTCCTTTATATGTTACTTGGCCTTTTTCTCTTATTGCCTTTAATATTCTTTCTTCATTTAGTACATTTGGTGTTTGGATTATTATGTGACAGGGGGTATTTCTGTTCTGGTCCAGTCTGTTTGGAGTTCTGTAGGCTTCTTGTATATTTATGGGCATCTCTCTCTTTAGGTTAGGGAAGTCCTCTTCCATAATTTTATTGAAGATATTTGCTGGCCCTTTAAGTTGTAAATCTTCACTATCATCTATGCCTATAATCCTTAGGTTTGGTCTTCTCATTGTGTCCTGGAATTCCTGGATATTTTGGGTTACAAGCTTTTTGCATTTTGCATTTTCTTTAACTGTTGAGTCCATGGTTTCTATGGTATCTTCAGCTCTGAGATTCTTTCTTCTATGTCTTGTATTCTGTTGTTGATATTTGCATCTATGTCCCCTGATTTCTTCCCAAGGTTTTCTATCTCCAAAGTTGTCTCCCTTTGGTATTTCTTAGTTGTTTCTACTTCTGATTTTAGATCCTGGATGGTTTTGCTTAGCTCCTTCACTTGCTTGTTTGTGCTTTCCTGTAATTCTTTAAGAGCTTTTTGTGTTTCCTCTTTCATGACCTCAGCCTGTTGACCAAAGTTCTCCTGTATTTCTTTAAGTGATTTTTGCATTTACTCCTTATTGGCTTTTGTATTCTCCTGAAATTATTTCAGTAATTTTTGTGTTTCCCTTGTAAGGGCTTCTAACTTTTGATCCATTTTCTCCTGAATTTCTTTAAGTATGTCCTTCATGTGTTCCTGTACCAGCATCATGACCAGAGATTTTAAATCCAAATCTTGTTTTACTGGTGTGATGGGGTATCCAGGACATGCTTTTAAAGGAGAATTGGGTTCAGATGCTGCCATATTGCCTTGATTTCTGTTAGTGACGTTCCTGCGTTTGCCTTTTGCCATCTAGTTCTCACTGGTGTTAGTTGGTCTTTTCAATGCTGGACTCACCAGTGCAAGCTGCCTCTTCCCAGGTGGCCTCTGGTGCACAGCTGACCTCCTGCACTGCCTGGAGATAGGGTGCTGTGGCCCAAGCTGTTCAGATCCCAAATCAGACACCTGAAGGCTCCTGCAGGGGCCTGCTAGACTTACCATAGCACACTGACACCTCCCAGCTGGCCTCCCGGATGCCCCTCTTGCCTCTTGCAGGACCTGGAGATGTGGTGTTGCAGCCCAGGATGTTCTGGATCCCTAAGCAGAAATCTGAAGGCTCCTGCCAGAGGCCTCAGGAGTGGCACCTAAGCTCCATGCTGGAGCAAGCTGTGTGCTCCCAGTCTGCTTCCAGGTACACACCAGGCCTCTTGCACTTCCTGGAAACCGAGTGCTGTGGCCCAGGCTGTTCAGATCCTGAAGCAGACACCTGA
Organism: Apodemus sylvaticus; assembly: GCF_947179515.1. NCBI lineage: Eukaryota > Metazoa > Chordata > Mammalia > Rodentia > Muridae > Apodemus > Apodemus sylvaticus. The sequence goes on along the minus strand of NC_067475.1, from coordinate 92,835,724 downwards.
AGGCTCCTGCAGGGGCCTGCTGGACTCACCAGAGCACACTGACTCCTCCCCCTGGCCTCCCGGGTCAACAATGTGTGATTTAAATAAAAATGTATTATATAGTAGATGTTTATAAGGAGTATTGTATTAATGGCATTTAATATATAGGTGACATATTTTTCCAAAGCCTAAAGTTTTTGAACATTTTATGACACTGAAAATTACTTCATATTCATTTATTTAATGAAAGGTATATATTTATTTAATAAAAAGGTATGTATTTCATATATTATTCTCATGATATAGGGCTACTTTAACTACTGAATTCATTGCAATTGAAAGCAGAGATTGAAAATGCTAATCTGGGAAGTAAATTGCCAACAGTACATCTAGGTCAGAGTCAAACAGGGTGTATGTAGCTTGAACCCACACCAGAAAGTTGTGTCTTTTCCTTAGCAGCTAAAATTCTCTCTTTTAAAATCAAATAACACAGTAGTAAAGAGAACAAAGATAAACAAAAAAAATCAATCTTCCACAGAATATAGGCTGAAGAGTAGAGAATTAAAGGCAAATGTTTAGCAAATTTTATTGAAGAAAAGCAAATATACTTTGTTTTCAAAAATGTGTTCTTGAACTTAAAATTAGCTTCACCTAATTGCAGCACCTCAATTATTAAAGCTTCTCTCATTTCCTAATCATTGTTTTTATTAAGGCCATCCATTTAACATTTGGAATCAGCTTCTTATTGTATTTGTCCCATTTACTGACTGTCAGCAACCAGCAACAACACCTCTGTTCTCTGATGTCAGAGACCTTGCTAGTTTCATGAACAGGTAGGTATATCCTAGGGCCCAGAACAGTGCCTGGAACCTTGTGGGAGCTCCATTAATTTTTCAAAAATTAATAATTGAAGTCCCAGACGAGGCTGAAATGTAGAACCTGGAAGAGGATTAGGACTCCAGTAGTACAGGCAAAATAGAAAACATACCATATCTTAATGCAAAGAACTCTATTCTCAACTGAACTCTATTCTTCCTAAAAGAACAGGGTTGGTTTTTTTTTTTTTTTTTTTTTTTGGCATACATGTGATGATGTGCATATATACCTGAGTTTTATATGCATGTATTTGTATGATATATATTCACATGTATGTGCATGTACCTGTCCATGCACAAATGTTCAAAGGAGGATGTCAGGTATCCTGCTCTGTCACTCTTCAGTTTATTCCATTGAGTCAATATCTCTCATGGAATATGAGCTAGGCTGGTGATGATCCTGTATCCATCCTCCACAGTGCTAGGGCTACTATACAGCAAAGCTCTAGACTTTTCATGTGGGTTCTGGCATCTGAACTTAGTTACTCATGCTGAGTGTCAAAATCATCATAAGGGTTATTGTTATCAAGATGCAATTCAGAAGCGAACACAAGAAAAGCTCTCTCCTTCCTCTTCATTTACCTTATAGAAAAGCATACATTTACAGAATGAATCTTGCCCTCTTGGTATCAGGATGACATTGTTGATCATAGAAGAGAGCTTTAAACACATCCAGACTAGTTGAAGACATCACAGATAGCACACTTTACCAGTTAGCCTGTATGTACTATTTACCTACCTTTCTACATAATGCCAACTCTTCTAGACTCAAGACTCTATGTTTTTCAATTTCCCATGAACTTTATTGTTCTTTCAAAAAGATGCTGTGCATAAGTTATCTTTCAAAACACAAACTTGAAATTTACTTATTTCTCCATAGGTTTCCCCTATATGTGCATAAAATATGCTAATATACATGTTTATTTTCTCTTATTATTTTACTTTTGTTACAAGAAGTCCCAAATAGAACCTAAGTAGGTCAGAAAGAAATTCCTTTTCTCTTTCTACAAAGGGCTAGTTTTCTAAATAAGATTGTTATGAAGCCACATGTATTATATTAATATTTTCATGCCATGGACTAATTTCTAGAAAGTCATTGAGTCATAGGTTCCACTGGGAAATAAGGTGATAGCATTTCGTACGATTTTGACTATAGTTAGCATAATATACATAGATTACCTGTTTCATTGCCTGACACATAATTAGGGTTCAATGTACATAACTATTATCATTAAGTTCTTCATTAATAATAGTCATGACAAACAAATGAAAAGATTTTCCAATCATTATTATAAAAAAGAGCAAAAACAATGAAGCCCCTAAAGTTTCATTGATATTTGGCAATGCTTAATTTCTTTTAAGATTCAGATATTAGATCTGAGAGTCTAAGATTGACCTTAGTTTCACTGTTAACTTGATACAACCAGGAAAAAGGACTTTCAGGTGAAGAATTGCTTCAGTCAGGTTTCTGAGATAGTTTCTTGATTGCTACTTGAAGTAGCAGAGCCCAAGCCACAGTGAGTAGTGCCATCTTCCTTGCACAGGCCTGGACTGTAGAAGGAAGTTTGCTGAGAAAACAGTGTTCCTTCATGGTTTATCGTTCCTGCCTCCAGGTTCCTGCCTTTATTTCCTTCAGTGAGTTGCTGTATCCTGTAGCACGGTGTTTTATCACAGCAACATACAAGCCAACAAGAACTGGAATCAAGCTTCTCAAAACTTTTAGCAATTATACAAAGTGATGGTTTTCACGGTATTCCCATGCTTTGGGGTCATTGTCTTTTGCTTGTGTCTACTATCTCACTAGGAAGTGAACCTAGGTCCTTGAGCTTGTAAGACTTTGGTAGAAGGATTTTATTTTAGGAACTGATAGTTCAGGTGGTAAAATCCTGATATCAAATTATCTTAGAATTTTTGAACATTGTAGGATTAATTTATGGTTTATAAATCAGAGTCCTTAAGAAAAGCCAAAAATAGAAAAGGGTTTATATCTGTCTTTACTTATTTTATAGGCACAATTTTAATCAGAAATGTTAGAAATTTTTCAAAATGATGATATTTCATCTATCAATCATTTTCCAAGGGTCGTCTTATATTCCAAGACTATCATTTTTATTCATAGTGAATCTAAATCTCTTCCTTTCATTGTTTGGATGTCAGGATCTGTCACCTTTCCCATAAACAAAATTGATTCTAGAAAAGAAAGAAAAAACAATTAGAAATTCCTGGAGGAAAAGATATTAACTATTTTCTTCATGATTTAACAATCCTTTACTCATTCTTCTGATGTCAGGACCCTCGCCTTTGCCTGAAACACTTTGACCATTATTAATCATTTTGGTAGTTTGAGAAGGGAGTAAAACCCTACAACAGTTTATCATGGAAATTGCCTTAGTTTTGTCTTCCAGAAGAGCTTTTCTAAACATAGAGCCCAGTCAGGCAATCACAGCATAATAAAATGGTGATGAGCACAGTACAGCTTCAAGTTTGAAGAATTGGCAGTCATTTTTTTTATGCACAGAATATGAGCCTCAGGGTTAAAAGTGCAGTTTCCCAGACTTCCTTCAGTGCTGAATCAAAGCGTACTTCACTGCTAAAGACAATATTTTCATATTGCTAGTACTTTCACGGGCTCACCAAAACAATATAGCATTGAACGCAAATGCAAACACCTGGTTCCATGCATTCTATGTCTGGCAGTGATGTGGAATAAAGAACAAGATGACAGAGCAGGAATTAATGATGCGTCAAACCCATTCACCTTGCATTTAACCTGGGAAAGGGAAGTGGCCGAGGGTCAATGACAGGCTGCCATAAGCCTCTTAATTGCGGGTGTAGTGAAGGTTAATTTTGAAAGTGGAAAAATAAATTTTGTTTAAGTTAAGCTAATTAAAGCAATTTGATATATTTGAAATGACAGCAGGAATGTTCTATGCTTAGTTAACTCCTTACTATTCAATCAAGTGACAGGGACATGAATTTGAAGAGAGTGGAAAGGGTTGTAAGGGTAGGATGTATATATAGGAGGGATTGGAGATAGGAAGGGGCATGAAGAAATATAGTAATTATATAATAATCTCAAAAGAGGGATACAGATGTAGTCTTAAGGGAGCTAGTAACATGGATAGAGAGACAATCTTCAATTGATGGTTTTCTTTTTATTTTTCTTCAAAATCCCAAAATTATGTCAAGAACAAGAAAGAAAATGAACACACAGTATTTTGATAAAGGAGGATGTGCCTTTCCCAGGATGGCGAATGCATTCAGCCCTGGTAGGAAGCATCAGTGCTTTGGGTTTTCATAATGCTCTAGCATAAAATACTTCTCAGAAGCTTGAAGTGATTCAAGGCCATTTTATAGGTTAAAAAAAAAAGATCATTTAGAATTTGGATTCTGCCTTGTTCAACATTTCACAAATGCTCTTGGTCCCAGTGTTTTCCGTCTCCCTAATTCATCACAGAGAACTGTACTTTTAATGGAGTCTTGACATACCCATCGCTAGTCACTACTGAGTTCTAGGAGTTAGTGAAATGTCCCTTGAACAACAGAGCAACAGGTGGAGAGGAGCAAGAGTCAATACCATTTTTGTTTTCTCTCCTTCTTATATACGTGTCCATTACACTTCAGTTAAATGTTCACTTCAGCTCTCCATCACATGGAAGCCATTCAGAACTCCTACTATGAAATCCACAACATCACCATGTAGCTAGATTCTAAGATTTAGTCATTAATATTGTTCAAGCTTATTATTCCTTAGCTCAAGTCCAGAATTCTAAGTGCAATAATTTTTTTTGGGGGGGGGGATAAGGTTTAAAACTGTAGGTTTGAAAACTGTGACTCACTGCTTCAAACATGGCACACTTCATGTCCTGTCTAATAATTTCATCTGGAAATCTATACAGCTGGTATATGCCCTGAGTTTAAGAAAACAAGTGAGTTACTTATCTCATATAACTTTAACAGCTGCAGATAAATACACTACAATTTACAAACTCTTTACAATGAAAATCCAAATAGCACACAGAGGTTTTGCAAGAGGAGTATTTGATAAAAATAAAAATTTAAATCCAGGTAAATATTGGTTATACAAATCTACAGTAATCTGTCTCCATACTTCAAAAATGTCAACTAAATATACTTTCTGTAAAGCTTAAAGCCACTTCCTGATCTTCCAAGTCAACATCTCATTGCTATGTGAAGTTCATTTATTGGAGAGAAAAATAAACAGATCACAAGAAGGATACTACTTTGAGAAAATAGGCTTTCATAAATGGAGAGAAATTTGAAGCAATCCCACTAAAATTAGGGACTAGACAAGACTGTCCACTCTCTCCCTAACTGTTCAATATAGTACTTGAAGTCCTGACAGAGCAATTAGACAACAAAAGGAGGTCAAGGGGATGCAAATTGGAAAGAAAGAAATTAAAATATAACTATTTGCAAGTGATATGATAGTATGTGTAACTGACCCTAAAAATTCCACCAGAGAACACCTAACCTGGTAAACAACTTCAGCAAAGTGGTGGGATATAAAATTAACTCAAACAAATCAGTGGCTTTCCTCTACTCAAAGGATAAGCAAGCTGAGAAAGAAATTAGGGAAAGAACACCTTTCAAATAGTCACTAGTAATATAAAATATCTTGGTGTGACTCTAATTAAGGGAGGGGATAAAGAGACAAAGCCTGGAGCATAAACTGAAAGAAAGAGACCATCCAGAGCTGTCCCCACATGGGGATCCATCCCATATACAGTACCAAACCCAGACACTAGTGTGGATCCCAACAAGTGCTTGCTGACAGGAGCCTTATATAGCTGTCTCCTGAGAGGCTTTGCCAGTGCCTGACAAATACAGAAGTGGAGTCTCACAGCCAACCATTGGACTGAGCACAGGTCCTCAATGGAGGAGCTAGAGAAAGGACCCAAGATGCTCTCAGCACCATAGGAGAAACAATATTATGAACCAACCAATACCCCCAGAGCTTCCAGGGACTAAACTACCAACCAAAGAATACACATGGAGGGACCCATGGCTCCAGCTGCATATGTAGGGGAGGATGGCCTTGTTGGACATCAAAGGGAGAAGAGGCCCTTGGCTTGAGAAAGCTCAATGCCCCAGTAGTGGGGAATACCAGGACAAGGAAGCAGGAATGGGTGGGTTAGTGAGGGGGAATAGGTGGTTTTCAGAGAGGAAACAAGGAAAGGCGGTAACATTTGAAATATAAAGTATATAATAAAAACCTGAAAAAATTCTTTTATGTGCATTAGTCGTTGCTTACATGTATGTCTATGCTCTCTCTCTCTTTCTCTCTCTCTCTCTCTCTGTGTGTGTGTGTGTGTGTGTGTGTGTGTGTGTGTGTGTGTGTGTGTGTGTGTGTGAGTGTGTATGTGTGTACCAGAAAAAACGAAGTGTGTGTATTCTGGGAACTGAACCCATTTCCTCTACAAGAACACTAACTGCTTATGGTCACGAAATAATCTCTTCAGTCCTGTTCTAAGTTTTATATCACAATTCAGACCTCCTAGGAAGTAAAGGAGGGCATTTATACTAAGCAATATTTTAAAGGAATAACCCTATTCCAAAAGCTTCATTACAATTATGATCATAGAAATTGCCACTAAGGAACTAATCGCTAAACGTTATCACAAATGAACAAGTAGATGGATTATTTTAGGTTTGAAAATTTCACTACTGCAATACAGGATGAAATTACATGGCCTTAGAACAAATCATCAATTTAGAAAATAAAATCAAACATTATGAGCCTAAATTTCATTTACATATTTGCTTTGGCCCAATGTAAACTCAATCATATATTTTCTGTTATCCATATTCAACCATTCTATACACTAATTATAAAAAATTATTATTATTCAATTGTTTAAGACGTATAGGTCAAACAGCATATTCAGAATATATTTTAATCCCAAAACATCCACTACTGGAACTAAAATTATTTTAATACAATCTCAATAATTTTATGTCTGTTCCAAAACTCTAACACTAAACATTTTTGAAACAGCACTACACTAAGGATAGTGTAACAAATTCAAAACCTCTAATTAACATAACTAGTTCACATTCTCATATTAACTCTACCTCTTTTCCCTCAACCAATTTTACAGAATCTTTTCAATTATTTGTCCTCCATTTATTACTATTTGTTTGTTGATTTATTTTTTAGTGATTCTTACATAGTTCTAAGCAAGATGTTATAAGCCTTAAGTGTTTTATAAATATTCATATTTTAAAGCATGAAATGGTTAAGGTAATTTAGGATAATTAAACAACATTAATTGACTTAATTGAGCTTGAATATGCACAGAGGTCTGATCCCATGACCTCAGGGTCAATGTGTAGGGCTACTGCCATGCTCTGGCTAAATCAAGTATGCTCTGCTTCCCTGTGTTGTGTGACTCTCATAGGATACTGCTGTTGTAGTCCTGAGGATACCCTGAAGATGGCTTCCCCAGGGCTTTCACACTCTGGCAGATCTTTTCCTAAGAGCAAGTGTTGACAATCTCTCCTAACAACCTGGATTTCTATATTCTGACATTGTATCAAATGGTCATGCATTCTATCATTACTGTATCCTATTCACACTTCTCTGAATCTTGTTTGGGGAGGGGACATAATGTGTGGCCCCACTCTCATTCTCAGAAGTTCCATGAGTCATTCTTCTTATAACTCCGCGATTCCCAATATCCTCCCCCATTGTATCATTAGGGCAAGCTAAGCTCACTTCTCCCTCTGCCTATTTTTAACTGTACGGTGCTAGAAAAGCTATACTTTCTATCTCTGAGGTTCTAAATCCTTATGAACCAAATCTCCAACTGCTGGGGGAGATGTTAGCTTAATACATGCGGAAACTTTCCAGAAGCCATATTCTCACAACCTTATTTCAGACTCTCATCATATCTCACAATAGTATACCTGATGTACAAAGTGCCTATTGAAAGAAAATAAGATTTTATATATGTGTATACCAACTGATAGATTAATTTAAGACCTGCAAAGACCTGCAAAGAAATGTCATAAGGAGGTACCTGTTTGGATGTGCTTCATGATAAACAGAAATGGATGATTTGCTAGAAATTGAGTTTGAGTCAAACTCATGATTGCAGGGATGTTTATGCCTATGAATAAAAGATGGCAGACATTTAGATGTTTACACAAAAGAAATCCATAACAGAAATACATTACAATTTTATAGACAAAAGCAATTTGATATAATGTACCTTAAACACAAAGAAATTTGTAATTAATTTTAAACCGTCATGCACAGGATTAAATATTCAACCATTCATGAATTCATTCTGATATCACATTTATGTTCAATGAGGAAGAACACCAAATAGTAGATTCAATTTAGTGAAAGAAATGAAAAATGTCATATTCTCAATAGTAATTTTCTGTCCACTCTTTACATTACATGATCTAGTCTTAAAACGCTTCACTTTTTAATTCCTTTCCAGACCTCTTTGCGCTTCATTGTTGTATTTCAGGCTGTGAGAATTTCATCTGAGTTTAAAACTATTTATTTTGTAACTACATTGCCAGAATTATTCTGTGAGCCTAGAGGTTCTAGTATATATATGAAAATATATATATATATTTGAAATTTTTATTATAAAACTAGGAGCAGATATTTGCTATTTTACAATTACTTGATACAATGATAAACCAAAATATTTCAGCTTATGTAGAGTTTGTCAATAATGTGAAAATTTTCAGTGGTCGGACAGTGTTTTCTAGATTAAACATTTTTACACCCATCTCAGGTTCTCTTCAACTTAGTTCTGATTCACTGACTCAGAGCAAGACCTGAGAATGGCAATTTCTGTGTAGTGCTGATGTGATGCCCTTGCTTCCCATCTCCAGACTGCATTCCTAGTCTCACGGTAAACTGAAACTTAGTCTCAATGGTCCTCTAAAATTTTGTGCAGACCCAAAGACAATTTATGTGTGTGTGTGTGTGTGTGTGTGTGTGTGTGTGTGTGTGTGTATACAAAATGGAAAAACATATAATCTTACTAAAATGTCATGAATGATACTCTTATATACAGAATAATCATGATAATTCCACACAAAGCACCAGCGGATATAAGTTCACATCTAAACTCCTGAGAAAATCAGAAAAGTAAAGTCAATTTTACTTTCATTTCCATTTTTAGTGAATATTTTTTTTGTTCCCCCTTGTTCCTGAACAACCCCAGAGCACATTCTTCAAAGTCAGATTCTCAGGCTATTCTGGGGCATGATTCATCAGGATATCTGACAACTCCTATTACTATCTCCTAATGAGATGGAGAATTCTAGCTTTACAATGAAAGGCAGTGTGCAATAGCCAAATGACTTTGAGCTTAAAACCAGGGAACCTGATATCAGTTCAAACTCAGTCAATTAACAGCATGACCCCAGGCAAGCAACTTTACATCTCTAGGGCTTTTCCTTCACTAATATAATTAGAGAATTGTTCAGTAGCTGATGAGAATTCATTCCGTATCATGTAAAGTCAGATGAAATTTTGAGTTCATGAGCATTAACCTCATCTGAAAACATAGTTCTGGTTTATCTAAGGACTGACAAAGTCCATGCCCTGCAATTTGTGTTTCTTGAGCATAGTAATGCAACTTTCTTCAAGAAATGACAGACTGGTAAAGATAGCTCACTGTGTCCCATCTAAATGTCAAATTCATAGTACTATGCAGTACTGTGAACTAATAAGGAAATTATTAAGTAGATATAATTGATAGTATTTGGCAAGAATACCCTTTAAATGATGAACATTTTAAAGCATTAATTAAAGTCCAAGTCATATGGGAAAGGTAAAACAGACTTATGAAGAAACCACTGATTCTTTTTATTATTATTATTTCTGCTTGATTTCAAAGCTTTCCATCAGTTGCCTTTGCAAGTACTATTTACACATAGCAAACAGGTTATTCAAAATACCATTTACTTAATGAAGTGCAGTAGAGAGGTTATTCTTAACCTCAAATGTAGCCACCTGGTGAGTTCAGAGAGCGAGAGTCTGCCAGAGTAGGTCTGGAATGAGACTTGAAATTCTGCATTTTTATGAAGTTTCTAAACTAGTTTGTAAAGCTCTTGCTGCCAGTGTGCATATGCAGTATTAAGGGCAGGGTGCAAGTCACATTCTGGTACTTGCTCTGCTTGGATGTATATGAGATCTCTTAGGGAAACTTAAAATCTTAGAGCTTGGGTCTCCTCTACAGAAACACAGATTTAATTATTTTAAAGCTCTCTCTGGGTATAGATTTGTTTTAAAAAAAAAAAAATCCCAAGTGATTCTAATGGACAGCTAAGTATTTTAACTACCACTGAGATAATAAAAACAATGAAATTAAAAAGGTGATCACTAAGTCAATGTAATTAAGAATAATATTAAAGAGGAAAGTGATACTGAGCAGTCTTAACCAGGATGACTCCAGAGCTGAGTCCTGACATTTTCTCTCAAGAGCCTATGTGCTATTTAGGAGTATTTCCAATCTGCAGATGAGATAATATCAATAGTTAAAGCTCATTTTACCATCAAATCCTTTCCTTTTGCATTGTGCTCAAAGGAAGAGATGGATGTACAAACACACGCGCACCGTCCTCTTCCATTGTGAATAGAGAAACAAGAGAAAAAGAGAGACGAGAAGGTGCAGAAGACCCCAGTCTCCACGCTGCTCACCACCCTTCCTCCTTGTTTCTTGAGAGCTCATTTGCTTTACCTGCGGATGCTGCAGCTTCGCTTCCATCTTCGTTTATCTCAAAGAAAACTTTCTGCATGACTCTCGAGACATACACTTCAGATGAGTCTGTTGGAAACATGACAGATCCTTCGACAGTTAAAATCAAAGTCTTTGCTATTAAGTCCTCAAGCAATTACATGTTCAAATACACAGGAACAGGCATTCAACAAATGAACTCTCTCCAATTTAGTCAGTTTTCTGGTGATAAAGATGCCTAAGCTTTACTATAAAAGTCATGAAATAGATAGACAAATAGGAAAAGTTTGCCCAGACATGAAAGGTGTGACCCTCAAATCAGGCATCCCACAGTAAGGAAGATTTGAATGGACATGGGGGTTCCCCATTTCACCATGATCTAGAGAAATAATGAAAAAGCAACCTCAAAGTCAACTTGTCTTTTAAATTGCATATTCAGTTCTGATCTAATGTTAAACCAATATTTACTTTCCTACAATACAAGTTAGGTCATAAAAGTCTAAAATGCCTTTCTGTCAACTTTAAGTGAAATCATTTTGGAGCTGTGCATTTTGAAAGCCTAGTAAATGTTTTCGTGTAAGACAGAGTCTTGCAGTATTTGCTCTGCTATGCCTGAGTGCTGAGGGGTCCTCTCCTGCCTACTGGCACAACTGACATGAAATGCTTCTGGCAAAGTGGTCTGTAAAGTTTATCTTGAAAAGTGAAGTCATGAGCCATGTACATTACAGTAAGTCAGCTTTGCAGCACCAGATATATCTAGCATAGCCACAGTCATCCCATGCATGTCTTAGAAACTGTCGGGTGCATAGCCACCACTCACTTCACTCAGTGGACATGAGTGTGCTCAGAAAGCTGTAACATGGAGAAAGGGGGAAGCCACAGTTTCAGTGTGGATTATCAAAATACCAGAGAGCCACTTTGAGTGAGACCTATCCAAATTCTCCAATAGTTCCCTGAAGTCGGATAAGAACTAATAGTTTGTGCAATTTGGGCAGGGGTGAAAATTTTCACCCAGATTTGTAGTGAAACTATTCCAAATGACTCCTAAATCATTTGGGTAATCTACATGGTCTTATACATATAGGCCTTACCTATAAGGCTTGCCAGTGAGGATCCCCCAGCATGCAATAAGGATACATGCTACACTATGTTCATAGCAGCCCTATTTATAATAGCCAGAAGCTGGAAAGAAAACAGATGTCCCTCAATGGAGGAATGGGTAAAAAAAAATGTGGTTATATGTACACAATGGAGTACTATTCATCCATTAGAAACAATGAATTCATGAAATTCTTAGACAAATGGATGGAGCTGGAGAACATCATCCTAAGTGAGGTAACCCAGTCTCAAAAGAACACGCATGGTATGCACTCACTGATAAGTGGATATTAGCCTAGAAGCTTGGAATACCCAAGACACAATCCACATATCAAGTGATGTCCAAGATGAAGGAAGGAGTGGCCCTTGGTTCTGGAAAGGCTCAGTGCAGCAGTGTAGGGGAATACCAGAATAGGGAATTGGGAAGGGGTGGTTGGGGGAGCAGGGGGAGGGAAGAGGGCTTATGGGACTTTTGGGGAGGGGGGGATCCAGGAAAGAGGAAATCATTTGAAATATACTTTTAATTTGAGACCAGGAGGTCATATGTTTGAATCAGAGACATAAATAATAAAATTCAACAGTTCTAACATTTTGAAAATAAAAAAAGAGTGGGGCAGTGGTGGCGCATGCCTGTAATTCCAGCACTCTGGGGAGGCAGAGGCAGGTGGATTTCTGAGTTCAAGGCCTGGTCTACAGAGTGAGTTCCAGGACAGCCAGGGCTGTACAGAGAAACCCTGTCTCGAAAAAACCAAATCTGGAAAAAAAAAAGAAGAAGAAAAGAAAAAGAAAAGAAAAGAAAAAAAAAAGGAAAACAGTGACACCTGAAACACACTAGCTTAGAACAATGAACATGAGTTCTGTAGATTCATTGCTATCTCTGTCTTTGTAATAATCCTTCCCTTTAAATTTACATGAAAAGGTAAATCTATAATTGTTAAATTAAGGAGTCTACAATGCTCCTAGTTTTTCTGTACATTCAAGTATTGCTTTAAGTTTGTGTGTATATATTTGTGTGTTTGCATTCACGCACATGTGTGTGCAGTGTGCATGTGTGTGTGGGTACATGTGCATGTGCATGTGCGTGTGCATGTATGTGTGTGTGTGTGTGTGTGTGTGTGTGTGTGTGTGTGTGTGTGTGTGTAAATTGATTGCAGATACTGATGGAAAGAGGCCAGAAGAGAGGGTGTCAGATCATCTGAAACTAGAATTGCAGACAGGTTTTTTTGGTTTTATTTTGTTTTCTGTTTTTGTTTTGTTTTGTTTTTGTTTTTGTTTTTGTTTTGTTTTTGTTTTTGTTTTGTGAATTGCCTGATGTGAGTGGTAAGAACCATACTTAGGTCTTCTGCAACAGTAGTAAGAAGTCTTAATTACTAAGCTATCATTCCATGGCCTAGATGAACAGGTGGCCTACATAAACTTTGCTAATTTCCAAAAGTCATTAAGACATATTTTGTTACTTAGATTAGATAGTTGAGACTCCTAAAAATTAAGGCATTACTCAACATGGTGCAAGAACTAAAGCATAGTAAGAAGTCAAATTTGAATCCCAAAGTTTTAAAAGTCTAAAATATTAAATTCAAAATTATTGAATTCTGTCAGTATAAAATATCTATTTCGTATTGATGTCCCATAATCACTAATATTAGACTAGTTTTGTTTCTTTTTTCCAACACGTTTACATCTATCCATTCATTTGAAAAAACAGTGATTAATTCTGGAAGAGTACCATAATTTGTTATATTTAAATTGATCAATAAAAAGACTCTGTCTCCTTCAAAAAAAGTGAGTATTGCAAGTATTGTGACTTGGATAAGTATCATCATTTCAAAAGGCTAATGTAAGAAATAGATGTGAGAAGATGGTGTTTAATGTTGACTATTAAGGTTGGTACTATAGCAATTGGCCAGAAGTCAGATGCAATTGTCTCTGTGGAAACAAATAGCTGTTCATACATGAAGGTGATAAGGAAGTTGTATGGCACCTATGCACATCATCTTCTCTCAGAGACCTTCTCCATTCCACTCCGTCTCTAAAGAATTAGTGAGTGAGAAAACTGATGAACACTTCTTCAAGTATACATATTTTCGTAAAAGTCCAAGAAGATCTCCTCCTGTATATGGTGTACATGTTATATGGTGAGAGATAATGGGCCAGCAGGCTTATATCACTATCATATAGAACAGAGAAGACTGAATCTGTAAAAGTGTATGTGGTGTGTACGCCACTATTTCTTTTATTTAGTTATTTATTTTTCATTTATTAATTTTTGTCAAGGGGTGAAGAATTAAATGTTTTAATATTACCAAATTATCTTTGAAAGCTAGTTGTCCATCTGGGTTTTGTTTCTTACCTGGAAGATACATAATAATAAGAGATTCAGCCATAGTGTGGCATTCATTCACTATGCATATGCTTACTGGAACTGAGCGCTCTCTCATGTTCAGATCAGTCTGCTAATAAAGTTCCAAGAAAACAAGTCAACATGACAATATAAAAATTACTCATCAGTAGCATACCTGTTATTCCGGAAAGGTCACAGCCACCACTAAATATCTCAGTTACATTTAAAGAATATAATGCTTCTTTGAAGTCTAATTTTTGTTCTATTTTAAATCTGTTTCAAAAAAGATGAAGAAAAATTACTAAAACCCTGTGCACATTTTCTAGGAAAAGAAATTTCATGAGATGGGTGACTTGGAAAAGCATATACTGTGAATATTTGACTGTCACCAGCCATCATTTTCTTATATCTCAAGAAGTTTTTATCCAGTTCCATTAGTTGGTTCCACATTGCTAATAACTTACTTCCTAAATATATTGTTGATGGAGATGATGAATGGGATGATTTTAAAATAACAATTACCCAACAAAACAGTTCTATTTTATTTATATCTCAAGTCATTTTTATCCAGTTCCATTAGTTGGTTCCACATAGCTATTAAATCACTTCCTAAATATATTGTTGATGGAGATGATGAATGGGATGATTTTAAAATAACAATTACCCAACAAAACAGTTCTTTATAAGAAATATGAAGTTTTCTTCTCCAATTTTCTGTGCTAAAGATGTTCTAACAAATATGTGTCATGGCAGATACTGCAACACTATGAACAAGCCCCAGCAGACAACAATCCAAGAGGAAGCTTGTTGCAAGAAAGGCATTTATAACTCAGGATCCTTCCTATTCATTCTCTCATTTGCTGAAATTCTCTTCTAATTGTCTTAGAGTGGAAATATTATGTGCATAAAATGTTGGAAGGGAAGCAGGTAAAATGGATAAAATTTTATCAGGTCAGGAGAGAAAGCTGAACAGTCCTTTTAATACCAGGCCATAAGTTAAGACTCAAGCATCCAGCTTACCTGAGTTCCTCATTTATGAAAAAGGAACTAAACAGAATTTCTCATAGATTATCTTGGGTATAGATCTTCCATTATTCCAAAATAACTGCAGGCACTGAATCTCTTGGTATCACTTGAGGTTTGGTCTGGTGCAATGTATTGTAATGCTAAATTCTGTACTCTTTTGAAAGCTTTTGTTATCCAAACATTGTTCCTTGATTTAAAACTATTGGTTAAATAAAACTGACTACAGTCAATTACAGGAGGGTTTAGAAGCAGGTGGGTTTTGAATTACTTGGTTGGGGATGAAGAAGAGAGGAACAGAGAGATGGGGAGAGGGAGGGGAGGGGAGGAGAGAGGGAGAAAGAAAGAAAGAAAGAAAGAGAGAGAGAGAGAGAGAGAGAGAGATGAGGAAGCCACATAAGGGGACATGGACCCTGAACATGTGGTCAGGAGAAACAGCAAGTATCTGGGTTATGCTAGGAAGGTAGTCAGGCCAACAGTTAGAAGAGTAACTTAGGTGTTAGGTTTACCCCACCCCACCCCCACCCCAGTAATTGTCAAAGCCAAATTAAAGAACCATAGACTGAGTCCCAATTATTTTTAAGCTAATAAGAGATAACTTTAAATTGGTTCTACTCCAGGTATCATTTAAATAGAAAGCAAGGAAGAACTAGTACATTTTTATTTCATAGATGCTTAAAGAATATTTTTTTTAATTTTTAAAAGATATAAGCTTTTCTAAAACAGGGAACAGGAAATTGCTACAAAGTTGATTTCTAAGCTTTGATTTAAACTCAGGTTCATTTGGGTAAAAACTAATGTGCTGACTCTGTCTTCTAATCAAAATATAATTCCAAACCATGGTCTTGATCAATATATGCAGTGTGACTCATTATACATCATAGTTGTGTTTCATCTCCCATCTACCTTTAACTAAAGTAAACTCATCAAAAGAATAGCTAAAAGTAAAAGAGTATGCAACAAAAGCTGGTCAGATAAATAGCACATTAAATAACCATAAAATAAAATATTAAAACCATATTTTTAAAAGGATGCAAGTGGCATCCTTAAATGGAGAAAAATGTTTCCTATATCAGTGACATGCCCCAGGGCTCCTATTTCAATATGAGTCTCTATACCCTGACAGATATTTGTCTCAAGATATGTATATAGTTATAAAGGACCCTGGATCTAACACCTAAGTAAAGTCAGTGGCTACAAATTTGATGACAAATCAGTCTAATTCAATCACAAATTTAATTGAGCATTGATTAAATTTCTTCACTGTAATTCTTCAAAGTAATGAATTACCTGTGGGAGTGGGCTAAAATTATTTTCTCATAAAATAGTATGTATTTTGGGATATGATAGGTGTTCCAAGTCTTGAGTAACTGGGATTATGGGGAATGTGAAAACTTAAAATATATTGCTAGTAAAAATAGCTCATTTTATGCTACTATTTTCAACTTCTTAGCAATTTCTTCCTGGTAAAAAATTAAGTATGATTGTTTTAAAAATATTCCCTGAATAGCAGTTAAGGTGGAAACTATATGTTCTAATATAGTTACTATTTTTAGATTAATAGCCCAGCAATTTCAGGATAATGACAAGAATATTGAAGACTTATTACAGTGTGTAATAATGTGTAATTATCACTAGAAAGTCATTTAAATAATAGCCCTGCTCATAGAACAGTCCAGTGAAACCTAAAGCAATAAAAATGCATTCAGGCATTTGATAAAAGCATAATCTAAGGCCAATACCTAATTATCTATAATTATTGCAGCCATGAATCAGGGGGAAGAAGTAGCACTTCCATGGTTAAGCACTTAATATAAACCACAGTTTTTAATATTTATTAAATTCCTAGGAAATCAGCATTATCATTATCATTGACATACAAGAAAGGAATTGTAAGAAAGTTGATTTCCGAGCTCAAGGTCATGATAAGTACAAGAGCTATGATTTATACTCAGGCCCATTTGGGTCAAAGCTAATGAGCATACTTTTTCTGTCTTCTAATCAAAATACAATTCCAAACCATGATCTTGATCAATATATACAGTGTGAGTCATTATTCATCACAGTCATGTTTCATCTCCCATCTACCTTCATCTAAACTAAAATTATCAAAAGAATTGCTAAAAGTAAAAGAGTATGCAGCAAAATTCTGGTGAGATACATATAAATTAAACAACCACATATTTATTTAGCATATGAAACATTGTTCATTTGCTTTACACATGGAATTTGCTCCCAATTCTAGGCATTGAGTTAAAATAGATCTCTCATAGGTAAAAGATATAGAAAATAAAAGAAAATCTGAATTTCTCCCCAAATGGGTCTGGTCATGGTTTTAGTTACTACTGTGAATTTGCCATTAGTTCCCTCTCCTATATACTGAGTGCTCTCATTAAATGAAGAAAAATTAAATCCTCTTGATATCTCCATCTGAGTCCTTGCTCTATTATCTGAAGTCCCATTGTATACACAATAGACTTTAACTAACCCTGGATTGTTTAAAGATGGAAGTAGCCAAACAAAATCTATGAAAACGCGGCATTATTAGTGAAATTACATTAGTGAAATGTAAATTCAAAGACTGGGAGATGTTCCATGGAATAAAGTGCTTGCTTCACCAGCATGAGAGCACAGGTATGGATTCACAGGACACATATAAAGGCTACTATGCAAAAGGATGTGTTTACAGTCCCAGCATTTCTGTGGCAAAATAAGGGGCAGACAGAGGATAACAAAATAGCTACCTTGACATATACACATTAAAATAACAAGGTGCAAAGAGAGAAGTGATACCTTGTCTTCTAAGGTCTACACACAAAGATTTATGTTTATAGGCCCAGACATATCACATAGACACAATATATGCACATATATGTAATCCTATATAAAAGCAAAGGTCTGTGTAGGTAAGATTTACTAACATATTCCTGTATTTACATGTATGTGGTGCTCACTTTTACCTATACACATAATATATGCACATTTTTCATGATGCTTTTTATATACAGGAATCTGACACATTGTAGGTATATGTTAGAATCTCCAGCCTAATAAAATTTAATTTCTAATATAGGCACAAGTTCTCATATTACATGTAGACAAAATATTGTGAACTCTTGCTAGTATCCAAATGTAAGACAATATTTAAAATTAGATTTTGGTATTTTATAGACAAGAAAAGCTAGCTCAAATACTAGTACACCTACTGTCAATCTTACAGGCTTTGATTCTAAACTCATTCTATGTCAAAGAATGGAAGAGGAAGTTCTACACACAGGAGGTATAAACAGGATCAGTCTCACGTTCCTTCCTTCCTGTTGTCTCTTGTGTATAAATAGTATCCTGGTTGCTTGACATTGGTCAAACTATGTTACAAAAGAGGCATTTAATTTTCCAAAAATACAGGGTGTATAATAATGGGTGTTATCCAGGGCCTGACTTACTCTGCTAACTCCAAGGACTGTTGGAATCTACCAGAAGGTAAAAAGAGGCAAGGGTGGAGTCCAGGCACATCCTTCAAGTCTGTGTTGCTCTTAGAACAACTCAAGTTCATAATTTTAATCCAAAATTACAAGAGAGTGAATTTCTGCTGTTTATATCAACTAGCTTGTTCTTTGCTTCTTTTCCATATTAGCTCTGAAAATTTGATGACATTGATTAAATTGTTCTAACTTACCAGATCTTTACTTACCAGGTTACAAATCACTATGAACTCATTTGGATATAAAAGAAACACACCACTGGAGAATACTTTTAACATAGTATTATAAATCTATAGTACCAGCACAACAGAGGGGGGATCATGACTTTGATGTTAGACTGGGCTACAAAGTGACTTCAGAATGAGCATTGGCTACATATAGATACTCTACAGAGAAGGGGCAAAGATGGCTGAAACAAAGTCATCAGTCAACACAAAACTACTTACTTGGCCTGTATGTTTTCTCCTGTTCATTTTTTTTTTTGAAAAAAGAAGTTAATTTAAGGAAAATGTACTTCAAAACTTTGAATTCATGATTTAGTTCATAGGATTAGAGATCAGATCTGGGAAAAGTGAAAAGAATTTATAAGAAGTGATTGTATTCAAGGATATTAGAGAGTGGGAATTAGATTTGGAGGGAGTAGGGAGAAATATGGAGCAGAGACTATGTTCAAAATATAGTGTATGACTATGAGATCCTCAATTAATAAACTGTTATATTAAAATATATGAAGAAATTATAACACCAGTTAGAATACAAACTGTGCTATTTTGGTATCCCATTAAGGTACCAAAAGGTCCTGAAGGTTCTTTTATCTCTCAGAAGCATATTAGCTAGTATAACCATTGCTTCCTATGATTATAATTCTTTGTAATTTCAACAGAGTGTTGATTACTTAAAACTGACCAGGTGATTCTGTTTGTAATCCACAGATCAGTAACCCAGAATATGACCCACCGAGGAAGGCTGACTTCTACCTCCTCCTCACGCAGCTCAGAGAACCATCTCCGAATGTGATGAGCAGTAACTTGTTTTTCCACTTCTTCTATGTTCACGCCTTTTGTGGGAAGAATGATGACCAAACTAAACTCATCAGCCTTGTAAGGCAATTCCAGAACTTGACATGTCATGGATGACTCAGAAAAATAACCTACAACAAAAGAAATGCATTAAATGTGTTTGTCAGTTATCAAATCCATTATTTTAAATATATACTTTTCTCATATTACCATATTTTGCCCTCAACAGAGCCTTCATCATTGGAACCTTGACTGTTGAGCCATCTTTCTTACTAAAATCTGTCATCTCTGTGTCTTCTTTTATGAATTTCTGTTTCCAATCGCCCTTAAAATAAATGGCATTTACCAGGACTAGACGAGTCAAAGGGCCAAAATCTTCCTCTGAAAACATATCTTTAATTTTTCCTATAAAGATAATGAAGAACAAAGTAGAGAGAAAAAGTAAGTAGAAATTCAATAGAACTTGCTAATATTGACTAAAGCAAAAACATCTCACACAGAGTTATTTTTACCAGTATATTGTATCATCTAGCTTTGGCAAAAGTAAGAGAAAAGGGTAATATTGCTAAATACTTCACTAAGAAAGAGACATAAACAGAAAAACCAGGAAATCAAAAATGAGAGTGTTCTAGGAAAGAGTGAACAGAGCTAGTAATAAACTCTCTGATGAGATCATATCCATAAACTGTTGTTCAGACAGGAAGAGAATTATAATGTGTCTTTTTGCATATTTATCAGTATTATTCAGACCAAAGGTATAGGTTGCCCATGAAGACAACCAGATTCAGGTAAGAGATACAACCAAACTTATTACCCTTGTTGTGGCAGTCAGTGACCAGTGCTTGGTCTGATTTGAGCTGCAAAAAAAAAAAATCTATCTATCCTCCTCTTATTTCTCTGTGCTATAAGAAATTCTTTGTTCATAACACTATTACTTTCTTTTTCACATTTCTATAAATTCTGCTCACCACCACATCACAATCTCAATGGATACCGCTCTGTGTTTGAACATGCCCATGAAGATTCATATAGCAACTCATACAATCATAAATTTTTTCAGCATAATCATAATAAAAGAATCTATTAAGTTCCAACATATGCTTATTATGTTACATATGTTGTTATTAATGTTTCTAATAACCAAAATAATAGTGTCCTAATTTCAAAAAGAATCTAAGGTTACAATGTTCTAAACTTTGATCTCAAGTCTAAACTGATCTTAACCTTTATTTAATGACTTTTTAACTTTTTGCCACTTTGGATCTAATGGCTAGGTAATATTTATGATAAGATTGTTAACATTATTTTTAAACATTAACATAATCACCTAAAATATTTACAATATACTTGAGAAAGTAACATTTGGAATTGACAGATCTAACATATTCCTGGACAAAGATAAGCTTCCTGTTTCCATACCTGAAAAAAAAATCAATGCTTGAACAAAAACTATTGCTGAAATTCTCCCACTACTAAAAGGAAGGTGTCTCAAAATTAGTACAGGAATCAATACTACACTTTTCAAAGCAGTGCAGTTTCTCTGGGTTGTAAGTCTAGTGTTAATTTAAATGACCGTGAGGTAAAATAGAAGATGCCATGTCTTTGATCCCAGTGCAATGGGAAAACATTCAGCTACCTTTTCCATTAAGATATTAAAAGCTATGAATCCAACAGGAAACAACAGTTTTATGAAAATGGGGAACTTTACCATCTGTTTTGCTTTCTACCCAGGTGCTTATTGCCTGTGCAGAAGTCTTTGCATCCAGAAAATCCACCAGTTTTGTAGCACTCTGAAAAAACTCCTTGTTGCTATGGAGATACATTTCCTTCACAATGAATCCTTCTTGAAGGTAGAGGGCACTGGCAAGATTAAATGTAAATTCCTGCTTCTTCTTTGAGATGGCTGAAAAAAGTGACTTCAGCACAGAAAATTCCTCTCCTACAAAATAATTATAGCATATTCTCACATATTGAGCAACACAAAAACAATAGCTTCATGGCTTTGACCCGTGTTCTGATTTATATCACCAGTTTCTCATTCTGAGACATAGCTATCCACGAAAAGTCACTATAACGATTTTGAACATTTACCTCCTATAGAATACAGATTTTGCAGAAATATCCGTGTTTATACTGAACAAATAATGACCATGTAAATTTAATTTTTTTTCAGCAACAAAATTATGAATTCATGCAGGCTGAAGGAAAGCCCCACTTTCTAATGATATTTCGATAGTTTCATAGCAGGAAATTTTCATTTAGGATCTTCTTTGCAAGGAAAACACTAAAGGGTATTGGTGGAGGTATGACACCAATGAACAGCTTTTCAATGATACTTTTCTTTCAGCCTCAAGAAAACATTACTCTTTGTTGAAGAACTGCATCTGTTCAGATTTCTAGGTTTACAAGATTAAGCTCTATAATCATCTCTAGATTTATATAAAAATCTGAAGTGCCTGTTCAGATTCAGAAATTTACATATTCTGTCTATCTGCAGGAATAGTATCAGCCTTTAACCCATTCCAACTATAGCAACTAGGTAGACTCAATTTAATTCATTACCACCAGCTGATTATTTATTGGTGAGTGGTTCTTATCATAGTACTGTGCATGGCTCTAAGACTTGTCTACTCTAATGGCTTCTTCCATATTTACAATGGGAAATATAAAATAATCATTTTCAAATGTCACAAGCATTATATGTGCTTAATCGTAGAACTGAGTCACCAAGCCAGAAACAGTTTCAGATAACAGGTTATTTCTGGGCTTCATTACATTTTCAGTAAAAACAAAAGAAAACAACAACAAAAACTGAAATGCCAATTCTATAACTTTAACTTGGTAATATTTTATTAATATCCATTAAACAAAACAAACATTATTCACCATTGAAAGATACTCATTGAATAGAGTTATTAAGAGTGCTGGGGAGATGGCTCACTCAGTCCAGTTTCTGCTGGTCAAGCAAAAGGACTTGAGTTCACTTATTACCATATAAAAGCCAAGGAGGACATTTCATGCCTGTAATTCCAGCTTTGTGTAGATAGAGACAGTAGACAGACCAGTGCCTGAGGTTTGCCATCCATCCAGTGTAGTCAAATTGGTGAGCCTAAGTTCAGTGAGAGAACCTATCTTAAACAATAAGATTGAGAGCAATAGAGTAAGTCACCTAACATAGACCTCTGACCTCACAAGCACAGGAGCAACCATGTGAAAACAATGAGAGAAATGTACACATACACACACACACACACACACACACACACACATACACACACACCATAATTCAAGTATTACTGAAAACTTTTTGTAAGTATGTAAGGGAGATAAAGCATAAGAATGTACATGTCCTTCAATCATAAAACTAGAAAGTGCACTCTTTGTGTGATTAATGGCTCTAACACAAGGGAGCTGCCTCCACATTCTTTGCCTCTTGCTCAGCTGCCTGGAAGCTGTGCTTTGGTCCCTGACACCTCTATGGTCCAGAGTTCTTGAATATGCACAGTGTGCACATCTATGCAGAAAGGCATGCTAGAACTATTGCTTTATCTTTGAAATTTTGGATTTTCTACCCACTGGAAGACAGACAAAGACATGCAAGATTTTAAATATAAAGATGCCTTTTCTATGATTAGACTGGAAGACCTCCATGATTCCTGACAACCCTGCTTGTTTTTATACAAATAGATGGAGGGAGTTAAACTATTTTGTGTAGTTATGCAAAGATTTTGGATGTTTTGTTCATTGCTATTTGGAGCTTTAAATGGCAAATTCCAGCAGCTGGATGGCAACAGAGAGGACTTTGCATGTAAAAGCACAAAGGCTTATGCAAAAGAATTAATAACAAAGACAAAGTGAAAGAATTCTAAAGTAATTTTCAGGCATTTATAATTTATGGACACCTTTTAAAGGAATAGTGGGGAAAACCAAGAGGAAGAGAAAAAATAGCTGTACATCATTTGTCAGAGCAAATAGAATAATGTCATGTACTTAAGGTCTAAGACCTGTGACGAAGAGCTGATCTTTGATAAATTGCTGAGCACCTGAGTCAGTGGAAAACTATCACCAACTATCACACAATTGGAGGAGACTATAAAATTATTGGCCTTATAAACTTGATTATATTTATAGGTTAATGACCTCATTTAACACAGACCAAAGGGAATGCATACACATGACTGCTAATCAGCAATGAGAAAAACATTTCATTTCTTAAAATAGAGCCTTGGAGCCCAGATCATGGGCTAGTGGGATTGTCCCAACACTCTAGAAATTGTTTTAAAATTCTAGCACTGTTTTGTAGTTGCCTTTGGCTACTTTACAGGTTCTTCTTTCTTCTACCCTTTTCTACCCATTTCCTTCCATCCTTTCAAAACCTACCACTAGATAGGAGAGACAAAAGAATCCTTAGACTAATTGCTGTTGTTTAGGGGCTTCAAGTTCCTTGGGAAGGTTTGTTCTTCCTGTCAGGATATCTAATTTTTCTTCTTGTTGTTTATTCTTTGGGCACAATTAATTAACAGACTTTACCCAACAACAACCAAGAGCTATCAACCAATAACAAACAACAACCCTATACCCACAACCACACTACCATCTTGCATCTCGGGACCATAGCATTTATACCCTCTGAAAAGTCCCCAGAATTCCAAATGTCACATGATCATAAAAGCTTTCTGAAGCTGGCAAAACTATGCCCCTGATAGAACATGAGGTAAATTATTGTCAGCTGCTGTGGACAATCTGAAGCAGCCCCACGTCCCATACCTAGAATTAAAATGAAGACACATTCTTATAATATTTGTGGTTTTCAAATGATTCCAAAATTGTCACCATAGTGGTTCTGTTCTCCTGCTGTCAAGAATACAAAGGTCAGGTATGTACACATATGATCCAAACAGTAGACCTAGGAGCTGGGGAAGTGACTCAGTCTATAACTTCCTTGCCCCTGAATCATGAGGTTCTGAGTTTGATCCCAAACTCAAACATAAAAAAGAAAACTTCTAAGCATCTCAACACATTGTTATGTTCTCAGCACAGTGGAGACAAAACAGGTGGATCCTTGGGACTCACTGTTCAGACATCGTGGTATCAAATTCCTTGCCAGTCACAGACTATCTCAAAAGAGGGTGTGTGTAGGAGTCTGAGGAGATGCTCAGCAGTTAAGACCTCATGCTACTCTCCCCAAGGACTAAAGTTCAGTTCTCAGCACTCATGTTGGAGGCTCACATCATCTGTGTTACTCCAGCAACATGTGCTCCAACACTACTGTCCTCCACAGGCACCTGCACTCAAGTGTACACACACACACACACACACACACACACACACACACCACTATCACATGAACACACATAGTTTAAATAATAAAAATAAATTATTTAAAAACTTAATTCTTGAAGAACAACACTATCTTCTGGCCTCCAAATGCTCATTACATTCATGCATGTATATATGTATGAATGTACACACACACACACACACACAGAGTGACTATTTAAGCCAAATGATCCACACGAATCCCCTGATACAAGTTCCATTTCTTATAGTAAAGAATATGAGATTCACAGAGGTGAGAAAAATTAAAATGTAACATGGCTTGGGCAAAATTACAAGGAATTTTTTTAAGTGGCTAAAATTCATGCTACATATTTTTTTGTTTATTTGTAGTGTTGGGAATTAAATCTGGTACATTAAGTATGCTGGGAAGGCAGTCTAATATTGAGTTGTACCCACCCTTAGATTTTCTTTTCATGTTACACTGAGTAAATAGAAATATTTCCAGTGCAGCCTTTAACTGATCAATAGCCTTTTTTCAGAGGCAGTATCAGATGTTCTTAACATGAAGAAGGTAAGTTTTTGGCATACACTTTGATGATTGGGTAATGTATATATAGTGAATACCTTGGGAGTCTTGGTTGTGCAAGGATGCTAGCAGTTGTATCTATCTTTCAAGGTCTATAGAAAATCCAGGTATTAACAAGGAATAATTTAGCAAGGACCACACACTGGTAGCAAGAAAGAAAAATTAAGACAGAAGATTCAACAGATAGCATGGTTTGAAATCAGTGATGGTGGAGGTGGGACTAGAAAGAAGGCTAAGTGATTAAGAACATTTGCTATTCTTCCTTAGGACTTGAGTCCTCTACCCAGTGAACACTAGGTGCTTCACAACAATCTTTATTTCATTTCCAGGTATTTGATATCCTCTTCTAGTATATGTAGGCTCTTACTGTCACACAAACTATACACATATACATATAATTTTAAATAATAATTTATAAAAAATATAATTATTGAAGGACTGACAGGAGGACCAACACTGAGGTAAGTCAGTGAGAATTAACTCTAAGAATTAACTCTAAGAAGATGCTGAATTAAGCCATAATCAAAATATATGTTATGTTACAACACAATATTGTTCTTTAAAAATGAAAATGGGGCCTGAGAAGATGGCTCAATAAAATGTTTGCTGAATAAGCATGAGGACCTGAGTTTGACTCCAAAATCCATATAAAATCTGGTGTTGAAGTGTGTGCTTGTAATCCAAGCACGGATAAATATGGGAGCATCCCTGTGGATTGCTGGCCACAGTCTAGCGAAATAGTGTAGCTCCAGGGTTAGTGAGAGGTCCTACCTTAAAAAAATAAAATAAAAACTAAAGGTAGAACACAACTAAAGAAGATGTTTGATGCCCACCTCTGTCCTCCACATGCATGTACATATACACTCATGTTAATACACATACACACATACACACACACAAATCAAAATTAATTGGAAAATGTGATGAACGTAATAAAACACTTTTAGATAAATACAAGATACGTGATTTTTTGTGTTTTCTTCTCATTTGTTTCAACCCCCACCTGACTGCAGGCACTGCCTTCTGGCTGTCTCAGCCCATGCTGCACTCTGACGTCACCAACTTCTCATGTCAGACTGTGTGGGGACTTCACTTGGTCTCCTTATCATTGGACCCTCATTAGTTCCCACCTCTTGGATGTGTATCTTCTTTTAGTTCTTCTTTTCTCTATTTTATAGTCCAACTTTTCTTTCACTATTTTGCCTTTTTCTCTTTCCTTTAGTACTTATAGTCTTTTTTGTGTGTTGTTCTGTCACTTAGAAAGTGAACTGCAGAAATGCTTGGTAAATTCTGCTCACTGTGTTGCCAACCATGTATACTCTTACAAGGAAAATACAAAAATTTCCTTGTAAGACTCACTTCATCAATTTGGGAAATATAACTGGCCAAAGTATTCAGTTCCCTTTGCTTTGTTTTTCTTATCTGTCCAGCAGGGGTTTATGTATCTTATAGAATCATTATAGACATTTAATCAGATGGCTTGCATGTGTATAGAGGTGTTAGATAGACTACATCTATGTTTGCTGATAACTCATTATTGTTACTGTGATTTTTACATTCATATCTCACCATTCTTAAGACACTTATGTTCCCATCTAAGATGTATCTATCTGGGAATTTAACTATGTTGACAGCTTATCATAGAATCAGCTTTGCATACATTCGTAAGCAATATATTACTTTTCAAAGCAGAACCATGAGATGTACTAGACCTGGAGTAAAGAGTTGGGACTTGTAGGAATTAATCAAGATGACTACAGTAGCCTCATTATACATTATTCACAAAAGAAAAGTCATTTAGTTTATTAGCAGTACTTGTTCTGTGCAAACTTCATTTAATTTAAAGCAGAGCAATTTACATCTTGCCAATACTTTCAGGAAAACAAATTCCTAAATGCAGATAAACTGTGCTAAGGAAAATATACTGTAATTAATTGTGGTTGTGATATCTAAACTCTCAAATAAAAAATCTAGATGTCTCTTCTGACATTCAGGATATGTTCTGTGATAGGAATATAAAGGCTTAAAACTCAGACCACTATAAAGTGAAAGTATGAGCTGTATAACCAGGGGGATGTTTCTAATGGGAAGCCAGTTTGCCCACACAGGACACAAAGAGATTCCAAAAACAAAACACAAAAGAAAAAAAAACCACATTAACAAACTTTCTATGTATTATTTTAAGTGCTCCTGGCCCCATTTTGTAAAACTAAACAGCTTATAAATTACATGTTAATGGTTCTGTGGTCTCTTGGTGAAGTACTGCATTACTTTTGTGAGGGAAATTGAGGAACAGCTACTGAAGAAAGGTTTGCTAACTAATGCCCTTTCCACAAGAACAAATAAAATGCAATGTTAAATTATGTTTTGAATCAGTTTCCTGATATTAAAAATCAGTACTTAGAAATACACAAGCAGTTCAAAGAAGAATACAGAGATATATAGAAAATTTTATTTCTGTACAAGCCTTAATTTCTTAATAAAGCATTTTTGCTACATATTTTAGGAAGAGATAATTAAAAGTGAATAAAATGCGTTATAATTATCTCTTTAGTTATAACTTAGTACTGTCTCTGTTTATTTTCACTTCTTGAAGTTCTATGAGCTGAGCTTCTCCCTGATATCCAAAAACTAATGTGATTGAATCTATTAGAGAGTTAAGTAAGATGCTTACCTGCTGAGGTTTCCTGCATCCTTAAAGTTCGCAAGATCTGCTGTTGTGCTTTTCCTTTTGCACCTAGTTGGACCATTCCAAGAAGCACAGTGGTCCCAAGAGGGGAAAATATAATGTTGTTCTTGTGGGATAAAGAAATCGCTTTATAAAGATCCACTGCAAATTCAGCATTTTTTTGGTCCGTAGTTCTTGAAGTTTGATTTCCAGAAAAAAATAGTAGAAAACTCCACAATATAGTCTTATTCATCTCGCCTTCTGTGTATTAATTTAAAATGTATCGGTTTTTAAATCAGGCTTTATCATAGTAAGTTTAACAATAGAGTTCTCATCTATTAGATTTATATATATACACACACATATGCACACACATATACATATTTATATGCATACACACATATTTGTGTATGCACACACACAAACAAACAGACAGAATATTCTATATAAAGTACTACCATACTACCACAAGGAAACTCTATTTAGTGGCATTTTGCTGAATAAGTATTATGTAATAAGAGAAGCCCAAATACCTCTGGTACTAAGGTCCTTCAAAATGTAGAATAATTGTTACCTTGAGATTTCTAAAACCAATGGTAAAGCTCTCCCCTCAGCACATGATAAGACAAGAACGTGTCTAACCTGCTTTGTGATTCTTCTTCTGTCTTTTCACTTATTTATTGGCACAGCTGTGACTCTGACTCAAAGGAAACGTGTTCAGGTTACTTCAAATCAGACTTTATCTGACTGATTTCGGTTTACAGACCGAAAACAGCTGAACAGCCAAGCCAGGGCACTCTAAGTCAGTGGGCAGCCTGGTTACCCCAACACTAGCTCTTCTTTACCCTATGAATCTAAGGGCAAAATGTCCCAACTCTCACTTCATGGTTTTCCAAAGGAAGGAAAGGAAAAGAAAGAACAATGGAAAGGAAACAAAATGATAGTCAGATATAAATGGTAAAATGAAAACAACAAATGAAATTGCCAAATGCTGTGACTAAATAATTAGCAACTGTGGGGAAAACAACAATAAAAATCCGACACCATTCACAAGACTGCCCCAGTTATCAACTGGCCACTAAGACAATTACGTGATAGTCACCTATCTAATTATTCATCCGGAAAAAAATCAGATTTAAATGTTTCATAGAATAATAATGTTGAGTTCTCATAAATTTCAGTAATGCTAATTCTACTTTATAATAATAGCTATCAATTGGCTGCTAGGAAGTGACCTTTCAATGGAAACAAAACTTGAAGCCTTTAGAATAGTGAAGGCTTGAAATATTACTTGAAGACCTGAAATATTACTTTGCTAGAGTCATATGGTAAGAATTATTAAGAAGCATTAGTAGGTATAAAGATGAAGAATAATCAAATAACCTTGAACAGTAATCTATAAGGCATTATTTTAGTATTTCAGATTGATTAATTTAAATAGAAAAAGTATATTTGAATAAATAGATTTTTTAAAAAGGAAATAAATCTCAAAATATAATACAAAGCACCTAGTAGAAAGTAACATGCTGATAAGAAATGAATAAGGATGTAAATTGTCATGTAGATGCTTTTTAAGTATTAAATCAAAATACTAAGTTGTAAAAATACAAAAGTAAAAAATTCTTGAGAGAAGTTTTCACATAAATGATTGTCTGCATACCATGCTCTGATACATATACATATATTTATATTATATACATATATATCTTGCTTTGAACTTTTTACGAATATATATACTCTTTTATGAATATATATGCATATATATTGTATTTCTCAAAATATTCCTCACCTCTTTATAGCTATGTAAGTTATCAATGTGTTATCAGTGCTTTTCAAACAAGTTGGAATTTATTAAATATATGTTTATGTATTTGGTCAACAATGGGATGATAAATATTATTTGGAATAACTCTCCCTGACAATAGAGTCTTAGTCTTACAATAATACTGGTACTGACACTTCTCATAATTAAAATTTACATAGGTGAACAGTCATTTCTATGTAAATTGTCCAGGTACTTAATAAGTTATAGCATCAAACAAATAACTGGTTTTAAACTTCACTTACTCATTTGGTTTTGAATAATATTTTACCAGAAAGAACAAAGAACTAGATAAACATGATGTACAGTTATGTAAGAATTTGACCTTTCTACAATAAGCAATTTTAAGAAGAATGAAAGCAATGCTTTATTTTAGAACAAAAAATACTAAATTATTCTTACACCAAAGTTAATCAAAGTGCTAGTTCTATGTTTCAATGAATACAGTTCATGTTATGAAATATCTTTTCAATTTTAAGGAACTTACCCAAAATTAACTTCTGATTATTTACTTGAATGCTGTGATTAAAACATGCTTACTGGAAAGCCCTCTTATACAAAGCAGCTTATTGGTGAAGGCCAACTCTATTTATCTTAAACACTGAATGATTAATTCTTTCACAACCATAGCAGGTGTGCCCCATGCTGTCATGCGATCGAGTTAATGACAAATGATGAAATGTAAGTGAAAAGAAAAACAGTAAGACAAATTGTTAAGAATTACTATTATTATTATTATTACATCTATTATTTCATTTCCTTTAAAAGTATAAATGATTGGAAAATGTGACAGATATAATAAACATGCTAGATTCTAACAGGACTTTATGCTAGGTTGAATATTTCTCCCATCACAAAAGCTTCAGGGTGCCTATGAGGAGAAGAACAAGCTGAAGGAAAACAACTCCACGACTGCCTCAATTCGTCACCTTGTACTTTGCAAACCTCACAGGCATTTCCTATGTCTCTGAGTCCCATTTTCATAATTGGAAAAAGAATAGATGTTGAAAATTTATATTTATATTTTACAAGAGAACCAGATTAAGATTATTGATTTACCAAATTATATACATAAAAGACAACAC
Source organism: Apodemus sylvaticus (assembly GCF_947179515.1). Taxonomy (NCBI): domain Eukaryota; kingdom Metazoa; phylum Chordata; class Mammalia; order Rodentia; family Muridae; genus Apodemus; species Apodemus sylvaticus. Next base: position 92,804,735 of record NC_067475.1, on the reverse strand, counting down.
TATAAATCCCAGGTAACACGAAAATAACATTGAGGTTAATTACATGCACTTTTAACATTCTATATAACTTTCTGTGCAAACCACCCATCAATAAAAAAAATAGATGCATAATTCAATGGGTTTTATCTCATTTTTGTTGTTCAATTCAATCGTATCACTGGCAGGAAGGTATTAAACACATATATCATCCATATAGCCTCTGAGAAATGGAAAATTTAGTATGGTTTCATTGAAGCAAACATGACTATTGATCATCAGATTTAATAGTATTTCTGTTAACCTCATGAGAAGGAAATAAAATTATTCATATGCACCTTTAAATGAGTACCTTATAGGAATACAGCTTCTAAAATATTTATTTCAGACTTGAACCTTATTAATATTTTCTGTGACATGACCTGTAACAGACCTGAAGTATTATGATCATGAGAAGTCAACATCCCCTAACTAGCTTGGTTTTACATGTTTCAGCATTATAGATTAAATCTAGATTGTATTTCACACTTACAAATATCCCCCCTCACCAACTTACGGCTTAGTCCATCAACGAGGATATTTTATTATAGTAGCAATCCCAAATGTTTCTTTTTAAATCTTAGAGTTTCCTTAAGCATTATATTTTCTAACCTTAAGCATTTTTCTACATTTTATGAAGCCATAATTATTACCAAACTAGATGTCATGAAGACTATCTTCCAAATTGTTTTCCACATATGACACAGATAAGAATGTCTAAGACTAGCATTCAGTGCTCCCCACCCATGTGGTGGCACTGGCAGCCATATATCACTAGTATTGTTAGCTGCTATCTTCTTTTGCCTACACATCCATCAGATCATAATGTCGTTTATCCAAGAACCAGCCAGTACTTTTCCTTCCTTGTAAAGGCGTAGACACTCACATTGTCTTATTTAGAACATTCAATGTGATTTTTCTGGAGAGATCTTAAATTAGAACAGTTCAAACAAAAATATGCATTGTCCTATTTCTTTCAGACTAAAGAGAATTAACCATAAATTTTTGTCTCTAATTTTAAGGTGGTTTAGTAGCCAACAAAGTATTATGGTCCATAAAATATTACTGCACACCATCTAAATACTTTCACAAATCTGTTCTTTTTTACAACTATATTTTGCCCCTAAAGAGTCAAAAAAATGAGACCTTAAATGCTTTCATATAAATTGTAGTACAATCAGTATCAAGGAGTTAGAGCTATAATCTCTTCTTTTTTCTTAGTATTTTATCATTTATTATTTCAAGTGAAAATATATTTAATTCCAAACTTTAAATACAAAAAGGAAAATGTTATCATCAATAAAGAATTTAAAAGTTAATTTTTCCACTGGAACACAGATTAATCTCAGGCAGCTTTCATTCTGTTCTTATAGTGCATATTTATTGAGTGATAAGAACATATCCTAAAAAGAAAAAAAATATGTTACATTATAGCTGGAGTAGATGCACATATTACAAACAACTTTTGAAATCATAACACATTTCAATGTGGCAAGTTCCTTTCACTGTAGGAAAATGGTTTTTAAATAATTGCATCTAAATGTTAATCTCAGGCACAGTTTATAATTCTTCAATCTATTAGCATTTGACAGGAAAGACCCTGTGATTTCTTTAGCACAATTAGATGCTGTGGAGTATGAAAGAATAGTAAGATGTAATAGCTAAGTGTCATTTCTCTGCCCTTTTGTGTATATTTTGCAAAATCATCAGAAGTACTTACATTAAAAGAGACTTTTGGAGCTTTGAAGTATGTATTGAATTCATCAAATGCACTTTGAGATTGCTCCTCATAACTCTTTTTACAAAGCAGAACTTGAAGTACGTGAGAGATTGAATTATAGTTCTATAAAACATCTATCAAGCGCTCTGTCAACGTAACATCTACACAGAGAAAGTCACTCTATATGGAGCAGGCTATATTATACTAATCTCTTCAAAAAGAGGTCATATAGGGGTTTAAAACATCCCCTTGGAGACCGGAAAGAAGGAATCAGATGAGGAACTGTTGGAGGGCAGAATGGGAAGTGGATAATGATTGGATGTCAAAAATCGATTAATAATAATAATAAACAATGTGCCTAATGAAAGAATTTCTAAATTGTACCTGAAAAATATTGCTCATAAATCTAAGCCTAATTAACCATTATTTTATTTGTGAGTACACTTGAGAAAGCTGATGGTAAAATGAGTTTTTACTGCACACATGTAAATTGTCCAGCCTCTGCCTTCTCTAACTGGACTGTGAATAGATGGATGCATGCACCACGAGTGGAGAGAAGAATGGATGTGGAGGAAAGGGCTGTCACAAAGGATTTGTTATCTTTATTATATGTCGTTCACATCAGAATAGTCATTTGCATTTCTGGGACTGTGTCTCTGAATCCAGTTCACTGTACTATCATCAACATATGGCTCATAAATCACTGTTCTGAGTTTGAAATGATGGGTTATCGAATCAAGCATTCCATTCAGTGTATTTTGTTTCTATTTAAACATCTAAAAGAATCCTTTATATCAAAGCAATTTCCAAGTTCTAAAATTTTACATTGAAATGTTTTGAAATTTACCTAAATATGCCCGTATAGTACAAAATCCTACTATCTCCATGTTCCCCTTTTCAGTTTCTCAAATAGTTACTATTTACCATACTTATATCCACATATATCCTTGGCCAATATAAAAGACATATAAATAGGCTGACAGAAAGATAGATAATAAATAAATGATAGACATAGGTGCATGCATGCAAACACAGATGTGTGTGCTTTGTATAAACATATAATATTTTTGAATCATTTGAGAGCAAGTTGCAGCTTTGTATTACATAGAAAGATTCTACTGCATATGATATGTTTTCTGTAAAGAATACATTCCACCTCAACACACACACACACACACACACACACTCACACTCACACTCACACACACACACTCACACTCACACACACACACACACACACACACACACACACACACATCTCCTGTATCTTTGCCACATGTAATTGCAATTCAGTGAGAAGGCAAAGCCATATACATATGAGCTATAATATCTGACTCACTATTCACATAAACAGATAGAAGATAATTCTGTCCTCAGCAAACCTTTATAACCTACCCATTCCCAAGCCAAAATATTTGCTCTAATGATGCTTGCAAATCTATTATTAAAGAGCATATTATTAAATATATCCTGTGAAGCAGTATAAAAAAACATGAGTTGTAAATGCCTTGATCTTAGGGGGAAATAGACCAGAATTGTAATCCCAACACTGATATTTTATTACTAGGCAATCTCATAATGGAACAATATGTCACATTTCAACATTAAAATATAAAAATTTTAAAGAAATGCATATGGGATTTAAATAGATTGAATGTGGATCTATTTATCTAATCTAATTTGTTGTGAATCAAAATTATCCATATATATTAATAATTTACTAACATATCTTATTGCAAGAGTTTTAAAATCCAACTATTTTAAAGGCCTCTTTAAAATATAAACATATACAAATAAACTTAACATGTAGAAATGATGTTATTAATTCTTTATAAAGGCCATAACAAAAAACATCACAATAATACTGGTTTCCTGGAAGATTACATATATAAAGATAAGTTTGCGCAAGGAGAATAAGAATGTTTCAGAACTAAACGTTGCCTAGTGGGCTCTTTTGGACAGTGAAATTTTTACAAAATACCAGGCACTTTGCTTCTTTTCCATGGCTGTTACTTGTTTTGCTGTGCTATGTCACTGGACTATACAGAAGTTTACCCACTCTCACCAATTCCCACTAAAGGCATAAAATAATGAGCATAACTATAAAATGATTACTAACAAATAGCAATTATTCTGGTTTAACTGCTACATATTAGATATGTGTGTTGAAAGATTTAACTTCACCACATATACATCCATTTGTGCAATGTTCACATATTAATTAAAAATACTTGAAAATATTTAATGAGTTGCAAATGTTGATAATTCCAATTAAATATGCATTTTAGTGTGTACCAAAATGTAACATTATACACCATAAAGTTGTACAGCTGAAATAAAAAGTATATTTGAAAAGAATAAAATATTGTGTCAATATCTAAGTTTCAGTATCAAAATTGTTGTGGAAAACCAAATTGTAAAGGAAGGGAGCATTAAAATAGAGAATTTAAAATGAATTTTTATCAATTGCTTAGTCTTACATATTTAATAAGATTTTTTAATAAAATACATTATAAATGTTCGACTACAGAGGAATTATAAGGACAACTAGGTAATGTACTTTTTTTCTGAATTAGACAGTACCAATTGGCATGATTCTTCTTTAGACCAATTTTTTTCATGTTGATTCTTAGATTAAACAAGGTTGGCAAGTATGAGTGAACTCAGAACAAACAGAGAGTCTGAAGACAAAGTTTCTTGAAGTTCACACTTAAAGTAACAGAGAAAGTGGAATTCTGGGTTCTTCTCAGCATCCTTTGGAGTGCTCTAGTCACAGTGGTATGTTTGTTATTTTATTATAATTGCTTCTTGTTTCGCTTTATCTTCATTTCATCATTTCCTTCTTGACACAATGGCTTGTCTTGTCTTTCATGATAGAGAAGTTCTTTGGGGAATAGGCTTTTCTCATCAAACACAACTTTCAAAGCTACAAAATGATGAAGAAGATGACATGAAAATTACATTGACTTCCATTTCAAAAAATATTAACCCCAAATTGTTCTTGATTAAAGAAAATGAAAGGACTAAGATTGGAGCAGAGACTGAAGAAAAGACCATCCAGAGATGGCCTCATCTAGGGATTGATTCCATCTGCAGACACCAAACCCAGACACTGTTGCTGATGCTGAGAAGTACTGGCTGACGGGAGGCTGATATAGCTGTCTCCTGAGAGGCTTTGCGAGAGCCTGACCAATACAGATGCAGATGCTTGCAGCTAAACATCTGACTGAACATAGGGACCCCAAAGGAGAAATTAGGCAAGGAATGAAGGAGCTGAAGGGGTCTGCAACCCCATAGGAAGAAGAACAATATCAACCAACCAGACCCTCAGAGCTCCCAGGTACTAAATCACCAACCCAAGAGTACACATGGAGGGACCCATGGCTCCAGATACATATGTAGCAGAGGGAGGAGAGACCCTTGGTCCTGTGAAGGCTCAATGCCTCAGAGCAGGGGAATGGTAGAGCAGTGAGGTGGGGGTAGGAGAGCACTCTCATAAAAGCAGGGGGAGGGGATGGGATAGGGATTGTGGAAGAGAAATTGGCAAGGGGGACAACATTTGAAATGAAAATAAGTGAAATAACCAATAAAAAGGGAAAATTACATTTATTAAGAGACCTAGTTAAAAGAAATACAGAGAGAAATCTCTCAAATTCTTTTCTTCTTCCTTCCTTTCTTCCTTCCTTCCTTCCTTCCTTTCTTTCTTTCTTTCTTTCTTTCTTTCTTTCTTTCTTTCTTTCTTTCTTTCTTTTTTTGTCCAAAAATTGGTGTTTCTAGAACCAACAATGTACTGGGTAGATTTTTTTTCTAACCTATTGTTCATTTTATTTAAATTTAAAGGACCATCCCGCATATCAAACACACATATACACACAGCTTATACAGACACATGTACACATGCATGGCTGTGCACACACAGCTTGTATATACACATAAATACACACCTCATACACATATGTATACATACACACATATAACACCCCTCCATGAACACAGTTTATATATACACATACACATACAGCTTGTAAACACACACACACACATGTACACACACATACCACCCCATACATACACACAGCTTGTACTACTCCTTTATGGGTATGATGTCAGAGATTGGTGATTTAAAGGTAGGGACTAAATAAGCTAATGTTTTCTGTTTTTGTTTTTTAATTTACTTAACAGCTATCAAGAGCTTGTGAAAAAGCCCAGAACAAATTATTCTGTATTGAAATAAGACAATTAAAATAATCAACACACAGTTTGTCTGAATGACTAAACACATGCATCTGCAATCACATCCTTACAAAACACTCTGATGTGCAGGGACCTGTAGCTTCAAAACAGGAAAAAAAAAAGGAAGAGGCAAATTATTCCTATGGCTGGTGATACTGCACAGCAGAAGTGAGAGGAAATTGCACCACATATTCTGGGAAATAATCTTGGCCTCTTGTATAACTCTATCATCAACAAATGCCTACTGGAAGTACATTATACAAATGGTTTGTACTAAGGCTATGGGATACTACTATGGCTAAGTCTTAGGCTTTTCTTTGAAGTGATTAAAAGCAGAAGTTTTGCTCATGCTGATTTTGTCATAAATATCATAAACAATAGAATATGGTGCTAACAGAAAACAGGGAACACAAATCATGTATAAATTAAGAATTTGTAAGAGCGTATAGAGATTAAGGTAAAGATTTATGTACCATTTGATATGGTGCTGAAATACAGACAGGATTTTAGTTATTTATCATGAAGATGGAGATGAAAGATTGACAAAGAGGAGCAGAAATGTCAGCTAGAAAAAACAAAGGGTTTGCAAGTGCAGAGAAACATAAGTTACTTTCCAGGCGATAGGATAATTCAGTGCAATAGAACAGGAATGCAAAAGCAAAAAACAACATGGGGAGAGGCTGAAGTTTGGCTGATGAGCAGGTTAAATACCAAAGGAAAGAATACTGAAAAAGAAAAAAGGAATACTAAACCACTCTATACTGTAGTGGTACTTTGGACTGGGAAGACGACTCAATGGTTAAAGATCTTGCTTCACAAACATGAAAACCTGAGCTTGACTCCCCAGAATGTCTGTAAACCCAAATTCAGTGCTACATGCTTATAATTCTACTGTTCCTACAATGAAACGGGAAGTGAGACAGTAGAAAGTTTTGTGTATTCCTTGACAAGGTGAAAGGAGGAAACAAACATTGGATCTGTAATCTGACCTCCACATGCTCAACATATGCTCCCCTACACACACAGAGAGAGAGAGAGAGAGAGAGAGAGAGAGAGAGAGAGAGAGAGACAGAGACAGAGACAGAGACAGAGACAGAGACAGACAGACAGACAGACAGAGACAGACAGACAGAGAGAGACAGAGACAGACAGACAGACAGAGAGAGACAGACAGACAGAGACAGAGGCAGACACAGACATAAATATAGACATGGACACACACACATGCATGTACACATATGCATACCTACACAGAGCCTACATCATCATATACTCCCTCCACAAATATTAAAAAGCAAAATAAAGCATGGTAAAGAGTATTTAAAAAACACAAAACAAAATAACAAAACAAGTAAACGATGAAAAAACAGAAGACTCCTTACTAGTAGTACAAACATGCCTATAAAATTAAATCTCTTTCCTTTTCCATCTTTTAAGTGGGATAGCAAGAAGAAAAATTAAGGAAAATTTTTCTGGCATGAAAAGGCCATTTTCATAGAAACACAGAGGGAAGGTACAATCTGTAGTCTACAAAATATAAAGAAAACAACCAAATAGCTGAGAGCTGAGACCGCAAAAGTTACATGAGAAGAAAATGTCACAATGTGGAGTCTAAGAAGGCAGCAGCAGCAGCAGAAAAAAAAGTCATTCATCAGGAAAGGGAGAGAAACTTTGTTCATGATCAAATGGAAGCAGGACTGCAATAGAAGAAAATTGTTGTAAGAAAACATGCAATTTACAGAAACTGCTTCAGATTCTAAAAGAATGTTTAGTTTTGCTCTAGTTAAATTCTGTTATTTATGTGCATACATATTTTGACAAAACTGGGGCTTCCAGTTAGTTCCTAGGAATTTATTTTCAGTCTCAAGTAATAGTTCCTACTTTCTCTAGATAAATTAAGCAAATTTAACTTAATAATTGGAAGACATAAAAGCAGTACTGAAGTTTTTCTTCTTTTTAAATTGGACATTTTATTTATTTACATTTCAAATGTTATCCCCTTTCCTGGTTTTCCCTCGGAAACCCCTCCCCCTGCTTGTATGAGGGTGCTTCCACACGCGTCCACCCACCCACCCACTCCTGTCTCCTCACCCTGGCATTCCCCTACAGTGGGGCATCTAAGAGAAGGAAAATCCCCCTTTGCCCAGTGTCCATCTTCCCCTAAAGACTGAGCTCTGTGTATTTTGTAGCTGCCTTGAGCACTCCACAATGCCTTAAAACACATCCTACTCAATATAGGACCATGAGGGCTCTAGTTCCCCAATTCAGTTCAAACTAGTTTATTGCCACGATTCTATTCTTTACCACAGAATGGTGGCAAGTGATTATGAAGAGACAGGTGAATTTGTCATGCTTCCTGTTGTTGCTTATAGCTGATTTCTGTTTAATAATCCTAGGAAAGAAAGTTTGTGTTCATCAGTTACACAGCTTATCTTATAGTAAGTTTCCTGCATAACACCCAATTGGGAACCTGAAACACTGTCTTCAAGGCTACATAGCTTAAAATCATAGAGAACAATTGTTAGCAATAGCCATTATTGCTCCATTGATCACATAGACCTTTAAAGCATCTGAAAGCTTCCCTTTATACTCTCAAACAATGCAACTCTCTACAAAGGTACCATGGTCTCACATGAAATTATCTCTGAGATACTTATCAATCTATTCTTATACTAGACTTGTCAATAACCTCCAGATACAATAACCTTTTTTCTGCCCCTGACAAACATCAAGTTTGCTTCCGCGTCAATGGCTTTATACTTCTGTGGATAGTCCTTAGGCTATTCTGTCTCAATGTCTTTGTAGATTCTATCTCTCAGAATTTGCCTGACAGGGCAGAGACTTATGCTGTTGCCTCTCTAGTCAGGCCTCTTCTGGGTGCTTCCGGTAGTGCTTTAGATTACAAAGAGTATATATATATCCTTGAACTGGATACTACATGTGTACATGAGGACATTTGAAGGTACACTGTATTGCTTTATTTTTCTATGTAGCACTTGTAACTGTACATGCTTAGATTCCCTATGATTTATTTACTTACTATGTTAGTTTTCTCATTTTTGTGGAAAAAAAAACTGAGAGAAAGCAAGAGATCATTAACTTTGGTACATTGATTCCTTTGATCCTGGGCCTGTGGGAAAGGAGCATGTGGTGGTTGGAGCATGTGGCCATAATTACCTCACAGTAGAAGAACGGAAAGGAAGGGAACAGAAACAAGAGAAAACTCTCAAAAACATTTTCCCAGTGACCAACTTCATCACTCTCCATTAAAGTTCTACCACCTCTCCCAATAGCTCTAAGAAAAACACTTCATAGTCTAGCCACAGAACTTGTTTACTGATAAATCCAATGGAGCAAAATCCTTTTCTGACCTTGTAACACCTTATCTCCTGGCATCCAGTACTGTCTTTGGTTAAAGGAAGGAGATCAAATATTTTACACACACACACACACACACACACACACACACTCATACACACACTCACACGCACACATACTCTTGTTGAGTTGCTAAAGAAGTGTTGCTAAAGAAGTACTCCTCATACTCTGACATCCTCACATTGAGGAGATTGGAGTTGGGTAATAATGATAAAAATGTAGTTGTTTATGGTATACATATGTTCATATATTCATTGTTTAACCATAATGTCCACACTGAAAAATCAAAATCTAGGTCCCACCGAGACAGTTTAGTAGGTAAAGGCACTTCCAAACAAGCATAATATCCTAAGTCTGCCAACTGGGATCTGACTGATCAAAGGAAAGAACTAACTACAAGTTCTCTTCTAACCTTTACATGCATCATGGTATGCACATGCTCTCTGTCTCTCAACTCTGTCTCTGTCTCTACTCTATCACACACACACACACACACACACACAAGGAGAGAGAGGGGGGAAGGAAGGAGGGAAGAAAGGGAGGGAGGGAGGGAGAGACAGAGAAGTGGGGAGAAAAACAAGCAAAGTTGCAAGAAAAGCTAAAAAATGGGGGGGGGGGGTGTTTATGGGCTGGAGAGATGCTTTAGTACTTATGAGCTCTTGCTGTTTTTCCCTAGGACCTGAATTCAGTTCATAGTGCCCATGTTGTACAAGTCTACAGTTGCCTGCAAAACCAGCTCCAAAGCATTCAGTGTTTCTGCCTTCTAAAATCACCAATGAAGAAAGTCATATCCATATATATATACGAGTAAATCTCAAACTAAAAATCTATCATTATCAGTCACCATTTACATTCATTCTTTCCTATATGGAAAAATATGGCATTATCCTACTCATAACTTCATTTCATAGCTGGTTGTCTGACAACCATTTCTATAATGATGACCACAAAGTATTTTTAAAATAATAAAAATAAAGTATGTGCTGGTTGTGAAGTACTGAATAACATCTTCACTAAAATAGCATGATGCCATGATGAGCAAATGACAGAGCTGGTTTATCTCCTGACCTCTGGCCTTGTCTTTCCCACTAATTGACAACTTCCTCAGACTGAGAACAATAGCAACATTCTCAAAGATCACCTGAAACATGGAAGATGCTTTGTAAACAGCACATAACAACAAGTTCTAGATAATCTGTGGATGTTCAGGTTTCTGAAAACTTTCTCCCTCACCAAGATTCCCAGCCACATTCTAAATCATGCACACTATTCTAACTGTGCACTTTATCTAACTACACTGTGTGTGGTGAACATGAAAATTGTTTGAGCATTTTGGTGAACTGTCATGACTCAACAAAGGGTGGAAACTGAGCCTCTGCCTCTCTAAGAGTTATGCTCTCCTGCTGATGTCCTGTGGAAAATGCCTTAACATATGTTCCAGATGAGAACTATCAAATTACCATTCAATTTCAGCTTCTATCAGGTTACAATAAGCTGCAAATATTGGAGGGTGAAGAAATTGTGACCAGGATGCATTTTATATGAGAGAAGATTGTGTTTTCAGTTAAAAAAAATCAAAACAACAGGTTGGCTGCAAAATGTGGTGCCATAGTAAAATGACAATTTTCACATGATTCCTAATAATGTTCATACAGGCCATTATCTGTTTATGTTTTCAAAATATTTTATTTCATATTTGCTTTTGTGGGCATGTATGTGTTTTTGTGTGGGTAGGTGCATGTACTCCACAATGTACAAATGAAAGTCAGAGGACAAATTATGGGAGTAAGTTGTCTGGCTCTACCATGAGGGTTCCAGGAATTAAACTTTGGTCATCAGGGTAAGCTTCAGGTGGCTTTTTCCACTGAACACTCTTGGCAGCCCCAGACAATCTTTTTCATATATTCAGATAACTTATGGACATCTGAATGTATGTGTTTGTGAGTTTAATGATGGACTTACCTTCTTAAACAAAGCTATAGAATATGGTGAAGTACTTATATATAATACTCAATTTTGCATAAAGCATATAATGCATATATATATACATATATATATATATATATTTCATCTGTACTATAAGAGCCAGAGAGAAAAATCTTGTGCTTCTGTGGAAAATTATATTTTGTCATGAAGACTCTTACAGGTCATCGGGTTCAAGCTAAGACTACTGGTCTTAGATTAATTTGTCTCTTTCTGAATTTGCAGGTGGAGTGAATTGAAAGTACAACCCAAAGACCCACTCGATAATGGTTCCTTTTCACTGGCCTATTGGACTTTTAGGGGATAAAGTCTACTAGAAGGAAGTTAGGTCACCAGTAACTTGTTTAGAAGCAGATGTTGTATCTCCTGTCCTTCATGACTTTCTTATTGTATCCAGCTAAGTAAGGTGACATCTTTTGCCACATGCTTCCAGCCTTGATATAGTCCCTAGCCGTAGGCCCAGAACACCAAAGCTACGTAGTCATGAACTGAAACCACTGAACCCATACACTAAAATATTTTCTGTCTATGTTGATTGTCATAAAATATTTATCATATCATCAGAAAGCAGACCAGAGCAGGAGGTTACTGGAGGATATATAACTTTCCTGTTAGGTAGAGATTTAAGTGACTTCCTTCCCTTCTTGGAGATAGTGGTTTTGGAAGCTGCATCTAAATTACCTTAGAGTTGATTTCCCTGTACCGATCATCATTACTAATTCTCGGTTCTTTCTTTGCTGTTAAGCTACAACCCTCCCGACTAACTTTTCCAATTACTATTTATCACCATCCCCAACACCACCCAATGACAACACTAAGAACTAAATCCCAACAGCTCAGACACTGCCAGACTCTAAGAGCTTCAGCCATCTGAAAGTACTGTCTTGTAACATGTAGTTCAGCAAGTGTTGCAGGATCTATATCAACAAGGATTCCTGAAAGATTGCTTTTGAGAGCTCTCTTCACCATGTCTAGAAGGCTTTTGGCTCCCTGTAGCTTGTTCAGTAGTAATTGATACTCATTCAGCACCAAGAAAACAGGGCCTGAAATTGACAATGCTCACTTTCACCTGAGACTGAGCGTCTGCAATGCAGAAAAGGTTAAGAAACCCCATCAGTCTTTTGTGCTCCAGAACCAATTAATCACTAAAGAGCCCAACTGTTCTCACATTACTCACACTCTAATCTCTCTGCCCTTCTTCATTGCTTTCAAAGACTCACAAATGACTTCTTCATTTATGCGAAAGCACAAGCCTCCTTCTTATACTCTGACTTTGCCCTCCGTCCTGAGAATTCTCTCTGTAACAATAGCCAAAATAAAATCATCTCCATAATTATTGTAAATTGTCTGGACAGACTGCAACAAGAATAACAAAATCCACTTTGCTTGAGCTGTCCCTAATACAGCACATTCTCCACACTTCAAGTTTTACAGGTTCGTGGAATCAGTGTGAATAGTTCTGGGAGTTTACTGGGAAGCCTGACCCTGTGCTAGCTTTAACCACTATGAATAAGGCATATAAAAGGAGTGCTGCAAGCTGTTTGAGAATACACTGGGAACAACTTGTAAGTGAAAGAGAGGAAGCACAAGATGTTTCACACTGAAAAAGAAAGACAGAGAATACAAAAGGTTATTAAAAGCTCAATATCCAAGTTGGAAAAGCTACCTGGGGATTAGGAATTGTTCAAAAGTGTCCTATGTTCTGAAGTAATAATTTAGAACACTGAAGATACCTGGCAAATGCCTTTCATGGTACAATTTCCAAATAATCTTTTCTATTGTTTCCACGGTTTGTTCCCTTTATAAATGCAAATTAATTTTAAAAATTATTGCTATATACTTTACAGTGGGTAATGACTATGAGCCTAAAACCCCCTTCTTATTATCTTCATAGTTCCATCCCTAAAGACCCACTTGGCTGTAATATCTATATATTTCATTTAAAGTTAGATGAAAAACAAAGCTGAACTTTAAATTAATTCTAAAATATGTGTCTTGGCTGTGTTGCTCCTCAGTCGCCATGATTTCTTTTTCCTTCCTATAAATGGCATATGCGTATTTCTGGTAAAGCAATAAATAACATATGCAATGAGAAGTGTGAGGAAGCAAGCACTTATCTTGTGTGACTGAAGGTCCAGCCCAACAGAAGGAATCTGTGCCTGACACTCATCAGATGGCCCAGAACCTGAGACTAGATCAGCCATTGACCAAGGACAAACAGAATGCTGTGTTGTGCTAAAGAAACATAGCCATAAAATGACTCCTAACAATATTCTGCTATACTCGTAGATCAGTGACTTCCTTGGCCATCATCAGAGAAACATCTTCCTGTGTCAGATCATGGTCCAAGAATGGAGTCATGTGAGGAAAAATTTGAGAGTTTATGAGAAAACTCCACGAAAACAAAGCAAAGGGTCTTGTAACTTCAGTTTCTTCAAAAACACAGAATTGTTCTTGTAATGTGTTTTTATGCTCCTCCCAACTATAGTATATATGAGCGAGTTTAATTCAGATTATTCATTACAACTGGTTATTTGTTTATATGCATCTGGAAATACATGCTTTTGCCTCTCTACTACCCTTCAAAAAGACCTGCCTTTTCTCTGTCTCAAGGATGCCTCCTTTTCTATTGTAATAATAATAATCTTGCCATTACTTAGATGGGCTCCGAAACTCACCACAGTCACATTTCTACCCAACTCACAGGGAACATATACCCCAGAGGTTCCTCGGAAGTCCATATTTATTTGGTCAGGCTCTAGCCCCAGCCATACTCTCTTTGCCTCTTCCAAAAGCCAAGCCTATACAGTAAGTAGATGATCCTTTGTAACCCCTGAAAATTAGCAAGGCAGATGCCTCTGACTTACTAAATATTCTGTCCAGCTAGGGATATTGGATCTCACCCTCTAAGGTCCAGTTGTCCACCCCTCGAATTACTTTATGGGATTAGCAATCACTCCAACACACAAGACAATTATCCTAGATTAAAAAAAAAAATCACTAACAGTCCCTACTACCAAGGAACAAATTCTATCCCAGGGATAGCTAGCTTCCTACATTCCTTATTCCTTCTTTATCTCTTCTTGACTGCTCCCTATATAAGGTAGCTCTTGGCACATCACAAGAAGCCCTTGTTGCACCATTACCTAGCCAGTTTGTAAATTTCAATAGCCCACTGCCCATCCAGGCTCCAGCCATACATCTTCTAAACTTAACTCATCCTTTTTCTCTATGTTACTAAAAAGAAGGGATATGCTCTTGGGGTCCTGGGTCACGAACTGGGACCTTCCTTTGTGCCCATCACAAACTTATTGAAAATTAAACCATATTATTCAAGGATGGGCACCTTGTTTGTGCTCTCTGGCTACAGCTGAACTTCTTATATAAGAATCAAAGAAGTTAACCTTAGGGTCACCGGTCACTGTCTCTTCCTTTTACCACTTATACCGTCTAACACACCAGGCTCTCCAAACACCACCCTCTTCCAGAGATCTCTCTTCACATAGCATTAGTAGAAGATGTTACACTTGCCTTTCAGCCATTCTTATGTCTCGATATTCAAACTGACTCAAGTAACCGAATTGCCTCTCTTAAAGTATACATGCAGATCATTTGTTTCTGCCACCTATTATATTCAGTTCCAAATTCTAGAGTCTGCCTCTCCAGCAGCTTCTTCCCTCCACCTGCTTATCCATTCATTTCTCCCCTCCTGCTTAGTAAGGAGCCTTCCTCTGGCCCAGGGAGCCTGCTATACTTTCTGTGTGCCCCACCATGTTCTTCTAGTTATTAAGATACTTGCTCCACTCCCTCTATTGGAACTCTCTGGGTTTCCTTTCCTTCCCCCTGGCCCCTACCCCAAGTTTCCTGCTGAACCCCATAATTTCCTTAAGCCTTTCTTGTCCTCTATGACCTTGTCTCTCATGTTTATCAATTCTGACCTGGAAGTCTCAGAGTTTCTCTGTGCCCTTCTGTAGCTTTCAGTTCCTATTTAGAGCTTATAGAAATTCCCTCCAGTATAGTTCATTTTACAATCCATCCTCTCTTCCTCTACTGACTCAGAATTTTTTTAGAGCTTCATTCATCCTATTATCACAAGCAGCTTGGCCTCAGTACAGTTCAAAAGGCAAAAACTGGCATGCTTGGTTTTCAATGATGGCAATTTCTGTCACTACACAAGCGAATGATCCAAAACTCTTTTATATTCTAATTAAAGACACATGGCAGCCCAGATGGGAGGTGGGGGACATTGGTAAACTTTAATACAGCATTCATCAAAGCTGCCCAAATGGTACAATCAAAATACAGAGGGTACACATCCCACTCTCTCAACCCCTATGTATAGACATGGTAAAAAGATGAGGTCCAAAGCTCCTCAGAGGTCCTTATATCCCTCATATCATTCCTTTCAGATGATACTGATCCCACTTGCAAGCCATACTATCTCTTGGTTTGGACCTCAACCTCTGTATATCAGCTTTTGAATAATGTTGTACCTAACAACTTTGCAAAATGTTGGTTGTATGTCCCTCCTGGGTCAAATTCTCAATCCCCATTTGTGGCCTTACCCATTGTCTGACTAGAGTGTTTCCCTTCATCAGTTGCTCTAACCCGAATCAACCCTTATCCCTCCCACATGTCTCAGATGGTCTCAATCTTGGTATCACAGACTATTTTAATTCCTCAGAAACACACTTTATGAACACACTGGAGTCTGCAGACTGTAGTAACACCTCAACCCATATTCCCAAACATTCACATTGCCTTGATTCTCTGCAGCACTTACGCTTCAGTTGCCTACCACATGACTGGTGTGAGACCTCAGTCCTGATGCTCCTTTCCCCAAAACTAGCAAGAAATAGTCTCATGATAAAGTTGCTCACCTTCCAGATCCCTAAGGTTAATCAGTAGGAAGCAAAACTAGGGAAGAATGTTAGAGACATTCTGACTGACTCAAGGAACAGAAAAAGGCTTCCCTGACACAAACTCCCTACATAAACTTTGTATAATTCTATAAATTATGTAAATCCTCAAAGCAGGGAATTGCTCAGGCTCTGATCCAGGAGTTCCATCAGCCAGGCCCGACCTGAAGACTTTCCTAATAGTCATTTTCTAATGGTTGTACCTCTCATTCCCAGCCCTGAGGTAGGAGAATGGTAAGGCTTTGACCGACAAGAAAAAAATTCCTACCAGTCCCTAAACAGGAAAGCCCACCGATCCTTGAGCTTGCCAGAGAAACACACCAATCCAAGAGCAGGAAAAACAACCAGTCCTTAAGAAGCACCAATCTCAAGACTTGAAATCTCACCAGAAGTGAAAAGCTCCACCCTGAAAAGCTTATCCCTAAGAAATATTATCTAAGCCCTGAGTACTGCTCATTTGACTGACATCTTCTGACCTGAGCAGAGGAAGCTACCCTCTTGGGTTTTCCCCTCCGAATAAATCTCTTCTGTGAAATTTGTTTTGGGGGTGTGATTTTTGTGGTGTCCCCTGGCTCCTGACTGCCAGGATACCTTTCCCTTTAGAAATGCAACATTTATGGCCTGACACTCTTGAGATATTTCTATGTCTCCAACATCTACCACTGATACAAACATATTCAATCTCTACATTAGGAAATATTACGTACATAAAAAGAAGTCACTCAGCATTTAGAATGGGCTAGATACATATAAGAAGAAAGAAAAATTGAACAAAACTATATATGCTTTAAATTTTCAGAGATTTATGGAAAAATATAAATTACTGGTCTTTATAAATTTCTTAGTATTGCATATATTTTCAGTATTTCCATGCAGATATCAAACCACCCACATGCCCACTCAAAATACAGATTCCCTGACCATAAGGAGAAACCAAGTATATCTTGCTGATACTGTAGACAGAAGCAGCCCTCCACATACAGGGACTCTTGAGGCTGAATATAGGTTTGTGTTTCTTGCTACCTCTCTCTCCTACTACTTGTCCTGTGCATTTTATGTAACCTATGTCATGTTTTTCTTGCCTGAATTCTGTCTTCTTGTTCCACTTGATGTTCTCATATGCTCATCCCAGTGCTTTGTCCTTATTCTATTTTTTTTACTAGATACCCCCAGATTCTCTGGGTCTGTGGCTCAAGCAAGAAGATGAATTATTCTCTATATTTGCTTTTAATGTGTGTATAGTGAGCCTATATGTGCATGTGTGTAGGTACATGTGTGTTGGTGTATGTGCATGTGTGTGCATGTCCATATGTGACCGAAAGGTACTATCAGGTGTTTTCCCTGGTCATGCCCCACTTTATTTGTTGAGTCAAGGTTGATGAACTCACAGTTCACCATACAGGCAATTCCAGCTAGCCAGCTTATCCTGGGGATTCTCTCTTGCTGACACTCCTAATTCTTGGGTTCTAGGATTATACACTGAAACCATGCATTCACTCATCCACTCATATGGTTCCTGGAGATCCAAAATCTAGTTAATAGCAAATATTTTATCCTGGGACTCATCTTCCCAGCACACATATCTATTGTTAAAGTTAAATCATCCTTATGAAAAACAACAGGATGACAGATTTGAGGACCATTCCACACATATAAATAAATACTTCTACAAGAAATGAGGAGAAAAAAAACTAAAAAAAAAAAAAAAAGCAAATTACAAATTTAGAAAAGAAGAAGTTTAAGAATGATCTGGCAAAGTGGTAGGAGGAGACTGGAAATGACAGTTGTTCTAGATAAAAACTGAAATTTGACATAATATAATATATGACTGGTTGGTTCTCTTTTTCCACAGAGGACTGGGAAGCAAGAAGGAGCTTAAATGCCACCTGGTGTGACTCTAAGAAAACAACTCCCTCCTTCAAAGATTTTGTTCAAGAATGATATTGAACCCTCTGTCAGACACTGGAAAAGTTTAGACACTGTGAGTCTCAGAAGACTGCTGTGGAGCTCTGTCTGCTTTCAGTATTCCAGGTTGAAAACACTGCATTTCCATCAATTATTTTAAATGAGATTTTGTACAGTGCCCATATGCTGTCTCGGTGCCTCTCCCACTTTCAGGTTATGTTGCCAGAATTCCCACAAGGCTTCCTTTGTAGGAAAGATATTTGCACAGATCTTTCTTGTCAAATGCCCTCAAACTGCAAAATCTAGAATAATCTGAAAAATAGAGCATGCCTGTGCACATGTTTCTTTCGAAATCCTCAGAGATCATTCACTTGCATTTTTCAAGTTAAGCTTCCTTGTCCTCTCTTATTAGCCCTGTGCTGCAGCTGGAGCCTCGGAGACAATGAACTTTAAGTAGCCACTATTTATAGAGCCATGGGAAGAACAGAGCCAGATTGCTAGAGACTCTCCTCTAAATCTTTAGAATCTCATGATGTTTCCGTCTCTGGTATCCGTTTTGGAAATGAAGGTTATTTAGAGAGGAGAGGTATTTATCCATGGCAGATCCATGGTATCCACGGCAGTCTGCCTTCAGAACAGTGACACAATAAAAATATGCATTTCACATGCTGCAGCTCCTTAGCTCCTCTTTCTGAGAGCACAAAGCTGGGAATCTTGACACAGCATTCTTTTTCTTGGCAACCTCCAAGGCAAACCTGCTATTTTCCTGCTAGTCTCCTTTTACTTCCTTTTCCCTTAATTGAATGTATAAAGAAAGGAAGGTGATTGTAGGCTGGCTGGGGACTTACTTTCAGAGAGCAAAGGAAGCTCTGGAATTGGAGATTCATCCTCTTCTGGTTCTTCCTGAAAGTATTTGTCAGGGTCTAGAAGAAATGCAGGCTTATTCACTTCAGGCAGCTCTTTCAGGGATCTAAGGCTTAAGCACCCAAAGGTGCCTTCAAACAGCAAATTTAAGGGAAGAAAGAGAGAAAAAGGACAATGTCATTAATTCTTTGAAATGAGCTAATGCATTCCCAAATTCACTTTTAAAATTTTTTTATTCGATATATTTTTTATTTACATTTCAAATGATTTCCCCTTTTCTAGACCCCCACTCCCCAAAAGTCCCACAAGCCCCCTTCTCTCCCCCTGTTATCCCACCCACACCTTCCCACTTCCCTGTTCTGGTTTTGCCGAATACTGCTTCACTGAGTCTTTCCAGAACCAGGGGCCACTCCTCCTTTCTTCTTGTACCTCATTTGATGTGTGGATTATGTTTTGGGTATTACAGTTTTCTAGGTTAATATCCACTTATTAGTGAGTGCATACCATGATTCACCTTTTGAGTCAGGGTTACCTCACTTAGTATGATGTTCTCTAGCTCCATCCATTTGCCTAAGAATTTCATGAATTCATTGTTTCTAATGGCTGAATAGTACTCCATTGTGTAGATATACCACATTTTTTGCATCCACTCTTCTCACCAGTCAGAATGGCTAAGATTAAAAATTCAGGAGACAGCAGGTGTTGGAGAGGGTGTGGAGAAAGAGGAATACTCCTCCACTGCTGGTGGGGTTGCAAATTGGTACCACTCTGGAAATCAGTCTGGCGGTTCCTCCGAAAACTGGGCACCTCACTTCCAGAAGATCCTGCTATACCACTCCTGGGCATATACCCAGAGGATTCCCCACCATGTAATAAGGATACATGCTCTACTATGTTCATAGCAGCCCTATTTATAATTGCCAGATGCTGGAAAGAACCCAGGTATCCCTCACTTTTAAAATTTAACTTTCCTATTATCCAGCTGGTCAGACGCAGTGAACACTACATCCCCTAGTGCTCCTCAAAATAAACCCACGGGGTCTTTTCCGGTCAAAGGAACAAAGAGGAACTCGTGGTTTCCTTTTTATTTGTTTTGCATTTTGTGTGTGTTCTACAATATTCCCTTGCAACTCAGTATTCTATAGTTTTGGAAAGGCTTCAATCTCTCTTTTATCTCCAAGAAAATTATGTTCTTTGTGAAATGGAATATATTTTTCAGTGTTTCTTGAACAAAAAAAAAATACCTAAAATTTTGAATTGACAGGTACTTTTTCATCCCACTGTAATAAAAGCCAAACAGTGTTTTATTTATTCTGTCTGTGAAAAGTATAGAATCTATGAAAGCCACATGTTAAAAGTAAAGTTTTGAACAAACTGAAAGAAGTTACTGCCTTATGTGACAAGTGAGTAATGAAAAAGGCATTAATAAATGCTAATTCAAGATACAGTTTTATATCTGTGGCTGTTAGTCCTGTGGAAGTCAGGATGTACTTGGTCTCCAACATAAGTCTGGCTCTTCTATTTTATCACCCATTAGAATTATCACTCAGAGAGCATGTTAAACCGTGGGTTACCATGTACCACACCTGGCTTCTGATTTTTATTTTCAGTCTGGAAGAAAAAGAGGATGATAGTACTAAAATTTACGTTTTTAATGTTTTTCATTAAACTGATAGTGACTAGTGGTCACTCTGAGAGTCAGGGTGTTAAGCCAAGCAATGGTGACAATTGGTATGGGTTCATTACAGTTTTAACACCTCATGTTCCTCATCAATAATTTACCAGAGTTTAAACAATTGGTGAATTCTATACTATTTAACAACTACAAGTATGCTTAACTTATGAAGCCCTGTTCTGAGTTAAAAACAACTGGTACTGGTTAAAGTATTGTATATATAATATGTCGTAGACCCCAGGACAAAAAAAAATGTATGGAATGGACATTGACAACAACTTATCATGTACATTTTGAGAGTAGCTTCATCAAAAATCCTACAGTCACTATATCTGTCTCATGAAAATTCAGCTATCAAATATGAGTTTAGGAAAAATTTCTAGTAAGCAGTTTCATTCAATTTTATAGCTTCAGGGATAATCTTCCTTTGTACTTCTAAGAAATAGACTAATTTAATGCAGCAATGATTCCATGTTTGAATTATCAACTTAATCATGATCATCATGATCCACATACATTATCATCATTCTGAAAGAGGACCTATGTGGTGGTGTGAACATGCTTAGTCCATGGGAAGCAGCACTGTTAGGAAGTGTGACCTTATAGGAGGAGGTGTAGCCATATTAGAGGAAGTGAGTGACTGTGGAGGTGGGACTTTGAAGTCATACACACACACACACACACACACACACACACACACACACACACTAAAGTCTGACCAGTATGATCCAGATCCTCCTCCTAGTTTCCTACAGATAATAGTCTTCTCCTGACTGCCTCCTTCTCTTGACTCCTCTAGCACCAAGTCTCCCTGCAAGAGGCCATGTTTCTCAGCATGATGACAATGGACTAAACCTCTAAAACTGTAAGCCAGTCCCAGTTAAATGTGTTCCTTTATAAGAGTTGCCTTGGTCTTGGTGTCGCTTTTCAGCAATAAAACCCTAACTAAGACAATCTTTTTATATTACCAAAAACAGTCTCAAATTTCTGTGATCAAACGACCTATTTTTCACTTCCTAAATGCTAGGACTACAGATACACACAATTATTACAGGTTTTCAGTTTTATTTTTCTGGTTATTCAAGAACTGAATGAAAATGATACCTTTTCTCATGTGGATTTGAGATTACTGGAAGAAAAATAATTTTATACTCATTTACTTTTTATCCTTTTTGTCTTTGAGTAAAATTAAAAAACTTAGCTAATATATAAAATTATATTATATATAATAATAATTTGGTGTCATGATGTTTTCATATATACATTCATTATATAATGTCCAAATTAATTCAGATGTATTTCCCCAAATACTTATTTTATGATGGAAATATCCCATAGTTATCCTACTCTACAATTCTCCATGGGAACTTTTTGCTTTTATCTAGCTATACTGTCACTGTTGGTCAAGATTTCCCCATTCCTCCTCCTTATCCTACTCCTCCTCTTATATTTCCTCTTTTTTCTATTCTCAACTTTCATAGGATCAACATTTTTAGACCCTTATCTAACTGGACCGGTAGGTAATTCTCACTGTCACTGGATTTACAATGACCTAGTGAACACACCTCTGGAAATGTTAGTAAGAGTGTTTCCAGGGAGGTTTGAATGATGAGGGAAGACCCACTCTGAACATAGCTGGCAGCCCTCCGTAGGCTGTGACTCTAGACTGAGTGAAAGAGTAAAAGGAGAAATCCTACTTAGTAACAGCATTCATTTTGCCCTCTCTGCTTCCTTTCCTATGAACACAATGAGCCACCATATAATTCAGGTGATACAGCTTGCAGGTACTAGGTGCTTTACCCATTGAGTTATCTCACATTTGCCCCTTATTAGTTTTTTGTTTGTTTGCTTGTTTTGTTTTGGTTTGTTTGTTTCTTTTTGAAGTTAGTACAAAGTATTTCAATTCTGTTACTACCCTTATTTTGGAACTATAGGAAGTACCTTATACAGGTTTTCTGGTTTAAATGGCTTAGACCTTATAGATAAGTTTTATACGCCATAAACCTAGCATGATATTTAATAAGCCCAAATCTTACCCTCCGCTTTCATCAAATGAAGATAATAGAATCATACATTGTATTTACTATGAAAAGTGAATATTCTTGCCAGATAACATAACTCTTTGTCCTATTCACATTATTTTATAAAATGGTGTTCTATAGTGTGTTGATAGCAATTACTCACTGGTTGATTTTTGTATAATTCCACTATAGCAAGTTTTATGTGTTTTTTTCTTAAAGATGTTTCTCCTCTTATATTTCAGACTGAAATTCATTTCTTCTGATGATCTGGTATGGGAAGAAAATATTACATGATAAAATGTAACAATAACTATAATAATAGAAAGATACTTTCTGATATGATAATAAATATCTTACTTTTACATAAGTAAGATGTTTATTTCTGTGTTTGCAAGCCATGACAATAATACTAGTTTAAACTATTGAAGCCATGTATTTGAATAAAATGTCAGCTACCCAAGTGGTAGGATAGCAGAGAGACTACAAAGGTGTAGTCAAGAAAATACTGACAAGTTAAAGTCAAGGGATAATAATACAAAAGAAAATTTCACAGAAACAAATTCACAATCCCCTTGACTTGTACTTAGGTGGATGACTCACAGAAAGTGAGCACTGGCATCTGTCAGCATCTCTTAAAGCATGACTCTTTTCTTACAGGACCCAAAAGCCAAAAATAATGAGTAATCCTAAGCTTCTGTGTGGATCTATAAGAAAACTTGAGAAGAACTGGAATGCACACAAAATCTCCTATCACTGAAACATGGGGAGCTAATGTAAGGTAATGTAATGTATGTGAACAAGGTACCTAATCTTGGTTGTCCACTTGACTGCATTTGTAATCTACTAAAATCGAAGCAGCTGGCACATCTATGAAAGATGTTATTCCTTGGATCATTTGGTGTGGGGAAATCTACCCCAAATCTGGACCTTACTTTCTGATAATAGCCTACATAAAAATGACATGGAAGAAGGAAACTCATGCATTTTGCCCAACTGCTCCCACTTTCAAAGGCAAATCTGACTATTCTGTTCATGAAACATTTCTTTTCTGGTGTTTCTAAGTCTTGACTGAAGACCAGAAGCTCTCTAGGAAATCTATAGGACTCCATCATCAGACTGGAACTGCTAAGACATCCATTCTCATGATCTTTACTGGATTCTTGGCCATGCTGCAGGAAGACAGCCATTGTTGGACTAATCAGACGATAGTTTATAAGTACTCTAATAAATTACACACACACACACACACACCAGTTCTGTTCCTTTTAGAAAAAAACTATGAATAGTACATGAAAGGAAACGTATTATACCTCTGTAGAACCTTCCAGAGAAAAGAAAATTATCTCAGATACTTAAGATTCACTATCATAGATGTCTAGCTTAACAGACAAAACTTCTGTTTACAAAAGTCACTAGGGATGTATAAGGAGCACTAGACCTGAAAATACCCATCTTGCTCAAGTCATGTGTAACGTTGAGAACTTTCTGTCTTCCCACTTTCCTGAATCCCTTTCCCGTATTGCCTGCACTTTCATGATCACCACTCTCCAATTTGCTAATACTTATTCCCAATCTGTTGCATATTTTGTAACATTAGAATTATTAGGTAATTATTAAACCCCCAGTGTCAGTTTTCTTTCTATACAATGATGCTCTGTGACGTTTTTTGTTTGGGGAAACTATTTTAGTGTGTGTCTATTCATTCATGTAAATGGCTGTCGGATCTCTTAGAGCTGTAGATAGAGGTGGATGTTATCTCTGGATGTAGTGGTGGCAAACAAACTCCAGTCTTCTACAACACTTGGAAAGGCCTTTACCATTAAGCTATCCCTCCCACCATCTTACTGTGGGTTTTAAAACTGTCCATGGATTAGAAACTTTGTGATGTGTCTAATAGTATTAGTCAATAAATGTTAATTTACTATCTTTTTTTGCCTCAATTCTATTTATACTGTATCTCAGAAACTCAGCTTAAAATATCAATACAAGTCAATCTGTGTATCATTTTTAAGTTTACTATCAGTGGAGTTTGCACAATTTAAAAATGTACTGATTTCTGGAAAATATTTTTAGGTTTACAAAAAGTCATAATAATGGTTCAGAACTCAAGGACAACTCTTATTCAGTTTTTTTCCTCTTTTAGAAATCTTACATTCATACTTATCATATTTTAAGAAAGCCATATTAGGAACTGGAGAACTCATGAAGAAGACTACTGTTCAGTTTCCAGCTCTCATATGCCAGCTCACTACTGCCAAGTCCAGAAGCAAACAAACAAACAAAACAAAACAAATGGGACTCAGGAAAAGTGGCTATCAGTAGTGCCTATTAGTATATCAAAGTAGATGCTGGCCTCCAGAATTTCTCAGTACCACATCTACCTGTGGCTCTTCTCAGCTCTTGCCAACTTGTCCCCTACACTAGACTTCTCCCACTCATGGACTCCGAACTTGTCCCCTACACTAGACTTCTCCCACTCATGTTCTCATTCCTATATAACCTTACCATTCCAGCTATGTGACCTTTCTTTTCTTCTCATTGTTTTCCTCTCTTGCAACCCTCTCTCTTGCCCCTTGGTCTTCCTTTCTCACTCTCCTTCCTCTGTTCCTTTCATGGTCTTTCATGTTTCCTTGATTGGCCATATTCAGTCTACTACTTTAATTCCCTGCTCTCAACTTTTCCAGAAGCCACTGGCTATACTCTCCGCCATATCTACAATAAAATCTTTCCTCTCAACCATACCTTGGAGTGATCATGTTCTCACTTTATCACCTGTAACTCTGGCTCTAGGAGATCTGATGCCTCCTGGCTGCCAATGGCTTCTCCGAGCAAATGATACACATGAACTTATAAAATCACACATATACACTTACAAATGAAGTAAATATATTAATCTTAAGAAGTTATTATTTAAAAAGTCAATATTAATGCATGATTATGAACTAAACAGTAAATTTTATTAGTGTTTTTCTGTAATGTCAAAATTCTGTTTAAGTATCTGAATCCTGAGCCTGCTCTAGCCTATGACACTTATCCATATTTTTCTTGGTTATCACAACCTTGACATTTTCAAGGAGCATTTGTCATCCTTTTAGTATACTATCCCTTAACTTGGACCATATGTTTTTCATGTGGTTACACTAGACTTGTTGGTCATTGTGAACAAAGTAATGAAGGAGAAGTGCTGTCTTGACTACTATCAGAGATACACTGGCACCTAATTGATGATATTAACCTTAATCACCTGGTTAATATTATATTGTCAAGCTCACATGAATAACAAGCTTACTGTAGTCGTTGTCATTTAATTTTTCTTTAGAAGAAGTTTATATAATTTAGGTGAGGTGAGGAGAAATGTTGGATGCTGTTCTTGAGTGTCCACATATCTGTGAAAGATATATTTGGAATCATACATTTTCTAAGGGAAGTTTGTGCAATACCAAAATTAATCTGTAAGTTCCATCTGCTCAGGAACCAGGTAACTTTCTTGAATGCTGGGAATTTCAGTTCCTGGGAAATAACAATGAAAGTACCATGGTCTATAGGTTTGTCCTTATGAGCCCCTGCAACATGTGGTTTGAGGTCATTGAAGTTAGAAAAGTCTGGGAAATAGTTCTGACCAAAGTCCATCTCTTAGTAAGTATTTCATATTTAATAGAGCTTCCTTTATATTTGGCCCAAATTGGTGAAGCTAATTTTTCTGGCAAATCTCAGGATTAATAGTTTACTCTCTTAAAATAAATTTTAGATATATGTGACGTTCTTTCCCAGTAATGCTGGATTGGTTTCCCTCAAAATAGGTTATTGCCTATAAAATTAGCATATTTTTGTGATTGGAGAGATGATTCAACTGTTAAGGACACCTAGTTCTCTCTTTTTTTAATATTTTTATTTTCTATATTCTTTGTTTACATTCCAAATGATTTCCTCTTTCCCAGGTACCCCCTCCCCATATGTCCCATAAACCTTCTTCTCTCCATCCATTCTCCAATCACCTCCCTCCTTTTTTGCAGGGGACTGCAGTTTGATTCCCAGAGCCCAGGTAGGAAGGCTAACAATCGATTGTTAATTCAAGCTCCAGAAGAATCAAACACCTTGGACCTTCAAAGGCACCTCATTCATGAGCACAAACCCACATACAGACAAAAACATAAGGAAATCGTAAATTATTTTTAAATCTAGCATGTTAGTTAGGCACTTCTGGTATTCACTGATTAAACTGAGCATTTTAAGACTCTAAAGAAGTCTGAAACAGTAATAATGTGGTAGTAAGAAGAGGGAAGGTGGGCTGTGGTGGAGATAAACTTTACAACTATTGAATTAATAATACAATTTCACTAGAAAAATGCCATAGACATAAATTGAATAAAAAAAATCTTGAGAAATCAGATGGTGCTACATCTGAATACTTAACACCATACCAAGACTTTTCCCAAAGTATGATGACCTCTTACCCCTATTGGACCATTGGCTTTTTGCAGTATAATTCAGTATAGTTTAACTAAATACCTTTTTAAAACACAAATTGTCTCATGCAAAAATTAGAGAAGTGAGAACAAATTAAAAGAACCTTCCAGGAATTATTATATGGATTGACTTATGAAAATGACTACATATAAAACAGGATTAAGTTAATAAGCCACTTGTCCAAGAAGTTGGAGGACACCAACTGCACTAGGATCTCTTAAGTCGTTAGTATGTAAGAATCTCATTTGTTATCGCAATTAACGAGACAAATCTCTCTACCAGCTAAGAATAGTGATGCACCAGTCACACCTGCTCTTTTCTGAAGGAAAATAGAGGAAAAGTGGATCTGGGGGAGAATGGAGTATGGAAGGAAATTTGGAGGAGTGGATGGGAGGGGAAACTTGGATCTAGATGTATTATATGAGAGAAGGAAAAAAGTGAAACAGGAGAATGCAATAAAAGACTTAAATATGTTTTTATTCAAATCTAGTCTACACAGTAGTGTGAGAAGGGATACTTTAGCTTCAGCAGACATAATATCAATTTCTCTCTGCTCTGGATGTGGACAGGAATATGGTAATTACGACAAGAACTCCAGAGTCTTACTAGGCATAAAAAGACAATAAAATGGTAGTATCTTTGCTACAGCAGGTACTTCACGAAATACTCAGTGAGTTGGAGAGTAATTCTTCATCATTTGAGTCTTGTACTTGCGAGGCAAGCAGCACAACATAAGATGTTTCAGCTTTGCAGCTAGAATGTCTGTATGAGTCCTTTGGGTGGCTATTTGATCCTCTTTTCCTGATTTCCCCAGATGTAAAATGGGAATAAAAATAGCATCTGTCTCCTGGGAGTATAGTGGGAATAAATGACTTAAGTGAAAAAAAGAATTTAAATAGTTCCTGGAAGTCTGGTATAGCTGTTCCCTGAGAAGCTGTACCAGAGCCTCTCCAATATGTATATGGATGCTCACAGCCAACCATCAAACTGAGTATGCGGACCCCAGTGGCGGAGTTAGGGGAAGAACTGAAGAAGCTGAAGGAGTTTGCAACCCCATAAAAATAACAATATCAACCAACCAGACTGAGAGACCCCCCAACTCAATAT
Organism: Apodemus sylvaticus; assembly: GCF_947179515.1. NCBI lineage: Eukaryota > Metazoa > Chordata > Mammalia > Rodentia > Muridae > Apodemus > Apodemus sylvaticus. Next base: position 92,776,448 of record NC_067475.1, on the reverse strand, counting down.
TTTTAGACCCCAGCAATTAGTTTAGCACTGAGTCACTGAGTTACTTGCCTTTCCACTCTCAGCTTGAGACATTTGGCCTCAAGAGATAGCCTGTCCTGTCCCAGGAACTAGCTCATCTGATGACTGGCCCAATGTTTAATGATACAATGCCCCAAAGATGTTTGCTCCAGATAATCTTTAACCTTCCTTAAGGCATAAACTATTGTCTGACTTGCTCATTCTGTATTTCCCATCCCGTGCGTGCATGACTGTCTTCCACCCCTTGCCTTGTGATTTTTCCCCTTTAAATACCCCTGACTTGAGTTGCTCAGGGTCCACAGGCCTCTACCCCTGTGTGGTGTATGGCTGTGGAACCCAGAGCTCTGGAATAAAAAAAATCCTCTTGCTAATTGCATCAAGACCATTTCTTGCTAGTGAAGTCGCCTATGGGTGTCGCCTTCCAAGGCGTGGGGCGCAAGGGTACTCTCGTATTTTTTGGGTCTTACAAGACCTTCCCACTCAGAACTCTCAGAACTAAACCACAAACCAAAGAGTACACATAGAGGGTACCCATGGCTCCAGCTGCATATGTAGAGGATGGTTACCTTATCTGCCATCAGAGTGAGGAGAAGCCCTTGGTCTTGTGAAGGCTCAATGCCCGGGTGAGAAGGTGGGTGGGAGAGCACCCTCAAAGAAACAGGGGGCAGAGGGGATGAAATACGGAGTTTGTGGAGGGGAAATCTGGAAGGGGATAACATTTGAAATGTGAATAAATAAATAAAATAACCAATAATAATTAGTTCCTAGGGAGCAGATCCTGTGTCACAATATTCCATACCCAAATACCACCTGAGAGATCTGGTCTCCCAGGAGTGCCTATACACCTGTGAGCACAGGTTAGACCACTACTTCTGCTCAGAGGTATTTGCTCAGAGCCCTCAGGACACCACCACAGAAGAGCAGCCTGGGACAGGATCCTTCCGGTTTCCATCTGTTCCCAGAGCTTATCCTGTACCATAGCATTCAATACCCCATATCGTCCAGAGAGATCTCTTATCCAGGAGTGCCTACATACCTGTGAGCACATGTAAGACCACCACTTCTGCTCAACTTTCTGGCCCAAGAAGGACCTACCCAGAGCCATCAGGACACAGGAACCAAGGAGGAGCTGAGGACAGGATCCTTCTGCACCCCAGAGATGACCCTGTGCCACAGCTCTCTATACCCAAATTCCTCCTGGAGTGAACTAGTTCCTCAGGAGTACTGAACTACAGGCTTAAATGAGGGACAAGCCACAATCAAAGAGAGCAAGACCAGGTAACACCAGAGATAATAAAATGGCGAGAGGGAAGGGAAAGAATAAAAGCAACAGAAACCAAGGCTACTTGGCATCATAGGAATACAGATCTCCCACCAAAGCATGCTGTGGGTAACCCAAAACAGCAGAAAGGCAAGACTCTGATTTAAAATCTTATCTCATGATGATGATAGAGGACTTTAAGAGGGACATAAATAACTCCCTTTTAAAAATACAGGAGAAGCGTTCTCCGGTGGGTCCAGCCCCATAGAATTTAGGTTCCAGTTCTGAGGCCTCTGGCTGGAGCCTTCAGGTCTCTGCATCAGGATCCAGAACAGCCTGGGCTAGAACACCACATCTCCAGGACCTGCAAGGGGCCAGCAGGGCACCCGGGAGGCCGGCTGGGAGGAGTCAATGTGTTCTGGTGAGTCCAGCAGGCCCCGGGCAGGAGACTTCAGGTCTCTGCTTCAGGATCTGAACAGCGTGGGCCACAGCACCCTGTCTCCAGGCACCAGTTCTGCACCAGAGGCCAGCTGGGAAGAGGCAGCTTGCACTGGTGAGTCCAGCATTGACAACAAGACCAATTAACACCAGTAAGAACTAGATGGCAAAAGGCAAACACAGGAACGTCACTAAAAGAAATCAAGGTAATATGGCAACATCTGAACCCAATTCTCCTTTAACAGCATGTCCTGGATAGCCCATCACACCAGAAAAACAAGACTTGGATTTAAAAGCACTGGTCATGATACTACTACAAGAAAACTTAAAGGACATACTTAAAGAAATTCAGGAGAAAATGGATCAAAAGTTAGAAGCCCTTACAAGGGAAACACAAAAATCATTGAAAGAAATTCAAGAGAATACAAAAGCCAATAAGGAGGAAATGCAAAAATTACTTAAAGAAATACAGGAGAACTTTGGTCAACAGGCTGAGGTCATAAAAGAGGAAACACAAAAATCTCTTAAAGAATTACAGGAAAGCACAAACAAGCAAGTGAAGGAGCTAAGCAAAAGCATTTCTAAAATCAGAAATAGAAACAACTAAGAAAACTCAAAGGGAGACAACTTTGGAGAGAGAAAACCTTGGGAAGAAATCAGGAGACACAGATGCAAATATCAACAACATAATAAAAGAGATAGAAGAAAGAATGTCAGATGCTGAAGATACCATAGAAAACATGGACTCAACAGTTAAAGAAAATGCAAAACGCAAAAAGCTTGTAACCCAAAACATCCAGAAAATCCAGGACAGAATGAGAAGACCAAACCTAAGGATTATAGGCATAGATGAGAGTGAAGATTTACAACTTACAGGGCCAGCAAATATCTTCAATAAAATTATTGAAAGAAAACTTCCCTAACCTAAAGAGAGAGATGCCCACAAATATACAAGAAGCCTACAGAACTACAAACAGAATGGACCAGAACAAAAATACCTCCCGTCACAAAATAGTCAAAACCCCAAATATGCTAAACAAAGAAAGAATATTAAAGGCAGTAAGAGAAAAAGGCCAAGTAACATATAAAGGAAGACCTATCAGAATCACACCAGACTTCTCACCTGAGACAATGAAAGCTAGAAGATCCTGGGCAGATCTCATGCAGACTCTAAGAGAACAAAAATGCCAGCCAAAACTACTATACCCAGCAAAACTCTCAATCACCATAGATGGAGAAACTAAGATATTCCATGACAAAACCAAGTTTACCCAATATCTATCCACAAACCCAGCCCTACAAAGGATAATAGGAGGAAAACACCAATACAAAGAGGGAAACTTCACCCTGGAAAAAGCAAGATATTAACCTTCTTTCATCAAACCCAAAAGAAGATAACCTAGAAAACTGGAATACCCAAAACATAATCCACACATCAAATGAAGTAAAAGAAGAAAGGAGGAGTGGCCCCTTGTTCTGGAAAGACTCAGTGAAGCAGTATTCAGCAAAACCAGAACAGGGAAGTGGGAAGGGGTGGGTGGGAGGACAGGGGGAGAGAAGGGGGCTTACAGGACTTTCGGGGAGTGGGGGGCTAGAAAAGGGGAAATCATTTGAAATGTAAATAAAAAATTATATCAAATAAAAAAAAGAAGATAACCAATCGAATTTAAAAAATAACATCAAAAATGACAGTATGTAATAATCACTATTCCTTAATATCTCTTAACATCAATGGGCTCAATGCCCCAATAAAAGACATAGAATAACAGACTGGATACGTAAACAGGACCCTACATTTTGATGCTTACAGGAAACACACCTCAGGGTCAAAGACAAACACTACCTTAGAGTAAAAGGCTGGAAGACAATTTTACAAGCAAATGGTCTCAGGAAACAAGCTGGAGTAGCCATTCTAATATCAAATAAAATTGACTTTCAACCCAAAGTCATCAAAAGAGTCTCTGAGGGATACTTCTTGCTGGTCAAAGGAAAAATACAACAAGAAGAACTCTCAATCCTGAACATCTATGCTCCAAATGCAAGGGCAAACTAATTCATAAAAGAAACTTTACTAAAGCTCAAACACACATTGCACCTAACACAATAATTGCGGGTGACTTCAACACTGCACTTTCTTCAATGGACCGATCAGGAAAACAGAAACTGAACAAGGACACAGTGAAACTAATTGAAGCTTTGGACCAATTAGATTTAACAGATATATATAGAACATTTTATCCTAAAGCAAAAGAATATACATTGCTCTCAACACCTCATGGTACCTTCTCCAAAATCGATCATATAATTGGTCACAAGACAGACTTCAACAAATATAAGAAGATCGAAATAATCCCATGCCTTCTATCAGATCACTATGGAGTAAAAGTGGTCTTCAATAGCAACAAAAACAACAGAAAATCCACATATAAATGGAAACTGAAAAATATTTTACTCAATGATACCTTGGTCAAGGAAGAAATAAAGAAAGAAATTAAAGACTTTTTAGAATTTAATGAAAAATGAATACACAAAATACCCAAATCTATGGGACACAATGAAAGCAGTGCTAAGAGGAAAATTCATAGCCCTGAGTGTCTCCAAAAAGAAAATGGAGAAAACATACACTAACAGCTTAACGACAAACCTGAAAGCTCTGGAACAAAAAGAAGCTATTTCACCCAGGAGGAGTAGAAGGCAGGAAATCATCAAACTCAGGGCCAAAATCAATCAAGTGGAAAAAAAGAGAACCATACAGAGAATCAACAAAACCAGGAGCTGGTTCTTTGAGAAAATCAACAAGATAGATAAACCCTAAGCCAGACTAACCAAAGGGCACAGAGACAGTATACAGATTAACAAACTTAGGAATGAAAAGGGAGATAAAACAACAGAAATTGAGGAAATTCAAAAAATCATTAGATCCTACCTCAAAAGCCTATACTCAACACAACTGGAGAATCTGGAGGAAATGGACAGTTTCCTAGATAGATATAAGACACCAAAACTAAATCAGGATCATATAGATCATCTAAACAGTCCCATAACACCTGAAGAAATAAAAAGGGTCATAAAAAGTCTCCCAACCAAAAAAAGCATGGGACCAGATGTCTTCAGTGCAGAATTCTATCAGACCTTCATAGAAGACCTAACACCAATACTCTTCAAAATATTCCACAAAATAGAAACAGAAGGAACTCTGCCCAACTCGTTCTATGAAGCCACAATTACGCTGATACCAAAACCACACAAAGATCAAACAAAGAAAGAGAACTTCAGGCCAATTTCCCTCATGAATATTGATGCAAAAATACTTAATAAAATTCTTGCCAACCAAATCCAAGAACACATCAAAATGATCATCCACCATGATCAAATAGGCTTCATCCCAGTGATGCAGGGATGATTCAATATAAGGAAATCCATCAATGCAATCCACTACATAAACAAACTCAAAGAAAAAAAAACACATGATCATCTCATTAGATGCAGAAAAAGCATTTGACAAAATTCAGCATCCTTTCATGCTAAAAGTCTTGGAAAGAACAGGAATTCAAGGCCCATACCTAAACATAGTAAAAGCAATATACAGCAAACCGGTAGCCAACATCAAACTAAACAGAGAGAAACTTGAAACACTCCCACTAAAATCAGGGACTAGATAAGGCTGCCCTCTCTTTCCATATCTTTTCAATATAGTACTTGAAGTTCTAGCTAGAGCAAATAGACAACATAAGGAGGTCAAGGGGATACAAATTGGAAAGGAAGAAGTCAAATTATCATTATTTGCAGATGACATGATAGTCTACTTAAGTGACCTGAAAACCTCCACCAGAGAACTCCTACACCTGATAAACAACTTCAGCAAAGTGGCTAGTTATAAAATCAACTCAAGCAAATCAGTTGCCTTCCTATACTCAAAGGATAAGCAGGCTGAGAAAGAAGTTAGGGAAATGATACCCTCCACAATAGCGTCAAACAATATAAAGTATCTTGGTATGACTCTAACCAAACAAGTGAAAGATCTACATGACAAGAACTTCAGGTCTCTGAAGAAGGAAATCGAAGAAGACCTCAGAAAATGGAAAAATCTGCCATGCTTGTGGATTGGCAGGATTAATATAGTTAAAATGGCCATCTTGCCAAAAGCAATCTACAGATTCAACGCAATCCCCATTAACATCCCAACTCAATTCTTCACAGAGTTAGAAAAAGCAATTCTCAAATTCATCTGGAATAACAAAAAACCCAGGATAGCTAAAACTATTCTCAACAACAAAAGAAATTCTGGGGGAATCAGTATTCCTGACTTCAAGCAATACTATAGAGCAATAGTGTTAAAAACTGCATGGTATTGGCACAGTGACAGACAAGTGGACCAATGGAACAGAATTGAAGACCCAGAAATGAACCCACACACCTATGGTCACTTGATCTTCGACAAAGGAGCCAAAAACATCCAGTGGAAAAAAGATAGCCTTTTCAACAAATGGTGCTGGTTCAATTGGAGGTCAGCATGCAGAAGAATGGGAATTGATCCATTCTTATCTCCAAATACTAAATTCCACTCCAAGTGGGTCAAGGACCTCCTCCTAAAACTAGAAACACTAAAAATAATAGAAAAGAAACTGGGGAAAACCCTTGAGGACATGGGCACAAGGGAAAAGTGTTGTATTCCTTAGCTGCCTGCAGCTATTATGAAGTTGGTTGCTGGAACAGAAGCTGAGGGATGGATAGGGAAGGGGCGAAAAGAAGAAGGGCCAAGACAATATTCACTGATCAACACCAGAAACTTTAATGGCGCCAGACCTTTTAATAGTTTGGGCAAGCCCTTCCCCCGAGACTCCAGGCTGAGTTCTGGTGAAAGTTGTCTAGCTTCTCTTGGAGGTCCTTGTCTGGACTGCTCTGGCAGCTGGGTGGGTCACCTGCTTAATTCAGGAATTCCTAGACCGGGAGGAACAACGAACTTAACCTTTACTTCCAGCACTCCACCCTAGGTGAGCAGGATCCTGGCTATCTGGGAGAAGTTAACCTTGACCATAGTCATGTACACTCTTAGCACTCCACCCAAGGATAAAAATTCCTGCTTTAACCTACTTCCCTATTATGTCCTAACAGGATTCCTGCCTGAAGCCAGGGATTGTCCTTGACCAATGTCAAACTCAAACCATGTGCATGACTGCCCCAATGTGGCTCTGTACAGAAAAGTTCCTGAACAGAATACCAATAGCTTATGTTCTAAGATCAAGAATTGACAAATGGGACCTCATAAAATTACAAAGTTTCTGTAAGGCAAAGGACACTGTTAAAAGGAAAAAATGGCAAACAAAAAATTGGGAAAGCATATTCACCAGCCCTACATCTGATAGAGGGCTAATATCCAATATATACAAAGAACTCAAGAAGTTAGATCCCAGGGAACCAAAGAACCCTATTAAAAAATGGGGTACAGATCTAAACAAAGAATTTTCACCTGAAGAAATTCGGATGGCTGAGAGGCACCTTAAGAAGTGCTCAACATCATTAGTCATTAGGGAAATGCAGATCAAAACAACCCTGAGATTTCACCTTACACCAGTCAGAATGGCTAAGGTCAAAAACTCAGGAGACAGCATGTGTTGGCAAGGATGTGGAGAAAGAAGAACACTCCTCCACTGCTAGTGGGGCTGTAAGATGGTACAACCACTGTGGAAATCAGTCTGGCGGTTCCTCAGAAAACTGGACATGACACTTCCAGAGGACCCTGCTATACCTCTCCTGGGCATATACCCAAAGGATTCCCTGGCATGCAATAAAGACACATGCTCCATTATGTTTATAGCAGCCTTATTTATAATAACCAGAAACTGGAAAGAACCCAGTTGTCCCTCAAAGGATGAATGGATACAGAAAATGTGGTATATTTACACAATGGAATACCACTCACCAATTATAAACAATGAATTCACAAAATTTTTAGGCAAATGGTTTGATCTGGAAAATATCATCCTAAGTGAGGTAACCCAATCAGAAAAGAATGCACATGGAACGCAATCTCTGATAAGTGGATATTAATTAGTAGCCTAGAAGCTCTGAATAGCCAAGGCACAAATTGTATAACAAGTGACTCCCATGATGAAGTATGGAGAGGGTCCTGATCCTGGAAAGGATTGATCTAGCGTTGGAGGGAATTATAAAGACAGAGAAAAAGGAGAGAGGCGATTGGAGAATGGGTGAATAGAAGAAGGTTTATGGGACATATGGGGAGGGGGGATCTGAGAAAGGGGAAATCATTTGGAATGCAAACAAACAATATAGAAAATAAAAATATTAAAATAAAAAATAAAAATACAGGAGAACTCAGGTAAACAGCTAGAAACTCTTAAAGAGGAAATACAAAATTCCTTAAAGTATTACAGGAAAACACAACCAAACACAGGGAAGGAACTGAACAAAACCACCTAAAAAAATGTTCAACATCCTTAATCATCAGGGAAATGCAAATCAAAAACAATACTCAGATTTCAACTCACACAAGTCAGAATGGCTAAGATCAAAAACTCAGGAGACAGCAGGTGTTGGCAAGGATGTGGAGAAAGAGGAATACTCCTCCACTGCTGGTGGGGTTGCAAGCTGGTACAATCACTCTGTAAATCTGTCTGGCGGTTCCTCAGAAAACTGGGCATAATACGACCAGAGGACCCCACTATACCTCTCCTGGGCATATACCCAGAGGATTCCCCAGAATGTAATAAGGATACATGCTCCACTATGTTCATAGCAGCCCTATTTATAATAGCCAGAAGCTGGAAAGAACCCAGATGTCCCTCAACGGAGGAATGGATACAGAAAATGTGGTATATATGCACAATGGAGTACTATTCAGCCATTAGAAACAATGAATTCATGAAATTCTTAGGCAAATGGATGGAGCTGGAGAACATCATCCTAAGTGAGGTAACCCAGTCACAAAAGAACACTCATGGTATGTACTCACTGATAAGCGGATGTTAGCCTAGAAGCTTGGAATACCCAAGACACAATTCACATATCAAATGATGCACAAGAAGAAGGAAGGAGTGGCCCCTGGTCCTGGAAAGGCTCAGTGCAGTAATGTAGGGGAATACCAGGACAGGGAAGTGGGAAGGGGTGGATTGGGGGACAGGGAGAGGGAAGAGGGCTTATGGGACTTTCAGGAAGGGAGGATCCAGGAAAGGGGAAATCATTTGAAATATAAATAAAGAATATATGGAATAAAAAAACATTTAAAAAAATCCAGAATCTAAAAATGGAAATAGAAACAATAAAAAAATAATCAGAAAGGGGGACAACCCTGGAGATAAAAAACCTAGGAAAAGAGATCAGGAGTCATAGATGCAAGCATCACCAACAGAATACAAAAGATAGAAGAGGTAATCTCAGGTGTAGAAGATACTATAGAAAACATTGACAAGACAGTAAAAGAAAATGCAAAAGGCAAAAAGCTCCTAACCCAAACCATCCAGGAAATACAGGACACAATGAAAAGACCAAACTTAAGTATTATAGGTATAGAAGATAGCAAGATTCCCAACTTAAAGGGTCAATAAGTATCTTCAATAAAATTATAGAAGAAAACTTCTATAACCTAAAGAAAGAGATGCCCATGCAGGAACATCCAAGATCCCTAGGGAACTCCAAATAAACTGGACCAGAAAAGAATTTCCTCCTGCCTCATAATAGTCAAAACACCAAACACACAAAAGAAAGAAAGAATATTAGAAGCAGCAAGGGAAAAGAGTCAAGTAACATATAAGGGTAGACCTATCAGAATTCCACCAGATTTCTTACCAGAGACTATGAAAGCTAGAAGATTCTAGGCAGATGTCCTACAGACCCTAAGAGAATATAAATATCAGCCCAGGCTACTATACCCAGCAAAACTCTCAATTACCATAGGTGGAGAAACCAAGATATTCCATGACAAAAACAAATTCACACAATATCTTTCTACATATTCAGCCCTACAAAGATAATAGGTGGAAAATGCCAACACAAGGAGGGAACCTACACCCTAGAAAAGCAAGAAACTAATCTTTTATTTGACAAACCCAAAAGAAGATAGCCACAAAAACATAATTAATTCCACCTCTAACATCAAAAATAACAGGAAGCAAATGCACACATTGCTCCTCATAGTGGGAGAATTCAACAGCCCACTGTCATCAATGGACAGATTATGGAAACACAAACTAAACAAAAACACATTGAAACTAACAGAAGTTATGGACCAAATGGATTTTACAGCTATCTTTAGAACATTTCATCCTAAAACTAAGAATATATCTTATTCTCAGCACCTCATGGTACCATCTCCAAAATTTAATATATAATCAGTCACAAAAATCCCATGCATTCTATCAGATCACGATGGATTAAGGCTAGTCTTCAATAGCAATCAAAAAAACAGAAAACCCACATACACATGGAAGTTGAACAAAATGCCCTATTCGATGATAACTTGGTCAAGGAAGAAATAAAAAAAGAAATTAAAGACTTTAGAATTTAATAAAAATGAAGGCACAGCATACCCAAACTTATGGAACACAATGAAAGCAGTGCTAAGAGGAAAACTCAGCTCTAAATGCCTCTAAAAAGAAACTAGCAGCTTGGCAGCACATCTGAAAGCTCTAGAACAAAAAGAAGTAAATATACCCAAGAGGAATAGAAAGCACGAAATAATCAAACTCAGGGCTGAAGTCAACCAAGTAGAAACAAAAAACAAACAAACAAACAAACAAACAAACAGAAAAAAACTGTACAAAGAATCAACAAAATCTGGACCTAGTTCTTTGAGAAAATCAACAAGATAGATAAACCCTTAGACAGACTAACCAGAGTACACAGAGACATTATCCAAGTTAACAAAATCAGAAATGAAAAGGGAGATAACAACAGAAACTGAAGAAAGTCAAAAAAAAAAATCATCAAATCTCAGTACATAATTCTACACTCAAAAAATCTGGATGAAATGGACAATTTTCTAGACAAATACCAAATACCAAAGTTAAATCAGTATGAGACAAACCATCTAAACATTCCCATAACCCCTAAAGAAATGACAGAAATCATTAACTCTCTCCCAACCAAAAAACAGCCTAGGACCAGATGGGTTTAGTGCAGAATTCTATCAGATCTTCAAAAAAACAAACAAAAACAACAACAACAAAAAGCAAAATAAAATAAACAAACAAAAAACCCCAATACCAATACTCTTCAAAATATTCCACAAAATAGAAAAAGAAAGAACACTACCCAATTCATTCTATGAAGCCCCAGTTATGCTGTGTATTCTCCCTTGGAGATGGGATGGTTTCTGTCTAATCAGGAACTTGTCACTATTTCCTTTCATAGACGAGTTCATAAGAGACTTTTTTCTACTTCTATCATGTTTAATGTTCCAAATAGATTTTAAAAACTGGTTGAGTGCATATTACCTCAGAAGATATCATGTATATTTAAGAGGCATTTAACAATTAGAAATTATTTTGATGACCTTAAAAATGCCAAAACTGAGTTGTACCCTAAGAAGGAAGTTCCAACACCACTTTTTAGTAAGTTCTAGTACTCTCAGTAACAATCAGAATGATCTGGGGCTGGAGAGATGGCTCAGTGGTTAAGACTTCCTTCTTTTCTTGATTTCTTCCTTTCCCCCTTTTTCTCTAGTTCTTTTTTTTTTTTTTGTGGTTTTGAAGGGAGGGGTTGACGTAATCACCATAACAGTGATTAAGAACACTGGCTTCTTGATCTTCCAGAGGTCCTGAGTTCAATTCCCAGCAACCACTTGGTGGTTCACAGCGATCTGGAAAGGGATCCGATTCCCTTCTCTGGTGTGTCTGAAGACAGCAACAGCAACAGTGTATTCACATACATAAAATAATAATAAATCTTAAAAAAATACAATCAGAATGATCAGATAGGACATTAGGAAATATAACTACCATAATAATATCTTACTGTTTTAGGACTTTGAAGATTTCAATTTTAAAAATTAATACTGTTTTATATTTCATATCTGAGAGTAGGATAATTATCACAACAGATTGTTGGCAAAAGTTGTCCTTCATTACTTTTGTGTCAGATAATTCCTAACTTATAATAGAACTTGATGATTTTTGTATTTGTTTTTCTTGAAGTCTATAAATTTTCTCACTAAGTTTACTATATGACATCGATTGGCAAAATAATTAGGAAATCTATAGCACATACAATTTTAAATATCAACTCCTTACAAATAATTATAGAACACTATTATTGTTAAGGGGACAATAAGCACTAATGTTGAAGCATTGCTTCTCCTTTATTAAAATCACTGGAAAGTTAATGTAAATTTCTATTTTATTTTTCATCTGACTTTATCCTGATTTCTTATAATGAATCTCTCTCTAAATTAATTTTTAAAATGATGGATAAAGGGAAAAATGTGACAGAGTCAAAGAAGGGATTAAATTGCTTGCTATTTCTGTAGTTAATAATGAACATTGATTAATGGGTACTATATGAATGGATAGATTTGTCTTGTCCATAATAGTGATTAAGTACCAAAGCTTGCCTGTGAGATGCTAAATGAATGCATCTCGCAGGAATTTTTCAAAAAGAGGCCAAATGCACTATTTAAAGATGTTATTGGGCCTGCCAGGCTAATATGCTTCTAATATTTCTTTCAACTTCCTTTTTAATTATTAGGACATAATGTACATAGAAATTTTATAATTACAAACAAAAACTCCAATTTAAAACAATAAGTAAGATAACTTGGAAGGGTGGTGGGTGTGGATGGAACACCTTTTATCTAAGCACATAGGGAGCGAGGGCAGCACAATCTCTGTGACTGTGAGGGTATCCTGATCTCTGCAAGTATGAGAGCAGCCCGGTCTAAATAATAGAATCAAGGCCAGCCAGGACTACACAGTGAGATTTTTATCTCAAAATCAACCCTTCCCTTCAAAACCACAAAAAAAAAGAACTAGACAAAAAAAGGAAGAAAGGAATAAATCAAGAAAAGAGGGAAGGAAGGAAGAAGAAAGAAAGGAAGAGAGAGAGAGAAAGGAAAAAAGAAAGAAAGAAAGAAAGAAAGAAAGAAAGAAAGAAAGAAAGAAAGAAAGAAAGAAAGAAAGAAAGAAAGAAAGAAAGAAAGAAAGAAAGAAAGAAAGAAAGGAAGGAAGAAAGGAAGGAAGAAAGAAACAACCAACAAGGGGGCCCAGTGAGATAGCAGAGTGTGTGAAGGCACTTGCCACCAACCTTGAGGGTCTATGTTCACTCCCTGGAAAGCACATGGTAAAAGGATAGAACCAACTGTAGAATGTTGTCCTCTGATCCCCAAACATGCACTGAGGCCATGTGCGTACACACATGACCATATACACATAAAAAAAAAAAAAAACAAGTAAATGCAGCAGTGGTGATTCCCTGCACAAGATCAAGACAGTCAGCAGTTCACTGTGGCCCAGTGAGGGACTCAGGAGCTCACACTCCTGACTAAAAGACTGTTGACTGTTGATGTGGAGGGTGGAGACTCAGATTCCTTTAAGGGCATGGTCCCGCTAAAACACCTTTGCTCCAGTATGTCTCACATTTCTCAGTATATAGGCAACATAAATTAAACTCCATGGGTCATTTAAAATGTTAAAAGAAGGGAGGGTTTGAAATTAGGAGAGAGAGTGGGGATGGTGAGTAGACCTGAGAAGAGTTACAAAGAGGTATCAGGGTGAATAAAAATAAAATTCATGAATATGTGTATAAAATTTCCAAAGAACAATACTAAACACGTTTTTTTAGATAATATATTATGAGAGCAGTTTAGTGGCAGTAGCAGTGTCTAGTCTTCAATCAGAAGTAAGAAAGAAACTATTTTCTCATACAAGTTGTAGAAAAGACCAGAGGATTAAACAAAAGTTTTAGCCATATCACTCTATTGACACAGGGTCTTTTTGCTGTTCACTGCTGCCTACACAGGTGTCTTAGTTAAGGTTTCCATTGCTGAGAAGAGACGCCATCACCAAGGTAACTCTTATAAGGGATAGCATAATTGTGGCTGGTTTACAGGTTCAGAGGTTCGATCCATTATCATCCTAGCAGAAAGCATGGCAGTGTCCAGGAGAACAGAGTGCTGGAGAAGTGAAGAGTTTTTCATCTTGATCCAAAGGCAGTTAGGAGAAGATTTGTCTCCCAGGCAGCTAGGAGAAGAGTTTCAAAGTCCACTCCACAGTGACACACTTCCTCCAACAAGGCCATATCTCCTAATAGTGCTACCACATTCAAAACCACCAAAACAGACAAGCTGGCCCATGAACACTTTCAGCAGTTCTACGGTCTCTGTCCCCAGTTCTGTGGTAGGAACACTGAGCTTGCAAATGCACAAAACTATGGCCACCTTTCATAGATTTTAAGAATTTGAACTCAGGTCTTTATGCATGCACAGTGAACACTTATGGTTCTATCTTCTCAGCCCTAACTGTATTTGCATGTGCATGTGTGTGCATGCATGTGTGTTTGTGTGTGTGTTCCATTCATATTTGCATTTCAGTTCATTTTTAAAACAGTTGTATGGAATAATAATACATATAAAATGTGCAAAGTATACATATTGTGCCTGGTTCACAAGCTCCAATAGACCGCCAAGAAGCCGATTCTAATGCAGTCACACTAGGGTCTTTATTCAAGCTCAGGCTTGGACACAGCAGAACATGAGGGTAACATCCCGAGCCCAGTTGCAAGCCAGCATTTGTAGAGGCAATCAAACAATCAAGGGGTTTCTAGTTAGGCACACATCTGATTGGGGAGGTATTATGAGCTTAAAAATGATTGCCTGGTCTGGAGCCAAACTATAAACTTTCGTAAGTAAATATCTTTAGGTGCAACTGTAACTTCTACTTTCCTCCTTAAGTGGTGGTTGTTAGGGAGTGACCTGGAGACATTAGGTACAGGCTTGGTCGTTAACTCAAGTTCAACCTTAGGTCAGGTTCTCTAAGACAGAGCCTGGACCTAAAATGGAGTTGGTCTAGTCTCTCAATATTAAAGACAGAGAGGCCTAAAGTAATTTATTCTATTACTAAAAGCATTTAATACTTTTATTCTTAACATTTTGCACAAGAATTGAGCAACATGTAGTTGATTTAATGTTCATCCAAAATTCTTTCTTCAATGTTTAAAAAAAAAAATCTCAGCTAACCACTTTGGGTGGTGGGATGGGAAGGTTTGTCACATTTTACAACATTTACTTGTGTGAATTTTCATAAGTATACCTAGAACAAAGTCTGCCGAGCAAGTGCCTGAGCCTTAGTCCTGATTTTTGCTTCATGTATTTCATCATTTTCTTTTTACTTACATGTACTTTATTTTTTTTTTTTTTTGGCTTGGTTAAAAATGTGTTGCTTTTATAATCAAAATATATCCTAGGGTTATTTTGACTAAATGTTTCATTTTCCACATAATTTCCTGTTAAAATAATTTGAGAATTTATGCCAGTAAGCAGCGTCCCTCCAGGGCTCGGGCCTCTGCATCAGTTCGGGCTTTAGGGTTCCTGCTGTTTCAGCTCCTTCTTCAGTGGTAGACTCTGATGTGGCAGTGTACACCTAATAAATGCTTTCCTCTTCAATGTGCTTTCATTGATGGTATTCATCACAGCAGTAGACAGCTTTACTGAAACAGAGCATAAGCTCCCAAGTATTGCTATCACTTAAGAAAAAAATGTATATTGATAATGGTTCTTGATTCTTATTGTATGTCTTTATTTGTTCCCTCGCTGTTTTTCATTTTAAATAGTGTAGTGGTTTGAATGAGACCAACGCCATAACTCTTGGGCATGTAAATACTTGATACACAGTTGGTGATGATATTTGGTGGGTATAGGAGGTGTGGAGTTACTGGAGGAAGTAAGTCATTGGGGTGGACCTTGAGGTTTTATCCTTAGTTGGTTCTCTATTTCCTGCTTGTGGTTGGAGATGTGAGTTCTTCACTGTTTCAACAGACATGCCTTTCTGCTTGGTAACTTATCATTCTGGAACCATAAGCCAAGAAAAAACCCAACCTTTGATGTTTCCTTGGTTGTGATGTTCTATCACAATGTTAGAAAAGTGACTAAAGCAAATGGCAATTTCTTCTTTAAGAATTCAAGGGAGGAGAGGATCTATTTCTCTGTTTCAGTTGCTAACTGAGCACTAAGACCATCATGTTAGTCCTTCAAAATCTCCATTCATCTTATTCTTCCCCAAGTTTGCATTTAAGATAAGAAATCACTGCCTACCTACTTCTCACACATGATTTCATGAGATCTGTTTTGTTGCTATGGAAACTAGATGTTCATGTATAAGCCAGAATATAATAAGTAACAAAGTATGATTTTGAAAAAAGAACTGGGGGCATTTATATGAAATTAAAACTTTAATTTATATCTCTTATTCCTTAGTTGGACCTTTACTGCCCCTCTCCATCTTTTTAACCACAATCCTCTCCTCTAAATCCACTGAGATCTGCAGTTATGCTCTAATCAGATAGAAAGTTTCCTAAAGTTTCTTCGTATTCTCACATAAGTTTGTTTTCTTATGCATTTTTCCACAAGTAAATGAACTATCCTAGTCCTCACCCTGTGTCTAATCATTGAGTAAGTCATTGATTAACAAGATTAAGAAAGAGGAAATATACTACAGAAAATACTTTCCAGGAATAAAAATATTTTTAAATTCTGCAAAACATGAGTTAAAAGTGAGTGAAAAGTTTAACTAACAATTTACAGCTGATAAATTTGCTGTCATGGTTCCAGTCACATTCTTGGGAGAATCAAGGGACATAATTAACAAGTCAATTGTGAGGATGGATTTATAACCATTTTCTTTCAATTACTGCATAATCCCCAAATGACATTATTATATGCAATCTCATGACAACATTCTCAATGGTATTATAAGTCAACTCTTTTTGAATAAGCAGGATTTTTAAGAGCATAAGCAGTTGTTAGTGTGTAATTTGGAACCTTAAAATCATTCTGCATACTAAAGAAAACTGTCCTTCCCTATGTTGAAATTGTCTATGCTTTCAGAAACAGAGTGGGAAAAACAACTAAGGGGGAAAACCTTCAGTTTTAAGGACTATCTGTAAGCTTACAAACTACCAGCACTGTTTTTCATAAAACAAACTGTCTAGGAGGGATAAGACATGGAAGAAAATGATATAGATATCCAGTAAATGATAAAAAGTTTCTATTGCTGACTTTTTTTTTAAGGTAGTAACATAATTTGTCATGAAGAAGGGAATACTAGGGTCACAAGATGTTTCAGCAGCAAAGAGCACTTGTTCCCTGTCTTAAAATAATCGATACAAGATAGATATTGACAGCCATGCTAGTTAAACAAACTAAAAATATATGAATCTTTTTATTAGGTGGCAAACAAAAACAGGTTCAAGCCTCAGAGTCTCTTGGTGTTGAAGTTTATTTAAAGCAATTTATAAAACAGTAACGGGGAAATCATTTGAAATGTAAATAAAAAATATATCGAATAAAAAAAAGAAAAAAAAACAGTAACTTAAAAAAAATAATTGCATCAGTGTTTGGGGAGCTTCAGAATAACAACTATTTTCATAGCTTAGCAGTATTTTTCAGAAACCACTTGACTTTTTTTCTGAATAATGCTTTCTCTTAGTTATTTTAATTTCATGTTTTAACCTCCACAAACATCAGTTATTCTTGTTAATATGTCTAAATCAAGGTTAGAGTTACAGGCAGTCCTAAAAGTGTTGTTGAGGTGGATTTCATTAGTGGGAGTATCCAGGCAGACACAAAAAATAGAGCCAGGACAAGATGGTATCACCTTAGCCATTTCAGTCTAAATTCTACTTCGTGGTCTCTCTCCTGTGTCTCCAGTCTCTCTTTTTGCCTTTCTTTGCCTCTGTCCTTCTCCCTCTATCTCACTGTCTGTCTCTTGTAAATAAAATAAAAAATACATAGAAAAATGGAAAAGTAGCATGTTAGCTGGAATATACAATATTTACTTTGATTCTTTTATGGATTCGGGGAAAAAACATGATTTTTTCTGTGTTGCCCTTAGTTGACAAATATTTTCATCTATGTGTTGTCAGGGATCACTGTACATGAAGGAAAGTGTTTCAATTCTCTGCATTCTATGCTTGCACATATTGGCAATGTTCTATTTCTGAATTGGAAATGTCCTTTGCCTGAGAATAAATTGCTACTTGACATTTTGGAAAGCTTCAATTCAAAGAGATGGAAGAGTAAATACCAAAGTTCAATTGAGTATAACAGGATGTTAAAAAGAGAACGTTTTTTTCTCTTTGTATTTATGTCAGCAGAAGAAAGCATCTAAAAGCAAAATTATTAATTAAGAGTTTTAAGAAAATGTCTATCTCCCCCAGTTCCAAAGTGATATACTAGATTCCTTGTGCTGGCCCATTGTACTAAGATCTTGTAATGTTGTACTCACTACCACACTAGAGAAGGAACATATGCAACATTAGTATTATCAAAGGAGACTGACTGCATTCATGTATACTTCCATATAGTGAAGCTTACTTCATTCATGTTGATCAGTAAAAAAACTCAAAGTATAAACCCTGAAATAAATTTGATGAATTGGTATCTCATTAAGGAATAAACAGGTACCTAGACAACATCTTATGAGTTGGAGATCCCCAAGAGAGCAGGAAGAACATAGTAGAGCAGATGGCACCGTAAGGTAGTATTATGGATTTCCTCTGGACCAAACAGAAGTTAACTGACACAGAGTTGGGCCTAATCGAAGAACACCTTGTGTGCATTACTTCAGGAGACAACCAATGAGTGGATCAGTTTGACACATTCAAACCTGCAATCCCTTGGAGTGAGTGGGGTACCACCAAAGAACGCCAAACTGTATGTACTTGTAGAATAAAATCTCAAGCTTTTCCTATGTACCAAAAACAATGATTCTACCATTCCGTCTCCTTTACCTTTCCATTTCTTAACTTCGACAACTGAAAAATAGATCAATGTGTAGCAGGGAAGAGGGGAAGAGATTTTGAGCTGTGAATGGTATTCTATTGGTCAACAGGAAAGATTACATTAGCACCCATTTGAAACATACTGAGTATTTTATAGAGTGATTTTCTTATCATTTCAGCACAATTTCTTTCCATATTTGGAATAAGTAGTTAATGAATTTTCATTCCTTCAGCAGAAAATTCAAATCTCCACCAAGCTCTGCTTTGTAATTCCACTTGCATTATGAGGGAAGTGCTTTTTGTAGTAGTTCTTTAATGAATCAGTAATAACCTTCCATAAAGGGTCACCATTAAATTATTAGGAAACATGTAGGTCACAAACAATAACAATTTTGTTCCAGAAAACAGTAACATAGGCAGCAATATAGTTCTCAAACCATAACCATACAGCATACTTTCCTTTTTCTTTCTTTCTTTCTTTCTTTCTTTCTTTCTTTCTTTCTTTCTTTCTCGAAAAGATAAATTTATTTAAATGGAAAGATTGTTAATATTTATCTTCCTATCATCTTGAAAAATTCTTCCTATGTAAATGTTGAGAAGTACTTTTTCAACATGTACTCTTCTTTTTTTTTAAATTGGATAATTTATATTTCAAATGTTATCCCCTTTCCTGCTACTCACCCCACCCCATCCCTTCCCACCTGCCCCTGCTTCTATAAGGGTATTCCCTCACCCACCTACCTACTCCTACCTCCCTGTCTTCGAATTCTTCTCCACTGGGGCACTTAGCCTTCACAGGACCGAGGGCCTTTCCTCCCACTGATACCCAAAAAAGGCCATCCTCTGCTACATATGCAGCTGGAGCCATGGGTCCCTGGGAGATCTTAGGTGTATGGTTGGTTAATATTGTCCTTACTATGGTGTTGCAAACTTTCAAAACCATTAACATAATATTACTAAGTTAATGAAAGAGCATATAAAGAGAAGCTATATATTGTAGTTAAGTTGCATTTACTCAAATGTGAAAAGTTTGTTTATCATTTAGAAATCAATTAATACCATCCATTCACCATTCAACATCATATTAGAAGTTGTAGCAAATACAAAAAGAAAAAAAAAAAGGTAAAATTGGCACAAATTGCAGAAAAAGTTATAGTACTAGTTTTATTCAAACCTAGTATTATCTATTGAGAAATAAAAAGTCAAAAACACTTTTGGAAATAATAATATTATATAAAAATAATAATATATAATGCCAATTATATAACTTTATTTTAAATTAGTTATTAATTTGTTAATATTAATATATAATATAATAAATATTATAGCAAAACTTTATAGTACAAACTTTTATCAAAAATCATAATATATTATCTGCAACTGAAATTTGAAGTACATCATTTATATTAACATAAACATTGAAATATTTAAGCATAATATAACAAAATACAGAAGATGATACCTATATTAGGAAAGCTATGAAACTCAAGGAAAGAATCTTTTTAAAAAGACCTATACCAATAGAAAGATACTGTTGTATAGCAGTTTTCTCTGAATTGAAATATATTCCACTTACTGGGAAGAGGCAGGGCCCAAGAGACTACAGGGAAACAAAAGGTCACACCTTAGAAAAGTGAAAATTTGGAGCTGCAGCAGCAGCGGCAGTGCAACAGTGGCTGGTCCAGCTGAAGGGCCATCAGCAGTGGAACCAAGGTGACAGGGTCCAGGCAGGCCCTGCGCCCACGACCACTGACCTTCGCTGGCCAGCCGGGCTGCAAGTAGCAGCGGATTTATAGTGCCTTTCACCGCACAGAAGCCACTTCAGAACTCTGCCTCCCACCAGTCAGGAGAGACTCGCCTCCATCTTGGTTCTCAGACTCTAGAGAGATCAGACAGACTGAGGTACGCAAACATAACCCGAGGCCAACATCGCAGGGGTCTAAGCCCAACGGGCGTTGGCCTGAACCCAGGCCCTGGACTGTTCGGGGGTGGGGGGCATCGGGGTGCCAACCCAGCCAGGAGGGTTTTTTTGCCCAGGCCTGCATGCACACCACCATTTTGCCTACAGGACGCCAGAGAGCTCTAGCAGGCAAAGCCAGCTAACAGGCATAGCCCAAGGCTAACATAGCAGGGGTCTAGGCCCCAACAGGCCCTGGACTGACCCCAAGAACTGGGCTGCCAGGTGGGCCATCTGTGTGTCAACCCGCCAGGAGGTTGTTAGCCCAGCAGACTCTCCCAGCA
Organism: Apodemus sylvaticus; assembly: GCF_947179515.1. Lineage (NCBI taxonomy): Eukaryota > Metazoa > Chordata > Mammalia > Rodentia > Muridae > Apodemus > Apodemus sylvaticus. Next base: position 92,755,543 of record NC_067475.1, on the reverse strand, counting down.
CTTTCAGGGAGCACAAGCATGCACTCCCACCATCCTGGCCACCTGACAGACCCAATTAACATTCATAGCCCGAGGGGAACTTCCCTAGGACCTTGGCCTCCCAGGCTTTTGCCTAGATTCAGGGCCTGAGCAGCCAGGCTAGCCTTGTGTGCACCAACCCGGTTTGCAGATCGGCTACCCAGCAGAGTGATCAGCACACAGAAAAGGTCCCAGAAGCATACACCCTTCAGCACTCCCTGAAGGTGCAAACGGCCACCATCTGGTTCACAGTCACAATCTGGGGCAAAGCACACTAAGGCTGCAAGGGCTCCCAAAAGGAGGACAGCACATCAGCAATCTGCTACAGGGGAAACCCTGCCATATTGTGTTTCGGTAATAGCCCCAGAGCCCCACAAGAGGCCCAAACACCAGCCAGAGACAAGAACAACTAACTCCAGAGAACAAGATGGCAAAGGGCAAACTTAGGAACGCTACTAACAGAAATCTAGGCAATATGGCAGCATCTGAACCAAACTCTCCAACATCAGCAAGTCCTGGTTATACCAACATACCAGAGAAACAAGATTTGGATTTAAAATCACTCACTGGTCATGATGCTGCTAGAAGAACACAAAAAGGACATAAATGAATCTCTTAAAGAAATACAGGGGAACATGAATAAGCTAGAAACCTGTATAATGGAAACACAAAAATGACTTAAAGAAATGCAGGAGAATAAGGCTCAAGAGATAGAAGCCAATAAAGAAGAAACACAAAAAAAAAAAAAAAAAAACTTAAAGAAATGCAGGAGAACTTGAGTCAAGAGGCACAAGTCATGAAAGAGGAAACACAAAAATCTCTTAAAGAATTACAGGAAAACATAAACAAACAAATGATAGAACTGAGCAAAACCATCCTGGATCTAAAAACAGAAGTAGAAACAACTAAGAAATCACAAAGGGAGACAACTTTGGAGATAGAAAACCTTGAGAAGAAATCAGGGGCCATAGATGCAAATATCAACAACAGAATACAAGAGATGGAAGAAAGAATCTCAGATGCCGAATTTACCATAGAAACCATTGACACGACAGTCAAAGAAAATGCAAAAAGCTTGTATCCCAGAACATCCAGGAAATCCAGGATACAATGAGAAGACCAAACCTAAGGATTATAGGTATAGATGAGAGTGAAGATTTACAACTGAAAGGGCCAGCAAATACCTTCAACAAAATTATGGAAGAAAACTTTCCCAACTTAAAGAGAAAGATGCCTATGAATATACAAGAAGCCTACAGAACTCCAAACAGACTGGATCTGAGCAGAAATACCTCTCACCACATAATAATTAAAACCCCAAATGCACTAAACAAAGAAAGAATATTAAAGGCAGTAAGAGAAAAAGAGCAAGTAACATATAAATTAAGACCTATCAGAATCACACCAGAATTCTCACCAGAGACCAGGAAAGCTAGAAGATCCTGAGCAGATCTCATGCAGACTCTAAGAGAACACAAATGTCAGCCAAGACTACTATACCCAGCCAAGCTCTCAATCACCATAGATGGAGAAACCTAGATATTCCATGACAAAACCAAATTTACACAATATCTTTCCACAAACCAAGTTCTGCAAAGATTACTAGGAGGAAAACTCCAATACAAGGAGGGAAACTATACCCTGGAAAAAGCAAGATATTTACCTTCTTTCAACAAACCTACAAGTAGGCTTTATCCCAGGGATGCAGGGTTGGTTCAATATACAGAAATCCATCAATGCAATCCACTACATAAACAAACTCAAAGAAAAAAAACACATGTTCATCTCATTGGACGCTGAAAAAGCATTTGACAAAATTCAGCATCCTTTCATGCTTAAAGTCTTGGAAAGAACAGGAATTCAAGGCCCATACCTAAACATCGTTTAAGCAATATACAGCAAACCGGTAGCCAGCATCAAACTAAATGGAGAGAAACTTGAAGCAATCCCACTGAAATCAGGGACTAGACAGGGCTGCCCACTTTCTCCGTATCTTTTCAATATTGTACTTGAGGTACTAGCTCGGGCAATTAGACAACATAAGGAGGTCAAAGGGATACAAATTGGAAAGGAAGAAGTCAAACTATCATTATTTGCAGATGATATGATAGTCTACCTAAGTGACCCAAAAAACTCCACTAGAGAACTCCTACACCTGATTAACAACTTCAGCAAAGTGGAAGGTTATAAAATCAACAAAAACAAATCAGTAGCCTTCCTAGACTCAAAAGATAAGCAGGCTGAGAAAGAAATTAGGGAAATGACCCCCTTCACAATAGCCACAAACAGTATAAAGTACCTTCGGGTAACTCTTACCAAACATGTGAAAGATCTGTATGACAAGAATTTCAAATCTATGAAGAAGGAAATGGAACAAGACTTCAAAAAATGGAAAAAACCCCCCATGCTCATGGATCAGCAGGATTAATATAGTTAAAATGGCCATTTTGCCAAAAGCAATATACAGATTCTACGCAATACTCATCAAAATCCCAACTCAATTCTTCACAGAGTTAGAAAGAGCAATCCTCAAATTCATAGGGAATAACCAAAAACCCAGGATAGCTAAAACTATTCTCAACAATAAAAGAAATTCTGGGGGTATCAGTATCCCTGACCTCAAGCAATACTACAGAGCAATAGTGTTAAAAACTGCATGGTATTGATACAGTGACAGGCAGGCGGATCAATGGAACAGGACTGAAGATCCAGAAATGAACCCACACACCTATGGCCACTTGATCCTAGACAAAGGGACTGAAAACATCCAATGGAAAAAAGATAGCCTTTTCAACAAATGGTGCTGGTTCCACTGGAGGTCAGCATGCAGAAGAATTGGAATTGATCTATCCTTGTCTCCTTGTACTAAGCTCAACTCCTAATGGATCAAGGACCTCCACATAAAGCCAGACACTCTGAAGCTAATAGAAAAGAAACTGGGGAAGACCCTTGAGGACATCGGTACAGGGAGAAAGTTTCTGAACAGATCACCAATAGCGTATGCTCTAAGATCAAGAATTTACAAATGGGACATCATAAAATTACAAAGTTTCTGTAAGGCAAAGGACACTATCAAAAGGGCAAATCGGCAACCAACAAATTGGGAAAAGATCTTCACCAACCCTACATCAGATAGAGGGCTAATATCGAATATATATAAAGAACTCAAGAAGTTAGACTCCAGGAAACCAAATAACCCTATGAAAAAATGGAGTACAGAGTTAAACAAAGAATTTTCACCTGAAGAACTTTGGATGGCGGAGAAGCATCTTTAAAAATGCTCAACTTCATTAGTCATTAGGGAAATGCAAATCAAAACAACCCTGAGATTTCACCTTACACCAATCAGAATGGCTAAAATTAAAAATTCAGGAGATAGCAGATGTTGGTGAAAATGTGAAGAAAGAGCAACACTCCTCCACTGCTTGTGGGGTCGCAAATTGGTACAACCACTCTGGAAATCAGTCTGGTGGTTCCTCCAAAAACTGGGCACCTCACTTCCAGAAGATCCTGCTATACCACTCCTGGGCATATACCCAGAAGATTTCCCAGCATGTAATAAGGATACATGTTCCATTATGTTCATAGCACTCCTATTTATAATTGCCAGAAGCTGGAAAGAACCCAGATATCCCTCAACAGAAGAGTGGATGCAAAAAATGTGGTATATATACACAATGGAGTACTATTCAGCCTTTAGAAACAATGAATTCATGAAATTCTTAGGCAAATGGATGGAGCTGGAGAACATCATACTAAGTGAGGTAACCCAAACTCAAAAGATGAATCATGGTATGTACTCACTAATAAGTGGGTGTTAACCTAGAAAACTGGAATACCCAAAACATAATCCACACATCACATGAGGTACAAGAAGAACGGAGGAGTGGCCCCTTGTTCTGGAAAGACTCAGTGAAGCACTATAGAGCAAAATCAGAACAGGGAAGTAGGAAGGGTTGGGTGGGAAAACAGGGGGAGGGAAGGGGGCTGATGGGCCTTTTGGGGAGTGGGGGTCCAGAAAAGGGGAAATCATTTGAAATGTAAATAAAAAATATATCAATAAATTTAAAAAAAAAGAAGAAAGAAAAGTGAAAATTTGCAAGAACATCTCCCCAGGCTTATAACAGTAGGAAACAGCAGCCATGTGACCAGCCAAACAAACAGAGATAGTTTTTCAACCATGCCATTTGCCTGCTTGCAACTTCCACAGTCATCCTCTGTGCTGGCACAGGCTTTTTACAGAGACAGCTATTCTGTTGAATCAACTCTTTTTCTGTATGTTACCTCCCATCCATACTTCTATTAGTAATTCCCTTAAATATTTATCACTTTGCCAAATTGGACTTTTGTTTCATCATTACTTTAATCTGTGGTGGTTTTGCTTTCTGAGAGCCAATGGATACGTATGTGTTGTGTCTCCTCAAGAACAGTCTGTCATAGAACAGATAGTCTTAAATAGAAAGATACCACTGGTTTGTCCCAAGATGACCTGTATCTTCAATAACAACCATAATCATAATTCTAGAAATTTGTTTTATGAATGCCGACAAACTGAATATTTATGAAAAGTTCTGAGACCCATAACAGAAAAAAAAATGGCAGAACAAAGGAAGAGTACTATGAACAACTCTTTCTTCAATGCTTACTATACAATTGCAGTAACCAAGACAGGAATATGTTGATGAAAAACAGAAAGTCATAGATCAGAGATAGACTTTTATAAATAGGGTGAAGAGATTATTTATAATTCTACATAATTCTACCTATACCTATATTTTACATAATTGTCAAAGTATGAAGCAAACATGTCATTTGATGATAGATGAAGTAATTGTTCATCCATATTACTTAGCGGTAAAGAGAATTAACTCTCAAGTCTTCAGTAAGTATTTAGTAACTTTAAATATGTATCACTTGGTGAAGGAAGCTAGCCTGTAAGAGTTGTTCACTATGCAACTCTCAATGGCATGCCATTATGGAACAAGCAATCCTAAGAAGAGAGTAAAATACCAGGGTGTGCCTAAATCCGGGCACAGGAATGGTGGATAAGTAAGAGGAACAGAAAATATTTAAGAATCAAGTCCAAAAGAAGAAACAAAAGCACAATGCTTACAATTTTGCAACTAAGAATGGAGAATGAAAAGCCCACAGAAATTGTATAATGTAAGAACTGAGCTTTACTCTATGAAGTTTAATAAACATCACAATATTAATGTTTATCCATCAATGATAACAAATAATCAGTACAAATATAAGGCAGTGTGTGGGATAGGCTAAAGAATATAGATGAACTTTTGGTACTTTCCTTAAAATTTCATAAGCCAAATATATATGATAAACAGTTGCAATCTTCTTTTCATGTATTACAATTTATAATAGAATGTGAAATTGTGAAAGCATAAGTATACAGGAAATAAATCTAAATAAATACTAAAATTCCCTTGTCCCCAAGAGAAAATAGATAATAGGAATGGGGTTTGGGTGAGTAATGTGGAGAAAAGATAAATCTGATCAACACAGCAAGCATAGAAACTTAAGGAGAGTGATAGAAATTTAGAGTTAAACTCTGGGAACTTCCGTTGTTCACATTCCTGCACAGTTTACCAAAGATGGTAGTAAAATCCAACAAACATTCTGAGATAGTAAGTGGCAAATACCAGACAGATGGAATGACAAATAAAAGGATTAAGAGTAGATAAGTGACTGATAAATGATGGAAAAATCAGTAAATAGGTATTTATATGACAGCAAAAATAGGAAATCAATAGACAGACAGACACACAGTTACCAAAGATAGGGACTATTTCTCATAATTAGCTTGAGGATAGAGTAGAAATAGAAGCATAGTAAGAATCAGCAAAAATTGAGGCCATGAATGAATGGGGGAATGAATGAAAAAAAGGGAAAGGGGAAAATGATGTAGTTGTATTTAAGTAAACATTTAAAAGAATTTAGAAAAAAAATTAGACAACATAGACTAAAAATGAATGCCTGTGATTGGGATTACAATCAGGAGACGGGATCAAAAGGATCTTCAATTTAAGAACAATCTCGTTTGCATGCCAAGACCTTCTCAGGGCATCCCTGACAGAGATAAAGAGACAGTGGGTCGGGAGAAAGAGATAGATGGAGACAGAGAGTAGAAATATGAAGGAATTAAGAATTCAATGGAGGCAAAAAATAAAATACATAAAAAACTCAAAGAACATAGCAACACCATATAAAATCCCTCAATAATCTCCAAACCTTAAGACAAAGTTTGAGGTTATCATTGGAAAGGCACACAGCACCACAAGTGGTTAGGATAAACTGCATCCAAGTATCATCTAGACTCCACATCCAGATAAGAACTAAAAGTACTTACACGTGTGTTGACTTGTCTTCATTTTCCTCAGTAAGTACAGGCTGTTCTGTTGAGTCTAAGCTTGACTCCTCTTCAGAAAATAAAGGGTATACTTTTTTACTTTCCTCTTGAATATTACTTTCTTTTAAATTAGTATCTCGTTTAGGAAGAGAAAAATAGTTTTCAATATTCCAGTGGCTTGCCTAGAAATGAAAATCTATTTTATTCTCATAAAATTTATTTTCATCAAACATTAATGTGAATTTACCATGAATAAGATTAGTAAATTAACTTTCATGGATATTCACAAACAAAAAATGAGCAAGGCCAGCTATTACTTTACAGTTTTCTAAAGGAGATGAGATAGATGTATATAACTTCTGTAAAGGTAGAACATGAACTATATCATAACAAAGAAACAGAAAGTATCCAGTGAAATTATTATGAGCCAGTACAGTTATTCCCATTTTTGCTTTTAATACCTGAAGCAACAAAAGATAAAAATAATAAAAAAGTTTCTGTCAAAAATTTTACAACTAAGTTTTCTCATTTTCTTTGCATACAACTTTTTCAAACAAACCCTCAGAAACAAATCTAGTTATTAAATTTTCCCAGGAAAATGACTAGGATAGATTTCATGTGCTTTCCCTACAATGATTTATACATCAGTGGCTGCCATTCATGTATTTTTGTGTCTTGCACACTATATTAAATATATACATATGGGAAATAGACATTCCAGTGAGTTTTTACTAGCATAAAAATAGGTCTACCTTATTTGAAAATGTTTAAGATGTAAAAATGTCAGGGTAGCTGTCTTAGTGTTTCTATTGCTGTGAAAGAACACCATGACACAATAACAAGTTGGAGAGGAAATTTTATTTAGCTTACATTTCCTTATTGCCATTCTTCCTTAAAGTCAGACAGAAACTCAAACAGGGTAAGAACCTGGAGGTGGGAGATGATTCTGAGGCTATAGAGGTATAATTATGTCTTCCAACAGGTTGGAGATAGCCCTGGGGCTACTTGTATTTTGATGCTAATTCGGTTCTCCTGGGAGGGGCTGTGAACAAGGAAAGAGTCAGCATTCAGGTGACTCCTGTAAACCACCTTAATTTGTAAAAATAAAGACTAGAGCTGGTGATTGGGTAGAAGGGTAGAGCAGAAAGTTTTGGGAGAGAAGGAGGAGGAGCAGAGAAAGAGGACACTCAGGAGGATGTGGAAGGAAAGTGGAGCAGAGGCACTTGGCTTGGAGAAATCACACATTATAAGGGATGGGATGTAGTAGTAGATTTGTCCAATCTAGATGTGCAGCTTGTATTCATATTAATTGAGTTGTGTTTTTCTTTGCCCAGGCTTATTTGGGAAAATTTGGGAAATTTACTCCAACACCAATGGAGTTTTGTATTGAATGTTTGGCCTTTAGTAGGGTAGTGTAAGAAGTAGAATCGAGGCTATTGAGAAATTTAGGTGTCCCCGAGCATGAACGGCCTTTCTCAGCTCTCTGCCTTCCTTTCTCAGCATGATTCTCTCCATTTTGCCATATCTCCAGCAGGCGGAGGCCATCTTAGAGCCCTAATACAAACCTGGGCCATGATATTTGTATTAAATAAACTGCTTTTTAAAATAATGTACCTGTACCTAGTTTTGCATATCACCTGAATAACATAAAATAGACATGAATACAGAGATTCTTGGAGAATGACATTGGATTTTTGTTTAAAACAAATTTTTATATAATATATTCTAATTAATGTTTCCCTTCCCTCAAATATTCTGAGATCTTACCTAGCAGCATCATCCACCCAAATCTCCCAATCTCCAATCTCCTCTCTCTCTCTTTCTCTCTCTCTCTCTCTCTCTCTCTCTCTCTCTCTCTCTCTCTCTCTCTCTCTCTCTCATTACAATACAAATAGGTATATAATACTAATAAAAATACCACAAAACAGAGAGAGCAGAAAAAGCACAATAAACAAACAGATGCTAAGATACACATATTCACAGAAAACTGACAATATCAAAATTTGTAACCATAATAAGAAATAAGAAAAAGACCAGTCAATTTTGAAAAACATCCCAAAGGATATGGGAAAATAAAACTTTGAAAATAACACCGAGTTCATTTTGTGTTGGCCACCTACTGGTCACCACATGCTGTGCATGGAAATAGCCCTTAAGTATGATTTCTATCCCCAGTGAGACTCCTTTGAGAAGAACAACTATTTTCATTGAAATCAGTTGTCACTTAGAGATAGCTTCTAGGTTGGGAATGGCAGCTTGTCTTTATTTTCCCTCTCAGAACTGGAATCCCTTCTAGCTTACAGGTGTGCAGGGCCTGCATATGAGGCCAGTCTCTGAGTTCGAATGTGCATCTGTCCTGTTACTTCCTGAAAGCACTTTTTCCTTAGTGTCCTCCATCCCCTCTGGCTCTTACAATCTTTCTGCTTCCTCTTCTGGAGGGTTCCTTGAGCCCTAAAGGAAGGAATTTGATGGAAACATTCCATTTATGATTGAGTGTTCCAAGGACTCTCACTCTCTACACATCGGCCAGGCCAGTTGTGGATATTTGTATTTGTTCCCATCAACTGCAGAAAAAGCTTCTACGATGACGGCTGAGAAAGATGCTGATTTATAAGTTTAGTGAAATGCTGTTAGGAGACATTTTTGTGTGCACATTCTCTAAGCAGAAAGTAATATTTGGTTTTCCCCTAGGCCCATGGCCTAGTTTCAGATTCTGGACTACCAAGAAGTTTCAGGTATGACTCTCATCTTATGGTGTGGGTCTTAAATCCAATAAATCTTGGTTGAATACTCCAAAAAGCTTTGTGATGATATATACCATTGTAATTTGTAGGCTTGTCCCCAGTAGAGACAGCAGCTTGCATATAGGATGGTAGTGTGCAGAGTCTCTTTCAGTTCCATGAATACTACACAATAGTGGTGAAGGCTTTAGGTGGCTATCAACTTGACTTTTCTGTGTTCCATGAGATATGCAGGTATTGTCTTCAACAAGAAGACCTTGCCATCATTTTATGGAGAGCAACCCATAGTCCTGACAATAGCCTGGGTTGTTTGGGGGTTCCATGATTCTTTGGGCCAACAAATTAATCAGATATGACCCATTCCTTTTGCTGGAAGTTTCACTTGGTGACAAGAGATGTACAGTGGGAGCTTTATCAAAGAAGCTTCTATTATAATTGGGCTACATAGACCCCTCAGAGATCTTTAGTTTTAGCTGTCTCTCTTTGTACTTCCTCCCTTTCCCACCTCTTCCATCTCCTTCTCCCCTGCTCCAGGCTCCCATCACAACCGAGGCTAGTCACTTACTCTATTTGGAACATCTGAAGTTGTATAGACTATAGTCTGATTATCAAAGACATAATACCTTTTGTTTCCATATAAGTAAATACATAACAGTTATCTTTTGGATTTCTGAGTTACCTCACTCAGAACTATTTTTTAGACTCCATCCATTTACCTGCAAATTTTATTTTTCAACAGCTGAGAAATATTCCATTGTATAAATGTACCACATTTTCTTTATCCATTATTTAATTATAGACATCTAGTCTCTTTCCAATTTCTGGTTATTTTTAATTGAATAACAATGAAGATGACTGAACAAGTCTCTGTAGTAGCATATAGTTCCTTGTATATATACCAAAGGTTGGTATACATGGATCTGGAGGTTGATTGATTCCCAGCTTCCTGAGGGAACACCATACTGATTTCTATGGAGATTGTGTAAGTTTTCACTCCCATAAGAAATGAATGAGTATTCCCGTTACTCTACATCCTTACCAATATGACTTGTCATTTGTATTACAAATACTGGCTATTCTGATGCATGTAAGATGAAATCTTTAAATAGTTCAAATTTGTATTTCCTTAATGAGTAGGTATGTTAAACATATCTTTTTATATGTTGAAAACATATTCTTTTCTCATACAACACATCTTGGCCACAGTTTTGCCTCTCTCTCCTTCTCTCAGTTACCTCATATCCTACCACTCTTCTACCACCCAAAACTATGTCCCCCTACATTTCCTCCTCAGAAAAAAAAAGCAGGCCACCAAGAAATGATACTCACACAGGAGAAAACAGGACACAATAAGACAAGAAAAAAGTTGAAGAAGGCAATCTAATAGGAAGGCAGGTGTGCCTAGAAAAGGCAACAAAGTCAGAAATACAACTACAACCATGGTTAGGATGTTAGCAGTCCACTGAAAACACCAAGATAAGAGCCATAACACATTTGGAGACGACCTAATACAAGCATGTGCAGGTCCCAACCTAGCCACTTCAGTCTCTGTGAGCCCATCTGAGCCCTGCTTTGTTGATTTGGTAGGCCAAGTTCTAATGGTGTCCTCCACTCTTCCTTACCCTTACAGTTTTCCCTCCTCCTTTTCTTAGGGGGTTCCCAACCCCTTATATGAGGGATCCAATGGAGAACTCCAATTTAAACTCTCACTCCACATAATATCTAGCAATGGGTCTTTACACTGACTCCCATATGCGGTAATGGGAGACTCTTTGATGACAAACCTACAAGTTACTAATCTATGAATGTAGAAGAAAATCATTACGAAATATTTCACTGATTTTCTTTTGCCAACTGTGTTCAGTTCTAGCCTATATCTCTAGGCTATTTAGTGTCTGGCTTCTGGCCTTCCAGACAGTATAGAGTACAGGCTCCCTTTCATAAGACTCACCTTAAAACAAACATTGGTTGTATACTCCCACAAGTTCTGACCTATCATTGTACCAGCACATCTTTCAGGCAGGATAGATTATAGGTGCAGGCACCAGCTTGACCTCTTTATATTCAGTCAGCTGTATGAATATTGTCCTAGGAAATGGGACCCCACATTTAAATTTCAGAGGATGAGCTTCTGTTCTCTTATCAGTCTGTGTTGTTTAGGAATCTCCACCTAATAACTCCCATGGGGGTACCCCTAGGGGGCACCAACTCAGCAGAATGCAACCCACCTACCACTGGAAGGGCTGTCTGGCTATAAGAGATGGCTAGTTCAGACTCCATATCCTCCATTATTAGGACTCCTCATTAACATTACCCTCATAGATTCCAGAATGTGTCCACAGCACTGGATTTCCACATACACCCCATTGCTTTCCCCAATTTTAACTGTCTCTTTCCACACGCTCACCCTCTATCCCTCCTCACCACCTGATCCTTCGCGGTCTAGTTCCCACTTGGATTATAACTTGATTATCATTTACTTAACGGTTAATATTCATTTATAAGTAAATATATGCAATATTTATCTTTTTTTATTCTGTGTTACCTCATTCAGGGTAATTTTTTTTATTGTTGCATCATTTACCTGAAATTTTTATATCATTTTTTAAACATCCGTGTAAACGTTTGATTTTGGTTTTGTATTCTTTTGTTGAGAGGTATCTAGGATGCTTCTAGTTTCTAGCTATTATGAATAAATATGCAATGAACATAGTTAATCAAGTGTCCTTGTGGTGGGACAGAGCATCCTTTAGATACAGGCACAAGAGTAGCATAGTTGGATCTTGAGTTTGCACCACCATCAGCAATGGAGGAGTGTTCTCCTTGCTACACATTCCCACCAAAATGAGATGTCACGTGTGTTTCGGATCTTAGTCATTCTCATAGGGGAGGATGGAATATCAAACTAACTTTGATTTACATTATTTCTTTTAATTATTTTTGAGCTTAAGGATCTTGAGCATTTCATGAAGTGTTTCTCTGTTACCTGAGAGTCTTTTATTGAACATTCTGTTTAGATCTGTATCCCAATTTTAATTGGACTATTTGGGTTCATTGATATCTAGTTTTGTGACTTCTTTATATATTTTAGGTATTAGTCCTCTATTGGAAATAGAAATGTTAAAAATCTTTCCCATTATGTACCCCGCTCCTTTGTCACATGGATGGTCCCTTTTGCTTTACAAAAGTATTTTTAGTTTCATTAGTTTCCACTTAATCGTTGATCAGTTCACAAAGTCCACGCCTGTGCCAATGCACTCAGGGGTATTCCCCACTTTCTCTTCTATCTGGTTTTATGTTGAGGTATTTGTTCCACTAGGAATTTTATAAAGGGTGACAAATATGGATCTGTTTGCATTCTTCTACATGCAGGCATCCTGTATGAGCAACATCATTTGTTCAAGATACTGTCTTTTCTTCCAGTTTATTTCTGGCTTCTTCATGAGAAACCAAGTGCCCATCAGTGTGTGGGTCTGATTCCATTAGTCAATATGTCTGTTTCTGTGCAAATAATATGAAGTTTTTATTACTATAGATGTTAATTACAGTCTGAACTCAGGGATATACAGCATTGTTTTAGCTATCCTGGGTTTGTTGTTGTTGTTTTCCATAAGAAGTTAAGGATTGTTTTGTACAGGTCGATAAAGAATTGAGTTGAAACTTTGATGGAGATTGCATAGACTCTGTAGATTGCCTTTGTAGGATGGAAATTTTTACTGTTAATCCTATTGATTCATGAGTATGGAAGATCTTTCCATCTTCCAATATCTTCTTCAATTTCCTTCTTCAAAGACTTGAAATGTTTTCATATAAGACTTTCACTTTCTTCATTAGGTTTACCCCAAGGTATTTTACATTATTTGAGGGTTTGAGGGTATTGCAAAAAGTGTAGTTTTCATGAATTTTTTTCCTCAGTAAATTAGTCATTTGTAAATGGAAAAATATTGATATTTTCTTTTCATTTTTTTTTTTAGTTAATCTTGTATCCTGCCACTTTATTGAAAGGGTTTATCGGGTCTAGGACATAAAAGGTGGAAATTTTAGGGTCATTTATGTATGCAGCCATCCTAGCTACAGATAATAATACTTTGACTTACCTCTTCCCATTTTGCCTTCCATTAATCTCCTTCAGTTGTCTTAATACTTCAGCTAAAATTTGAAGCACTATATTGAATATTTAGCCATGAGATAACCTGATCTTGTTCCAAATATTAGTGAAATTGCATTGAGTTCCTCTTTATCTAATTTGATGTTGGATGTAAGCTGGCAGTAAATTGCCTTTATTATGTTAAATCCCTTATCTCAGGATTTTTATAGTGATGTGGTATTGCATTATTTTTAAGACCTTTTGTATAACGAATGAAATGATCATTTTTCTTCAGTTTGTTTATATGATGGGTTGCATTTTCTGATTTTCATATATTAAAGCATCTCTGCATTTTTGAGATGAAGCCTACTTGTTAATGATGCATGATCTCTTGTGTTTTGGGATTTGGTTTAAAAGTATTTTGTTGAACATTTTTGCCTCTATGTTCCTAAGGAAGCATAGTCTGCAATTCTCTTTGTTGAGTCTTTATGTGGTTTAGGTATCAGCATAATTGTGGCTTAATAACATGAATGGGGCAATGTTCCTTCTGTTTCTATTTTATAGAATAATATGAATAGCATTGTCATTAACTCTTCTTTGAAATACTAAAACCATCTTGCTCTGGGATTCTTTTGGTTGTGAGAACTTAATGACTGTTGCTATTTCATTAGGGGTTATAGATACATTTACATTGTCTATCTGAACTTGACTAAAAATTGTTAAGAGGTACCTACTGTGAAAATTTTCCATTTCTTACAGATTTTGAAACTTTGAGAAATACAGATTTTTAACAAATGTCCTTATTACTCTCTAGATTTCCTTGGTATCTGTTGTAATGTCCTCCTTTTCATTTCTAATTTTGATGTTTCCTTCCATCTTTGAGTTAATTGTATAAGAATTTCTGTTATTGATGTTTTCTCAAAAAAAACCCCACATTTTTTTCTTTAAAAAATTTATTTATTTTATTATTCGATATAATTTTTTATTTACTTTCAAATGATTTCCCCTTTTCTAGCCCCCTACTCCCTGAAAGTCCCGTAAGCCCCCTTCTCTCCCCCTGTCCTCCCACACACCCCTTCCCACTTCCCCGTTCTGGTTTTGCCGAATACTGCTTCACTGAGTCTTTCCAGAACAAGGGGACACTCCTCCTTTCTTCTTGTACCTCATTTGATGTGTGGATTATGTTTTGGGTATTCCAGTTTTCTAGGTTAATATCCACTTATTAGTGAGTGCATACCATGATTCACCTTTTGAGTCTGGGTTACCTCACTTAGTATGATGTTCTCTAGCTCCATCCATTTGCCTAAGAATTTCATGAATTCATTGTTTCTAATGGCTGAATAGAACTCCATTGTGTAGATATACCACATTTTTTGCATCCACTCTTCTGTTGAGGGATACCTGGATTCTTTCCAGCATCTGGCAATTATAAATAGGGCTGCTATGAACATAGTAGAGCATGTATCTTTATTACATGGTGGGGAATCCTCTGGGTATATGCCCAGAAAAAATTTATTTATTATTATTTTTTTATTCGATATATTTTTATTTACATTTCAAATGATTTCCCCTTTTGTGGCCCCCCACTCCCCAAAAGTCCCATAAGCCCCCTTTCCTCCCCCTGTTCTCCCACCCGCCCCTTCCCACTTTCCTGCTCTGCTTTTGCCCTATACTGCTACACTGAATCTTTCCAGAACAAGGGTCCACTCCTCCGTTCTTCTTGTACCTCATTTGATGTGTAGATTATGTTTTGGGTATTCCAGTTTTCCAGGCTAATATCCATTTATTAGTGAGTGCATACCATGATTGATCTTTTGAGACTAGGTTACCTCACTTAGTATGATGTTCTCTAGCTCCATCCATTTGCCTGAAAATTTCATGAATTCATTGTTTCTAATAGCTGAATAGTACTCCATTGTGTAGATATACCACATTTTTTGCATCCACTCTTCTGTTGAGGGATACCTGGGTTCTTTCCAGCTTCTGGCTATTATAAATAGGGCTGCTATGAACATAGTGGAGCATGTATCCTTATTACATGCTGGGGAATCCTCTGGGTATATGCCCAAGAGTGGTATAGCAGAATCTTCTGGAAGTGAGGTGCCCAGTTTTCTGAGGAACCGCCAGACTGATTTCCAGAGTGGTTGTACCAATTTGCAACCCCACCAGCAGTGGATGAGTGTTCCTCTTTCTCCACATTTTCACCAAGACTTGCTATCTCCTGAATTTTTAATCTTAGCCATTCTGACTGGTGTAAGGTGAAATCTCAGGGTTGTTTTGATTTGCATTTCCCTAATGACTAATGAAGTTGAGCATTTTTTAAGATGCTTCTGTGCCATCCAAAGTTCTTCAGGTGAATTGTACCCCAATTTTTAATAGGGTTATCTGGTTTTCTGGGGTCTAACTTCTTGAGTTCTTTGTATATATTGGATATCAGCCCTCTATCTGATATAGGGTTGATAAAGATTTTTTCCCAATTTCTTGGTTGCTGATTTGTCCTTTTGATGGTGTCCTTTGCCTTACAGAAACTTGTAATTTTATGAGGTCCCATTTGTCAATTCTTGATCTTAGAGCATACGCTATTGGTGATCTGTTCAGAAACTTTCCCCCTGTACTGATGTCCTCAAGGGTCTTCCCTAGGTTCTTTTCTATTAGCTTCAGAGTGTCTGGCTTTATGTGGAGGTCCTTGATCCATTTGGAGTTGAGCTTAGTACAAGGAGACAAGGATGGATCAATTCACATTCTTCTGCATGCTGACCTCCAGTGGAACCAGCACCATTTGTTGAAAAGGCTATCTTTTTTCCATTGGATGTTTTCAGCCTCTTTGTCGGCGATCAAGTGGCCATAGGTGTGTGGGTTCATTTCTGGATCTTCAATCCTGTTACATTTATCCACCTGCCTGTCACTGTATCAATACCATGCAGTTTTTAACACTATTGCTCTGTAGTATTGATGAGGTCAGGGATACTGATTCCCCCGGAATTTCTTTTGTTGTTGAGAAGAGTTTTAGCTATCCTGGGTTTTTTATTATTCCAGATGAAGTTAAGAATTGCTCTTTCTAACTATGTGAAGAATTGAGTTGGAATTTTGATGAGTATTGCATTGAATCTGTAGATTGCTTTTGGCAAAATGTCCATTTTAACTATATTAATCCTGCCAATACATGATCATGGGAGGTTTTTTCCATTTTTTGAGGTCTTCTTCCATTTCCTTCTTCAGAGTCTTGAAGTTCTTGTCATACAGATCTTTCACATGTTTGGTGAGAGTCACCCCAAGGTACGTTATACTGTTTGTGGCTATTGTGAAGGGGGTCATTTCCCTAATTTCTTTCTCAGCCTGCTTATGTTTTGATTATAGGAAGGCTATTGATTTGCTTGAGTTGATTTTATAACCTGCCACTTTGCTGAAGTTGTTTATCAGCTGTAGGAGTTCTCTAGTGGAGTTTTTTGGGTCACTTAGGTAGACTATCATATCATCTGCAAATAATGATAGTTTGTCTTCTTCCTTTCCAATTTATATCCCTTTGACCTCCTTATGTTGTCTAATTGCCCAAGCTAGTACCTTAATTACAATATTTTAAAGATAAGGAGAAAGGGGGCAGCCCTGTCTAGTCCCTGATTTTAGTGGGATTGCTTCAAATTTCTCTCCATTTAGTTTGATGCTGGCTACTGGTTTTCTGTATATTGCTTTTACTATGTTAAGGTATGAGACTTGAATTCCTGTTCTTTCCAAGACTTTAAACATGAAAGGATGCTGAATTTTGTCAAATGCTTTTTCAGCATCCAATGAAATGACCATGTGGTTTTTTTTCTTTGAGTTTTTTATGTAGTGGATTGCATTGATGGATTTCCATATATTGAACCAACCCTGCATCCCTGGGATAAAGCCTACTAGATTATGGTGGATGATCGTTTTGATGTGTTCTTGGATTCAGTTGGCAAGAATTTTATTGAGTATTTTTGCATCGATGTTCATAAGGGAAATTGGTCTGAAGTTCCCTTTCTTTGTTGGATCTTTGTGTGGTGTTGGTATCAGTGTAATTGTGGCTTCGTAGAAGGAATTGGGTAGTGTTCCTTCTGTTTCTATTTTTGTGGAATAGTTTGAAGAATATTGGTGTTACGTATTCTTCGAAGGTCAGATAGAATTCTGCACTGAAATCATCTGGTCCTGTGCTTTTATTGGTTAGAAGACTTTCTATGAACCCTTCTCTTTCTTTAGGGGTTGTGGGACTGTTTAGATGATCTATTTGGTCCTGATTTAATTTTGGTATTTGGCATCTGTCTAGGAAATTGTCCATTTCCTCCAGATTCTCCAGTTGTGTTGAATATAGTCTTTTGTAGTAGGATCTGATGATTTTTTCAATTTCCTCAGTTTCTGTTGTTATATCTCCCTTTTCATTTCTAATTTTGTTAATTTGGATACTTTCTCTGTGCCCTTGGTCAGTCTGGCTAAGGGTTTATCTATCTTGATTTTCTCAAAGAACCAGCTCCTGGATTCATTGATTTTTTTGTATGGTTCTCTTTGTTTCCACTTGATTGATTTCAGCCCTGAGTTTGATGATTTTCTGACTTCTACTCCTCCTGGGTGAATTGACTTCTTTTTGTTCCAGTGCTTTCAGGTGTGGTTAAGCTGCTAGTGTATGCTCTCTCCATTTTCTTTTTGGAGGCACTCAGGGCTATGAGTTTTCCTCTTAGCACTGCTTTCATTGTGTCCCAAAGATTTGGGTATGTTGTGCCTTCATTTTCATTAAATTCTAAAAAGTCTCTGATTTCTTTCTTTATTTCTTCTTTGGCTAAGGTGTCATTGAGTAGAGTATTGTTCAGCCTCTATGTGTATGTGGGCTTTCTGTTGTTTTTGTTGCTGTTGAAAACCACTCTTACACCATAGAGATCTGATAGAAGGCATGGGATTTGTTCGATCTTCTTATATTTGTTGATGTCTGTCTTATGACCAATTATATGGCCGATTTTTGAGAAGGTACCATAAGTTGCTTAGAAAAAGGTATATTCTTTTGCTTTAGGGTGAAATGTTCTATAAATATCAGTCAAATCCAATTGGTCCAATGCTTCAATTAGTTTTACTGTATCCCTGTTTAGTTTCTGTTTTCCTGATCGGTCCATTGAGGAGAGTGGAGTGTTGAAGTCACCCACAATTATTGTGTTAGGTGCAATGTGTGTTTTGAGCTTTAGTAAAGTTTCTTTTACGAATGAGGGTGCCCTTGCATTTGGCTCATAGATGTTCAGAAGTGAAAGTTTTTCTTGGTGGATTTTTCCTTTGACCAGCAAGACGTGTCCTTCTGTGTCTCTTTTGATGACTTTAGGTTGAAAGTCAATTTTATCTGATATTAGAATGGCTACTGCGGCTGATTTCCTGAGACCATTGGCTTATAAAATTGTCATCCAGCCTTTTACTCTCAAGCAGTTTTGTCTTTGACATTGAGGTGTGTCTCCTGTATGCAGCAAAATATAGCGTCCTGTTTTCTTATCCAGTCCGTTAGTCTATGTCTTTTTATTGGGGAATTGAGTCCATTGATGTTGAGATATTAAGGAATAGTGATTATTACTTCCTGTCATTTTTTTATGTTATTTTTATATATGAGTCGTTATCTTCTTTTGGGTTTGTTGAAAGAAGGTAACTATCTTGCTTTTTCCAGGGTATAGTTTCCCTCCTTGTATTGGAGTTTTCTTCCTAGTAATCTTTGCAGTACTTGGTTTGTGGAAAGATATTGTGTAAATTTGGTTTTGTCATGAAATATCTTGGTTTCTCCATCTATTGTGATTGAGAGTTTTGCTGGGTATAGTAGTCTTGGCTGACATTTGTGTTCTCTTAGAGTCTGCATGAGCTCTGCCCAGGATCTTCTACCTTTCATGGTCTCTGGTGAGAAGTCTGGTATGATTCTGATAGGTCTTTCTTTATATGTCTGATAGGTCTTCCTTTATATGTTGCCTGGTCTTTTTCTCTTACTGCCTTTAATATTCTTTCTTTGTTTAGTGCATTTGGGGTTTTTATTATTATGTGGCAAGAGGTATTTCTGCTCAGGTCCAGTCTGTTTGGAGTTGTGAAGGTGTCTTATATATTCATGGGCATCTCTCTCTCTTTAAGTTGGGAAAGTTTTCTTCCATAATTTTGCTAAAGATATTTGCTGGCCCTTTCAGTTGTAAATCTTCACGCTCATCTATACCTATAATCCTTTGGTTTGGTCTTCTCATTGTGTCCTGGATTTCCTGGATGTTCTGGGATATAAGCTCTTTGCAGTTTGCATTTTCTTTGACTGTTGAGTCAATGGTTTCTATGGTATCTTCGGCATCTGAGATTCTTTCGTCCATCTCTTGTATTCTGTTGTTGATATTTGGCCCCTGATTTCTTCTCAAGGTTTTTTATCTCCAAAGTTGTCTCCCTTTGTGATTTCTTAGTTGTTTCTAGTTCTGTTTTTAGATCCAGGGTAGTTTGTTTGTTTTTTTTTTGTTTTGTTTTTTTTGTTTTGTTTTGTTTTGTTTTTTTTGCGTTTCTTCTTTATTGGCTTCTATCTCTTGAGCCTTATTCTCCTGAATTTCTTTAAGTGATTTTTGTGTTTCCATTATACGAGTTTCTAGCTTATTCATGTTCCCCTGTATTTCTTTAAGAGATTCATTCATGTCCTTTTTGTGTTCTTCTGGCAGCATCATGACCAGTGATTTTAAATCCAAATCTTGTTTTTCTGGTGTGTTTGTGTAACCAGGACTTGCTGATGTTGGAGAGTTTGGTTCAGATGCTGCCATATTGCCTAGATTTCTGTTAGTAGTGTTCCTGCATTTGCCCTTTGCCATTTTGTTCTCTGGTATTAGTTGGTCTTGTCTGGCTGGTGTTTGAGCCTCCTGTGTGGCTCTAGGGCTAGTTCCTCAACACTGGATGGCTGGGTTTCCCCTGTCACGGATTGCTGATGTGCTGTCCTCCTCTTGTGTGCTCTTGGAGCCCTAGTGTGCCTTGCCCCAGATTGTCTCTGTGAACCAGGTGGTGCCCATTTGCTCCTTCAGGGAGTGCTGATGGTGTATGCTGCAGGACATTTTCCAAGTGCTGGTCACTCTGCTGGGCAGCCAATCTCTCAACCGGGTTGGTGCACACAAGGCTAGCCTAGCTGCTCAGGCCCGAGTCTAGGCAAAAGCCTGGCAGGCCAAGGCCCGAGCAAAGATCCCCTCAGACTATGAGTGTTAACTGGTTCTGTCAGGTGGCGAGGATGGTGGTGTGTGTGTGCTCCCTGAAGGTGCCAGGAGAGTCTGCTGGGCTAGCAACCTCCTGGCCGGATTGGCACACAGATGGCCCACCGAGCAGCCCAGGACCTGGGGGCAGTCCAGGGCCTGTTGGTCCTAGAACCCACCCCCCTGCTATGTTAGCCTCGGGTTATAACTGTCAGCTGACTTTGCCTGCTAGAACTCTCTGGTATCCTGTAGCCAAAAATGGCTGAGCGCTGGGCTAGGCAAACAACCTCCTGGCCGGGTTGTCACACAGATGCCCCTTCCCCAACCACCCCAGGGCCTGGGTGCAGGCCAACGTCTGTCAGGCTTAGACCCCTGTGATGTTGGCCTCGTGTTATGTACCTCAGGCTGTCTGATCTCTCTGGGGTCCAAGAACCAAGAAGGAGGGGAGTATCTCATAACTGACTGGCGGGAGGCATAGTTCTGATGTGGCTTCTGTGTTGTGAAAGGTGCTGTAAATCTGCCACTGCTTGCAGCCAGGCTGGCCAGTGATGGTCAGTGGTAGTGGGCGCAGGGCCTGCCTGGACCCTGTCACCTTGTTTCTACTGCTGATGGCCCTTCCACTGGAGGAGCTGCTGCTGCTATTGCAGCTGCTGTCGCCACCCGCCCTTATTTATTATCCCCCACATTTTTATTCATTGATTCTTTGTTTGTTCTTTGTTTTTATTTTATTGAGTTCAGCCTTCAGATTGCTTATTTCTTGGTGTCTACTCCTCATGGGTATGCTTACTTCCTCTTGTTCTAGGGCAGTGGGACTCAACTTGTGGATTCTGAAACTACGTATTTCAGATAGTCTTAGGAGCACCAAACTAAATTTATTTATATATTTTATTGTATAGTAGATACATTTTTTATATACTACATTTATATATGTCATTGAAGTGGTAGTACATTGATCCACTCTAAACTTCCTGGCCGGTGCACACATGCTCATTACTGCCCACCCAAATGTTTTGTATTCAAGAATTAAAGACATACATGCAGCCTGATTTTTAATATGCTTTAAAGAGCTCAATGGCTGGCCCATTCCCCAACTATATATGGCTAGCACACACACCCTCCATTATTATTGAGTTGATATTTATTAAATTTATATTTCATCTTTGCTGTCCTGGACCCTGCTGTGCAGCCATCCTAGGACTGCTTTCTCCCTGTACCTACATGTTGACTATCTCTCCCTCTTGCACCTTTCTGGTGAGGTGCATCTACACCCTTATCATAGCAGAATCCCCTGTTCTTCCTTCCTTGTTCTCTTCCCAAAATTCTAAAAGTCCTGCCTATCTCCCCTGCCCAGCCATTGGCTGCCAGTGCGAATAACTTTATTGACCAGTCAAAAAACAACTGGGGACAGACTTCCTTTAGTGCCTAGTGCTGGAGACACCAAACAGGTTTTGGGGTAACATAATCAGCATGAAAAAACAAGCTGCTATACTTCGTTACTGTAATTTTGCTACTGAGCTGTATCTCAGTTCCTAATATCGGAAATATATGTTTTTCAATGTTCATGACCCGCAGGCTAAGAACAGGCATTCTAGAGCTTCTTGTGGAGCAAAGACTGAAGGAAAGGTCATTCAGAGACTACCCCACCTGGGGATCCATCCCATATACAGTCACCAAACTCAGACACTTGTGGATGCTAACAAGTTGCTTGCAGACTGGAGCCTGATATGGCTGTCTCCTGAGAGGCTCTGCCAGTACCTGACAAATACAGAGGTGGATGCTCTCAGCCAACCACTGAACTAAGCACAGGGTCCCCAATGGAGTTGCTAGAGAAAGGGCCCAAGGAGTTGAAGGGGTTTGCAATCCCATGGGAGGAACAACAATATGAACCAACCAGAACCCCCAGAGCTCTCAGGGAGGAAACCACCAACCAAAGAGCACACATGGAGAGACCCATGGCTCCAGCCACATAAATAGCAGAGGATGCCTTTGTTGGACATCAATCTTGTTGGTCATGAGAAGAGTCGATGCTCCAGTATAGGGGAATGCCAGGACCAGGAAGCAGGAGTAGATTGGGTTGGTGAACAGGGGTAGAGTGGAGAGGGTAGAAGGTTTTGAAAGAGAAACCCGGAAAGGGGATAACATATGAAATGTAAATTAAAAAAATCTACTTATCCACTTTTTTTATGTAGACATTTAATGCTATGCTACAAACTTTCATTTTAGCACCACATTCATTGTACTAAGTTTGATGTACTCTGTATTCATTTTCACTGGATCCTAAAACGTCTTTAAAGTTTTTAAAATTTCTGGGTTTGATCCATTTCTTTTCATTCAGTAGAGAGCTGATCGAAAATATTGCTCAGTATTGTAGTCTGGGCTGGTATTTCTCATTTCTTAGAGTCTACAATACATCAGTCCAGGCCCTCTGGCTTTTAGAGTCTCTATTAAGAAATCAGGTAGAACTGTAATATGTCTACCTTCATAAGTTACTTGATCTTTTTTCCTTTGCAGTTTTTAATATTCTTTCTTGGTTCCATATGTTTATAGTGTTTCAATTATTATATGGCAAGGGGACTTTCTTTTCTGGTCCAATTTATTTGGTGATCAGTATGCTGCTTGTATCTTGTTAGGCATGTGTCTCTTTAGATTAAGAAAATTTTCTCGCATGATTTTCTTGAAAATATTTTCTGGGCCTTAGAGTTTGAATTTATCTCCTTCTTCTATTTCTGGTATTTTTACGTTTGGTCTTTATTATAATGCCGCAGACTTCCTGGATGTTTTATATCAGCAGTTTTTTAGATTTAACTTTTTTGGATTGATATATCCATTTCTTCTACTACATCTTCAGTGCCTAACATTTTTTTCTTCCATCTGTGTTATTCTGTTGGTAAAGCTTGTCTCTGGTTCCTGTTTAAAATCCTAAATTTTTCATTTCCATAATTCTCTGTGATTTATTATTATTATTGCTTCTATTTCCATTTTCAGGTCTTAAATCATTTAATCATTCCTTCAAATGAATCTCTTTTTTTGCTTTCATTAAAGATTTATTTATTTCTGCCAATAGTTTTGTGCTTTCCTTGATTTCCTTAAGGGATTTATTCATTTCCTCTTTACGCATGTCTACCATATTCATATAGTTGGTTTTAAGGTCTTTTTCTTCTGCTTCGGCTACATTAAATTATTCAGGGTCTGCTTTGGTAAAATAGCTGGGCTTTAGTAAAGATAAACTGCCCTGGCTGTTAATGTGTTCTTATGCATCTAGGGGCATCTGGGCATCTAGGTTTGGAATGATTAGAGGACTAGTAGTTGATGGCTGGGTTTGTCTTTGTTGGGTGGGTGTTTTATTCTTTGATTTTTGTTTTCTTGATGGATTTTTAGAACATGTGATAGCTGTATTTTGACTCTTTTACTGGCCTGCTCAGTTGGTATGCTCACGGTGATGTTTGCTGGTGTTCACAGTTAATGTCTGCTGGAAGATGGGCTATAGTGAAGAGCAGGGTGGGGGTAGATTAGAAGGGGATAGTCTATGAGATCCATAGGAGATGTAGGTGGGGGTGGGGAAGAAAAGCTGCAGCCTGTATTAGGGACTGCCCTGAGGGATTGGGTCTAAAGGAACTCACAGAGAGGAGAAAAGGTTGGCAGGCTGCCTACTTGCTTTGCTGGCTGGAGTGGGCTATGGCTGATCAGGAGATACTTTTTGGCTTTAGAGGCTGTGGTACAGTGACTAATGGTGGAAGGAAGGCCTGTGTGATCCATGGGAGATATTTGCAGGGTGGGGAAGGCTGCTGCTGCTGCTGACCTATCACAGTACTAGGGATGAGAAGCTGGATTTTTCTATTAAAAGATCTTGTAATAAATAGGTTACCCCATCAAGAGTCAACATCTTTCCATGTCTCATGTACCTTTTCCCTCGTGGAGATTGCTGCATCTAGTAGTAATCAGGGAGAGTGATAACAGTTACAGCTACAGAAATGGCCGACAGTTCATTCAAATGCTTTAAAGAACAAAGGAGACTTTCATGGAAATAAAGCCAAATTTATACCAAATGTCAAGTCAATTCTACAATAGCAAAGAAAGAATGTACATACCTGACCAAAGATCAAGGCAGGAGCATTGGAAAGTCCAGTCACACAGACACTGCAGTCCACAGAGGAAGAAATGATAAGCAAATGACCACCAGACTCACACATCTCCAAGGCACTTATCCGGTCCTCATGAGGTTTAAATGATCTGAGCAGAGCTGGAGTCTGGGTAATTTTGCTCTCACGGGAATTAGTACAATATTCCTGGGTGAGAAGAAATGCCCTGACATTTAGAAATTCAAATATTAAATAAATTGTAATAAGACCACTGTTTTAAGAGCCTGATATGGAAATGGGGGGGGGCTGTGTGAAGGTGAATTTAGAGATAATAACCTATGATCCACATTAAAGTATAACATAAAGATAGTTGATATATTATCATATAGAAGACAGAAAGGAGTTTGGCCACATAGGGAGACCTAATATTACATTATCTTATGATTTTTTTTTAAATGGAGCAAGCTATCTGTTATTTTTAAAAGAACTGACTCAGGCTGGTTATAAGTAGCTCAGGTGCTTATATAGTAGCACACTAGATGACATTTAGAATTTGTTTGACTTAAGATGCATCTGAATGTTTATGTCCAAACTCTCTCTCTCTCTCTCTCTCCCCCTCTCCCTCTCTCTCTCTCCCTCTCTCTCTCTCCCCCTCTCCCTCTCTCTCTCCCTCTCCCTCTCCCTCTCCCTCTCCCTCTCCTTCTCTGTGTGTGTTTTAAAATTACTTCTAAAAAGTCTCTGCCTCCATTCTTCTATCTTTCCCCCCTCCCTTTTCTCTGTCCTGGTACTCCCCTTCAATGCTGGATCAAGCCTTTCCAGGATTAGGGATAGGAGAATGGATGGAGAGAAGAGGACTTATGGGACATATGGGGAGGGGGGAACTAGGAAAGGTGAAAGCTTTTGGAATGTAAACAAAGAATATAGAAAATAAAAATATAAAAAAGGTCTCTGCCTTAAAATTATTTCTTTAAAATACTCAGGATGAAGCACTTTTTCCATTATCTACAAAACAGACAAGATGTGACTCACATCAGTAGATACCTTTTATACGATATTTTGCTAAAAAAAATAATAAAAAATTAAAAAATTAAAAAAAAACTGGTGATGCTACTGTGAAAATATTTTCCATTTACCTTTATGTTCCAGATTTTCAACCATCCGTCAGGATCTCCAGTGGCAAGGTATTGATTCAGTTTATCAATAGACATGATAATGGATCCAACACCAGCATGAGCCAAAAATTCAGCCAGAAGTACTTTCCTAAATGTATCCCAAAACCTGACATAACCAGACGCTCCACAGGACACAAGGTTAGCACCTCCTATTACATAGGGGAAATCTAATTAGAAAAGTACTTCCAGAAATACCAAAGTGGCTTCTTGCAGTGGCTTCCCCGGTGGGAGAGCTTATGAGAGTAGAGAGGTCCGGTAGCACTGAAATCTATCCAGACCCCCATTCTGATTCTCTAAATTATAAAACAGTGCTTATTCAATGATAACCTTTCTGTGACATCAAGCAGAATATGTGTGAACTATGAATAAGTTATATAAACTATTCCACTAAGTTTGGGGCTTTTTTTTGTTGTTGTTAAATAGCTACATTGATATTCTTTGCAATTAAGTTAAATAAAATTAATTTCTCTTTTGAGTAAATTTATAAAATACTAACTGAAACATTATGACATTATTCTGAAAGTATGATACTTATTTTCCATGATAAGCCATTGGACATGTATACAAGAGGCAACAACCCTCATGCATAATTCTTGATGCATAAATGCCCTTAGGACAGTACAGATAAAGATTTTTTAAATTGAGCAACAAACAAAGGATTCTAATTATGAGATCATTTTAAATTTTTTATTCAGGTATTTATCGTATGCCCATATAGAACCATTTTCCTGTTAATAAATATGAAACTACCTGTTTATACTTTTCATTTATACTTGAAAATGCTCTTTGAAAGCATTCCTCTGTGGCAAATTTATTACTGGATAATTCTATAGATTGCTTTGCATTTGCTTTTACAATTCTGTTGGTGATAAACAGTATAGTTAAGGTGGAAGTGATAGCAGATCTGCTTCAGGTGAAATATTTTAGATATCTAACTTTAAAAAGAATTAGTTATGAGGAATTGAAAGTAATTTTAGGATAATATTTCATAATGTGAGGATTAGAATACTTTGAAGCATGAATAGTTTCTAAATGTTTCAAAATCATCTTACATGTTCCATAAGGGTTTAAAACAAAGAGAGGTATAACGTTATTGATGATGAAAATTTTATATAAATATTATACAGGTTTTTCATTTGCAAATTCAATGTGGAAAAGTGATTTTGTAAACTAGAGCTCAGATATGTTCATTATTTTCTCCAATCATATAATGCTCATGTCTTAATCATTTAATCTATGCATGCAAAAAGATTAACTATCAAAATATAATTTACATGAAAATTCAATAAATTGTCTCTAAGTTATATTTTGTAGAGCAAGATGTAAACAGCATCCAAATATTGCTATTTTTCTATAAACCAACAGTTATCCCACAGTTACCTCCAGATATCACCAGTTAATGTCTCCACAAAAAATTCAAATGGGACTCTGACCTGTTATATGAAGTATAAATCAAGGGGCAATAATACTCTGAACATCCCCTAACAATATTGACATGAAGACATGCGCCATGCAGCCCTTGTGGTGGGATAGGCAATCAGTTCAAACCTCTGCCACTAAGCCATATCTCCAACTTCCTCAGTGAAGTCCCTCTTCAGTGCAGTCACAGATATTATTTCTTTGATACATCTGGACCTACACATTGACTCATGTATTTTCAAGCTGTTATCTACCTGTGCCTTCTGCCCTTTCCAAACACCTATCAATTATGACATAAACACTGATAAAATTTGTTTGCCAAATGAAATGGTTGTAGCAATTGTTCTCATTCTCATCTCAACATAGACAATAGATAAATTGTTTGGTAGCCCTATTTGCCACCCTCACCAGTGTGAGCTTCCTGTCCAAGTGTCCCTGAAGTTTCAGGGCAGGCTTGATAGATATACAAAGTTAAATACTACAAGACCTTGTTAATAAAATAGATTGACCTTCCTTTATTGCTTTCTTTATCAAATACAGAAAGGCAAGATGGAGACACATATTTTACCTGTGGCTGCACTGGTTTTCCTTGCTTCAAGGAAGCAAAGCCTCATAACAGCATTATTACCTTCCATGTCAATCTTTACATTTCGGGCGACCTGTGTAGCCTGGTCTGCCACACAGGGAGTTGCACAGCTTCTCCTGGCATTAAGCTTTTGGGCTTCTATATCTGTGACAAAAAATAGCCCAGGGCTCTTGGTGAAGAGAACCATCATCTGTTTAAATCAGCATGCTTAAACAATGACCAGCCTTCTTGCCTCCCAACCGCAGGCAAGATAACCACCACTCCCATAAAGTCTCACAACATACAGTCAGGTTCCCTCAGGCCTCCTACTACTCTCTTCTACAACCTCTACCGGAACAAATGTTTGATTTCATTTTTGCTTTGCATGTGCGAGGTGCACTTTCTGTTGTAAATTAATTAGAACTTCAAATCATAATCATAGCTAGTATCACAGACATCCCAATTATGTTCAAGATAAATGTGTTTCTAACAGCATGAAATTCTAGTTAATACTAATCTTTCAAGTATTTAATGAACATGAAATCAAGTGAATAAATATATGTTTACTTAAATAAGGTTCCTTAATGGTTCTATTTATTAGTGTGTTACTCTGGAAAGGACATTCCTCATGGTAGTTTAATTATATACTTATATTGTCTTCAGGCCATATTATGAAAACTGACAATGTTTATGTCAATATCTATTGATAGTTTGCTTATAGTTTTGTAAAGTCCCTACAAAGATACCTACAAACTTTCACAATGATAAATATGGTAAGGCCCGGTGTGGGGTGATAAGTCTGTTGGTAAACTGCTTGCTACACAGTTCGGAGAACCTGAGTCCCATCTGCAAATGGGTATTGTAGTATGTACTTGTGTCTCAAAGCTGGTGATGAGGTGAAGATGGATGGATCCCCATGGTTCATTAGCCATCAACCTAGTCTACTCAATAAATTCCAGCCCAGTGAGAGACACTGTCTCAAAACAAGACAAAACAAAACAAAACATTTAACCAAAGTGGAAAATGCATGAGGAATAGCATCTAATGTTCCTCTTTAGCCTCCCCACTATATGCATATATTTTAATTGAATACACACACACACACACACACACACACACACATATACACACAGGAGGAGGAGGGAAGGTGAAATAAGAGGAGAGATAAGGAGGAGAATTGTAATAATGTCCTTAATGTCTTTTAGAAGTTTGGTATTGTGATTTGAATGAGAATGTCCTCCACCCTCTCAGATGTTTAAATATTTGGTTCCCAGTGGGTAATACTATTTGGGCAGAGTGTGGCCTTGCTGGATTGAGTATGTCCCTGGAGACAGGCTTTGAGAGATAAAACCCACATGCATTCCCAATTCACTTCCTGTTTCATGTTAGCAATTTAAGATGTGAGCCCTCATATTCATGTTCCCATCAGAGTGCTTGTGTATTTCTGGCTTCCATAATTAAATAATCTCCTTCTATAATTTGTCTTTGTCTTGGTGTTTTATTGCACTAGTAGAAAAATAACCAAAATAAGTCTTGATACTTATGTCTTATTTCTCTGTGTATCTAATGATAGCTACAGTTAGAATGCTCTAGATATAAATGGCACTCCCTTAAAGTCAAGGGGAGAGTAAGAGGCAGAATCAACCCATAGCCTTGGAATGTTGAGATAAATCTTCATGGCTAGTTCCTTGTGCATAAGGCGGCTCAAATTCTTGTATCTGCATCAGATAATCCCTCAAAATCTTATATTTTTAAATTGGTTTTCATACTCCCAATAAATCACTCTTCAGATACACACACACACACACACACACACACACACACACACACACTGCACCCAATGGTGAGTACTTTAATAAAGCAGATTTATTCTCTGTAAGATTACATAATTGAGCCAATAGGAAATAGTTTGATCATAGGAAATACTATAATTGTTATCGAAAGAATTTAATCTAAAAGAAAAGCCTTAGTTTCTAAACAGGCTAAAGCCTTAGTTTCTAAACAGGCTAAAATAAAATATGAAAGACAATTGCGGAGTCACTTAAGTATAAAATATTCATGTCCTCTACTAAAGCCAATAAAATATAATAAACTCCTGTCTAATGCTCCTCTCAGGTTTCTAAAGTAAGGAATAATTTATGATATCCAGGTGGCATAATATTTAACACAAGGCCCAGACTTAGGGTGAACAGCCAATCACAGGAACATAGTTCCCATTTTGCTACTAAAGGATACCTGAGATCACTCAAAGGCAATTCTGAAAGTTTTATTGGATAAATCTAAACTGGAAGAAAATGAGACTCATACTCCCTGGTGTTAGTAATACCGAAATACTGTCATGGCATAAAGACAAAAAAACGGAGGGCCATAGATAATTTTCAAAGCCAAGTCAGTCTTGATGTTCCTCTTAATCACTGTAATAAGACTATCCTATTACTAAGCCTTAGAGTTTACAGCCTGTCATCAATAGGTTAGGGGTACACAGAAGCACATGCAAGCATAAACATTACAGGCCTATTGCACTCCAACAAAACACAAAATTTCAGTTCAAAACATGCACTCACCTAACACAGATGCTAGCTGCCTCTGGTAATCAGGGTGAAGCACATGGTGAGCATTTTCTGTGTTATTATTCCATAAAATAATTTCTCCATCATAGCTCCCTGTAGGAGTCAAGATAAAGAGCAGAAATTGGCAGATAAATATATAAAATGTGGTAAAATAGAAACAAAAGGAAGTCATTACCAATGTGTATTATAAAAAAAATCTTGTAACTCTCTATTTTTGGAGACATAAATTATAATGATATCTGGTACTTTATTAACTGTAACTTTCAATATTTATAAAGTAACCCACATAGATGGTGGATATGAGCCAGTTATCTCTATTATTTTACTATAATAAATCATTTGGAATAAGGGCACTGAAGTTAAACAAGTTGAGTCCAAGTCCAGCTTCTGCCAATTATTCAATTATTAGCTATGTAGCCTTACACATGATATTAAACTCAGCTTGATACCAAAATTTCTTCATCTATAAAACTAGGTTAACAGTTATATTTACCTTATGGGGTTATTTTAAGAATGAAAAGTATTTAGAGTTGTGCTAAGCACCAGGCAGGGGTTGAGAAAGTATTAATTACCCTTAGACTTCTGTTCCTATACTATTTGTGTATGCGAGAGAGATTTCTTCGCATTTCTTTCATCTAAATTCCTTGTGAAATGTTCTCTCCGGTCCTACAATTCTTCCCATATAAAGTCATTTGCTCCTGTTTTGTTTTGATTTGTTTTTTATAGAAAAGAGAGAAAGCTCAAACAGAAAAAAATATGGCCAAGCCTGTGCTGTGTGAGGAGTCACACAACAGTGTCCAGATGGCATACAGTTTCCCTGGAGCCGAGGACCAATGGCAAATGAGAAGTACAAAGGACAGCTGAGTTAGGGTGGGGCATATATATAGTGATTTCCTAAGGCTTAGGGAGAGGAGAGCAAAGTGTATTAAACCTTGTGCTGTTCTGAACAACTCAGTCTGCTTAGCTCAGAAACTGTTCAGTAAGGTGATGGATCTTACCATTCCATGGTGGGTCTACTACTGTCCACTCTGATTCTCAAATGCATTATGAACAAAATGCTTGGCTATCATTTTCCCTGTATAACTGAGGGCATGAGAATAAATTAAGAGTTATATTATGCCAAAGGGTTAATTTGTTCTGTGACATACAT
Source organism: Apodemus sylvaticus (assembly GCF_947179515.1). Taxonomy (NCBI): domain Eukaryota; kingdom Metazoa; phylum Chordata; class Mammalia; order Rodentia; family Muridae; genus Apodemus; species Apodemus sylvaticus. The sequence continues at coordinate 92,724,203 of NC_067475.1, read as the reverse complement.
ATGAAGAATTGAACATATCATTGAAGATAGATATAGAAGACAGTTTAGATGTTCCAATTAAGAAGCATTTTCATGCCACTAAAGTGTGATTCTTTCCCAAATTTTCTGATATTTTTCTTGAAAAAAGAACAATATAATAAGATGTTAGTGTTTGCTAATGAGTTTATTATATCTTAAGCACTATGTTTTGTACTTTTTCAGTTAAGAAAGTCTTTTCTCAAAATTTACCTATATTCAACCAAACCATCTCTAAGCCATTGTCCAGTGAAGACTCAATTTACCTGTAGCAAGAGTTTGTGGGGGTAAAAATGCAGCACACAAGATGTCATCTTGGTGGTGGACTCCGCCTTTCCACTCTTCAAACTGGATGAAAAACTGATTAAAGTTCTGAGGTCGAAATACAGTAACCACTCTGAAAAAATTATATAGAATTTAGCTGCAAATCTAAAATTGGTACTGATGTTGAGTAACCATTATTCACTTCAATGGCACAATTTGAAAACTCTAAAAGACTACCACCCAGAATTTTATTGCCACGTGTCGTCCATAATAAAGTAAACTTCTCACTGAAGTTTCTTTAAAACTCTCACATTAATTATCTAATAAATTACAAATGCTTAATGTGGTAATTTCAATTATCCTTTTGTAACTACTAAAATCAAGGATACATCCATTTATCAGATTATCTATTTCCAAGACCCCAAAACAAAATTTCCTCACATGAAACTATTAAGAGTATGGACTTGTTGGACATCAAAGGGAGAAGAGGCCCTTGGTCCTGAGAAGGCTCAATGTCCCAGAATTCCAGGACAGGGAAGCAGGAGTAGGTGAGTTGGTGAGCTGGGAAGGGGGAATGGGATAGGGTGTTTTCAGAGGGGAAACCAGGAAAGGGGGATAACATTTGAAATGCAAATAAAGGAAATGTCTAAAAAAAAAAGAGTTCTATGGCAGTAATAATACAAACCAGGGCAAATCTATGAACAAGCATTGTCTAGCACTGTAATGAAATCAGTATGATTTCTTTCATCAAAGCTTCTTTGTAGGTTACGTAAGGCAGAATCATTCCCTATAGTATTTTCCAGAATTGTGGTAACTATGGAGTCTATTCTCTCGCAGTCCACTGTATCTTTATGAGCTATCATTTGTGCTTGCAGAAAGGAGCCTGTTATGGTTGTCTCCTGAGTCGCCCTGCCAGATGCTTACAGAGGCTACCAGCCAACCATTGGACTGAGCATGGAAGAGTTGGAGGGAGGACTGGAGGAGTTGAATGGGTTTGCAGCCCCATGGGAAGAATGTTGATGTTGGCCAACCAGATACCTCAGGACTCCCAGGGACTAAGCCATCAACCAAGGGGTACACATGGTTTCAGCTGGAAGTGTGGCAGAGGAATGCCTTGTGGGAGGGAGGAGAAGTCCTTGGTCCTAGGAAGGCTCGATAGATGCCCCAAAGAGGGGAAATCGAGGAGTGGTAGGTGGGAGTAGGTTGGGCAGAAGGGCATCTTCTTGGAGGCAGGGGGTAGGAGGATGGTTTGGAGGTTTCTGGGAGGTGGAAACCGGGAAAGGGTATAGCATTTGAAATGTAAATGAAGAACACATGCAATAAAATAAAAAGAGATATCATTTGTGGAAAGTGTTTGAAAAATCCCATCCCCAGGAAGTATGGGATCTGGAAAATTACAGAAATAACAACTTTAGGAAAGTCAACCACGTAGTCCTGCTGACAAACTAGAGTGTGGACCAGGATAGAGATGGTGTGGACAACCTGAAGCCTAGGAGAGAATGAAGGAATATAGACAGTCATTTATGGGAGAGTCAGCACTGCTTTATTTCATTCCATATAAAAATCTCCCCTTCTTTCCATGGCTAGCTAATCTCAGTTCAAATGGCTGTCACCCTAGCTTGAGCCTTTTTTTAAGACCAAGCAAGGAAAGACTTGGGGTGGTATTCATTCAAACATTGGAGAGGAAGATGGCCATAATAATAACAGGACCACTTTCTTCTGCTCTGTTCAAATCATAAAAATCTCCAGATAGCATCTGCCAAGTACAGTCCATGTTCACTGTTCCCATCCTCAGTAAACCATGCCACACCCAGAGTTGCTTACTGACAAAGTGAGATACAGCCTCACCAAACACCATCATTTTGTCTTTGTGATAGATTTCAATGAGTTGAGGGGTTTGCTGGTTTTGAGAGCAATTCATTCTTTCCATCTCAGGATCACCTGGCTGTCAGCTAAGGTCACTGTCTACCTTCTGTGTAAGAGTTGTCATTGTACATGTGATGCATATCATACCTCTCACCATCCGGGTCTCTCTACCTCCTATTGGTCAAACCTGCAAGGGGACATTTGTGTGCACTGCCATGTTGTGACTAAATCCTTTTTTAAATTATTATTATTTTCTATATTCTTTGTTTACATTCCAAATGATTTTCCCTTTCCTGGTTCCCCCCCTATCCCTAAGTCCCATAAGCCCTCTTCCCTCCGTCAGTTCCCCAGTCAATACCCTCCCACTCCTCTGTCCTGGCCCTAGTTTGAGTCTTTACTGCTATTCTTCCTCGCCTTTCTAAAACTGTGCTTCTTCACCCAGTTGATTGTCCTACAAATATTAGTGTTTATTTGTGAGCAAGAACTTTTCTTTTCCTTGAAACTCCTGCTTCCAGTATGGAAAATACATCACATTGGTAAATTGTAATGTATTGTTTGCATTTTCTGAGGAGCTGGCTGTGGAAGAAGGATCCACCCTGTCAATTTCCAGACCCAAGCATGTCTGTCTGAATGTAACCTTTGTCTCAGGATGGATGGGCTAATCCCCTGCCAAGTAAAATAAGGGGACAGGGAAATGACAGCAAAGGAACCTAAGAGTGAAAACAGGTAGACATTAAATCATTTCCAGCAGATATTTATATTTTTATACCATAATATAAAATCCCTATGGTTAGACTGGATTCAGTCATGAGATGCTTATCCATGGAAAAAAATGTTAAATTGAGAACTCCAGCTGATTGCCTTAAACTCTCCAGTCCATTTCTGCTAGATGTTTTGAGCACTGGATTTGACAATGTTTTGCTACATTCCTGTTTATCAATTATCTATTACTTGCTGCTTATTCCAAACAAAAGAATAAGGAATATGGATCACTCTCCAGACAGTTCAGAGAACAGTTCTTGTTTCTCTTCCTGATCTCTTTATTATGTATTCTTGTGCCTTCATTTTTTGCCCCTCTCTTTCTCTTACCCCTTTGAGCAAAGAATACTTTATTGCTATTGTTCTCCTCTCTGTGCAAACAGAGATTCCATGTACCACCATGGATTCCAATATCACTTCCATATGAATGGCCTTTTCCTACCTTCATCCATACTTACCACGATTGGATAGTTTTCTTGTTTTTTTTTTTAGTTTATAAACTTTTTTATTCTATATATTCTTTATTTACATTTCAAATGACTTCTCCTTTCCTGGATACCCCCTCCCCAAAAGTCCCATAAGCCCTCTTCCTTCCCCATGTTCCCAAATAAACCACTTCCCCCTTCCCTGTCCTGGTATTCCCCTACACTGCTGCACTGAGCCTTCTTTTTTCTTGGACATCATTTGATATGTGAATTGTTTCTTGGGTATTCCAAGCTTCTGGGTTAATATCCACTCAGTGAATGCATACCATGTGTGTTCTTTTGTGATTGGGTCACCTCACTCAGGATGACATTTTCCAGTTCCACCAACTTGCCTAAGAATTTCATGAATTTATTGTTTTTAATAGCTGAGTAGTATTCCATAGTGTAAATATACCACATTTTCTGTATCCATTCCTCCATTGAGGGACATCGGGGTTCTTTCCAGTTTCTGGCTATTATAAATAGGGCTGTTATGAACATAGTGGAACATGTATCCTTATTACATGCTGGGGAATCCTCTGGGTACTGAATAGTGCGGTCCTCTGGTAGTATCATGCCCAGTTTTCTGAGGAACCTCCAGACTGATTTCCAGAGTGGTTGTACCAGCTTGCAACCCCACCAGCAGGGGGAAGAAATGTTTAACATCCTTAGTCATCAGGGAAATGCAAATCAAAACAACCCTGAGATTTTATCTCACACCAGTCAGAATGACTAAGATCAAAAACTCAGGAGAAAACAGGTGCTGGTGAGGATATGGTGAAAGATTGGATGGTTTTCATTTGCCAGTTGGTAGTTCTATACATACACTCTTTCCATTGCTCAAATATCTTAACACGTGAAAAATCAAAATTTGCCAGCTTCTTTCCATAATCTATTCTGAATTTCATAATTTGGTTCACAGGCCAGCATCACAGCATCCCATGGGCCATTTTTCTCTCATCAGTAATATTTACATGTTTACATTATCTACCCATTACATGTTCATTCTTTTTACTTCCACTTTAAACAGCTACTCACAGTTTCCTACTGCAGAGTTCTTCACCACAATGGTCAACAATTTTAAGAGGTTCTTATCTTGTTTTTGCTTAGTCTGCCCTCCCAAGATGAATTCTTCATCCTATACTAGACTTTCCTGTATTTCTGGAGCTTTTAATATACCCTTGTTTTAAAGCAAATATTGCTTCTCCATAGAATTTCTTAAACATTTAGAACCAAAATAAATAAACCACTAAGTGAAATGTGTTATGTTCCAAAGCAGCACTACCATGGAGTATAGAACACAAATCACAGATGTCCATCTGAGGGCTGTGGTTTACTGTGGACACCAGCAAGCATGGTGTCCACATGGAAAAGGAAACAGGGTAGAGAGAAGAGACAGGACACTGAAAGACTAAGCTGATGCCTTGCCTAAAAATATTTTCTGGATTTTCATTTCCTAAATGACAAAATTCAAATGTGTGCCTGTTTTCAAGATTCAATGATATACAGATTTAATCTCCTTCTAAAGAATTATTTCTCCCAATTCTTCTACCATTGCCTACCAGCAATATATGAATGCTCACTGAAATCTTGACACACCGTAAAGTACATATTCTTTGTACAACATTAGAAAATGTTATTTTATTAAAATGGAGATTATATAACACCATAAAGTATTATGTTCCCCAGAATTGTGCAAATGGATTACAAGGTTTCAAATTTACTGCCTTACAGCAATGCTTATAAATGTTAGACCTATCCAGAGCTAAGTTACTTAAAAGCACATTAGCTTGCCCAAACTGCATTCTTTCTGATCTCAAAGCACTTTAGACATTTCCCTTTTTTAAAAATTTTTATTGTATATATTCTTTATTTACATATTTCAAACATTATCCCCTTTCCCAGCCACCCCATCTCATCCTTCCTCCCCTACTTCTATGACGGTGTTCCTCCACCAACACTCCTCCCACCTCCCCACCCTCGATTCTCCTACAATGGGGCATCTATCGAGCCTTCATGGACCAAGGACTCTCCTCTCCTTGAAGCCTGACAAAGTAATCCTCTGCTACATATGCAGCTAGAGCCATATGTGCCCCTTGGTTGACAGCTTAGTCCCTCGGAGCTCTGGGGGCTGGATGTGGTTGGTTTATGTTATTATTCTTCCTATTAGATTGAAAACCCCTTCAGCTCCTTTAATCCTTTGTCTAACTCCTCCATTTTGGGGACCCCACACTCAGTCCAATGGTTGGCTGTGAGCATCTTCTGTATTTGTAAGGCTCTGGCAGGGGCTATCAGGAGATACCCATATCAGGCTCCTTTCAGCAAGCATTTCTCAGCTTCTATGATAGTGTTGGGGTTTGGTGACTGTATATGGGATGAATCCCCAGGTGGTACAGCCTCTGTATGGCCTTTCCTTCAGTCTCTTCTCTATACTTTATTTACATATTTGCTCCTGTGAGTATTTTGTTCCCCTTATCAAAAGAACCAAATCACCCATACTTTGGTCTTTGTTCTTTCTAAGCTTCATGTGGTCTGTAGATTGTATCTTGGGTATTCAGAGTAGGCTACTATCCACTTATCACTGAGTGCATACAATGGGTGTTCTTTTGTGATTGGGTTACCTCACTTGGGATGATATTTTGTAGTTCCATTTGCCTAAGAATTTCATGAATTCATTGTTCTTAATAGCTGAATAGTACTCCATTGTGTACATATACCACATTTTTGTATCCTTTCCTCTGTTGAAGGACATCTGGGTTCTATCCAGCTTGTGGCTATTGTAAATAAGGCTGCTATTAACATAATGGAGCATGTATACTTTTACACGTTGGAGCCTCTTCTGGGTATATGTCCAGGAGTGGTATGCTGGGTCCTCAGGTAGTAATATGTCCAATTTTCTGAGGAGCCACCAAACTGATTTCCAGAGTGGTTGTACCAGCTTACAATCACACGAGCAATGGAAGAGTTTTCCTCTTTCTCTACATCCTCTCCAGCATCTTCTGTCACCTGAGTTTTTTATTTTAGCCATTCTGACTGGTGTAAAGTAGAATCTCTGGGTTGTTTTGATTTGTATGTCCCTAATAACTAAGGATGTTGAACATTTTTAGGTGATTCTCAGCCATTAGATATTCCTCAGTCGAAAATTCTTTGTTTAGCTCTATAGCCCATTTTTTTAATAGGGTTATTTTATTCTCTGGAATCCAACTTCTTGGGTTCTTTGTATATACTGGATATTAACCCTCTATAAAATGTAGGATTGGTAAAGATCTTTTCCCAATCTGTTGGCTGGCATTTTATCTTATTGACAGTGCTCTTTGCCTTATAGAAGCTTTGCAATTTTATGAGGTACCATTTGTTGATTCTTGATCTTAAACTTCACATTTTTCTAGATATATGTTCTATTCTTTTATGGGAGCCCTATATTTATGTATGCTATGCACCATCTTCTGAGACCATTCATATTCCATGAAGCTTCTATAAGAACTAGCATAAAGAACTATATATTCCTCATAGAAATAGTTATTTCCATAAGAAATAACTTCTTTCTGACTTCTTGATTTATTCACTTTTACTAATTAGATTAACACTATATATCTCATCTGTTATATTAGGTGTGTCTGGTTTTGTGTTGATGTTCTTAATCTACTTAGACTTGAGCTTTGTGCAAGGTGATGAATATGGATCAATTTTCATTTTCTAGATGCAGACTGCCATTTATTATACAGCACCATTTAGTGAATATTATTTCTTTTTTTTTTTTTTTTTGACCCTATGGTTTTGGCTTCTATGTCAAAGATCAAGTATCTGTAGGTGTGTGGTTTTATTTCTGGTTAATTCTATTCCATTGATCAGTCTGTCTGTCACTGTGCCAATGCTTTACAGGGTTTTTTTTTTTATCACTATTGTTCCATAGTATAGCTTGAGGTCAGGATGGTGATTCCCCCAGAAGTTCTTTTATTGTTGAGAATTGTTTTGTCTATGTTACATTTTTTTGTTTTTCCATATTAAGTTAAGAATTGCTTTTTCCATGTTTGCAAAGAACTGTGTTGAAATTTTTAAAGGAATTTCCTTGAATCTTTAGATTGCTTTTGGGAAGATGACCATTTTCACTATATCAATCCTACCAATCCATGATATGGAAGATCTTTCCATCTTCTGGTGTCTTCTTCAATTTCTTTCATCAGGGACTTAAATTCCTTGTCTAAAGATCTTTCACTTGCTTAATTAGAGTTACATCAAAATATTTTATATTATTTGGGGCTACTGTGAAAGGTGTTGTTTCCCTATTTTTTCTCATTTATATAAAGTAAGGCTACTGATTTGTTGAGTTAATATTATATCCATTTTGCTGAACTTGTTTATCAGCTGTAGGAGTTATCTGGAAGAATTTTAGGGGTCGCTTATGTAAACTATCCTATCTCCTTGAATAATGATACCTTAACTTCTTTCTTTCCAATTTGTATTCTCTTGATCTCAAGTTGTTGTTTTATTTCTCTAGATAGAACTTTGAGTACTATATTAAATAGAGAGGGAGAGAGAGAGTATTAAATAGATAAAACTTTGTCTTGTCCCTGATTTTAGTGGGATTGCTTCCAGTTTCTCTCCATTTAATATTATGTTGGTTGTTGACTTGCTGAATATTGTTTATTATGTTTAGGAATTTGTCATGAATTCATGATCTCTCCAAGGCTTTTAACATGAAGGGGTGCTGGATTTTGTCAAAGTGTTTTTCAGCACCTAATGAGAGGATTATGTGATTTTTTTCTTTGATTTTGTTTATATAGTCAGTTATGTTGATGGATTTTTGTATATTAAACCATCTCTGTATCCCTAGAAAGAAGCATACTTGATCCTGATGAATGATGCTTTTGATCTAGTCTTAAGATTTTATTTGCAAGAATTTTATTGAGTATTTTTATGTCAATGCTCATTAAAAAATTGGTCTGATGTTCTCTCTCTCTCTCTCTCTCTCTCTCTCTCTCTCTCTCTCTCTCTCTTTCCCTCCCTCCCTCCCTCCCTCCTTCTCTCCCCCCTCTTGGTTTGGCCTTTGTGTGGCTATTATCAGAGTTACTGTGGATTCACAGAGTGAATTAGTGGGAAATATCCTTGAACACATTGGCACAGGGGAAAGCTTCCTGAATAGTACACCAATGCCCCAGGCTCTAAGATCAACAATTGATAAATGGGATCTGTTGAAACTACAAATCTTCTGTAAGGCAAAGGACACTGTAAATAAAACAAAACAGCAACCTACAAATTTGGAAAAATCTTGACTATTCCTATATCCAATATAGGGCTGATATCCAAAATATATAACAAACTCAAGATGTTAGACTCCAAAAATCCAAATATCACAATTAAAATATTGTGTAGAGCTAAAGAAAATTCTTAACAGAGGAATCTCGAATGTCCAAGAAATGCTTAAAGAAATGTTCAACATCCTTTTTGAATGTTGGGACCTGAGTGGGAGAAAGGAAAGAGTGGACAAAAGGGGGAGCAGGGTTGGATATGAGGGGAGATAGAAAAGAAGCCTAGAGGGCCAGGAGAATGAATGAAAATATGCAACTGCCAAGGTTGGGGAATGGGAGATGGGGGGAACCTCTAGAAAATCTCAGAGACATAGGATATGAGAGGCACCCAGGACTCAATGGTGATGGAATTTGAAGAGCCCATCTCAAGTAAGTAGGCAGGATCCCCAGTGGAGGGATGGAGACACCAACCCACCTTCAAATTTTTCCTGTCTTTAAAAAAATGCAGGGACAAAAATGGAACATACTGAAAGAATGGCTGACCAGACACCAGCCCAACTTTGGATCCATCCCATTGGTGGACACCAAACTCTGACACTATTTCTGATGCTATTACAGACAGGAACCTAGCATGGCTGTTCTTTGAGAAGCTCTACCAGCAGTTAACTTAGACAGATGCAGATACTTACAGTAACCATTTCAGTAACCATTGGACTGAAATCAGGGATCCCTAGAGAAGAGTTAGGAGAAGGATTGAAAGAACTGAAGAGGGTGACAACCCTATAGGAAAACCAACAGTGTCAATTAATCTAGGTCCTGGAGAGCTTCCAGAGACTAAGCCATCAACTAAAGAACATAACTAGGCTGGTCCAAGGCCTTGGACACAAAACAACTGACTGACTTGTCTAGCCCCAGTGGGAGAGGATGAGCCTACTCCTAATCCTGTAGATTCCTGATGTCCCAGAGAAGGGGCATATTTGGAGGGGAACTCTCAGAGGCAGAGGATAGGGTAAAAATCTCTGGGGGGGGACCAAGAGGGGCAACATTTGGGGTGTAAATAAAATAAATAAAAATAAATAAAATAATAATTAATTTTAAAAAAGAGTATAAGTTAAAGATCCTCAGTTAGATTATAAGTACAAAGAAACAGGGATCTTCATTTCTTGAGTTTTTTTTAACTATTCCCCCTTATGATTCTCCCTGGAGTCTCTCATACATTCTTGTGCCTTATTTTCTTTGATAATATTCATCACTGAGTGGCACTGTGTTTTATACATTTTTGCTTGTCTCTTTCTTTGTTACTTTGTCTGTCTTTCTGTCTCATTAATGAGAGAGAGAGAGAGAGAGAGAGAGAGAGAGAGAGAGAGAGAGAGAGAGGGAGAGAGAGAGAGAGAGAGAGAGAGAGAGAGAGAGAGAGAGAGAGAGAGAGAGAGAGAGAATCTTATGGTAGTAGGAAATTTTCCACTTGCCTCATCAATGCTGGGATAATTCAGACATAACAGGTAATGTACAAATATTCACCAAAATCAGTTTAAGAATCAGTCCTCTATTTTGAAAAAGTAATAATGTTAATATGAATATCATCAATTTCAATTTAGAAAGATGCTATAATTAAGAAGGTAGGAAGTTCTAAAATTCAACTTACTATCATAATATCATGTGTGTGTGTTTCTAAGTTTATCTGCTAGGAGCTTAAGGGAAAGGTGAGTATGGAGAAAGTGTGAGAACCCCAGATCAATCTTTTATCCATTATGTAAACCAAGTTTCAATGTCAAATGTCTTTTTCTCAAGATTCTCATATTAAATGGAAATAGATATATTCAGGGTACACCAGTGAATGCTTTTCATAATATGCTACAAAAAGTAGTCCTTTGACATTTGACCTTTGTGTCAAAACACTGAAAAACTAATTACCTGGCACCTTTCCCTTGAAAGCTAACCTGAAATTTTGATTTGAAATGACAGGAATCCTTAAAATACCCCAAGAATCTACATTCAGTTCTCACCTTTCCCACTTCAAAGATTACTCTAAAAAATTTAAGTTTCTACTTTGCCAAGAATAAAATTAAGTTTCAGAAAGAGCCAGTTTCCAGGTCAATAAAAGTCAGATAGACTTGTCCTTCGGCATTGAAGAAGTTTACCAGCTCTGTTCCATATTTCCTAGGTCCTGAGAGAATTGCCCTGAGTCATTATGCCACATTGAAAAAGAAAGCTGATTATGAAAAGAACAATATCAATGATCTGCTCCTTCAGGGGCTGATTGCTCTTGTGCTGTTGGTCCAGTAATTTTTAAGCCTCATTAATACATCTCCTTTGATCCATCCATGGCTTTTTAGATTAATAATGAGTAGCTCAGAAGCAGAAATCCCATTCTAAATGAATTTGTTTTGATTTTTCTGCTCTGTTCTTCTTCCTAAAACTCTGTGAGGCCAAACTTGGACATTGAAATAATCACAAGATCTGGTTTAGAAAAATCTCTGTGACTTTCAAATATATATATCCTCTCCTTAGTTCCAAAATAATAGATTTCAAATAAGTCACAATTTCAGAGTCATCCATTTTGACTCTTATTCTAATAAATGGAATTAATTGAGTTTCATGAGGCTATCATTCCTTGGAAAGGCGATTATTAAGACATTAATACTTTTTTTTAGATCAGTTTTATTCCTCAGAAACTTCAAATCCTTAAGGTCATTTCATTTCAAAAAACTTTTAAAGGACAAATTAAACCTGAAACAAACTAGTTTAATTTCTATCATCATATATAGAAGATGCAAATAGAATTAGAGAATAGGGCTTTGAGAGAAATAGGATCAAATTATATTAGCAACTATTTATTAATCACATATTTTATAGCATTCTAGAAAGGGCAAGCTACCAATAATGTTTTTAGAATTATTTTAATTTTTATGAAAGATTTATATTTTATATGAGTAAAATTTTATAGTAATAAAATCTTTGTAAACAAACATTCAGATATGTTATTATCCTAAGTCACTGTTATCATTTCACAGTGTATACAGATATTAAACATTCTCCTGTGTACTGAAAATGTGAGTACACACTGCTTTTATTTTTCAATTATACCCAGATATAAAACACAAATTTCTCTTCTACACAAATAGAAGAGGGGAGACTGTCTTTTTTAATAGGCTGTATGTACAGAAGTATCTAAGCTTAGGACAATTTGAAATATTAAACTAATGTGAGTATTAGTTACTATGGATATGCATATCACATGTCTAGACTGAACAAATACAACTGACTACCTGCTAATTTAATTTTACCACTTAAATGTCTAAGTATGCAAGAAGATAAGTGTGAACTGACTTTCTATCAATTCAGTTTTTTCTAAGTATATTTTACTTAAAATAACTATAAATCTACTATCAAATTTGCATTTGGAATTCTGCATTATGATAGAAGGATATCAATTATTGGGTTTCTATGGAACATGAATTTTCTAAGTTTCTTTACTTGAAACAATGTTTATAATACTTTTTTTTACCACTGTCTGCCTTGTATATTGTAAAATTCCAGATCAAATGTAAGATCTTAACAATAGGAATCTGATTCTTTGTAATCAACATGTTCTTATTTCTAACTCAGCGATTACCATCTAGGCATAGCATTTAAAATAATATGGGAATGAAAGGGGAAATATATTTAACTAAATCTTCAGAGTGCTGTTAAGTGAATAACAAGTATTGTGTTATTCTTCATATATGTTTAAAACTATTTCATTAGCTTTGCTTGAAATAAAAAAACCTCAATCATTTTTAGAATGCATATTACATAATTGTAAACAAAATACATAATATGTATGTCTATATGTATGGAGTGCCTCACTTTGATTTCATTGCTCCATTAACCAGTAGTCAATTCAAGAGTGAAGGATAGACTGTAGATTATAAGACAAGTTCAGCCGCATACTAGGATTATGAACCTGCCCAGTCTGTTAACCTCTTTAAGCCTCAATTTTCTCCTCCAAACAAAGGAAAAATAACATTTGTCTCTAGTTCTAAAGATAGAGAAGACTAAAATATCAGTAATTGTTGCTGCTTACAAACAATGGTTTGTGATAGTCAGCTCTCCACTCTAGAAATGCAAATCAAAATGACACCGAGATTCCACCTTATACTAATCAGAAAGGCTAAGATCAAAACTTCAGGTGATAACACATGTTGGAGAGGATGTGGAAAAAGAGGAACACTCCTCCATTGCTAGTGGGATTGCAAACTTGTACAACCACTCTGGAAATCAATCTGGAGGTTCCTCAGAAAACTGGAAATAGATCTTCCTGAAGAACCAGCTAGACCATTCTTGGAAATATACCCAAAAGATGCCCCACCATACCACAGGGGCATGTGTTCCACTATGTTCATAGCAGCATTATTTGGGATAGCCAGAAGCTTGAAACAACCTAGATGTCCCACGACAGAAGAATGGATACAGAAAATGTGGTACACAATGGAATACTACTCAGCAATAGCTGAGGACATCCTGGACAAAGAATGAGGACATCCTGAGTTTTTCAGGCAAATGAGTGGAACTAGAAAATATCATCCTGAGTAAGGTAACTAGGACACAAAAGGACATGCATGTTATGTACTCACTAATAAGTGGATATTGGCTAAAAGAAAAAAGAAAAAAAGTACAGAGTACCCAAGATACAGTCCACAGAACTCACAAAAGTCAACAAGCTGAAGGGCCCAAGTGAGGATGCCTAAGTCTCACTTGGGAGGAAGAAGAAAGCAGTCACAAGTGGGGAGGGAGGGAGGGACCTGGGAGGGAAAGTGGAGGGGGTGGGGAATGGGGGGAGAGGAGGGAGAGGAGGGAGAGGAGGGAGAGGAGAGAGAGGGGAACCTGATATGACATTGGAGGAGGGAAAGGGACTGAAGTGCTTTCTGTTCACTTTCTGAGAATAGACAGCCTCCAGAGGTAGGAGGCTGGGTGCACCCTCCAGAATTTACCAGAGACCTTGGAGGTGAGATACTCACAGGACTCAAAGGGAAGGGCCTGACAGTAGGGAGAGGGGACTTACAGAGCCCACCTCCAGCAGGAAGATAGGACTTCAAATGAGGGAGAAGGAAGCCATCCCACAGTCATAATTATGACCCATAACTGTTCCTGTCTAAAAGAATTAGAGGGATGGAAATGGAGAGGAGCCCAAGGAGTAGAAGGTCCAGCGACAGTCTCAAAGTAGGATCCAGTGCAAGGGGAGGTCCCAAGGCCTGCCACTATTACTGAGACTATGGAGTGCTCACAAAAAGGGACCTAGCATGAAAGCACTTGGGAAGACCCAACAAGCAGCTGAAAGAGACAGATCCAGATATTTGCACCCAACCAGTAAGCAGAAGCAACTGACTGCTGTTGAATTCGGGAAGGCTGAATGAAGCTGAGGGCAGCCCTGTAGGAGGAGCAGCAGTCTCAATTAATCTGGACCCCCAGGATCTCTCAAACACTGGACCACAAAACAGGCAGCATATACCAGCTGATATGAGACCCCTAGTACACATACAGTAATGGGCTGCTGGGTCTGTGTTCATTCAGAGATGATATACCTAACCCTCAAGAGATTGGAGGCCTCAGGGAGTTAGAGGTCAGAAGGTTAGGGACATCCACATGGAGACAGTGGGAGGTGAGGAGGTAGAGGATGTAGAAGTGTTGGAGGGTGGACAGGATTGGCAGTGCGGGGAATAAAATATAGAGTGTATAAAAATAATTAATGAAAAAAGAAAATAAAAAGATTACAGAGGTAGTTTGCAGGCCAAGGCAGAATGAACCAGAAAATGAGAAGGAGCCAGAAGAGTGGAACATATTACAAAAGTTAATATGAGGTCAAGCAGAAAAATTCAGTCAGAAACTGAAAGAAGCCAGATTGATCAGTCAACCTGAAGAGAAGTTTGGCCAGAACAGCTGAATTGAACCAACCAGTCAGAGTTCAAAAAGAGCTAGAAAGGATGAGATTATTCAGCAGTAAGTCTCTGAGATGAAAATTATATCTGACAAATAAAAGTTGCTTTTATATTTACTGCCTACTGTCCTTATCTACCATTACCTCATTCAATAAATATTTTTGTATATTTTATCAATATTTTAAAAATATCTTTTAACTATTTTATGAATATCATATATTAAACTTATTTATACATATTAGAAATATCACATATATCTTTAGAATATCTGTGCAACTTAGCTCTATATTAAAATATATATAACTAGTCAAATGGATATAATTAACGAATAATACACACATAACTTAGGAATAAATATTTGTAAGTTCAACAAAGGACCAAAGAATAATGTGCACAAAGGCAGGAGGAGAACATAGAGAACATATTTCCCTTATTGTAGTTGTCAAGATGAATGCCACTCTTATGGCCATCTGGTCATCCCATTCTCCCTTCCCACACCTGATTCTGATCCAAGGGAGCCCCACACACTCAAAGGAGGAGGGGAAGGGGGATGAGAGAAGGAGTGTGGGAGGGGATGACCAAGATGTAGACAGTGAGTGGGATATAAAGCAAATAATCATCATCATCACATCATAATCATCATCTATAAAGAATATCTTAGTGGGAAAGATGTCTGAACAGATTTTAAAATAGAAATAAATATTAAGTACATTTTAAAAACAGGACAGGAATTTCTAGTAGTGAAAAAATAAAGACACGAGGATGTTAGAGAATCTATTTAAGGATTGAGAAGTTGGCAGAAAAGGACAAATTAAAGTGCTATGGCACTCATCCAAACAGACATAATGCCCTAAATAATACAGCTGTGGTACTCACAGGAGCAGATTTCCAAATAGCGAAGATAAAATGAAAGAGCCTTAGTGACTACTGGGTTGTAAATTTAAAGAAAAATCAATAAAACCCATGGGGTCTACACCTGTAGCTATGAAATAAAGTTCAAAATCTGAGAGAAAAAGTGGCCTCAGAAAGGAATCTGAGCAATGTGCTCAGTTTAGAACATGCTGTCTATTTCAGTGAGGAATATCTGGTATATAAGTAGATGCGTGAGCTAGAGGTAACATATACTACGGCAGAGATTTGCGGTTTCCAGGAGATATTGCCTGCCTACTAAGATGATGTAAGGATTAAAGTAGATGATGTATGTAAAGTAGCAACTATTTTGTGAAAACACACATAAACTAAACCAGCCAGTGTATGTAGGTGCCTCATTCAATAAAAGAAATATCTACTCTATCCTGAGCATAATTTTCAAACCGATCTCTGTATTTAGACAGAGCCTGAAGTTAAGGCCTCAGCTTAACCTAATAGGCATTGTCTGGATTTAGCAGAAAGCTCAATAATTAAGTGTCAATCTTTATTTCTCTAATTACTGTAGCATACTGGCTGGCTTCATGGGCCATACTTCCTCAGATATACCAAGTAGTTGCTGTGTGACTTTGTACGCTAAAAGCCTCTTAATAGTAATGAGTGTGTCTGGTTCATGAAAAATCTATCCTAACAAAATGTCTTTAAGTAAGTCTATTTTCTAACTCTGCATCTATAAATGTTGCATAACACAACTGATAATTCATTAATGCAAGCTCCAGATAAAGAACTCAAGGCCGACAAATTTGAGAAAGATGAAAAAAGCAGAGAGGAAGACATAAAAGTACTAATTTTATTTGGTTCTGGTCTTTCTAAATCTTCTCTCAGTTCATAGGCACTAACACTCCACCAACATATATCAGAATATACAATGTTTCTTTAGATCATTTTTTAACAGTTTGACACATAAAATAGTTTAAATTTTGTCATGTAAGCAATCAGAAATATTATCATTAGTGCTAATTTCTAACTATGACTATCAAAAAATATAAAGAAATGCTATCTAGAAATTTTGTCTTACATTGATTAATTTTCTAATTTCTTTTTTATATCCATATTGTAAATTGGATAAAGTAGATATCATGCCATGGAATTAAAGACATATTTTTTTCATAACCATGGCCTCACTGTAGAAAGCCTCAGTCTACTGAGGTTGTAAGTTGGTAATGGATAAAGATTGTCCCCAGTCTTGTCCTTTAAGATTAAATTGTCCTTAATATCAAGTGGAATGATCTGAACTATACTTTTTTTATCATCAACTTGTCCTTGAAAACACTGTTTGTCCACAAATAATCATTTCAAGATTTAAAAATGAGACTTTCCTATGATTAAAAAAAAAAAAAACACCCAATATACACTGCTGATTTTCTAGGTACTGAAACTGTCTGAATTCTAGGTTCAGATGACAAAAGTTATGATTATATGACAAGCAATATCAGGAAAATTACCTATTACAGTAACATTTTGTGAATTATCAAAATTGTATGAGGTAAATGCTCAAAACACAGCATTCTTTATTTTCTTGCTATTTATACAGGAAAGTAGAACCTGGCTACTTTGCTTTCTCTACAAAAGTAAAAGGAAGCAAATTTTTTTCCTAATTTCGAAAAATGGTTATCCTGATAATGTCATGGAAGAAATGTTCCTCTGGAAGAGACAGTGTGCCATCTGAGGTACATTTCCACAGTGACTGAAGAAGGTGCTGGCATAGGTGTCAGGAAACCAGTTTGCTCCTGTACCAGGGAATAGAGCTCCTGCGATGATGAACCTAATCATATGGCTTACAGGCCTTCAAAATTGGTTTGTTGAAGGGAAAAAGAGAAGATATCCTGTACAACTGGTGGATGTAATCTATAATACTAAGAGGTTGCTCAATTTACAATATAGGAGAGACTTGGAAACTTAAGATACCATTGCATATTTATTGACACCTTTTAAAATAAAAAAATAAAACCTTTTAAAATAAAATTTTAAAACCTTTTAAAATAAAATTTTAAAACCTTTTAAAATAAACCTTTTAAAATAAAATAAAATAAAAATAAAATTTCAAACCCAGGAGAAAGTCTCAAAGGGTTCTTCTAGTCACCCAAGCTGGGTAATTATATCATATTTTATTCATGAAGCATTTATTCAGTTCCAACTCACCTACCTAAGCTACCAAGAAGTTAATGATTTCTAACCAAATGAGACTTCCTTGCTCTCCTTTTATATTTTGATTTAAATAAAAAACACTTTTCTTTTCTGACATTTTACATAAGCATTTCATACCTCTCCCAGCCCACAACCAGGATGGTCTTCTTAAGAACTAGGATCTGTGAAATTTCCACAACTCCATCTTGCCCAACATTAAGAGTATGGTGACAATATCCGTTAAAGTCCCATACCTTTAAGAGAAAAATAAAAATGTCAACACTAATATGGAAACATAAAAATATCTTCAATGTTTAAAACAAAACAGTATAATGGGAAGCATTTGTTAAATGTGGCTGTTACAGTCTGTAGTAGTTTATCTCAACTGTCAATTTTGTGAGATTTAAAACTACTTAGGAGACAAATCTCTGCATGTTTAGTCTAAAGGTGTTTTTAAAAAGAATTAACTCATGAAAAGACCCATTCTGAAAGTGAGCAGCTCATTCCATAGGCTGAGATCCCAGACTGAATCAAAAGGAGAAAAGAATATGGATGCTACCTTGGCAATGATCAGACTCTGCTTCCTGACTACAATTCCAATTTTATGATCTTCAGGCTTCTCCACCAAAATGAACTGTCCATCAAACCACCAATTACCAAAGTAAACCTTTCCTTAAATTGCTTATTTTGGGTATTTTATCACAGCAACATAAAAGCAGCTAATACAAAAAATTTGTTCCAAGAGATAGGTCTCCTACTGTTATGATCATATGGTCAATAAGCCTTTGGAGTTGGTTTGTGGAAGAGCTGTGGATAAGTTTGGAGCTGCAGGATTCTGAAGCTCTAGAATACCTTAAAAACTTAATTGGTTGTTGCTGGAGATTTGCAGGATGAAAAAAAAATGTGGCCTAAAAGGTCATGAGCTATTAGAGAGAAACGGAAAGTCTATAGTGAACTGGACTAGAAGACATTCAAGTTATACTCTGGCAAAGAATCTCAAACTTATTCTTGTTCTCAGTACTCAGTGGAGCTGAGTTTTAAAAGCAATAAATGACTAGCTTCCTTCTGTGTGGGCATATGTGCCTGCATAGGTATGTGATTCTGCTTTTCCTTTGATTTTGGTTTGTTTACTTTGTTGTTGGTATTATTGGTGTATTTAATTCTAGTTTGTTTGCATACCTGCTTATTTTCTAAAAATAGAGAAAAAACAGGTATGGAGTTGTATGAGCAGGAACTCAGAGGATCGGGAAAGAGATGAGGAAGGGAGAACCATGATCACAATATATAATGGGAAAAATATCTATTTTCAACACAAAGGTAATGGAGTAATTTGTTTGGCAGAACAAAACATTCAGTCTATGATATGGATACTGCTTTTGTTCTCATCTTGTTCACCCATGAGACAGCAGCAAGTAGATCAAAGCAGTATGAAAAATGGTCAAAGAAGAAAGGGGTTTCAGTGAATTTAAAGTTGCAAAGAAGGCAGTATTAAAGAAAGTAGCATAATTATTAAGAGATTAATACCATTAAAGAAACAAATAATATTCTCCATAAGAGTAGTAGAAAAAGTACAGCCAGGCATGGGAGGCAGAGGGACCTTTAGTCCCAGCATTTGGGAGGCAGAGGGACCAGGTTCTCTGTGAATTCAATACCAGCCTGGTCTACAAAGAATTCTCCAGGATAGCCAGAGCCACACAGAGGAACCTTGTCTCAAAAAGCCAAGAAAAAAAGAGTGGGGAGGTGCATCAAGACAAGACCTACAACTTGTTAACATTCAGAAGCCATACCAGTCAGAACAGGTAAAGAAACCCACTTGATGACACAACAGTGCCACCTCCTAGGTTTGCTTCCCAAAGACCCATTCTACTTCCCACCCTACCTTCCACTATGTTAGGACAAGCCCCCAACTCCATCAGTCTTCCCCTGCCCTGGAGCAGACCACAGCAGTCCACACCACTCAGAAGAACAAGTTCAGGTAACCAAATTCAGAAGAACATATGTAGGCCAAGATAACCAGAAAAACAGGCTAACTGAGACTTCCTGATCGTCCAGAGACCACACCAGCCATCAAAATCCCCAGATATGTGGTCTACCTACAGAATTCCTTTGCTCTCTTGGTACCCTGCCTCCTATCCCCAATCCCCACTCTTTTCTCATCCTCATATACAACCTCACAATTTCAGAGGAGGCCACCTTCTGGACCAAATGCCAAGCATTTGTCCAGTACTAAGTCCAGCACCCAACTAAAACAGAGACACCCTACTGGAATAAAGGCAACAAAATTTAAAAAAAAAATAAAATTATGAAAACGTAAACCACACATCAGATATTATGCTAACAGATACTATGACTCAACTGACCATAACCATTACAGAACATTTCATCCAAACACAAAAGAATAGACCTTCTTCTGCGCAACTCATGGAATAATCTCCAAAACTGACCACAAAATTGGTCACAAAGCAAGTCTCAAAAGATACAAGAAAATTGAAATGATCCTTTTATCAGACCAACACATATTAAAGTTGGATTTCAATAACAATAAAAATAACAAGAAGCCTCCAAGCTTTTAGAAACTGAACTACTATCTACCGAATGACTATAGTGTCAAGAGAGAAATGAAAAAATGAAAAAATTAAAGACTTCCTTGAATTCAATGAAAATGAATCCATAACACATTCAAACTAGTGGGGCACAATGAAAATGATCCTAAAAGAAAAGTTTATTGCACTAATGGACTTCATAAAGAAATTAAAGGGATCTCATACAAGTAACTTAAAAAAATAACTGAAAATTCTAGATTTTAAAAAAGGAGCAGCTGGGCGCATGCCGATAATCCCAGGACTTGGGAGGCAGAGGCAGGCGGATTTCTGAGTTCAAGGCCAGCCTGATCTACAGAGTGAGTTCCAGGATAGCCAGGGCTATACAGAGAAACCCTGTCTCAGAAAAAAAAAAAAAGAAGGAGCAACTATACCCCAAGAGGAGTAGAAAGCAGGAAATAATCAAACCGAAGGCTAAAATCACTAAAATAGAAACAAAAAGTACAATACCCAATGTAAAAAAAAAAAATTGGTTCGTTGATAGACAAACCCTTATCTGAAGTAACTAAAAAGCAGAGAAATTTGGATAATACCCAAATTTTCAAACTAAGAAATAAAAGGGGAACATAATAACAGACACCAAGGAAATGAAGAAATTATTAGGTCATATTTTAAAAACATGTATTCCTGAAAACTGGAAAACGAAAAGAAATGGAAATTTTCCTCAATAGATACCATTACCAAAGTTAAATCATGATAATTTTAAATAGACCTATAGTCCCTAAGCAAATAGAAGCAGTCATTAAAAGAAAAACAAACAAAAAACAGAAACAGATGATTTTAGTACAGAATTTAGAATCCTACCAGATTTTCAAAGAACAGCTAATTTCAATCATCCTCAAGATGTTCCACAAAATAGAAACAGAAGCATCATTGCTGAACTCATTTTATGAGGCCACGGTCACCCTGATACACAAACCATATAAATATTCAACAAAGAAAAAGAATTACAAATTTCCCACATAAATATTGATGCAAAAATATTTCAAAGCAAATCTGAGAACACATCAAAAGAATCATCCAAAGTGATCAAGTAGGCTTCATCCCAGAAATGATGGGATAGGTCAAATTATGAAAATCTATGTTACACACTGTATAAATAAACCCAAAAAAGCACATGATTAAAAGGCCTTTAACTAAACACACCTTCCTGATAAATAGTCTTGGAGAGATCAGGGAAGGGAAATACCTAAATATAATAAAGGAAATTTACAGCAAGTCTATTGCCAACATCAAATTTAGATGTAATTGTGGAGAGAAATTGAGAGAAACTCAAAGCAATTCCACTAAAAATAGGAATAAGACAAGGTTGTCCACTGCCTTCATATCTATTTCTTCATATGTATTTCTTGAAGTGCTAGCCGGAGCAATAAGACAACTGAAAGAGAAGAAGGGGATCCAAATCAGAAAGAAAGAAGTCAAAGTATTACTATTTGCAGATGATATGATAGTAAACATAAACAATGCCAGAAGTTCAACTGGGGAACTCTTACTGCAGATAAACACCTTCAGCAAAGCAACAGGATACAAGATTAATTCAGAATCCTATATAGGAGTGTAGCCTATATACAAATGATAATCAGGATGAGAAAAAAATCAGAAAACAGCACCCTTCAAAATAATACCTACACTTAATGTAGAGTATATTGAGGTAATTATTTTTATGCTTAGTCATTTTTAATTGGATATTTTATTTTATTTTTTGTATTTCAAATGTTATCCCCTTCTCTGATTCCCACCCCCACAGAAACCCCCTATCCCATCCCTCTTCCTCCTGCTTCTATGAGGGTATGCCTCCACCCACCCACCAACTCCCACCTCCCCACCCTCAAATTCCCCTACACTGGGCCATCAAGCCTTCACAGGACGAAGGGCCTCTCCTCCCACTGATGCCCAACAAGGCCATCCTCTGATACATATGCAGCTGGAGCCATAGGTCCCTCCATGTGTATTCCTTGGTTGGTGGTTGAGACCCTGGGAACTCTGGTTGGATATTGTTGTTCTTCCTATGGGGTTTCAAACCCCTACAGCTCCTTCAGTTCTTTCTTTAACTCCTCCATTGGGAACCCCATGATCAGCTCAATGGTTGGCTGTGAGATTCTAATCCAAAAAGTGAAGCACTTGTATAACAAAAACTTCAAATCTTTGAAGAAAAAATTGAAGAAGATAACAGAAGACGAAAAGATCTTCTTTGCTCATGTTATCAGTAAGAGAAACTATAGAAATAACGATTTTACCAAAAGATTCAACATATCCTCATCAAAATTCCAACACATTTCTTTCTAGATCTTGAAAGAAAAATACTCAACTTAATACAGAGGAAAAAAAAAACCCAGGATAGGTAAAGTAATCCTGTATAACAAAAGATCTTCTGGAAGTATTATCATCTCTGATTTAAACCTATACTTTAAATACTGTATATACTGTACTATATAGCAATAGTAATAAAGATCACATGGTATTGGCATTAAAACATACAGGTTTATCAGTGAAATCAAATGAAAAAACCCAGAAGTAAATCCTATGGATACTTGAGTTTTTAAAAGAAAACAGAATTATACAATGGAAAAAAGAAAGCATCTTCATGAAATAGGACTGATCTAACTAGATGTCTGAATGTAGAAGAATACAAATATATCAATATCTATCAACCCATATAAAATCTAAGTTTCAAGTGGATCACAGATCTCAACATAAAACCAGAAATAATAAGTCTGATTGAAGAGAAAGTGGGGAAGAGCGTTGAAAGCACTGGTATAAGAGAAAACTTCTTGAATAGAACACCAATTGCACAGACACTAAGTTCAACAATTAATAAATGGGACCTCATGAACCTGAATATTCTGTAGTGCAAAGGACACTGCCCAAAAGACAAAGTGGCAGCCTAGAGAATAAGAAAGATCTTCAGGAACCCATACTTGGCAAAAGAGCTGAGAACCAATATATATAAAGAACTCAAGAAACTTGACATTGACAAACTAAATAATGCAACTGAAAATTGGAATACTGATCTCAACAGAGAATTCTCAGCAGTGCAATCTCTCATGACTGAGAAACACTGGAAGAAAAATGTTAAAACCTTAAGCCATGACGGAAATGCAAATCAAAATGACTTTGACATTCTTTCTAGCCCTCAGAGTCATGATAGCAGAAGAGCTGTCCCTGCCCCTCACCTGTGTCAGCAATCAGGAGAGTGTTCCTGGGCAGGACAGTAGAGGTGACCCTTGAGGTGCATGTGCAGGCAAATTGGCCTGAGAGCAGGAGAACAGAAGAGGTTTCCCCACCCCTTGCCAGATGCAGTACTGAGAGAACTAGCTGGGACAGTGCTGGAAAGCTTGACCTGGTGGTGTAAGTGCAGGAGAGCCAGTGGTCTAACCTACTCAGCTACCACCCAGGCCCAGATCCAGGGCTTTGATTTGGTCCACCCCAACATCTCATCCTATATATTGATTGCTAAAGTGAGGAAGTTGACCCTGCAGATGCAAATCTGTGGGATCTCTATGGCACAGTATAACAGCTATATGTTACAGATAGACCGAATGCATGTTTTATTATGAGTTATGCATGAGCCATTGAGGATGAGGTGATTTGAAAATGCTTGGAATAGGGAGTGGCATTATTAGGAGGTGTGGCCTTGTTGAAGTAGGTGTGGCCTTGCTGGAGGAAGTATGTCATTGCTGCGGTGGGCTTTGAAACCCTCCTCCTAGCTACATGGAAGCTAGTATTCTGCCAGATGCAGATAGATCAAGATATAAATCTCTCAGCTTATTTTCCAACACTATGTCTGCCTGGACACGGCAATATTTATTGTCTTGATGATGATGGACTGAATCTCTAAACCTATAAGCCAGCCCTAATTAAATGGTGACCTTTATAAGACTCGCTTGGTCATGCTGTCTTGTCACAGCAATAAAACCCAAACTAAGACAGAGGATGATGGTGCTATGATTTTTGGTGGTGGGAGAAAGCTGGGTATAGGACTCATTTAGCATGCACAGCATCCTACATTTGATCACCAGCAACACACACACACAGAGAGACACATACACACACACCACACATACACAACACACACACCACACATACACAACATATACACCACACATACACAACACACACACACACATACAACACACACACACACAGTGATATATTTGGGTATTAAGTTGAAGGAATAGGCTATAATGATTAATCTTGTTAAGCTGATAAAATTTAAAGTCATCTAAAAGTTAAACTTCTGTTTGTGTCTGTTAAGATTTTTATAACGATTTAACCAAGGAAGAAATGCCCAAACTTATTGTGGTGACACCATCCTATAGACTGTGATATTAGAAAAGATACTGTAATATTCCTCTCTCTTTGCTTCCTGATTGGAGATGTGATGATGTGACCAGCCATCTTGTTCTCCTGTTGCTATGCCAACCCTGCTATGATGAACTAAAGCAGTGGTTGTCAACCTTCCTAATGCTATAGCCCTTTGCTACAGGTCCTCATGTGGTGATGATCCCCAATCATAAAATTAACTCTCTTGCTTCATAACTACAATTCTGCTACTATCATGAATCTTAATGTAAATATTTGTATTTTCAGATGGTCTTAGGCAATCCCCATCAAAGGCTCATTTGACCCTCTCAAAGGGGTCATGGTCCCCTATCTTGAGAAATGAAACAATTTTAACAAATATCATACAGAAATCAAGTTGGCACTGTGTATCAAAATTAAAATCAATATGCTCCTTGATTCCATGGTTCAAAATTTGAAAACTTTTGTCACAGATGAGTTCATTCTTGTGAAACAGATTCCTTTCAGCCATACCCTGTAGTATTGTTTATAAACCCTAAAGTTTTGAATCAACCTTAAGTCGTATCATATGATTTGACCACCAGGAAATAAATCACACTAAGAGCACTGTTCTGTAGTTAAAAGAACATGCTTGTAATGTGAATGGCGCTTCTTCCATCCTCAGCAACACCTTCTATGGATAGAAAAAGAGATGAATTGTCTGCATATGTTTATATTCACCTAAAACTCTTATAGCTGCTGAAGCTCTCTTTGACTAAGGTGCTTTAGCTCTTTGAGTTGTAGTGCCATCAATTGTAAAATATGGATTTGACCTTTTAGTGTTTGCAGATGTGTAGTGTGTGTGTGTGTGTGTGTGTGTGTGTGTGTGTGTGTGGTGTGTATGTATGTGTGTGGTGTGTGCTGTGTGCGGTGTGGGTGTGGGTGTGGTGTGTGTATGTGTGTGTGTGTGTGGTGTGTATGTGTGGCATGTGTGTGTGTGTATATGTAGTTGTTTATGACTTTTAACAGTGTCTAGTTCAAGCTAAAGGTTGTGTAGAATTTGATAAACATCAACATTTTTGTAGAATTTGATCAACATCAATATTTATGTAGAATATTTATATATACTAATGTTCAGGACAGAACCAGAAACTGCAGAGCAGCATGTACAAGGATCTGTTATCCAGCAACAATAGTTCTTCTAGGCTAGAAAAAATGGACATGAAACCAGCAACACTGTTAATTTCGAGGTATCATCTGTATACAGAGACATTGCTTCAAATATTAATTTGCTTTCAGATCCTTCAAAACCATTATAAATGGAACATCCTGCTAATTCTTTGATCACCCGGCTTCTGATTTGAGATTGTAAATTATAAATGTGATTGCAAACTATCATTTACTTTTATTTCTTCACAAAAATTTCTCAAAGACATTCAACATTTATTAATGTGTCTAGTATAGAAGATGTCAGAATTCAATTGTGTTGTATGACTGTTAAAAACAGTAAAAAAAAAACTGTTAAAGTGAACGTTAAAATTCAGAAATTATGTTATTAACAACACTTTAAGATTTATTTTAGTATGAGTTTATATGTATGTGTATCATTGTATGTACATGTACACCTGTGTGCAGATACCCATGGAGGCCAGAAGGTTCCCTGGAACTAGAGTTCCAAACAGCTGTGAACTGTACAATGCAGCTACTGAGAATTGAACTCGGGTTTTCAGAAAGAACAGAAATAATTCTTTACTGCTGAGCCATCTCTTAACCACAAACTAAGTAAATAGCCACCTCTACAATGTGCAGGCTTCTGCAGAGAATCCAGGGTTGATTAATCTCTAGGTCCATGCCGTATTGCTTTCCACTAAACATGAGTTTCACTCTACTCAACTAAAATAATTCCCAAAAGGAAATATTGAAAAGATCTGTCCATTCTTGGTTCTATAAAGTATTTTTCATGGATCATTTTTTTTTGTGATATCTACAAGGTTGGCCTTACTCTGCACTCTCTACAGAAGCTTTACATCTGCCTCAGTTTCACACTATAGGACTGGATAAGGCGACATTGGCTGATTCCTTTTCTAGTTTCAGCTTCCGTTTATTTCATCTCATCTTTTAGGACGAGAGGGACCAGAGACTTTCACACATTATACCAGATCTCTTTGGTACGGTGGGTTTTGCTATACCAAAATCTCCAGTTTATATACCATTGGTGGAGCCCTGCACAAATACGTTCTACTGATATCCAGAGATTTTTCATGACGAAGCCACCCGAGGTCCCTTCACATGCTGATGACAAGCAGCCAGGCCTTGTCCTGTACTTTTGCAGCTAACTTTGGAGAGTGTCTCTACATATCCACAAAGATTTCCTGTGAAGTTCATTCAAGAAACTACTGTTTCCTCAGTGTCACGAGCCATCTCCAAACACTACCACGGCTCTCTTCATGGCAGGGCACTGAGGCATGTCACGGATGGGAATCATTTCCGGTGGCTATATCTCGCTCTACATGAATGTATGACCATGATGCAAAGAAAAATATCTTCCTCACAGAAGAAATAAATGGTAGTGATAAAATAAGAAAACTAAAAAAAGGCACTGTTAGTTTAGGATGGAAAAAATATGATTATAGTTTTATTATCTCAGCTCACTACCACACTACTTTCATATAATAAAAATGCAGGTTATTCAATATGTTTACTTTTAAGTATTCATTTTTTTAAAAAGTATATTAGTACCATTTAAAAACCTTTATTATATTGTCCTATTCGTCCTTTCATAAATTTAAGGGCAGAAAGGAAAACTAGCCATGTTGGCTGAAGCACGTGAAAATTATTCTGGCCTCTTATTCTCCAGAGTAACCCTGCACTGAGAAAGCCTTTCCTGAATAAGTGTGCCTAGCTGTGTCTTTTTTTACAAATAATTTATTCAGAAAAAAATCATTTATTCATCATTCTAACAGCCTCATTATTGGCTGGTTTATTTAGCTCTCATCTGGTCGTGCAAGGCCAAAAGGCAAAAGCAAGTCGAGTCTTAGCTGTGCCTCCCCACACACTGTTGCAGCCTCCTCACATCTGGGTAGAAACAGCTTCAGCTTGGACACACCTTAACAGTCCCATCTGTGCTGCCAGTCAAAAGCCGGGTCTTATTTGCATCCAGGGCCATGGTGCTGATCTCAGCATTGCCATGACAACCAGCAAACTGTTTGATTTTCTGCCCAGTTTCTATCATCCAGAAGGACACAGTAGACTCCACATCAGAGCTGATTACCTAGGAGAAAATAACAGAGTGGAGAAATTAAATATAGTTTCAGGATCCATCACTTTCATTTCAATAAAAACACCTAGACTGTGCACTTTCACTTCTCCCAACAGTTAAGGACATTTTAGGAATTGTTTTCCTTCTGTTTGTTAAGCAATTTCTAGGTATGTGCTGAAGTAATGAAGTCATGATCTTCTTTATCAGAGAAGGTTGGAATCTGTTTCCTTTCCCCACCATTCAGCTGAGTGTCTAGGGGCCATTTTGCCTCTGCATTAACTTAATGCCACTGCATAAACATAAAATTTTTCACACGTAGTTTAGAAAGACAAACTTCATAGTTATGGTACTATGGCATTATTTACTAAACAAAACAGAACTTTTTTATTTGTGATCTACTTCCATTTAGCATTAAAGAAAGAAGCACTTCTAGACACTATCAAAATAGTTAATTTCAATAAGTTACTGGAACTGTTGTTTTTTATGCCTTACTTTTCTTTCTCTTTGCTCAGATTTGTGTGTGTGTGTACTTGTGTGTGTGTGTGTTACAATTATTTGTGTGTCACTACAAACAAAGAGCACGGTTAAATACAAATGTATAGATTCACTTGAAGAGGAAAGCAATACAGCAAATGCGAGCAGGAACAAGACTACATGTGATAAAAATGACAGTATGAGGGTTAGTGAATGATCATCGTGACAGGAAGCAGGCAAGCATGGTGATAAAGCAGTGACTCAGAGCTTTACATCCTGAATGACAGCAGAGAGGGGCGGAGGGAAGGGGGAGGGAGAGAACCCTGGGCCATAGACTTCTTAAACTCCAAAGTCCACTTTATCCTATGACAGTGACACAGCACCTCCACCAGGGCCATATTTCTTTCTATTTTTTTAAGAAGGGCTACTGATTTATTTTTCTTTTCAATTAACTAATTAATTAATTAATTAATTTTTTTACACTCCATATTTTATTACCCCATGCCTCATTCCCCCTCTAATGGTTCCACATCCTGAACCTCTTCCCCACACCCCTGTCTCCACGTGAATGTCCCCACATCCCCACCCTGGGGCCTCCAGTCTCTTGAAGGTTAGGTGCATCATCTCTGAATGAACACAGACCCAGCAGTCCTCTACTGTATGTGTGTTGGGGGCCTCATATCAGCACCAGCTGTATGTTAGTTGTTTGGTGGTCCAGTGTTTAAGAGATCTCAGGGGTTCTGATTAAATGAAACTGCTGGTCCTCCTACAGGACTGTCCTTCTCAGCTTCTTTCAGGCTTCTATACTCCAACAGGGGTCAGCTGCTTCTTTCCATTGTTTAGGTATAAATTTCTTTTTCTTTTCTTTTTTGTTTTATTTTCTACATTCTTTGTTTACATTCCGAATGCTTTACCCTTTCCCGGTTCCCCACTCCCCATCGGTCTCATAAGCCCTCTTCCCTCCAACCATTTTCCAATCACCCCCCTCCCATTTCCCTGTCTTGGTATTCCCCTACAATGCTGGATCAACTCTTTTCAGAACCAGGGCCCTCTCTTTCCCTCTTCTTGGGTATCATTTGATATGCTAACTGTGTCTTGAGAATCAGAGCTTCTGGGCTAATTAATATCCACTTATACGCATTCTATCTTATACGCATAATATCCAGAATACGCATTCCATGTGTATTCTTTTGTGATTGGGTTACCTCACTTAGGATGATATTTTCCAGTTCCAACCATTTGCCTAAGAATTTCATGAATTCATTGTTTTTAATTGCTGAGTAGTATTCCATTGTGCAAATATACCACATTTTGGTGTAAATTTCCTAATCATTTCCAAATAATTCCACTACTGGGGACTGAGCATTCAAATGCATTAGCTATGGAGGCCATTCTTATTCAACCTACTGCAACCACTCACATCAATCATTAATTAATAAAATGACCTAGTAGCTGGCCTATAGCATGAACTTATGGAGACTTTATTTTTTTTTCAATTTAGGTTTCCTCCTGTCACATGATTCTAGCTTGTGTTGAGTTGATATCAGCTAGGACATTATCCCTGAAATGTGACTTAACAGCAGCTATGATTATTTGGACAGGATGTTCGCAAGACTGAGTCTATTAATAGTCAATTATGAATTGAGGAAGGGTTCACATGAAGTTCAACCTCTCCCTAATACTTTATTGAAAACTGATAAATTCTAGAAGTAGGGGGAGGGGGAGTTCATTGTCTTCAGTTTGTAGCCAACATGTTATAACACAGACAATTCTGGTTAAAATAAGTTACTCACAAAGCAAACCCAAAAGCTGTGGCTGTAATAAGTGGCATAAGCAGAAGCGTGAATGCTAGCAGTATAATACAGACAGAATGGGTGGGGCTAAGAGGAGGAAGAGTATAGTAACTACAAACATATATTCAATTGTCCAAAAATTCATGAATTAAAAAAATGAGAGAAAAAATCATCATTATTTAAAAAGAGAAATCTGTTACAAAGGCTTTTGTCTGTAAAGGAACCTCTAACAGAAGAATGGAGAACAAAGCAAGTTTGCAAGACCACAGAGAACCTACAAGAAACACCCATGTAAGAGTGTCCTGGCTCATCAGGTCATTCCCAAGGTAGACAAGGAAGAAGGGTTTGAATGAAGTGACAAGTCATTGGTAAAGTTCATATCTCAGAAGGAATAGAAAAATAGTCTGGATCACAGAGCTCTTAAGGCTTGTCTTCTGAAATTATAATACTGATTAAATGATTCCTTAAGTTACACAAAATATTATTATTAAAGTAGAATGAAACTTCAAAGCTGAATGACTTGTATCTTTGAAAAATGTGGCAATACTTTATCATCACAAGTATATGACTATTTCCACTTGATTTTGTTTTATGACCCAGATTCTCCAGCAAATGTGCTCAAGTTTGATTGTTTTGCCAGATAATTATCTGGAGGTGGGCATGAAGTTCAAGTATATTAATTAACCTGAGTAAGCATTACTTTACCCATCTGTGATGTAGAGATAATTATCACAGCTATGCCAAACCTTTTAAAAAGACTTAAAGAACCTAATATTTGTTAATTTATAACTATAACATATGGTTTTTCTACAAATAACCTGTAAAAGTTAGCAATGTTGTTCTTCTTAACTGTATTCAGCTTGCATTTTATATGGCTAATTGATCTTTCAGATTCAAATCAATTTAAGAAAAATTATATATATATAAACTTTCTACTACCACAATAATGAATGGGGATGATTATAATTTTAGAAACTAGATTTCAATGTACATTGAAATTTCAAATTGTGTCATGTCTATTAATATCTTACATAATTATTATTTGTTTTATTATTTTGTGATTTTATTTATATATAAGGTGCTTTGATCATATTAACTCTCTTACCCTGGTACTTCTTTTAGTCCCTTTCTACTCCTAATGAACTCCTTATTCTTCAAGCAAGTCTCCATCCCATCATGCTGTCATGTCTTATACTTCTCGTGTGTGTGTGTGTGTGATGAAGAGAGAGAGATGCACACATGTCTGTGTGGCATGTACTATATTTAATTAGAGTAAGCTGTACAAGTGTGGAGGGGGCTTATTTAACTGAGCAATGATGATATCTAACCAGTCCCCAGATCACTGGAAAGATGACTCACTCTACATCAGCAACTATTAACTAAATCTCCTCAACTAGGATGGGTTGTCATAAGCTTCTCTTCCAACCATGATGGATATTTGAGAGATCTTATGCAGGTTTTGGGCAGGTAAACACATCTGTTTTAAATTACTTAATTAAAAAGCCATACAATGTGTATAAGACAATGTTATATAAATTCTAAGGATTTGAGATTCTATATAAAGAAACACAAATTTTTCTAAGCATGAGTAAAATGTGTGAAGGTGACATTTTAAGAAAAGGCTAAAGCTTGTGAAGGACCTTATGATTTTTTCCTATTCAAATTAAACAGATACTACATGCTCTGTTCTTCAGTACTAAAAGGTGACTATTCCACAGCAGATACACACGTGAACCTTCGGTTTTAAAATTCATGTGAAAAGACTTGCTCTGCTACCCTTTCACCTAGGTGGACATTTGTTCTTGCAACAATAATGTCAACTTCCTGCTGCTTTGAACCTTCCTCCCCTGCCCCTGGTTGAGCTCAGACCCACTAGTCATCAGTTTTCATCGCCTTTCTCTGTTCCTTCAGCAATGCTGCATGAAATCTGAACCAAGTGCGAAAATAGCAGAGGGTCAGTATGACTCCGTTATATGGTGATCTGCCTTCTGCTGCTGTCTGCAAGAAAGCAGTGCATTGAGACAAACCATGTCACAAACACACAGCTGCTTTAATTCAAATCTGATCTTTTGGGACAATGTTGGAGCATTCGAAAAGCAATGCACATGAGAAGATTCCATGTTTAATAAAAGAAGAGTATGGTTAATGTCGATTGGCAGATTAGGAAAGTAATTTAACCATGAGGCATTAAGGAATTTATTTTTAGCTAGTTATTGTTGTCAGTAATAAAGCCCAAGAATAAATACTGGCGACACACTGATGTGCTCCATTGTGATTACAGAAAATTTCTTTAATTATGCAGTTCAAGCCCGCTTGTATTTTATTATTTTATCAGAAGCAAGCCGCAGTCAATGTTGGCTTGCCCTCCACCCACAGAACAGAAGTGGCCCCACCTAATACCCACATTCCAATGCAAATGGGCCTCACTGTGCAGAGCAGACCTGCTCTGACAAGAACAAAATCCATTTTATGTACCTGAGATAATAAGTGTCTAGAAATATATGGGATCTTTCTGTGCCTCTCATCTGAGGCTGTCACAGCTAATCAGACAATTTCAAGAAATTGGAAGCTATATCCACATCACCTAATTGTCTTCTTGCAATTCCACAAATAGCAAGCAAAGTGAATCATCTTTCATATGCATCCCAAGTAGGGGTCTAAGTAACAGCAGGAATCAAAAGTGATAGCAGCATATGCCATTAACTACCAGGGGATGGAGATATTTTATTTAATTGCTGCTTATAAATGTATTTCTTTAGTCAGTGCTGGTTTTGACCCACAACGAGAAGCACCTTACTTCCTTCATTCTCATTCTCATTGGATCGCTAGGAATCATATCTCAGTAAGTATGGAGATGAGGGGAAGGCTAGCATGCTGAGAACTGGCATGCACACTATATTCGAATAATTTAAGGCAATCATTCTCCATCTATAAATATTGTTTATCAAATGTTGCCTCTTCCCACATTAATTTGCAATTTGCTCTTTTGTATTAATTCCTTGAATTCATTGATCACCTATAGTGTGCAAGGCTGAATATCTAAGACTTCCCTAAGATAATGAAATGCACTTGTTACCTGTGTGAGAAAAAAAAAAGTTTGGAGTAAATGAAGAAAGTTGATAAAGAAAGATAGGAAAAAGAATTTAAGTGATGCTAGGTAAGAATCGGAGAGCAATGTAGCTCCGATGAAAGCAGAGAGTACTTGAGATGGGTTCAAGATTGAGGTAAGAATTTACTGACATGAAGGATGAGCTATGAAAATAACTGGCAGGCAAGAATTTCAGGCAACAGAAATAGCAATGCAAAAGCCCTTCAAATCATAGCCAGGATGTACACAAAGCCTATGCAATGTGGTTGTGGGAGGAGCCACTGGCTGAAGCTGCCTGTGGACAGGATACACACAGAAACTTTGAGAACACTCCAAAGAGATCAATATCACCACTACAACAAAAAGCATTTACTATAAGGTATATTCTGGAACACTTAGAATTATTAAATATTATATATTATTATAGTCATTTAAAAGCCATAATGTATAGAATAATATGCACGCATATAACGCATGCATGCTGGTGTGGTTGTATGTGTGTTCATTTGCATAACAATGACTCATGTAGCCTACCTCCCCTGTAGTTTTATCCAGAAATGTGTTCACACCCATACATTTCCCTATTTGGTCTGGGAATCCCAGAAGGGTCATTTCCATGTAAATAGACAGAATTTGAAGGAAAAGTGAGGTACATATGGACTTGGTAGGTTGATAGCTGGGGAGGCTGGCCAGCCATTTCGATAGCTGATCTCATTGAGAGGCTAGGGGAATGTGAGATCAACACACACACACACACACACACACACACACACAGAGAGAGAGAGAGAGAGAGAGAGAGAGAGAGAGAGAGAGAGAGAGAGAGAGAAAATAGGTGAATTCTTCTGTGAGATCATAATTCAAATTTCAGTTCCCTTTGTGTGGCACAGCACATGGTGTCCAGCCTCTCTGAGCTGTGGCTTCTCTTCCAGGGCCCCATACTAGCCTGCAGCCTGTTTCTCAGGGCATGAAAGAGGAGCCCTGCAGTCCTTGAACTTGGTGGTACAGGCCATTACTGCTGGCACAGTCTATGGGCCTTTCTTTTGCTTCTTGGGTGTGTGTGGCAGGAGCTGACAGGATGTTGGGCTCTGAGCTGGACCTTTTTTTTCAGGTTGTGGGCAGTCTCATAGCAGCCCCAAGGGATTTTGGTTACCTATTTGATTGACACTTAAAATTACCAGGTGTTCCTGCCTCTCAGGCATGGAGAACCATGTGGGTCTTCTCTGGAGGAGCCCCAGTGGGGAGGGCCATGAAGAACTCCTTTGTGCTCCTGGGTGGAGTTGGTGGGAATTTACTAGTGAGAAAACTTCTGCAAACATTTCATTTCCAAAACAGGCAACCCTCTTGCCTGCCCCAAAGAAGAGCTTTTCTGTTTCAACTAAAAACCTGATGTGTGTATGTGTGTATATATATATATTTGTCCTTTGATAAGCATGTTATTCCTTCCTAGCAATCTTAAGCAATAAAATAAGTATGTGTGCATGTGAACATGCAGCTGTGTGTGTGCAAGTATGTGTGTATCTATGTGCATGTCTGTATATGTGCCTCTGTCTCTGTCTCTCTGCATGTATATGTGTCTCTATGTGTGCGTATCTCTCTCTCTCTCTCTCTCTCTCTCTCTCTCTCTCTCTCTCCCTCTCTCTCTCTCTCTCTTTCTGTGTGTGTGTGTGTGTGTGTGTGTGTGTCCATCCTGGTGCAACCTGTAAGGCTGCAGTGGGCAGTAAGCCTTTATCATGTAATTAGAGCATGCAGCCTCAGGACTGCTTTATAATCAGCTACAGTTTTGAGCTGACCAATGACAAAGACCTATGTTAATAAAAAGCATGCCACCTGGAGCCTAATAATAAGGCAGCAAAGGAGAATAGTGTGATTAATGTTCTTCCCTGTTCTTTTTAAAGGAAATCTTACTGATTCAGGTCCCAAACACAAAAACTATAACGGTGGTGTGTCTTTTAAGGTAGAGATAGCATTCCTTCAATTCTACCTAAACTTTTGCCCTGAATTTTACTATTACCAAGAGAAGTAACACACTGCTGAAATTCTCAAACAATTCAATCCTTCTCCACCCCCTCCAAAATAAAAGGTACGCAAAAGAGAAGGCAGGGCCCGTGGCTCAATATTTAATGAAATAACTCAGTTGAAATTGAATTCTTATCCTCAAAAGCATGCCACTCTGGATAAAGTCACAAGTCCTATTCTGCAAATTTGGACATCCCATGTCCCATGCTAGCTTATAGGGACACCAACAGGTTGTTGGGAACACTGAAGGAAGCCAGAGTGCCTTTGTCAGAGGGATGCCTTGAAATGACTGTAGATGTGATCAGTGTGTGTGCTCCTGGAGGGTAAACAATGCGAAAATTCAAGAGGCAGGCTCTGTATCTAATTATCAAAAATGGATGTCCTTTAACCTAGAAATCCATTTCCAAGAATTTCCTCTAAGCAATAAAATCATGACTATGAATATATTTACATGCAAAAATATTATAAGGGCAAAATAACCATCAAAGAAAATGGATTAGTAAAATAAGAAACAAGAGATACTATAATGCCTTTTAAAAATATTATGAGGTAGGTGCTGGGGAATTGATTTATCAGGTGAAATGTCAGATATCAAAGTATGAGGACTATGGTTAACACCCATGTAAATGATATGTGTGCAGGGTAACCTATCTTTAGTCGGAGAGCTCTGGAGGAGGAGAAAGGACTCCCACATCAGGCTGCTTATTGCAAGCAGTCAAATTGATGTATTATAGGTTGAGAGATCCAGTCCCAGGGAAGAAGATACCAAATGTCAACATCTGGCCTTGAAATACACACACACACACACACACACACACACACACACATGGGGGGGGGGGGGAGATAGACAGAGACAGAGAGACAGAGAAAAAGAGAGAGACAGAGGGAGAGACAGAGACAGAGAGACA
The DNA here is from genome assembly GCF_947179515.1 of Apodemus sylvaticus. NCBI lineage: Eukaryota > Metazoa > Chordata > Mammalia > Rodentia > Muridae > Apodemus > Apodemus sylvaticus. The sequence goes on along the minus strand of NC_067475.1, from coordinate 92,688,195 downwards.
GAGGGAGAGACAGAGACAGAGGGAGAGACAGAGACAGAGAATATGACTTAGTTCTAAAGAATATTCCAAAATATTATTGAATTTAAAATGAGGTCACACAGCCACATCTGTGTGAGATAGTCTCTTACACAAGGTAGTTTTAAAACATGATGACAGCCTAGGAGCAGCTGCTCAGCTCGCTCTCATACCTCAGTCTTCAGCTCATCACCTTCACTCCACACCCCACCATGTCCGTCCGGGTGACTCAGAAATGCTACAAGATGGAGCCCTCCGGCCCCTGGGCCTTCCGCAGCTGCTCGTACATGAGTGTGCCCGGTGCCTGCATTGGCTCTTCCAGCTTTTTTCCGGGTGGGCAGTGGTAGCAGCTTCCAGGGAAGCCTGGGCACCACCATGGGTCTGGGCAGCTCCGGCGGGGCTGGTGTAGGGGGCATCACAGGGGTCGCAGTGAACCAGAGCTCCTGAACCCCATGAAGCTGGAGATGGACTGCAACATCCAGGATATATTCACTTGGGAGAAGAAGCAGATTAAATCCCTGAACAAGATCATCTCCTTCCCTGATAAAGTACTCTTTCTGGAGCAGCAGAACAAGATGCCAGAGACATCTTGCTGCTGCTGCTGCTACAAGAGAAGACAGCGAGGAGCAACATGGACAGCATGTTTGAGTGCTGTATCGACAACCTTCGCAGGCAGATAGAAGCCCCGAGCCAGGAGAACCTCAAACTGGAGGCAGTGCTCAGCAACATGCAGGCCTGGGGGAGCATTTCAAGAACAAGTATGAGGGTGAGAGTAACAAGCGTTCAGAGATGGAGAATGAATTTGTCCTCATCAAGAAGGAAGTGAATGAAGCGTACAAGAACAAAGTGCCTGACGGGCTGACTGACAAAGATCCATGAAGAAGACATCTGTGAGCTGCAGTCTCAGATCTCAGACGCATCTGGGGTGTTGTCCATGGACACGGACAACATCATCGTTTGTGGCCAGTATGAGGACATCACCAACTGCATCCAGGCTGAGGCTGAAAGCATGTACCAGAATAACTAGGAGAAATTGCAGACCTAGCTGGGAGGCATGGGGATGACCTGCGCACCGCGCAAAGACAGAGATTTCCTAGTTGAGCCGCAACATCGACCGCCTTCAAATGGAGGTTGAAAGCTTCAAAGGCCAGAGGGCAACTCTGGAGGCTGCCATCGCTGATGTCAAGCAACGCAGGAAGATGCCCATTAAGGATGCCAATACCAAGTTGGCTGAGCTGGAGGCTACCCTGCAATGGGCCAAGCAGGGCATGATCGAGTAGTACCAGGAGCTGATGAACGTCAACAACGAGATGGTCAGTTACTGCAAACTGCTGGGAGGCAAGGAGAGCAGGCTGGAGTCTGGGATGCAAAGCTTGAGTACTCATATGAAGACCACCAGTGACTACCCAGAAGGACTGAGATCACCCTACAGGGCACTCACTAGCTTCCCACATCCTGGCTTAAGCTATAGAATGGGCTCCTTCCAGCCCAGTTTCAGTTCTGTAGGGATCTCCAGTAGTTTTAGCCGCGCTAATGCCATGGTCGTGAAGAAGATTGAAACCTCCGATGGGAAGCTGGTGTCCAAGTCTTCTGATATCCTGCCCAAGTGAATGGCCACTGAAGTCGTTGCTAGTCTGAGCTCCTGCAGCTGTTTAGGACTCGTGGGGGAGAAAGCTGTATGGCAGTGTGCAGGAAACAAACGACCTGATGATGGTCGTCCTAACCCTCTGGCCAATCTAAGGCGGAGTATCCTCTCTGGGATATCCTAATGGTACCTGCCTTCTATCCAAACCCAAATCAATTGTATTTTCCAAAATAAAGCCTAGGCTGGCTCTATTGAAACAAACAAACAAAAAACAAAAACATCTTGTTGATAAAGCCTCTATAGTAACTCCTTCCTTAGTTGAGTTTTGCTGCGCTATTTTAGTTTCTTATAATTAGCAGGGAGTGTTTTCAGATAAACTTTTATACAGGTTATTCACTTTAATAAAATAGTAAACATATTTATCTCAAAAGTCGGTAACACCTAAAGATCTAAGTTGACTAAAATATAGTAATGGTAAAAGACAATTGATGTGATTTTTGTAAAATCACATGAACTTGCATTATTAAGATGCAGGCCAGAATGATGAAGCAGAAATCTTGCCCATTCTACCTCATATGCCATTTAAAACACATATTTTAAAATTTCCTATTATTATGGGTTCTTAAGAAAACCCTCCTTTAAGAAATCTGTGCAAACACTATGGAAACTGCCTGCAGCACACTGAGTTACTTCAGTTACTCTAACTCCTTTCAAATGACTTCCCAGGGTCTTCCTTGTCAGGTCACATAAGGTCTCTGGCTGGCTGTGAGGACATATGGTGCTTTTAATAGACTCTGTGTGGCTTAGCACATTCTCTTAGAGAGGAGTTGGGAAAAGAAAAAAAAAAGTCGACACAGAAATAAATAAATTTGCAGAAATACACCAAGCTGCTTTTACTGGAGGCCGAGGTGGCTTCCACTCTGAAGCCCAGCTGGAATGAAATCACATTGAAATGTGGGCAGAATGTTAAAACCACAATAGAGGAGAAGATTGTTGTCAAATTTGGACAACACAAGAGTCTTAAAGATAACACAAAAGGAGACAGAATGTAGGACCCAATGGTTACATCCCAGACTTATAAACATCTATCCCCTGACACACATTTAAAACAAAGGATTAAGGCCTTCTAAGAAGTTAGTAAAAAAACAAGATTCCTCAAAGCAGAATTTTTCCAGTAACTAGAACTACAGTCAGGAAATTACTTTGAAGAGATCAGCAGCCAGCCTTAGGAAGGCACCCCCAGAGAGGGCAGCATCATGATTCCTTGATCCTCTAAGACACACATTTTGGAAAGTGACATCAAGTACTCTACCCACCATCCTAACCCACACTTTTGTATCCCTATGGTTCTCAAAACTTCTGGTCTTGAGATTTCTTTGCAGTTTTATAAATCATTGAACAATCAATATACCATTCATCTATAATCAGTAAAACCTATGTATCTGCTACACTGCATAAATAAAGTAGTAACTGTTAAAACAAAACACAAGAACATACATTCCCTTAACTTCCAGAGCAATTATGTCATCATGCATCATATAGCCTCCGAAAAGAGGCACTGTAAATCTGTGAAAAGACTGACAAGAAAAATGCTCTTGACATCTCAGATTCCCCTAGTTGAGTCTCCCAGGATTGAGATCAGAGTGTGAGAACTCTTTTTGACCTTGTATCTGTGCTTTATTTATTTGTGATCAAATGGAATTATCAGTGAACAGCATTCATATGCAAGCTTCAAGCCTTGTAGCTAGTGTAGCCAATCCAGATTTCCACAAGAACTCTCAAACTTAATGGATCCCAGTGAATTCACAGTACACACCAAGCTTCACCCGTGTTCCTGTTGCATCTCCTGGCTGGAAAGTGTCTTCTTCTTAGAGATTCCCATGCTAGCTTGCAAGGACCTTTGTAAATGTCTCTCAGTTTTTCATCCTTTTTTTTTTTTTATTATTTTTCCATTTTGTGATAAGTATCTACCTAAGTCAGTCTGAGAGTACAATTCAAGCCTGCCCTAAAGAACAGTCTCCCTGAGCTACTGGGACTTGGCAGATAAAAGTGACAACTTACTAATCTTTGCTCCGTTCCCTACTCCTGATACATGCCCCAAAATAGACATATTTGCTTGCTCAGCCACTCTAAAATAGTAACTTCCTACCGTAGACTGATAGGACTGTACAAAATCCGTTTTCTCTGCACTTCTGTAGGATGCAGTCCTACGATGTAATCTTTAAATGTTTTACTTTAGCTTAGTGGCTAAGAAAAGAGGTTGAAGCAACACACATATCTGTGTGCTTTGGATATGCATTTATGTTTTCAGTTATTGCTGATGTTAAACATAGCAACAAATAGAGATGCACTTGACTATACCGAGGTGCTGCCTGCAGCCTCTTGCAAGCACTTGTCCCTTTGTCTCTGTAGCCTGTCTGTGTAACTTTGGCATTATTTTCAACCCCCAGGTGGAAGATTCCAGTACTTTTCTGTGACCTGCAAACTGAATTCCTCACCAGATATGATTCATCTTAAAGCTGATCAACACAGGATCTTAAAGATCTACCCACAAACCTAGCGTTTTTACTTTACAGGTCTTAATTAACAGAGTGTTCTCTGGGAAACAAATACATCCAGCTCTCAGTGGCCACAGGGAGCCAAATTAACCAGTTGCCTTCAAGAAGTTCAGTAAAACATTTGCGGGGGAATGTTTCTGTGCAGATGGAATTCGCACTGAATTGTTTTGTCAAGGACTTTTATCTCCTAGAATAACCAGAAAACAGAGTATTTGAAATGGTGACATGACACAGTGCTCATTACTAAAAAAGTGCTTCCCACCCCTTGCACAGAATCAGAACTGCTCATTCCTGAGCCAGGACAGAAGCATCCCTAGCCTTGAAAAGCAGGTATGGGTTGGAGTTGTTGTTTAATTGGCCACAAGCTGGAAGTGTGCTTTCTGCACTGCTCCCACTATGCTGGGTCTCAACTGAGGGTGGCAGCAATCTAAATGTCCACAGTGCCTGCTTCTTCCACCAGACTCACAGCTGACCCTGCTACCAGCTTGCCTGGCTAGGATTTGTGTGGCCTCAGGCTCCAGAGGAGGCAAGCTTCATTGAGATTCAGGTAGCAATCCCATAAGCAAAGGCTGCAATGTCATTAAAGTGGTGGAGAGACAAACAACACCCGTGCTGCATACCAAGTGGAATCCCATTTAACTGAATCATTTTCTTATGAATACATTCCACACTGCCACTTTGAGCCACTGGTGTAAAATATGCTGGGGAAAAAAATTAGGTCTCTGCTAATTACATTTCATGCATATTTCAGAACTTTCCACAGGGATACAAGAGGGTGGTGATCATAAAAGGGGATGGTATAACCAGGTTCACCTGCATTTTGGCTCAAAACCTGAACTAGAGGCTAAAGAAGACAGGTATGATTACATTGTGGGCTGTGTTGGCTTTAACGCAAATGTGTGAATCTTTATAATTCTATCAGTGCTGCTGCTGTGACAGGCAGAAAATGAAATTCCTCTTCGAATCACCTGGACACACATACTGCAGAAGAGCATGCTGCGGCAGTTCAGTCATCTCTTGCCCATGTGCTGGGCAAGAGTACTAGTTTCACTGTACTTTTTAATTGTATTTTTAAGTGTAAAATAGAATTGCATCATTTTTGCCTTCTGTCTCTTTTTTCTTTTTTTCTTATTTTTTTCATATTCCTATTTTTCTATTTATTCAATATATTTTTTATTTACATTTCAAATGATTTCCCCTTTTCTGGCCCCCCACTCCCCGAAAGTCCCATAGGCCCTCTTCCCTTCCCCTATTCCCCCATCCACCCATTCCCATATCCATGTTCTGTTATTCCCCTATACTGCTGCACTGAGTCTTTCCAGAACCAGGGGCCACTCCTCCATTCTTCTTGGACATCATTTATTATGTGGATTATGTCTTGGGTATTCCAAGTTTCTAGGCTAATATCCACTTATCAGTGAGTACATACCATGATTGACTTTTTGAGACTGGGTTGCCTCACTTAGTATGATGTTCTCCTGGGCATATACCCAGAGGATTTCCTGGCATGCAATAAGGACACATGCTCTACTATGTTCATAGCAGCCCTATTTATAATAGCCAGAAGCTGTAAAGAACCCAGGTGTCCCTCAATGGAGGAATAGATACAAAAAAATGTGGTATATTTACACAATGGAGTACTATTCAGCCATTAGAAACAACGAATTCATGAAATTCTGTCTCTTTTTTCTAAACCCTCCTATAAAGCTCCTCTTTGCTCTTTCAAATTCATGAACTTTCTTTAAAAAAAAATCTTGTTACATGCCTATATTTATATATACTCATATGTTCATATATTTGAATGCATATGTATGGGGCTATATATTTACATATACTTATATATAAATATATTTACATGCATATATGCTACATGCATGTATGTACATATATACATATGTATATATTCCTAAATATAAATGTGTGTATATAGATAGATAGATAGATAGATAGATATTCCTAAATATAATTTGCTCAGACTGTATAATGAAACTAGTATATGTAGTTTAAGAGCTGACCAAATGTATGCTCTTCTCAAGGGAAAACTAATTTTCACCTTCAGAATTCTTTGGTTGCCTGAAGTTCTTTGTGCAGGGCCTTATGCTCTTTCCCCATCCATTTTAGTGTGTCTATTCTTGCTGTTCTTGTTCACTTCATGATGGAAGAACCTACATTCATCACTTTACTAAACCAACATAATCCCTAACTACAATCTAAGTATTTTTTCTTGTTGTATCCATTGATCAATGTAATGCATACTCTGGATCAAGGAGACTTCTCTTTGCAACAGAAGATTATTACCTTTGTTTTTGTTTGTGGTTAAATTGGGGAAAGGAACCATTGATGTTGAGGAATTGTCAGACAGAGTAGCGAAGAAGAAAGTGTCTTTACCTGTTTCTGGAGGGAATTGTAAAGAACACAACTGACTGCTTTCAAATGGCTCTTCACCCTCTGGCTGGCTTCATTTTTTATGGCCAACAAGGCAAGCTGATTATTGAAGGAGATAAAAAGTCGTCCATGGGTTTCATCAAAGTGGAAAAGGCACCTGAAGTCCTGGCTTTTGGGTAAAGAACAAGCTATCCTTTGAATGGACAGCTGGTGTTGAATATCCCAGAGTCTCAAAACCTGGGTGACAAGTGATAACAAGGAAAATCAAATAAAAATGTTAACAATAACATTTTTCAGGCTGTATCTTTCCATTTCTTTCTTGACCCTGGTTGATACCTCTACAGCACAGTGACTTCTGTCATGACACTGCTGTTTTGTGTTTCAATTAACCCCCAAATATATGTTTCCTTTGATCTGCAAGGGTGAACTACATGAAGATGTCTTCATGCAATAGTGTCACCAATCTTGTGAGAGTGGTAACCAATATATGCTTAGATTTAAAGCCCACACTCCATGAAATAGAACTTATCCCTCACACTGTTTGGGTAGCCAAGATCCTGAGATTTGATAGGCCAGAGACCTACAAGAAGAACAAAATACTGCCACTCTACTAAAGGAATGTAGCAACCAAAAGGAAATTTTGCTATACTCATAGATCATTGCCTTACTCAGCCATTAACAGAGAAGGTCCCTTCTACAGTAGATGGGATAATAAATAATAATAACTACAGAGACCAAAGGTATAAAATGTGACGATACTGAGAGACCTTGGAACATTTGCTCTTAAAGGGATGACTCCATCAATTCCTGGCTCTTATTGTTCTTATAATAGTGAAGAATAGGAGGTAAAAAACATTGTAAGACCCTAAGGGAATGAAGAACACCTAAGAAACAAGGCCTTCTGAACACAGCAGGAGTGGTGCACATAGGAACACACAGACTGTGGAATATTCACAGGGCCTGCACTTGTCTGGACCTGATGAATTCCAATTGCTTGGAGTAGACATACATAAAAATTCCCCTCCCTAACCTAGAAACTATCTCCAATTGATAACCACTTACAAATGAAAAAGCAGTATTCTTCCATGTGGTTTCATTAGGTATAAAGCACTCCTAAGGCCAAGCCTGTTGCACAGTACTAGATGATCCATCAATAAATGAACTCAATAGTAATTTTGGAGGGATTTTTTTTGTGTTTGGTTTTTGTTTTTGTCTTTTGTTTGTTTATTTGTTTGTTTGGCTCATAATACATTGTCTAAGGTTTTGTTTTTGTTTTGGGGGGATATTTTTGTTTGGTTGTTTTGAGATTTTTTTGTTTTCTCTTTTTTGTTTTATTTTGTTTGTTGTTTTTGTTTTTGTTCTTGTCTCATCCAAGAGGTAAACTTTTGCTTATATATTCTGGTTTCTGATTTTGTATGTTTTTCTGGGATTTTTGTGTTTGCCAATGTTGTCTCTGAATCTTAAAGTGTTTCTTGTGGGTTTTTTGGGAGGGGGTGCTTTGGTTTTTTTGTTCATTTAATTCCATAAAATTAGGGACAAGATAAGTCTATCCACTGTCTCCCAATCTCTTCAATATAGTACTTGAAGATCTAGCTAGAACAATAGGATAATTAAAGGAGATCAAAGGGATACAACCTGGAAATGAAAAAGTAAAAGTCTCACTACTCACATATGATATGACATGATAGTATATATGTGACCCCCAAAAATTCCACCAGAGCTGATAAACACCCTCAGCAAAGTAGCTGGATACAAAATTTCCTCAAAGAAATTAGTAACCTTCATTTATACAAACAATAAATAGGTTAAGAAACAAGTTAGAAAGTCAATGCCCTCCACAATAGCCACATAAAATATGAACTATTTTGGTGTAATTCTAACCAAGAAAGTGAAAAACCTGTAAGACAAGAACTTCAAGCCTCTGAAGAAAGAAATTGAGGTAGATATCAGAAGATGGAGCTATCTCCCATGCCCATGGATCAGTAGGATTAACATAGTAAAAATGTCCATCTTACTAAAATCAATTTATGGATGCAATGCATTTCCCATCAAAATTCCAACACAATTCTTTACAGATCTTGAAAGAACCATTCTCAGCTTCATATGGAAAATAAAAAAAAAAAAAATCAGGACAGCTAAAACAGTCCTGAATAATAAAAACAAACAAACAAACAAAAACTGTTAGAGTTATCACCATCCCTGACTTCAACCTGTACTACACAGCAATAATAGTAAACCTCACATGGTACTGGTATAGAAACAGACAAATTCATCAATGGAATGAAGTCAAAGGCCCAGAAATGAATTCATACACCAATAGACACTTGATTTTTGACAGAGAAATCAAAACCATGCACTATGAAAAAAGAACATCTTCAACAAATGGTGCTGGTCTAACTGCATGCCTGCATGTAGAAGAATGGAAATAGATCTGTATTCATCACTGTATAAGAAAATCAAGTCCAAATGGATCAATGACATCAACAACAACAACAACAACAAAAAAAAAAAAAAAAAAAAAAAAAAAAAGAAAAGAAAAACAGAAATACTAACTTAAATAGAACCAAAATTTGGAATTAGGCTTGAACTCATTGGTACAGGAGACAACTTCCTGAAAAAAACATCAATGGCTCAGGCACTAAAACCAACAATTAATAAGTGGGACCTCATAAAACTGAAAAGTTTCTGTAAGGCAAAGAACACTGTCAAAAGGACAAAATGGCAGCCTACAGAATTGGAAAGATCTTACCCAACCTTTCAGCTGACAGAGAATTGATATTAACAGTACACAAAGAACTCAAGAAGTTAGACATCAGCAATCAAAGAATTCAATTTTAAAAATGGGGTACAGTGCTGAACAGAGAATTCTCAACAAAAGGAATTTTGAATTGTTGAGAAACACTTAAAGAAATGTTGAACTTCCTTCGTCATCGTGGAAATGCAAATTACAACAACTCTGAATTTCTACTTTACACCCATCAGAATGGCTAAGATCACAAATTCAAGGGACAGCACATGATAGTGAGGATGTGGATCAAGGGAACCAATTTTCATTGCTGGTAGAACTACAAACTTGCACAACCCCTTTGGCAATCAATTTGGCAGTTTCTCAGAATATTGAACTAAGTCCTACCCAAGACCAAGCTATATCACTCCTGGGCATATATCAAAATTATGTTCAAGCATCTCACAGAGATTTCCATATCTCAAAGAAGGGGAGGGAAGAATGGAGAATGGAACTACATGAGAGGGTATTGGGAGGAGAGGGGAGTAGGATATTGAGATTTAAGTAAATAAATAATAACACAAACCAACATATTGTAAATGTGTTGTTGCACAAAACATACTTCCATTTTTAATTTTTCATGTTTACTTTCTGTTGGGAATCAGGCAACAACGGAGGTAAACCACCAGTGATATGGAAGCCCTGCTCTCTTATCCTCCTCCAAACTACCTAATGGCGTGTGAACTCTCTTACATTCTATAATTTCTCTGCACAATTGTTTTCTATATGAATGGGTCTTAATCTTAAAGAGCAATTCTAAACTTCATTTAGAAAAAGAGATAAACAAAACCAAGCAAACAAACAAAAAAAAAACTAGTATAGCTAAAACAAACCTCTAAAATAAATGAACTTATTCTAGAGGTGTCAACATCCCTGATTTCAAACTGTACTACAGAACAATAGTAATAACAACCACATGGCATTGATATAAAATCAGACTGGTTGTTCAATGGAATAAAATTGAAGACCCAGAAATAAACCCACACATCTATAGAAAGTTGAAACTTGATAAAGAAACCAAAACAATACAATGGAAAGGGGAGAATATCTTTAACAAGAATGCAAATAGATCCATATTTGTCACCCTATAGAAAACTGAAGCACAAGTGGATCAAGGGCCTCAATATCTCAAAAATCTAATAAAAAGAGATAGTGGGGAACTGCCTTAAACGCATTAGTACAGGGGACAATTTCCTGAATGGAACACCAATAGCTCAAACACTAATATCAGCAATTAATAAGTGCAACTTCATGAAACTTAAAAGCTTCTGTAGGGGCTCAGCAGTTAAGAGCACTAACTGCAGGCGGCGGAGGTGGCAGCAGTGGCTGCAGTACAGCAGTGGCTGGTCCAGCTGAAGGTCCATCAGCAGTGGAACCAAGGCGACACAGGGTCCAGTTAGGCCCTGTGCCCACGACCACTGACCTTCGCTGACCAGCCGGGCGGCAAGCAGCTGCGGTTTTGCGGCGCCTTTCGCTGCACGGAAGCCACTTCAGAACTCGGCCTCCCTCCAGTCAGGAGAGGCTCACTTCCATCTTGGCTTCGGTCCACAGAGACATCGGACAGACTGAGGTACACAACCATAATCCAAGGCCAACACCGCGGGGGTCTGAGCCCAACGGGCGTTGGCCTGCACCCAGGCCCTGGGCTGTTCGGGGGGGCCAAGGGGGCGCCAACCCAGCCAGGAGGTTTTTTGCCCAGGCCTGCGTGCGCACCACCATTTTGCCTGCAGGACGACAGAAAGCTCTGGTGGGCAGAGCCATAATAGGCATACCCTGAGGCTAACAAAGCAGGGGTCTAGGCCCCAAAAGGCACAGGACTGACCCCAAGAACTGGGTGGCTTGGTGGGCCATCTGTGAGTCAACCCGCCCAGGAGGTTGCTAGCAAAGCAGACTCTCCCAGCGCTTTCAGGGAGCGCAGGCGCACACTCCCACCATCCTGGTCACCTGGCAGACCCAATTAACAGTCATGGCCGAGGGGAACTTTGCTCAGACCTTGGCCTCCCAGGCTTTTGCCTGGACTCAGGGCCTGGGCAGCCAGGCTAACCTTGTGTGCACCAGCCCGGTTGGGGGATCTGCTGCCCAGCAGAGTGAGCAGAACACAAGGGAGGTCCTGGCAGCTTACACCATTGGCACTCCCTGGGAGTGCACACGGGCTCCATCTGGTCCACAGACACAATCTGGGGCAAGGCCTCAAGCAGGAGCCCTCAGCTCAACTCTCTCTGCTTCCAGATCCAGATCAGCCTGGACAGCCACACCACATCTCCAGGTCCTGCAAGAGGCTAGCAGGGCTTTCAGGCGGCCAGCTGGGAGAAGTCAGTGTGCTCCAGTGAATCCAGCGGGCCCCAGCGGGAGCCTTTGGGTACCTGCTTCGGGATCTGAACAGCCTGGGCAGCAACACCCTGTCTACAGGCAGTGCAGGGGGTAATCTGTGCACCAGAGGCCACCTGGGAAGGGGCAGCTTGCACTGGTGAGTCCAGCACTGACAAGACCAAGTAACACCAGTAAGAACTAGATGGCAAAAGGCAAACGCAGGAACGTCACTAACAGAAATCAAGGCAATATGGCAACATCTGAACCCAATTCTCCTCTACCAGCATGTCCTGGCTACCCCATCACACCAGTAAAACAAGATTTCGATTTAAAATCACTGGTCATGATGCTGGTACAGGAACGCATGAAGGACATACTTAAAGAAATTCAGGAGAAAATGGATCAAAAGTTAGAAACCCTTGCAAGGGAAACACAAAAATCATTGAAAGAAATCCAGGAGAATGCAAAAGCCAACAATGAGGAAACGCAAAAAACACTTAAAGAAATACAGGAGAACTTTGGTCAACAGGCTGAGGTCATGAAAGAGGAAACACAAAAATCTCTTAAAGAATTACAGGAAAGCACAAACAAGCAAGTGAAGGAGCTAAGCAAAACCATCCAGGATCTAAAATCAGAAGTAGAAACAACTAAGAAAACTCAAAGGGAGACAACTTTGGAGATAGAAAGCCTTGGGAAGAAATCAGGGGACAGAGATGCAAATATCAACAACAGAATACAAGAGATAGAAGAAAGAATCTCAGATGCTGAAGATTCCATAGAAACCATGGACTCAACAGTTAAAGAAAATGCAAAATGCAAAAAGCTTGTAACCCAAAATATCCAGGAAATCCAGGACACAATGAGAAGACCAAACCTAAGGATTATAGGCATAGATGAGAGTGAAGATTTACAACTTAAAGGGCCAGCAAATATCTTCAATAAAATTATGGAAGAAAACTTCCCTAACCTAAAGAGAGAGATGCCCATGAATATACAAGAAGCCTACAGAACTCCAAACAGACTGGATCAGAACAGAAATACTTCCCGTCACATAATAATCAAAACACCAAATGTTCTAAACAAAGAAAGAATATTAAAGGCAGTAAGAGAAAAAGGCCAAGTAACATATAAAGGAAGACCTATCAGAATCACAGCAGACTTTTCACCTGAGACTATGAAGGCTAGAAGGTCCTGGGCAGATCTCATGCAGACTCTAAGAGAACACAAATGCCAGCCAAAACTACTATATCCAGCAAAACTCTCAATCACCATAGATGGCGAAACTAAGATATTCCATGACAAAACCAAGTTTACCCAATATCTATCCACAAACCCAGCCCTAAAAAGGATAATAGGAGGAAAACACCAATACAAGGAGGGAAACTTCACCCTGGAAAAAGCAAGAAAGTAACCTTTCATCAAACCCAAAAGAAGTTAAGCAATCAAATTTAAAAAATAACGTCAAAAATGACAGGAAGTAACAATCACTATTCCTTAATATCTCTTAACATCAATGGACTTAATGCCCCAATAAAAAGACACAGACTAACTGAATGGATACGTAAACAGGACCCTACATTTTGCTGCTTACAGGAAACACACCTCAGGGTCAAAGACAAACACTACCTTAGAGTAAAAGGCTGGAAGACAATTTTACAAGCAAATGGTCTCAGGAAACAAGCTGGAGTAGCCATTTTAATATCAGATAAAATTGACTTTCAATCCAAAGTCATCAAAAGAGACCCGGAGGGACACTTCTTGCTGGTCAAAGGAAAAATACAACAAGAAGAACTATCAATCCTGAACATCTATGCTCCAAATGCAAGGGCACCCTCTTTCATAAAACAAACTTTATTAAAACTCAAAGCACACATTGCACCTAACACAATAATTGTGGGTGACTTCAACACTGCACTTTCCTCAATGGACCGATCAGGAAAACAGAAACTAAACAGGGACACAATGAAACTAATTGAAGCTTTGGACCAATTAGATTTAACAGATATATATAGAACATTCTATCCTAAAACAAAAGAATATACCTTTTTCTCAGCACCTCAGGGTACTTTCTCCAAAATCGACCATATAATTGATCACAAGACAGACCTCAACAAATATAAGAAGATCGAACTAATCCTATGCCTCCTATCTGATCACTATAGAGTAAAAGTGGTCTTCAATAGCAACAGAAACAACAGAAAACCCACATACACGTGGAAACTGAACAATACTCCACTCAATGATACCTTGGTCAAGGAAGAAATAAAGAAAGAAATTAAAGACTTTTTAGAACACAATGAAAATGAAAACACAGCATACCCAAATCTATGGGACACAATAAAAGCAGTGCTAAGAGGAAAACTCATAGCCCTGAGTGCCTCCAAAAAGAAAATGGAGAGAGCATACATTACCAGCTTAATGACACACCTGAAAGCCCTGGAACAAAAAGAAGCTATTTCACCCAGGAGTAGTAGAAGGCAGGAAATCATCAAACTCAGGGCCAAAATCAATCAAGTAGAAACAAAGAGAACCATACAAAAAAACAAAACAAACAAAACAAAACCAGAGCTGGTTCTTTGAGAAAATCAACAAGATAGATAAACCCTTAGCCAGACTGACCAAAGGGCACAGAGATAGTATCCAAATTAACAAACTTAGAAATGAAAAGGGAGATATAACAACGGAAACTGAGGAAATCCATAAAATCATCAGATCCTACTACAAGAGCCTGTACTCAACACAACTGGAGAATCTGGAGGAAATGGACAATTTCCTTGACAGATACCAAATACCAAAATTAAATCAGGACCAACTAGACCATCTAAACAGTCCCATAATGCCTAAAGAAATAGAAGGAGACATAGAAAGTCTTCCAACCAAAAAAAGCACAGGACCAGATGGTTTCAGTGCAGAATTCTATCAGACCTTCAAAGCAGAGTTAACACCAATACTCTTCTAACTATTCCACAAAATAGAAACAGAAGGAACACTACCCAATTCCTTCTACGAAGCCACAATTACGCTGATACCAAAGCCACACAAAGATCCAACAAAGAAAGAGAACTTCAGACCAATTTCCCTTATGAACATCGATGCAAAAATACTCAATAAAATTCTTGCCAACCGAATCCAAGAACACATCAAAACGATTATCCACCGTGATCAAGTAGGCTTTATCCCGGGAGTGCAGGGTTGGTTCAATATACGGAAATCCATCAATACAATCCACTACATAAACAAACTCAAAGAACAAAACCACATGGTCATTTCATTGGATGCTGAAAAAGCATTTGACAAAATTCAGCATCCTTTCAAGCGTAAAGTCTTGGAGAGAACAGGAATTCAAGGCCCATATCTAAACTTAGTAAAAGCAATATACAGCAAACCGGTAGCCAGCATCAAACTAAATGGAGAGAAATTTGAAGCAATCCCACTGAAATCAGGGACTAGACAAGGCTGCCCCCTTTCTCCTTATCTTTTCAATATTGTACTTGAGGTACTAGCTCGGGCAATTCGACAACATAAGGAGGTCAAAGGGATACAAATTGGAAAGGAGGAAGTCAAACTATCATTATTTGCAGACAACATGATAGTCTACCTAAGTGACCCAAAAAACTCCACTAGAAAGCTCCTACAGCTGATAAACAACTTCAGCAAAGTGGCAGGTTATAAAATCAATTCAAGCAAATCAGTGGCCTTCCTATACTCAAAGGATAAGCAGGCTGAGAAAGAAATTAGGGAAATGACCCTTTCACAATAGCCACAAACAGTATAAAGTGTCTTGGGGTGACTCTTACCAAACATGTGAAAGATCTTTATGACAAGAACTTCAAGACTCTGAAGAAGGAAATGGAAGAAGACCTCAAAAAATGGGAAAACCTCCCATGCTCATGGATCGGTAGAATCAATATAGTTAAAATGGCCATTTTGCCAAAAGCAATATACAGATTCAATGCAATACCCATCAAAATCCCAACTCAATTCTTCACAGAGTTAGAAAGAGCAATTATCAAATTCATCTGGAACAACAAAAAACCCAGGATAGCTAAAACTATTCTCAGAAACAAAAGAAAATCTGGGGGAATCAGTATCCCTGACCTCAAGCAATACTACAGAGCAATAGTGTTAAAAACTGCATGGTATTGGTACAGTGACAGGCAGGAGGATCAATGGAACAGGATTGAAGATCCAGAAATGAACCCACACATTATGGCTACTTGATCCTCGACAAAGAGGCTAAAAACATCCAATGGAAAAAAGATAGCCTTTTCAACAAATGGTGCTGGTTCAACTGGAGGTCAGCATGCAGAAAAATGCGAATTGATCCATCCTTGTCTCCTTGTACTAAGCTCAAATCCAAATGGATCAAGGACCTCCACATAAAGCCAGACACTCTGAAGCTAATAGAAAAGAAACTGGGGAAGACCCTTGAAGACATCGGTACAGGGAGAAAGTTTCTGAACAGAACACCAATAGCGTATGCTCTAAGAGCAAGAATTGACAAATGGGACCTCATAAAATTACAAAGTTTCTGTAAGGCAAAGGACACCATCAAGAGGACAAATCAGCAACCAACAAATTGGGAAAAGATCTTCACCAATCCTACATCAGATAGAGGGCTAATATCCAATATATATAAAGAACTCAAGAAGTTAGACTCCAGAAAACCAAACAACCCTATTAAAAAATGGGGTACAGAGTTAAACAAAGAATTCTCACCTGAAGAACTTCGGGTGGCGGAGAAGCATCTTAAAAGATGCTCAACTTCATTAGTCATTAGGGAAATGTAAATCAAAACAACCTTAAGATTTCATCTTACACCAGTCAGAATGGCTAAGATTAAAAATTCAGGAGACAGCAGTTGTTGGAGTGGGTGTGGAGAAAGAGGAACACTCCTCCACTGCTGGTGGGGTTGCAAATTGGTACAACCACACTGGAAATCAGTCTGGCGGTTCCTCCGAAAACTGGGCACCTCACTTCCAGAAGATCCTGCTATACCACTCCTGGGCATATACCCAGAGTATTCCCCACCATGTAATAAGGATACATGCTCTACTATGTTCATAGCAGCCCTATTTATAATTGCCAGATGCTGGAAAGAACCCAGGTATCCCTCAACAGAAGAGTGGATGCAAAAAATGTGGTATATCTACACAATGGAGTACTATTCAGCCATTAGAAACAATGAATTCATGAAATTCTTAGGCAAATGGATGGAGCTAGAGAACATCATACTAAGTGAGGTAACCCAGATTCAAAAGGTGATTCATGGTATGCACTCACTAATAAGTGGTTATTAACCTAGAAAACTGGAATACCCAAAACATAATCCACACATCAAATGAGGTACAAGAAGAAAGGAGGAGTGGCCCCTTGTTCTGGAAAGAGTCAGTGATACAGTATTCGGCAAAACCAGAACGGGGAAGTGGGAAGGGGTGGGTGGGAGGACAGGGAAAGAGAAGGGGGCTTACGGGACTTTCAGGGAGTGGGGGGGGCTAGAAAAGGGGAAATCATTTGAAATGTAAATAAATTATATCAAATAAAAAAAAAAGAAAGAAAGAAAAGAAAAAAAAAAAGAAAGAAAGAAAGAGCACTGACTGCTCTTCCAGAGGTCCCAAATTCAATTCCCAGCAACCACATGGTGGCTCACAACCATCTATAATGTGATCTGATGCCCTGTTCTGGTGTGTCTGAAGACCCCCAGAATACTGCAACAGTGACAATGTACCCACATATATAAATAAATAAATCTTTAAAAAAAAAAAGCCAGTCAGTGGTGGCACACGCCTTTAATCCCAGCACTTGAGAGGCAGAGGCAGGCAGATTTCTGAGTTTGAGGCCAGCCTGGTCTACAAAGTGAGTTCTAGGACAGTCAGGGCTACACAGAAAAACCCTGTCTTGAAAAATCAAAAAAAAAAAAAAAAAAAAAAAAAAAAGGATAAATGGCATCCTATTTAACGGAAAAATATTTTCACTAACACTAATATCCAAATTATACAAGAACTGAAGAAATTAGCCAACAAACCAAATGACCCAATTAAAAATGGAGTATAGAACCAAACCAAGAATTTTCAGTAAAGGAATCTCTAATGACCAATAAGCCCTTAAAGAAATGTTCAATGTCCTTGGTCATCAGAGAAATGCAAATCAAAATGACCCTGAGATTCTATCTTACACTCAGAATGGCTAACATCAAAACCTCAAGAAATAGCACATGCTGGCATGGTGGTGGGGAATACTCTCCCATAGCTGGTGGGAGTGCAAGTTTATACAATCATCTTGGAAATCAATTTGGCAATTTCTCAGAAAATTGGGAATAGTTCTATCGCAAGACCCAGCTATACTACTCCTGTGTAAATATACAGAAGATGCCCCACAATTCCATGAGGACATCTACTCATCTATGCCATAAAAGCTTTATTCATAATAGCCAGAAACTGGAAACAACCTAGATGTCCCTCAAGCGAAGAAAATGTGGTACATTTACACAATGGAATATTACTCAGCTAATAAAAACAAAGACACAAAAATTTCAAGCAAATGGAATGAACTAGAAAATATTATCCTGAGAGAGATGACCCAGACTCAGAAAAGCATGCATGTTACATTCATGCATATAAGTGGATATTAGCCATCAAGTCCATGCTAACCATGCTGCAATCCACAGACCCAAAAAAGCTAAGTAACAGTGAGGCCCCAAGGGAGGATGCTTGAATCTCACTCAGAATGTGATATAAAATAAACATTGGAGGTGGATGGAGGGAGGAAACTGGGTGGGAGATATGATAAGGAGGGGATAACAGGGATAGAGATCAGGTGTGGGTAGAACAGAGAGAGGAGATAGAAAGAGCTGAGAGAATAGAAATCAGTGTGGGGGTGGGGGTGAATGAACACCTTCTGGAACAGAGGTGAGACCTGGGATCGTGGAGGCTCCAGGAGTATATGAGAGTGACCCTGGCTGAGACTCTTGACAGCTGGAGATGTGGAGCCTGAAGTAGCCACCTCCTATAGACATGGAAGACTTCTAGTGGAGGTAGAGGGTCACAAATATCCACACAAACTCTTCAATCCAAAATGTGTCCTGCCTACAAGATATCCAGGGATAAAGATGGAACAGAGATTGAGGGACTAGTCAGTCAATGAGTATCCCAACTTGAAATCCATGCCATGGGAGAGAGCCAACAACTGACACTATTAATGATACTCTGCTATGCTTTAGACAGGAGCCTATCATAACTGTCTTCGGAGAGATTTCATGCAACTGATGGAAACTGCTGCAGAGACCCACAACCAAACAGTAAGCAGAACTCAGAGAGACTTGTGGAAGAGTTAGGAGAGAGATTGAGGGAGTTAAAGGAGTCCATGACATCACAAGACCTACAGAGTCAACTAACCTGGGCCCATGTAGATTCACAGAGACTAAATCAGCAACTCAAGAGCATGCATGAGCTGTTTCTAGGCCCCTTCACATTTGTAGCAGATGTGTGTAGCTTGGTCTTTATGTGGCCCATACAACTGGAGTGTGGCTGTCTCAGACTCTGTGGCTTGCCTTTGGATCCCTTTCCCCTAGCTGGGCTGCCTTATCTGGTCTCAGTGTGAGAGGATCTGCATAGTTCTGCTAGGATTGATATGCCAGGGCAGGTTGGTACCCATGAGGGGTTCCCCTTCTCTCTGGATTATGTGTATGTGAGCATGGGATGGAGAGGAGAATAGGAGGTGAGGCTGCAATTGGGATGTAAAATGAATAAATAAAAATGTGGGTCTTAAATTTGACTTTAACTACAACTTAGATCTTCTAAAAACTATCTACTTTTAATCCTTTGTCTCACGCAAATAAATCAGAATCTTTGAAGGTGGGCTCAGAAAGTGTTTTTTTTTTTTTTTTTAATATACTAGACCTTGCTTTTGTTCCTACCTGAACTGTAGTCTGAAGCTTTATGGTCCAATCAATTCAAATTTCTATGAGCAAGCAATCTTTGCTTCATAACTAATGGGTATGCCTTGGCTGTAACCCAGATAATGACTGTCCATCTATCTTATACTTAGGCTAGAACCTGTTATTCTACAAAATAACATCCTCATCAGGTTATTTGCAAAAATGATGTTCAAAGGCACAGTTATTACTTGTGGATTATGCATTTCCCCTTCCTTTTGTGTTCAAGTTAACTTCTAAAATAAGACGAAGCTACAGTTCAAAATTAGGTAATGTAAAGATAACTTAGTTACAAAACAGCTTGCTTGGCACGTGTGCTGGTTAGACAACTTGACGCAGACTAGAGTTACCTAGAAAGAGGACATTTCAGTTGAAAAAAATCCATCCATCAGACTGACCTGTAGGCAAGTCTATAGGGAATGTTTTTGATTGATGGATGGATGGGTGGATGGATGGATGGATTGTAATGAGGAGCTGAGCCTACTGTGGGTGGTACCACATTTGGACAGGTGGTCTAGAGTTTCATAAAAAGACAAGCCAGTAGGCAGCACTCTCCCCCAGTCACTGCTTCAGTTCCTGCCTCTGTATTCCTGCTTAAATTCCTTCACCGAGTTCCTTCAAGTAGAGTAGAAATGTAAGCGAAGTAAACTCCCTCCTACCCAAAACACCATAGTGTTTATCACAGCAATAGAAAGCTAAAACATAGTACATGAATAGCAATTTGCATTTGAATGCCTAACACCCATGCAATAGCATAGGCATAGAAGTTGTGATGGCACACCTAATGCTGGAGAACTGGAGACAGGAGGATTCCATAATCTAGCTGGCCAACCAAACTAAGCAACTGGTATCCTTTCAATTCAGTAGACACGTTCTCAAAATAAATCAGGTGGGCAGTTATGGAATACATCTGATATCAACCTTCAGCTTCTATATAAACATGCACATACATGCACACACAACTGTATACACATTTACACATATACCTGAACATGTACCTACACATACACAGTATATATTTGTTATTTTATTCCATTTGAGAGAGAGAGTCTCATGTAGTCCATGTTTGCCTTAAACTGGATATGTATCTGAAGATGATCTGAAATCTCTGATCTTTCCTGCTTTTGTCCCATAAGTGCTAGAATTAGAGATGTATATCACCTCATTCAGAAATATATGAATATATTTATAGTAATTTTATTATCATTATGTTTTCCATTTTAAGCATAATAAATAAATTCCTAAAATTTCCATTGAATAATTTGTTCAGTAAATTAAGTAAATTTTATAAATTCTTATGCACGTGTGCTATGTCAATGTCCATTCTGATGCCTAACAACTTATAATGGCTATAAAAATTCACTTTAGTCAGGTTGCTGAACTTATGCTTAATCAGGGTCTGCTTGGGGCTCTCATTTCATCTTCACCTTTATATTATTAGAAATAAAAACCCACTCTTTTGATTTTTGTTAAAGCAAAATTTAGCTTTTCGCCTGAAGACATACTTTCCTCATCTCCTTTTATGTCAATAGTCAACTTTTTAATAAGGCAGGATTATAGATTCCATAGCATTTATATGTGTTAGAAATAGACGCCAGTCCATTGAGACCACAGATACTTGGATCCTAGTCTAATCCAACATAGGTGTATGTATACATCCATTTATTTACCTTTCTGTTGAAGCACTATTGCAGACTTAAATTATGTCAGTTGTGTGGAGAATGTAGTGAAATTGCTCATCCTGTTATCTAAATACTCCCAAATCACAACACTTGAAAGTTTATAGTGAGGAGGATTGGATTAAGATGTAGGCTAGCACTTTGTTTGCAGTCGGGCTTTCCTACAGAAACCTGATCCCTGCCAGAGGTGGGCAGAATCACTATAATTCATACAGACACCAATAAAACTACAATAAACAAATATTTTCTTTTTACTACAAATGCTACTTTTATAAATAAGTAACTACATGTATAAGGAAGCACATGAATAAATGTGTGGATGAACAGAGACTGTTTTCAATGCACTTTTGAAAGCTGAGTCAGCATCAGATCAGATTCAATTCAAGATACATGATACAAAAGAGTGATAATTCTCTAATAATGGCAGAAAGTGAAGGAGGGAGAAAAAGCTGACTGAAATTATCATATATGGGGATGCTTCCTATTCTTTACAATATTTAAGAAACAGAAAAAGACAGAGGATGTATGAGGATGTGGCTTTCCAGCAGGGCTTTGAAGCCTGGCTCTCTGAAGTCAGCTCCAAAATACATGGCTTAGGCATAAAAATACGACAGGAACTGAAGGTTCTGGCTGCCCTCGACATAACATTATATAACAGTTCCATTTATAATTAAGTCTTCCAGTAATCTATAAAATCATAATCAATAAACACTTAAAGAGCATTTTGTTGGATAGGATATTGTCTCCCTGAGTCTTTATAAGGAATACATCACCTTCAAATTTTAGCCTTAAGTCAGGTAACAATTGTTTCTCCTCTCAGAAGAGCAGTTAAAGGTTGCAGGGAGAGAGGATGTCACATTCCTTAATTGTGTAGGTACTGGTTTACTGTCTCCACTCAAGCAAATATCCCCTCTCATACTCATTCAGACAACCATAATGAATGCAACGGGACACACACACACACACACACACACACTGAAAGTCAGAGGATAGGTTAAGATGAAGAAGAGATTTGGTGTGAATAGAAGAGGATAATGGGTGAGAGGGGTTGGGGTCAAAGAAAATTTGTGCATGAAAGTATAAAAGATGTTTTAATTTTAAAAGCATCATTTTACCACTACCTCTCCCTCAGGAATAAAAGCATTATTCTCGAACTAAGGCCTAATCTCTGACATTCATCTTTAAATGCTACCATAACTATTACCCTTGTTCTCTAGTAACTTTTAAAATTAGTTTAAAGAGAAATAAAATACAGCACAAAACTATAAGCCTCTGATTTCTTTTTTTTTCTTTTGTTGGATTTTCTTTTATTTACATTTCAAATGTTATCTCCTTTCCTGGTATCCCCCTCTGAAAACCCCTATCCCATCCCCCTTCACCCTGCTCACCAACCCACCCACTCTGGATTCCTTGTCCTGGTATTTCCCTATACTGGGGCATCTAGCCTTCTCAGGACCAAGGGCCTCTCCTCCCTTTCATGTCCAACAAAGCCATTCTCTGCTACATATGTAACTGGAGCCATGGGTCCCCCCATGTGTATTCTTTGGTTGGTGGTTTGGTCCCTGGGAGCTCTGAGGGTACTGGTTGGTTCATATTGTTATTCCTCCTGTGGAGCTGCAAGCTCCTTCAGCTCCTTCAGTTCTTTCTCTAGCTCATCCACTGGGGACTTGTGTTCAGTTTTTAAACATAGTCATTCTGACTGCTGTGAGGTGGAATATCAGGGTTGTTTTGATTTGCATTCCCCTGATAACTAGGGATGTTGAACATTTCTTCAGGTGTTTCTTGGCCATTCAAGTTTCCTCAGTTGAGAATTCTCTGTTTAGCTCTGTTCCCCATCCATTAATAGGGTTAGTTTGGTTCACTTGTGTCTAACTTGTTGAGTTATTTGTATATAGTGATTAAAACTGCATGGTATTGGTACAGTGACAGGCAGGTAGATCAATGGAATAGAATTGAAGACCCAGAAATGAACCCACACACCTATGGTCACTTGATCTTTGACAAAGGAGCTAAAGCCATCCAAAGGGAAAAAGATAGCCTTTTCAACAAATGCTGCTTTTTCAGCTGGTGGTCAGCATGCAGAAGAATGCAAATTGATCTATTCTTTTCTCCTGTGCAAAGCTCAAGTACAAGTGATTAAGAATCTCCACATAAAACTAGATGCACTGGATCTAATAGGAGAGAAAGTAGGGAAAATCCTCAAACACATGGACACAGGGGAAAATTTCCTGAACAGAACACCAATGGCTTATGCTCTAAGATCAAGAATAGACAAATGTGGGCCTCTGTTCCATTGTTCCCACATGGCGGGTTTAGGTGAAAGGAGAGACAGCCCATGATATTAAAGTTTTGTTGTAGAAAGGTAGAGGCAAAGAAAAAAGGTAGAGAAGTAGAAGTTGGCCAGAACCACATGGAGAGAGCAGGTCAGGAAATAGGAAAAGAAAGCCCAAGAGACTGAGGAAGAAAAAAAAGGGAAGGGAAGGGAAGGGAAGGGAAGGGAAGGGAAAGGAAGGGAAGGGAAAGGAAGGGAAGGGAAGGAAAAGGAAGGGAAGGGAGGGGAGGGGAGGGGAGGGGAGGGAAGGGAGGGCAAGAGAAGGAGAAAAAGCCATCCATCTCCTTTTTTAATTTTTCTTATTTTTATTTTTTACATTCTTTGTTTACATTCCAAATGATTTACCCTTTCCCAGTTTCCTCCCTCCCCATAAGTCCCATAAACCCTTTGCCCATTCCCTGATCAACCCCTTCCCACTTCTCTGTCCTGGCAATCCCCTACATTGCTGCATCAAGCCTTTCCAGGACCAGGGCCCTCTCCTTCCTTCTTCTTGGGAATTGTTTGATATGTTAATTGTGTCTTGGGTATTCAGAGCTTCTGGGCTAATATCCACTTATCAGTGACTGCATTCCATGTGTGTTCTTTTGTGATTGGGTTACCTCACTTAAGCCAGGTAACTTTTGGGGGTGGAGTTCAGCCAGAATACCAGGAGCTTGGAGCAGGCATTGCCCTACATGATTGATGGTTACAGAGTTATGGCCAACAAACAAATGGGACCTCATAAAATTGCAAAGCTTCTGTAAAGCAAAGGACACTGTCAATAAGATAAAACAGCAAACAACATATTGGGGAAAGACCTTTACCAGTCCTACATATGATAAAGGGCTAATATCCAATATAAGCCTCTGATTTCTAACTCTAATTCTCATTGTATAGTCTCTCACTAGTAGAAAACAAGAGTGTGCTCAGAAGTCTTCTTGAAAAACTCAAGAAGGCTGAATAAGAAATACAAAAAATATGTAATTATAGAAATATAACAAAAATGAATAAATAAATACAGGGTATATTTTTTCATATATTTAGGGTGTGAGTATGTATGGTGAAGAAGATACACAGTGACCAGCTGCAGGGTTCCAGATCAACTTTACTTGGGTTGATTTAAGGCTTAATAGTTTGAAGGGATAAGAGTGATAGAAACATTCAGGATGGGCCAAGGTAACTGACTGAAGGCTTAGGGTTCAAAATATCTCATTAGCACGAGGGAACATACCAGGAATCTCAGGTGCCAGCTAAATGGCTTCTTTTCAGGAGAAAGGAAGTTGAGTTTGCAATCTTAATCAAGACTCCATGACATTCTACAGGTAGAGAAGTAGGGGAGGGTTGAACTCCCAAAGCAACCTCAGATAAGGGAAATCCTGCCAAGGAAGGGATTCCTCCATTATGCACCAGCTCAGAAGGCTATCAGGTCAGTGGATGACTTGGCCCTTAATTAGCAGAGTTTTTACACACAAGAGGCATATAGAATATCAAATAGATTGGACCAAAAAAGAAAGACTCTTAAATGCATAAGAATCAAAACACTAAACATACAGAACAACATCAACAAAAAAATATGAAAAGCTGCACAGTAAAAGACCAAGTAACACACAAAGACAGAACTATTAAAATTATACATCTGACTTCTCATTGGAGACTCTAAAAGACAGAGAGCCTAGATAGATGTGCTGTAGGCTCTAAGAGACCACCGATGCCAGCCTGGAATACTAAATACAGCAAAATTTTCAATCACCGTAGATGGAAAAAATAAGATACTCCATGGTAAAGTCAAATTTAAGCAATATTTATCTTTAAATCCAAACTTACAAAGAATACTAGAAGGGAAATTCCAACAAAAGGAGGTTAATTACAGCCATGAAAACACTGGGAATAAATAATACCAGACCTACAAAATCAGAGGAAGAAATTTCACTCTCAAATACACACGCACCCCACCACAACCAACAACAACCAATATCATCACTATAAAATGACAGAAATTAACAATCATTGGTCTTTGATAGCTCTGAGAATTAGTAGTCCCAATTACCTAATAAAAAGACACAGAATGGATGCTAAACTCAAATCCATCATTTGCTACATTCAACATAACTATAGACATTACGGCAGGGTAAAATGTTGGAAAAAGGCATTCCAAACAAATGAATCTAAGAAAAAAACTAGTGTAGCCACTTTAATATCTAACAAAATAGACTTCAAAGCAGAACTAATCGGAGGAGATAGGGAAGGACAATGCATATTCATCAAATGAAAAATTCACCTAGAAGTCATTTTAATTCTTAATATATATGCCCCAAACACAAGAGTGCTCACATTTGTTAAAGAAACTTTTACATCTTAATTCATACATTGATACATACAACGATAATGGAGATTTCAATACTTTACTCTAACCAATAGACAGGCCATCTAGACAAAAACTTCAGAGAAGAATGTTAGAGTTAACCTTTATTATGAAATAAATGGAACTAAAAGATATTTATAGAACATTTTGCACAAATACAAAAGAATATACATTTTTATCAGCATGGAATTTTTCCTGTGGAACTTTCTCCAAAATTAGCCACATACTCAGATACAAAGCATGTTTCAGCAGATACAAGACAATTGAAATAACCCCCTGTACTGGCTGGTTTTGTGTATCAAATTGATACACACTAGTGGCCTCAGAAAGAGGCCTTAGTTAAAGAAATACCTCCAGGAAATCCAACAGTAAGGCATTCATCCATTAACAATCAGTAGGGAAGGGCCCAGCCTATTCGGAATGGTACTATCCCTAGGCTGGTAGTCCTTGGTCCTACAAGAAAGTAGTTTGATCAAGCCATGTAAAACAAGACAATTAGCAACTAGTCCACAGTTTCTGCATCAGCTCCTGCCTCCAGGATCCTACCCTGTTTGAGTTCCTGTCATGACTTTCTTTGGTGATGAACAGCAACGTAGAATTATAAGCAGAATAATCAATTTCCTCCCCTACTTGCAATTTGTTAACTGTGTCTCATTTCAGCAACAGAAACCCTTAATAAGACACTCTCTGTAGCCTATCAGACCACCACAAATTAAAGTTGGATATCAAAAACAGCAAAATGTTTACAATCTTATGTATATTGAACAATTCGCCACTGCAAGAAAAAAATGGATCAAACACAAATAAAGAAATTAAAGACGTTCAATATAAATTAATGAAAATGAATATATACGCAACCTTATGAAATAGAATGAAGTAGTTCTGAGGAGCAAGTTCATAGCACTAAGTGCCTACGCTGAGAAATAGAGAAACCTCATACTACAAAGTTGACAGTCCACTTGAAATCTCTAAAACAAAAACAAAAATATTACTCCAAAAAGGAGTAGATGGAAAGAAATAATCAAACTTAGGGCTGAAATCAATAAAATATAAATAAAGAGAACACTGAAACAAAAAATTGGGTCTTTGAGAAAAACAAGATAAATGAATTCATATACATGTTAAATAAGGTAAATAGAGAAAATATCCAAATTGCCAAAATCAGAAATGAGAAGAGGGACATAATAAGAAATGCCAAAGAAACCCAGAAAGTCATAAGGACATACTTTAAAAACCTGTAGTTCACTGAATTATAAAATGTTGTCTTGTCTAAAACTAAAAAAATGGTAGGGCAAAGATGGAACAGAAACTGAGGGAATAGCCAGCTGATAACTGGCCCAACTTGACACCCATCCCATGGGCAAGGACCAATCCCTGACACTATAAGTGATACTCTGATATGCTTATAGACAGAATCATAGCATAAATGTCCTCCAAGAGTCTCCATCCAGCAGCTAACTGAAACAGATGAAGATACCCATAGCCAAATATTGGATGAAGATCAGAAACTCTTATAGAAGAGTTGGGGGAAGGAGTGAAGGCCCTGAATGAGATAGGAACTCCAGCAAAGTAACAACAAAGTAAGACCAACAAAGTCAACTGACTTGCACCCTTGGGAGCTCTCAGAGACAGAGCCAACAACCAAAGAACATACATGGGCTAGACTGAGGCCCTGGCACATATGTGAAAGATGTGCAGATCAATTTCCATGTGGATCCTCCAACAACTGAAGCAGAGGCGATCCCTAAAGCTATTGCCTGTATGAAAAATCCGTTCCCCAATAGGGCTGCTTTGTCTGGCTCCAGTGGGAGAGGCTGTACCTAGCCCTGCAGCAACTTGATGTACTGGGGTGGGGATTCTTTGCTTCCTATTGGGTTGCTTTGTCCATACTCAACATGAGGACTTTTACCCTGCTTATTGTATGTTGTTTTGTCCTGTTTGGTTATGTCTCTTGAAGGTCTAATTTTTTTCTGAAGAAAGTGCATCTGTGGGAGAGTGGAGGTTGTAGGGAGCTTGATGGAGTAGAGGAAGGGGAAACTGTAGTCACGAAGCATTGTATGAGAGAAAAATATTTTTTTCAATTAAAATGATTATTTTAAAATAAAACAGGAAAATTCTGAATATAAAATATTAACATGACTGAGAAACACTTTTTCTTTCTTTTTTATTTTCTTTTTTCTTTTTTATTTCTTTTTTATTCAATATATTTTTATTTAAATTTCAAATGATTTCCTCTTTTCTAGACCTCCACTCCCCGAAAGTCCCATAAGCCTCCTTCCTTCCCCCTGTTCTCCCACCCACCCCTTCCCAATTCCCTGTTCTGGTTTTGCCCTATACTACTACACTGAGTCTCTCCAGAACAAGGGGCCACTCCTCCATTCTTCTTGTACCTCATTTGATGTGTGGATTATGTTTTGGGTATTCCAGTTTTCTAGGTTAATATTCACATATTAGTGAGTGCATACCATGATTGATCTTTTGAGACTGGGTTACTTCACTTAGTATGATTTTCTCCAGCTCCATCCACTTGCCTAAGAATTTCATGAATTCATTGGAGAAACACTTTTTCAAATGTTCAATATCCTTAGTCATCAGGGAAATTCAAATAAAAACTATGGTTGAATTTTTTTGCTTTGCCTGTCAAAATGGCTAAGATCCATTATATAAGTAAAAGCTCATGTTGGCAAGGATATGGAGCAAAGAGGAACATTCCTCCATTGTTAGTTTAAGTACAAACCTATACAACAACTATGAACATCAGTGTGGCAGTTCATCAGGCATATAGAAATCAACCTACCTCAAAATCCAGCGATACTATTCTTGGGCAAAAGAGCTATACCCAAAAGATGCTTCATCCTACTACTACAAGGATACTTGCTCTATCATGTTCATTTATGCTTTATTCATAATAGCCAGAACTAGAAACAAGCTAGATGTCCCTCCAAAAAATGGATTAAGAAATGTAGTATATTTATATTTACCCAATGCTGTCAACTCTTTCAAAGAAAAAATAAGGTCACCATGAAATTTGTAGGCAAATGAATGAAACTAGAAAAGAATCATCTGGCGTAAGGTACAAGACCCAGGGAGAGAAATGTTGTGTGTATCTACTCATATCTACATATTTCCTATTAAATAAATAACTAAGCTACAATCTGTAGACCAGAGAGAGAGGGGGGTGGGCATACATGAAGAGACTATGAGGGAACATATGGATCTCTCTGAGACAGGTAAATAGAAGAGATTTTATGTGTGGACTGGAGCCTAGGGTTGAGAGAGAAGAGACAAGAATGGAATGATCAGGTGAGAGAGGAAAGGAAAGAAGGGATTGAGGAAGAGAAAGATAGGAAAGGCAGCTACAACTGAAGAGCACTTGAGAGGCAGTGTGGAAACCGGGAGTAGTAGAAACTTTTTACAATATGAAGGTTATCCTAATGCAATCTTTAAATAAGGAGGGAGACAGAACCCCATCTGGCCATCTCTTGTTACCAAACTAAGCTTCCAGTATCAGTATTAGGTTGCATTCATTTGAGTTGTTGGCGATTGGGATCTGATAGAAATCATAAAATAACGCAGGCTTTTGAAAAGACAATAGGTTGCTCTCCACAAACTGATAACAAGACCCCATCACTGAAGACCATACCCACAAAACTCATTGAACATAGAGATATCAAGATACTGCCTATATAGGAAATTCACCCCGTGTTCTAGTTTTTATGACATGGAAAGGTTCTCTTCAGGCTACCAAAAGAAGATTGTAATCACCAAACCAGCCACAAAACCTTTGATCTACCATCTGTCCTGCCTGCAAAATATGCTAGTTCATTGCTGGTACAAACTTTGTGGGAGTAACAAACAGATATCTGGTTTGGCTTAAAGCCCACTCTATTAGATGAAACCCTTACCCGATATTTCTTGGGTAACCAAGAACCAGAGAACCACATATATTCACAATACATATACATTTTTTATAAAATGTTCTCTATAAGATTTGTTTAGGAAAATGCAATGCAGAAAATTCTATTGTATACAATACACATATATACAAATAATAAGTACTATCCTGAAGGATTAAGTTAAAAATTAATACAATCCTACTGGCTAAATTAGGGTTTGTATCCTACAAAAGAACAGGAAATAGCAAAGAGGAATTGAACCCAGCTTTTTGAGTGGAATGTTGTTCTCCAGTAGAAAAACCCTTTTCCTGCCCTTGTAATTCCTCCTTTAAATGAGAAGATAACCAACTTCCAACAGGACAAAAGTTTAGGAGTCTGAAATAAAGTTTCATTTGATTATAATAGTTCATTATGATATCAAGTTTTAAAAGAATAAATTGTTTTACCATCCCTTGAAAAGTGACTATCGCCTTACTATATGAACTAAAGTTGCAACTTGCATTAAGAGAAGTTATTTAACACTGACTTTCTTTGATCCAAAACTCCTCTAATTTAGCAACTGATTGATGATAGTACAGTCTTATCAAAGGCCCTTTATAAAACAAGATGATGTTTCATTTTCCCTGGAGTTCTAGTTTAACTACAACCCTATAAAATATCCAAAAGAAATTTCCAGCAATAAAGCAAAGGCTCAGCCCAGTATCAGAAAGCCCCGCTGTTTGCTGTAGACATAAGGAGTGGGATTGCCATACATTTATCAAAGTGAAGTGCATTCCACCCAGTGTGTGACAGCATGACAAGCTTTTTAATGATGTAACACTTTAGTAACCAGAGTAAAAATTGAAGGACAAATCTGCTTTGGAAAGAAGCCAGGTAGTTGTAGTATTGATCACCTCTGTATGTGATCAATCCTGATTCATAAGACATGGTTTTGCACTCACTTTTAAGATTATAAAACCTTACATGGAGCTCTATAATGATGAAATATCTGGTATTTGTTTCATTTCTGTCTTGTTCAGATTTATTCACTTAGCTATAATTTATTGAGTACCATGCATATGTATGAATCAGATACAATGTTGATTCATCCAAGAATCAGGTACAGTCCCTGACTTCAAGAACCCTTACATTGACCTACATCATCTTCTAACATGTGATTAAAATACTAATATGTGTTAGATTTTAGGAAAGATCAAAATAAATTTAATAAATAATCACTTTCTTTTAGTCAAAATGTTAAAGTTAAAACATAGATGCACAGTACACACTGTGTTAATTTCAATAATTGAAGTTGGAACAAAGTGTTCAGAGACCTCAAAATCTAAGATGACTAAATCAAGGAGGGCATCCTAAGAGGTCTGATTGTGAATTTTCTTGCTGCTCTGTATCCAAAGCAATAGTCTTCACTTAAATCTAGGAAAATGTAGTTGCAAAGTGTACACTGCAAGGCTAAAAATCTACTAACATCTTAGAGAAAGCAAATTAATGAGGGCAAATGTATGTTCCAATGAAGGACAAGTAGAGTACACAGATGCAAACATCTACATGTGCAATTCTAAAAGATCTGAAGGCTGCAAACACCCTACTGTCAGATTGTAAAAGAGGACAAGAAACTGCAGGACAAAGCAAGCATTACAGGGTCAAGAAACTGTCTGATGATAAGTACTAAGACTGGATGCAGCTTGAGTGTGAATGAGAAGAGAAAGAAGTGAAAGAAGATGGCCAGTTGGAGGAGGATTTTATGCGGCAGGTCGAGAATATCAGAGTTGAGAGTTAAATAGAGGGTAGAGATAGGAGACTGAAGCACATAGAAGCACACACCCACATCTACCTGAGCAACTCCAAAAGAGCTGAAGTGTATTCATTCATTTGTTTGTCTTCCCACAGACTAGTTTTCTGTTTTGTTTTGTTTTGGGTTATTTGTTTGATTGTTTGTTTTTATTAACAGAATGAAAGGTATGTAGAATCAAGCTTTTATGCAGCTATGAGGACTAAGTAAGCAAGGTTTTCAGGATTCAGTATTTTTGAAGGGAAAAGGTGAGTTTTGTTTTTATTTTTGCTTTGTTTTGTTTTGTTTTATTGAGTCTCATTGTGTATCCCTGGATTGCCTAGGCTTCACTTCATATACAAGACTGGTATTGAATGAAGTAGAGTTCCACCTGTCTCTGCCTCCCAAGTGCTGGGATTTAAAGCGTGTGCTACCGTGTCCAGCAAATCCGAGCATTTTAAAGTTAAAACAATGAGTTGAAGAGGCAAACAGATGAACAGAGTTTGGTTATAGAATCAACAAGAATTGGAAGGTGACTGGTATCATTTAAGGAGAAAAGAGATTTCCATGATAGATAATAGGAAAATTAAGTTATAAGAATTAACTTTAAGATATTAATTCGGAGCCACTTCAGAACTCGGCTTCCCGCCAGTCAGGAGAGACTCACCTCCATCTTGATTCCGGGCTCCAGAGATCGGACAGACTGAGGTACATAAACATAATCCTAGGCCCAACACCGCAGGGGTCTGAGCCTGACGGGCGTTGGCCTGCACCCAGGCCCTGGGCTGTTTGAGTGGCCATGGGGCGCCAACCCAGCCAGGAGTTTTTTTTTGCCCTGGCCGGCGCACGCGCCGCCATTTTGCCTACAGGACCCAGAGTGCTCGGGAGGGCAGAGACGGCTAACAAGCGTAGCCTGAGGCTAACAAAACGGGGGTCTAGGCCCCAAAAGGCACAGGACTGACCCCAAGAACTGGGCGGCTTGGTGGGCCATCTGTGTGTCAACCCGCCCAGGAGGTTATTAGCACAACAGACTCTCCCGGTGCTTTCGGGGAGCGCGGACGCGCACGCCCGCCATCCAGGTCACCTGGCGGACCCAAATAACAGTCATAGCCCTAGAGGAACTTTGCTCGGACCTTGGCCTCCCAGGCTTTTGCCTGGATTCAGGGCCTGGGCGACAAGGCTAACCTAGTGTGCACCAGCACGGTTGGGGAAATCGGCTGCCCAGCGGAGTGAGCAGAACACAGGGGAGGTCACAGCAGCATACACCTTCGGAGCTCCCTGGGGGTGCACACGGGTTCCATCTGGTCCACAGACACAATCTGGGGCAAGGCCTCAGGCAGAAGCCCTCAGGTCAACTCTCTCCGCTTCAGATCAGCCTGGGTGGCCGCACCACATCTCCAGGTCCCTCAAGAGGCTAGTGGGGGCTTCCGGGCGGCCATCTGGGAGAAGTCGGTGTGCTCCAATAAATCCTGCGGGCCCCAGCGGGAGCCTTCAGGTGCCTGCTTTGGGATCTGAACAGCCTGGACAACAGCACCCTGTCTACAGGCAGTGCAGGGTGTAAGCCGATAAATTATATCGAATAAAAAAAATAAAAAAAAATTTAAAAAAAGATATTAATTGGGTTGAGGATATTGGGTTGAATATTAATTTCTAGTATTAGAGTTTATACTATTACACAAATACATTCCTCTAATATAGAACAAAAAATATATCCACTTATCCATTTTTCTCTTCATAACCAAGTATCTTGAAATCTCTCATACATATATATATATATATATATATATATATATATATATATATATATATATATATATATGCACATGTGTGTGTGTGTGTGTGTGTATGTGTGTGTGTGTGTGTGTGCTTGCTGTATGTATTATGAGTGCCACCTGTATGCCTGGTACCTGTGGAGGACAGAATAGGGCATTAGCCATCAGAAACTGATGCTGTGGTGGCTTTGAACCCGACCAGGTGGAGTCTAGAAACATAAGGTGAGTCCTTCACAAGAGCAACAAGTTTTCTTAATCTCTAAGTCTTCCATCTTGTCAAAAATCTATAAAAGATTTGACTGAACCTTTAAAGTTTGTAATTATGTAATATGAAAAGTTTATAGTACATAAAAGGTAATTTTTGGATATTAAGAAGTTTTTTTTTATTCGATATATTGTTTATTTACATTTCAAATGATTTCCCCTTTTCTAGCCCCCCACTCCTCGAAAGTCCCATAAGCCCCCTTCTCTCCCCCTGTCCTCCCACCCACCCCTTCCCACTTCCCCATTCTGGTTTTGCCCCATACTTCTTGAAGTTTACTTATTAGATTTCTTAGTGTGCTCAGAATTCAATCTAAACTACATGGCTCTTGAGTCATTGCGCACTGTATTGAGACTGCCCCATCAAGATAAGAGTGTTTCTCAGTGGTAGGGTGATGATCAGCATGTATAAGGCTCTAAGTCAGATCCCTAATATCTCCAAATACAGACAGAAGTGTCCAAGTAAGATCATCAGACACATAGACATGTAATTGAAATTCACTATATACTTGATATATTTCAATTAGCTCAAATGTGTAATTTAATGAGTCTTTTAATATTAAACTGATACTAGTTAATCAACTCTGCCTTTTCACTATTTTACCTAAGCAACATTTCCTTATTCCCAAATCGATTTTTTCCATGTTGAATTAATGAGAACTTTGAATGCTCTTCACTTGCGATATCCAATAAAAATAATTAAACCTTTAAGTTCATGATTTGAACACAAATTTAATTTAATAATTTTTGTCCAGTTGTCAAGAATTTTTATAAAGCAACAATCAATCAATACCTGTTCCAAGTGTAGAGTTCTCAACTGATGTTGTATGAACAACTGATATCTCTCAGAGAAATCCAAGGGAGATTTCCATAGGAACTTGAAATGCATGTAGAAAAAATAAATGTGTAGATTTACTTACTTTATCCCTGGAGAAGCTGAAAAGTTGTTTTCTCTCAGCAAAGAATTGAACTGCAATGACACTGGCTGAATGACCCCATAGAACACCAACTGGTTTAGACAGGACATAGGGATTCCAAAGGCAAACTTTATTGTTGATGCCAGCTGTTGCTAGTCAGAATTTAAAAGAAAATAAAATGCTTTTAATAATCTTTTTGAAATGAGTTTGTTACATGTCTATAAGTTGAATAGTGCCTCCTGGTGAACACTAGTATCCCCGTCTTAAAAGAAGAAAAAACATAGCATTGCCCAACTAGACTTGAGTTCAGTTGAATGGAGGATATGGGTTGATCTTGAGGCAAGGGTACACATGAGCTAGAATAGAAGATAGCCTCATTTAGGAATCCAACCACAACTTGCCTGGGCACATTCATTCCTCTTAGCCTCAAAGTTTCCTATCTCTGGGACACAGGCAACTTAGACAGCATGAGAGGTATATGGGGGTGGGAGGGAAGAACCAAATGTTCATGGGTCACAAGTCAATAAATAAAAATATTAGAAATAAAATATTTTACCAGTGTTTCAAAGATGCCCAAGTCACAAATACTTCCATCCTGGATGTAGGTCAGGTATTTCTTTCTTTTCTTTTCTTTTCTTTCTTTTTTATTTTTTTATTTTTTTATTCGTTATATTTTTTATTTACGTTTCAAATGATTTCCCCTTTTCTAGACCCCAACTCCCCGAAAGTCCCATCAGCCCGCTTCCCTCCCCCTGTTTTCCCATCCAACCCTTCCCACTTCCCTGTTCTGGTTTTGCCCTATACTGCTTCACTGAGTCTGTGTCTGTTGAGACCTATAGGATTTGGAGAAAAGACCCTTTCTGAGGCTGTTTTGTTTGTCTGGCCTACTCTTTCGTTTCTGCCCTCTGGTCTTTCGGCAGCGCCTGAAGCTGAGCCTCAGCACATGCTTCCTGCTTTTTCCCGTGCTGGCTTGCGTGCTCTTGTTGGGTGGCTTGTGACAACTGGGTGCTGTATCTTGCGCGTCAGCCAGTTTTATTTCTTTTTTAATGATACATTTCTTGGTTTTATTTGAAACATATTTTTAAGCATTTTATGGAAGGATTTTACACTTGTCATTTACACAAATTACAAGGTTTGGCTTAAAGTCTTTAAAAAAATTCTAAAAATCTACCCCATGTGCAGCACAAGAATAAGCAAAACTACTTTACATTATACACATTTGGGGGGGGTTCACTTTTTTTTTATTTTCTATATTCTTTGTTTACATTCCAAATGATTTCCCCTTTCCCGGTTCTCCCCTCCCATAAATTCATTAATCCCTCTTCCCTCCACCCATTCCCCATTCACACCCCTCCCATTTCCCTGTCATGTTACACCCCTACAATGCTGGATCAAACCTTTCAAGGACCAGAGCCCTCTCCTTGCTTCTTTTTGGGAATCATTTGATATGTTAATTGTGTCTTGAGTACTCAGAGCTTCTGGGCTAATTAATATCCACTTATCAGTGACTGCATTCCATGTTTGTTCTTTTGTGATTGGGTTACCTCACTTAGGATGATATTTTCTAGTTCTAACCATGTGCCTAAAATTTCATGAATTCATTGTTTTTATTTGCTGAGTAGTACTCCATTGTGTAAATATACCACATTTTCTGTATCCATTCCTCCATTGAGGGACATCTGGGTCCTTTCCAGCTTCTGGCTATTATAAATAGTGCTGTTATGAACATAGTGGAGCATGTGTCCATATTGCATGCCAGGGAATCTTCTGGACATATAGCCAGATGTGGTATAACAGGGTCCTCCGGAAGGGTCATGCCCAGTATTCTGAGGAACCGCCAGACTGATTTGCAGAGTGGTTGTAGCAGCTTGCAATCCCACCAGCAGTGGAGGAATGTTTCTCTTTTTCCACATCCTCGCCAACAGCTGCTGTCTCTTGAGTTTTTAACCTTAGCCTCTCTGACTGGTGTGAGGTGAAATCTCAGGGTTGTTTTCACTTGCATTTCCCTGATGATTAATGATGTTGAACATTTCTTAAGGTGCTTCTCAGCCATTCGAAATTCTTCAGGTAAAAATTTTTTATTTAGCAATGTAACCCATTTTTAATAGGGATATTTAGCTCTCTGGAGTCTAACTTCTTGAGTTCTTTGTATATACTGGATATTAGCACTCTGTCTAATGGATGTAGGGTTGATAAAGATCTTTTCCCAATTTATTGGTTGCCATTTTGTCCTTTTGACAGTGTCCTTTGCCTTACAAAAATTTTGTAATTTTATGAAGTCCCATTTGTCAATTCTTGATCTTAGAGCATAAGTTCTGTTCAGGAACTTTTCCCCTGTGCCCATGTCCTCAAGGGTCTTCCCCAGTTTCTTTTCTATTAGTTTCAGTGTGTACGGTTTTATGTGGAGATCCTTGATCCACTTGGAGTTGAGCTTAGTACCAGGAGATAATAATGAATTGATTTGCATTCTTCTGCATGCTAACCTCCAGTTGATCCATCACCATTTGTTGAAAAGGCTATCTTTATTTCTCTGGATGGTTTTAGCTCTTTGGCGAAGTAATCATAGTTGTGTTGGTTCATTTCTGGGTATTCAATTCAATTACGTTGAACTACCTGCTTGTCACTGTACCAATACCATGCAGTTTTTTAAAGACTATTGCTCTGTAGTACTGCTTAAAGTCTGGGATACTGATTCCCCCAGAAGTTCTTTTACTGTTGAGAATAGTTTTAGCAATCCTGGATTTTTTTGTTATTCCAGATGAATTTGAGAATTGCTCTTTCTAACTCTATAAAGAACTGAATTGGGATTTTGATGGGGATTGCATAGAATCTGTATATTGCTTTTGGCACAATGGCCATTTTAACTATATTAATCCTGCCAAACCAGGAGCATGGAAGATTTTTCCATTTTCAGAGGTCTTCTTCAATTTCCTTCTTCAGAAACCTGAAGTTCTTGTCATACAGATCTTTCACTTGTTGGGTTAGAGTCACAACAATATACTCTATATTGTTTGTGGTTATTGTGAAAGGTGTCATTTCTCTAATTTCTTCCTCAGCCTGCTTATTCTTGAGTATAAGAAGGCAACTGATTTGTTTGAGTTGATTTTATAACCAACCACTTTGCTGAAGTTGTTTATCAGCTGTAGGATTTCTCTGGTGGAGTTTTCTGGGTCACTTAAGTATACTGTCATATCATCTGCAAATAGTGATAGTTTGACTTCTTCCTTTCCAATTTGTATTCATTTGACCTCCTCATGTTGTCTAATTGCTCTAGCTAGAACTTCAAGTTCTATATTGAAAAGATATGAAGAAAGGGGGCAGCCTTGTCTAGTCCCTGATTTTAGTGGGATTGCTTAAGTTTCTCTCCATTTAGTTTGATGTTGGCTACCGGTTTGCTGTATATTGCTTTTATTATGTTTAGGTACCGGTCTTGAATTCCTGTTTTTTCCAAGACATTTAGCATGAAAGGATGTTGAATTTTGTCAAAAGCTTTTTCAGCATCTAATGAAATGACCATGTGGTTTTTTTCTTTGAGTTTGTTTTATGTAGTGGATTGTATTGGTGGATTTCCTTATATTGAACCATCCCTGCATCCCTGGAATGAAAGCCTACTTGATCATGGTGGATGATCATTTTGATGTGTTCTTGGATTTGGTTGGTAAGAATTTTATTAACTATTTTTGCATCAATATTCATAGGGGAAATTGGCCTGAAGTTCCCTTTCTTTGTTGGATCTTTGTGTGGTTTTGGTATCAGCCTAATTGTGGCTTCATAGAACGAGTTGGGTAGAGTTCCTTCTGCTTCTATTTTGTGGAATAGTTTGAAAAGTATTGGTGTTAGGTCCTCTATGAAGGTCTGATAGAATTCTGCACTGAAGCCATCTGGTCCCATGCTTTTTTTGGTTGGGAGACTTTCTATGACCATTTTTATTCCTTCTGGTGTTAGGAAAATTGGTCTGAAGTTCTCTTTCTTTGTTGGATCTTTGTGTGGTTTTGGTATCAGTGTATTTGTGGCTTCATAGAACAAGGTAGTGTTCCTTCTGTTTCTATTCTGTGGAATAGTTTGAAGAATATTGGTGTTGGGTCTTCTTTGAATATCTGATAGAATTCTGCATTGAAGCCATCTGGTCCCGAGCTTTTTTTTTTGGTTGGGAAACTTTCTATGACCCCCCCCCTTTTATTTCTTTAGGGGTTATGGGACTGTTTAGATGATCTATTTGATCCTGATTTAATTTTGGTGTTTGATATCTGTCTAAGAAACTGTCCATTTCCTCCAGATTCTCCAGTTGTGTTGGGTACAGGCTTTTGTAGTAAGATATGATGATTTTTTGAATTACCTCAGTTTCTGTTGTTTAGTCTCCCTTTTCATTTCTAATTTTGTTCATCTGGATGCTGTCTCTGTGCCCTTTGGTTACTCTGGCTAAGGGTTTATATATCTTGTTGATTTTCTCAAAGAGCCAGCTCCTGGTTTTGTTGATTCTTTGTATGGTTCTCTTTGTTTCTACTTGATTGATTTCAGCCTTGAGTTTGATGATTTCCTGCCTTCTAATCCTCCTGGGTGAATTATCTTCTTTTTGTTCCAGGGCTTTCAGGTGTGGGATTAATCAGCTAGTATATGCTCTGTCCATTTTCTTTTTGGAGGCACTCAGGGCTATGAGTTTTCCTCTTAGCCTTGCTTTCATTGTGCCCCATGAATTTGGGTAAGTTGTGCCTTCATTTTCATTAAATACTAAAAAGTATTTCTTTCTTTATTTCTTCCCTGACCAAGGTATCATTGAGTATTGTTCAGCTTCCATGTGTATGTGAGCTTTCTGTTGTTTTTGTTGCTATTTTTTTATTCTATTATTTATTCGATATATTTTCTATTTACATATCAAATGATTCCCCCTTTTCTAGCCCCACACTCCCCGAAAATCCTATAAGCCCCCTTCTCTCCCCGTGTCTTCCCACGCACCCCTTCCCACTTCCCCATTCTGATTTTGCCGAATACTGCTTCACTGAGTCTTTCCAGAACAAGGGGCCACTCCTCCTTTCTTCATGTACCTCATTTGATGTGTGGATTATGTTTTGGGTATTCCAGTTTTCTAGGTTAATAACCACTTATCAGTGAGTGCATACCAGGATTCACCTTTTGAGTCTGGTTTACCGCACTTAGTATGATGTTCTCTAGCTCCATCCATTTGCCTAAGAATTTCATGAATAAATTGTTTCTAATGGCTGAATAGTACTCCATTGTGTAGATATGCCACAATTTTGCATCCACTCTTCTGTTGAGGGATACCTGGGTTCTTTCCAGCATCTTGCAATTATAAATAGGGCTGCTATGAACATAGTAGAGAATGTATCCTTATTACATGGTGAGGAATCCTCTGGGTATATGCCCAGGAGTGGTATAGCAGGATCTTCTGGAAGTGAGGTGCCCAGTTTTCAGAGGA
Source organism: Apodemus sylvaticus (assembly GCF_947179515.1). NCBI lineage: Eukaryota > Metazoa > Chordata > Mammalia > Rodentia > Muridae > Apodemus > Apodemus sylvaticus. Next base: position 92,648,224 of record NC_067475.1, on the reverse strand, counting down.
ACCGCCAGACTGATTTCCAGAGTGGTTGTACCAATTTGCAACCCCACCAGCAGTGGAGGAGTGTTCCTCCTTCTCCACACCCTCTCCAACACCTGCTGTCTCCTGAATTTTTTTTTTAGTTCGATATAATTTATTTACATTTCAAATGATTTCCCTTTTTTAGCCCCCCCACTCCCCGAAAGTCCCATAAGCCCCCTTCTCTTCCCCTGTCCTCCCACCCACCCCTTCCCACTTCCCCGTTCTGGTTTTGCCGAATACTGTTTCACTGAGTCTTTCCAGAACCAGGGGCCACTCCTCCTTTCTTCTTGTACCTCATTTGATGTGTGGATTATGTTTTGGGTATTCCAGTTTTCTAGGTTAATATCCACTTATTAGTGAGTGCATACCATGATTCACCTTTTGAGTCTGGGTTACCTCACTTAGTATGATGTTCTCTAGCTCCATCCATTTGCCTAAGAATTTCATGAATTCATTGTTTCTAATGGCTGAATAGTACTCCATTGTGTAGATATACCACATTTTTTGCATCCACTCTTCTGTTGAGGGATACCTGGGTTCTTTCCAGCATCTGGCAATTATAAATAGGGCTGCTATGAACATAGTAGAACATGTATCCTTATTACATGGTGGGGAGTCTTCTGGGTATATGCCCAGGAGTGGTATAGCAGGATCTTCTGGAAGTGAGGTGCCCAGTTTTCAGAGGAACTGCCAGACTGATTTCCAGAGTGGTTGTACCAATTTGCAACCCCACCAGCAGTGGAGGAGTGTTCCTCTTTCTCCACACCCTCTCCAACACCTGCTGTCTCCTGAATTTTTAATCTTAGCCATTCTGACTGGTACAAGATGAAATCTTAGGGTTGTTTTGATTTGCATTTCCCTAATGACTAATGAAGTTGAGCATTTTTTAAGATGCTTCTCCGCCATCCGAAGTTCTTCAGGTGAGAATTCTTTGTGTAACTCTGTACCCCCATTTTTTAATAGGGCTGTTTGGTTTTCTGGAGTCTAACTTCTTGAGTTCTTTATATTTATTGGATATTAGCCCTCTATCTGATGTAGGATTGGTGAAGATCTTTTCGCAATTTGTTGGTTGCCGATTTGTCCTCTTGATGGTGTCCTTTGCCTTACATAAACTTTGTAATTTTATGAGGTCCCATTTGTCAATTCTTGCTCTTAGAGCATACGCTATTGGTGTTCTGTTCAGAAACTTTCTCCCTGTACCGATGTCCTCAAGGGTCTTCCCCAGTTTCTTTTCTATTAGCTTCAGAGTGTCTGGCTTTATGTGGAGGTCCTTGATCCATTTGGATTTGAGCTTAGTACAAGGAGACAAGGATGGATCAATTCACATTCTTCTGCATACTGACCTCCAGTTGACCCAGCACCATTTGTTGAAAAGGCTATCTTTTTTCCATTGGATGTTTTCAGCCTCTTTGTCGAGGATCAAGTGGCCATAGGTATGTGGGTTCATTTCTGGATCTTCAATCCTGTTCCATTGATCCTCCTGCCTGTCACTGTACCAATACCATGCAGTTTTTAACACTATTGCTCTGTAGTATTGCTTGAGGTCAGGGATACTGATTCCCCCAGATTTTCTTTTGTTGCTGAGAATAGTTTTAGCTATCCTGGGTTTTTTGTTGTTCCAGATGAATTTGATAATTGCTCTTTCTAACTCTGTGAAGAATTGAGTTGGGATTTTGATGGGTATTGCTTTGAATCTGTATAGTGCTTTAGGCAAAATGGCCATTTTAACTATATTGATTCTACCGATCCATGAGCATGGGAGGTTTTCCCATTTTTTGAGGTCTTCTTCCATTTCCTTCTTCAGAGTCTTGAAGTTCTTGTCATACAGATCTTTCACATGTTTGGTAAGAGTCACCCCAAGATACTTTATACTGTTTGTGGCTATTGTGAAAGGGTCATTTCCCTAATTTCTTTCTCAGCCTGCTTATCCTTTGAGTATAGGAAGGCCACTGATTTGCTTGAGTTGATTTTATAACCTGCCACTTTGCTGAAGTTGTTTATCAGCTGTAGGAGCTCTCTAGTGGAGTTCTTTGGGTCACTTAGGTAGACGATCATGTCGTCTGCAAATAATGATAGTTTGACTTCTTCCTTTCCAATTTGTATCCCTTTGACCTCCTTATGTTGTCGAATTGCCTGAGCTAGTACCTCAAGTACAATATTGAAAAGATAAGGAGAAAGGGGGCAGCCTTGTCTGGTCCCTGATTTCAGTGGGATTGCTTCAAGTTTCTCTCCATTTAGTTTGATGCTGGCTACCGGTTTGCTGTATATTGCTTTTACTACATTGAGGTATGGGCCTTGAATTCCTGTTCTCTCCAAGACTTTAAGCATGAAAGGATGCTGAATTTTGTCAAATGCTTTTTCAGCATCCAATGAAATGACCATGTGGTTTTGTTCTTTGAGTTTCTTTATGTAGTGGATTGTATTGATGGATTTCCGTATATTGAACCAACCCTGCATTCCCGGGATAAAGCCTACTTGATCATGGTGGATGATCGTTTTGATGTGTTCTTGGATTCGGTTGGCAAGAATTTTATTGAGTATTTTTGCATCGATGTTCATAAGGGAAATTGGTCTGAAGTTCTCTTTCTTTGCTGGATCTTTTTGTGGATTTGGTATCAGTGTAATTGTGGCTTCGTAGAAGGAATTGGGTAGTGTTCCTTCTGTTTCTATTTTGTGGAATAATTTGAAGAGTATTGGTGTTAACTCTTCTTTGAAGGTCTGGTAGAATTCTGCACTGAAGCCATCTGGTCCTGTGCTTTTTTTGGTTGGAAGACTTTCTATGACTCCTTCTATTTCTTTAGGCATTATGGGACTGTTTAGATGGTCTAGTTGGTCCTGATTTAATTTTGGTATTTGGTATCTGTCAAGGAAATTGTCCATTTCCTCCAGATTCTCCAGTTGTGTTGAGTACAGGCTCTTGTAGTAGGATCTGATGATTTTTTGGATTTCCTCAGTTTCCGTTGTTATATCTCCCTTTTCATTTCTAAGTTTGTTAATTTGGATACTTTCTCTGTGCCCTTTGGTCAGTCTGGCTAAGGGTTTATCTATCTTGTTGATTTTCTCAAAGAACCAGCTCCTGGTTTTGTTGATTTTTTGTATGGTTCTCTTTGTTTCTATTTGATTAATTTCGGCCCTGAGTTTGATGATTTCCTGCCTTCTACTCCTCCTGGGCGAAATAGCTTCTTTTTGTTCTAGGGCTTTCAGGTGTGTCATTAAGCTGGTAATGTATGCTCTCTCCATTTTCTTTTTGGAGGCACTCAGGGCTATGAGTTTTCCTCTTAGCACTGCTTTCATTGTGTCCCATAGATTTGGGTATGTTGTGTTTTCATTTTCATTGTGTTCTAAAAAGTCTTTAATTTCTTTCTTTATTTCTTCCTTGACCAAGGTATCATTGAGTAGAGTATTGTTCAGTTTCCACGTGTATGTGGGTTTTCTGTTGTTTCTGTTGCTATTGAAGACCACTTTTACTCCATAGTGATCAGATAGGAGGCATGGGATTAGTTCTATCTTCTTATATTTGTTGAGGTCTGTCTTGTGACCAATTATATGGTCGATTTTGGAGAAGGTACCATGAGGTGCTGAGAAAAAGGTATATTCTTTTGTTTTAGGATAGAATGTTCTATATATATATCTGTTAAATCTAATTGGTCCAAAGCTTCAATTAGTTTCATTGTGTCCCTGTTTAGTTTCTGTTTTCCTGATCGGTCCATTGAGGAAAGTGCAGTGTTGAAGTCACCCACAATTATTGTGTTAGGTGCAATGTGTGCTTTTAGTTTTAATAAAGTTTCTTTTACGAAAGAGGGTGCCCTTGCATTTGGGGCATAGATGTTCAGGATTGACAGTTCTTCTTTTTGTATTTTTCCTTTGACCAGCAAGAAGTGTCCCTCAGGGTCTCTTTTGATGACTTTGGGTTGAAAGTCAATTTTATCTGATATTAAAATGGCTAGTCCAGCTTGTTTCCTGAGACCATTTGCTTGTAAAATTGTCTTCCAGCCTTTTACTCTAAGGTAGTGTTTGTCTTTGACCCTGAGGTGTGTTTCCTGTAAGCAGCAAAATGTAGGGTCCTGTTTACGTATCCATTCAGTTAGTCTGTGTCTTTTTATTGGGGCATTAAGTCCATTGGTGTTAAGAGATATTAAGGAATAGTGATTGTTACTTCCTATCATTTTTTGACGTTATTTTTTAAATTTGAATGCTTAACTTCTTTTGGGTTTGATGAAAAGTTACTATCTTGCTTTTTCCAGGATGAAGTTTCCCTCCTTGTATTGGTGTTGTCCTCCTATTATCCTTTTTAGGGCTGGGTTTGTGGATAGATATTGGGTAAACTTGGTTTTGTCATGAAATATCTTAGTTTCTCCATCTATGGTGATTGAGAGTTTTGCTGGATATAGTAGTTTTGGTTGGCATTTGTGTTCTCTTAGAGTCTGCATGAGATCTGCCCATGACCTTCTAGCCTTCATAGTCTCAGGTGAAAAGTCTGCTGTGATTCTGATAGGTCTTCCTTTATATGTTACTTGGCCTTTTTCTCTTACTGCCTTTAGTATTCTTTCTTTGTTTAGAACATTTGGTGTTTTGATTATTATGTGACAGGAAGTATTTCTGTTCTGGTCCAGTCTGTTTGGAGTTCTGTAGGCTTCTTGTATATTCATGGGCATCTCTCTCTTTAGGTTAGGGAAGTTTTCTTCCATAATTTTATTGAAGATGTTTGCTGGCCCTTTAAGTTGTGAATCTTCACTCTCATCTATGCCTATAATCCTTAGGTTTGGTCTTCTCATTGTGTCCTGGATTTCCTGGATATTTTGGGTTACAAGCTTTTTGCATTTTGCATTTTCTTTAACTGTTGAGTCCATGGTTTCTATGGAATCTTCAGCATCTGAGATTCTTTCTTCTATCTCTTGTATTCTGTTGTTGATATTTGCATCTCTGTCCCCTGAGTTCTTCCCAAGGCTTTCTATCTCCAAAGTTGTCTCCCTTTGAGTTTTCTTAGTTGTTTCTACTTCTGATTTTAGATCCTGGATGGTTTTGCTTAGCTCCTTCACTTGCTTGTTTGTGCTTTCCTGTAATTCTTTAAGAGATTTTTGTGTTTCCTCTTTCATGACCTCAGCCTGTTGACCAAAGTTCTCCTGTATTTCTTTAAGAGATTTTTGTGTTTCGTCTTTCATGACCTCAGCCTGTTGACCAAAGTTCTCCTGTATTTCTTTAAGTGTTTTTTGCATTTCCTCATTGTTGGCTTTTGTATTCTCCTGGATTTCTTTCAATGATTTTTGTGTTTCCCTTGCAAGGGCTTCTAACTTTTGATCCATTTTCTCCTGAATTTCTTTTAGTATGTCCTTCATGTGTTCCTGTACCAGCATCATGACCAGTGATTTTAAATCCAAATCTTGTTTTACTGGTGTGATGGGGTATCCAGGACATGTTGGTAGAGGAGAATTGGGTTCAGATGTTGCCATATTGCCTTGATTTCTGTTAGTGACGTTCCTGCGTTTGCCTTTTGCCATCTAGTTCTCACTGGTGTTAGTTTTTCTTGTCAGTGCTGGACTCACCAGTGCAAGCTGCCCCTTCCCAGTTGGCCTCTGGTGCACAGCTTACCTCCTGTACTGCTTGTAGACAGGGTGCTGATGCCCAGGCTGTTCAGATCCCAAAGCAGGCACCCGAAGGCTCCCGCTGGGGCCCGCTGGATTCACTGGAGCACACTGACTTCTCCCAGCTGGCCACCCGGAAGCCCAGCTAGCCTCTTGCAGGACTTGGAGATGTGGTGCTGCCGCCCAGGCTGATCTCAGTCTGTCCGATCCCTGGAGTCCGAAACCAAGATGGATGCACCTCTCCTAACTGGTGGGAGGCCGAGTTCTGAAGTGGCTTCCGTGCAGGAAAGGCGCCGCACAACTGCAGCTGCTTGCTGCCCTGCTGGTGAGCGAAGGTCAGTGGTTGTGGGCGCAGGGCCTAACTGGACCCTGTGTCGCCTTGGTTCCACTGCTGATGGCCCTTCAGCTGGACCAGCCACTGCTGCACTGCCACTGCCGCCGCCGCCGAAGTCCGTTTTTGTTGCTATTGAAGACCACTCTTACTCCATAGTGGTCTAATAGGAGGCATGGGATTAGTTCAACCTTCTTATATCTGTTGAGGTCTATCTTGTGACCAATTATATGGTTGATTTTGGAGAAGGTACCATGAGGTGCTACGAAAAAGGTATATTCTTTTGCTTTAGGATGAAATGTTTTATTCAATCCAATTGGTCCAAAGCTTCAATTAGTTTCACTGTGTCCCTGTCCTTGTTTAGTTTGTGTTTTCCTGATTGGTGTATTGAGGAGAGTAGAGTGTTGAAGTCACCCAAAATTATTGTGTTAGGTGGAATGTGTGCTTGAGCTTTAGCGAAGTTTCTTTTATGAATGAGGGTGCCCTTGCATTTGGAGCATAGATGTTCAGACTTGAGAGTTCTTCTTGGTGGATTTTTCCTTTGACCAATAAGAAGTATCCTTCTGTGTCCATTTTGATGACTTTAGGTTGAAAGTCAATTTTATCTGATATTAAAATAGCTACTAAGGCTTGTTTCCTGAGACCATTTGCTTGTAAAATAATTTTCCAGCCCTTTACTCTGTGGTAGTGTTTGTCTTTGACACTGAGGTGTGTTTCCTGTATGCAGCAAAATGTAGGGTCCTGTTTATATAGCCAGTCTGTTATTCTATAGAATTGAGTCCATTGATCTTAAGAGATATTAAGAAATAGTGATTATTACTTACTGCTATTTTTTATGTTATTTTTATGCTTGAGTAGTTATATCCTTTTGGATTTGATGAAAAAAGGTTACTATCCTGCTTTTTCCAGGGTGTAGTTTCCCTCCTTGTATTGGTGTTTTCCACCTATTATCTTTTGTAGGGCTGGGTTTGTGGAAAGATATTGTGTAAATTTGGTTTTGTCATGGAATATCTTCGTTTCTCCATCTATAGTGATTGAGAGTTTTGCTGGGTATAGTAGTCTTGGTTGGCATTTGTGTTCTCTTAGAGTCTGCATGAGATCTGCCCAGGATCTTCTAGCTTTCACGGTCTCTGGTGAGAAGTCTGATGTAATTCTGATAGGTCTTCCTTTATATGTTACTTGACCTTTTTCTCTTACTGCCTTTAATATTCTTTCTTTGTTTAGTACATTTGGGGTTTTAGTTATTATGTGACAGGAGGTATTTCTGTTCTGGTCTATCCCATTTGGAGTTCTGTAGGCTTCTTGTATATTCATGGGCATCTCTCTTTTTAGGTTAGGGAAGTTTTCTTCCATAATTTTGTCGAAGATATTTGCTGGCCCTTTAAGTTGTAAATCTTCACTCTCATCTATACCTATAATCCTTAGGTTTGGCCTTCTCATTGTGTCCTGGGTTTCCTGGATGTTTTGGTTTACAAGCTTTTTGCATTTTGCATTTTCTTTAACTGTTGAGTCAATGGTTTCTATGGTATCTTCAGCATCTGAGATTCTTTCTTCCATCTCTTGTATTCTGTTGTTGATATTTGCATCTATGGTCCCTGATTTCTTCCCAAGGTTTTTCTATCTCCAAAGTTGTCTCCCTTTGTGATTTCTTAGTTGTTTCTACTTCTGTTTTTAGATCCTGGATGTTTTTGCTCAGTTCCTTCACTTGTATGTTTGTGTTTTCCTGTAGTTGTTTAAGAGATTTTTGTGTTTCATCTCTCATGACTTCTGCCTGTTGACCCAAGTTCTCCTGTATTTCTTTAAGTGTTTTTTGCATTTCCTCTTTATTGACTTCTATCTGTTGACCCATATTCTCCTGAATTTCTTTAAATGATTTTTGTGTTTCCCTTGTAAGAGCTTCTACCTTTTTTGTCCATTTTCTCCTGTATTTCTTTAGGACAATTATTTATGTCCTTCTTGTGTTCCTCTAACAGCATCATGACCAGTGATTTTAAATCCAAATCTTGTTTTTCTGGTGTGTTGGGGTATCCAGGACTTGCTGTTGTCAGAGAATTGGGTTTGGATGCTGCCATATTGCCTTGATTTCTATTCATAGCGTTCCTGCATTTTGCCATCTGGTTATCTCTGGTGTTAGTTGGTCCTGTTGCCACTGGCTGGTGCTTGAACCTCCTCTAAGCCTGTAAGGCTATTTCTGCTCCTCTGGATGACTGGGTTTCCTCTGGCACCATTTCATTTCGGATGGGCTGCCCCACTCTTGGGTGTTGATGGAGCTCTGGTGTGCCTTGCCCCAAGCAATGTTATACTAGGGGTTGTCTCTGTGTACCTGGAGATGCCTAACCTATCTGACTGGGAGCAAAGATGGTGGGTGGCTGGGAGCCCCTCCAAGTGCCGATTACTCAGCAGGGCAATTGACCCATATCAGGGCTGGCACACAGACAAACTGCAGAGTTGCCCACATCTTTGGCATAGGCAGAAGCCTGGCAGTCTGTGTCCCAAGTGATGTTTAACTCCAGGTATCTCTGTGTACCTGGAGCTGCCTGTCCTGTCTGTCTGAGAGTGAAGATGGCAGTGGGAAGTATACACACTTTTTATCAAAGGAGATACAAAATTCTGGCTTGTAGTTTTAGACAAATACCAGACACTTCAAACTAAACACAAAGGGTTAACATCAATTCTCAAAAATAAGCCTGCACTTCTGTGTTGTATTTCTCTGAGATGTAAATACCATATTCCTAACAGATTTTACATTTTCTTTTTCAAAGAAAACCTGACACGTTTCCAGTAAACAAGTCCCTCTCTATTTGCTAAGTTCTCAACCAGTTTACTCTTTCCTCTTAGTGCCAGAGACCATGGACCCATGAAGAAGAGACCCTGACAGTGACTGTTTCAGTGCAAAACGCCAAAGAGCTATAATGGGTGGGAATGGTTCTGCTGTATTTTTCAGGATCAGGTATTTCTGATCGTGGCTTCTTTATATTCCGAGACCATTTCAAGACCAAGCTGTGTAATACACACTATAACTCTCTGGTTGTTTCTTCGTCTTGAACTGGCTATGCAGCTGTGATTATCATCCTTTCAGGCACTGCGAAAAGTGCCAAATAGGCAAGTATAGGAGAACTGAATAATAGCCAGCCAGTGAGTTAAATGGCTGATGTGAGTCCTTACTAAACACTTCTAGCCTTCTCTGCTATAGGTGAAGTATTCTTGGAAGTCGTTGCATCTTACAAAGCCTATGTTAAGGTATTTTGTAAGTGCTGTTATCATTGCAAATTCAAGTATCTGTTCTCTTAACTAACACCAGTATTATACCCATAAATGGTAGCTACTAAATGTGGGTTTGTGTGACCCATACCATAGGCCATATGTGTTCTTTATAACTCCTCTATTAATTTTTCAATAACAGATCTACATGTCAGTTTTATAGTGATTTAACATACATATTGACATATCAAGTCATCAAATTTCAGAATATGTAGGTATCTCATTTAAAAGACTAATACCTGGAAAACATGCTTCCTATAACTTTATATCAAAAATATTGCCACAATAAATTAAAACCAAGATAGCCTGTAAATTTGCAAAACAAAAAAGTTTGAAAATATAGTCTGAAGAGTATATAAGATTCACAGTTATGCTGAAGTGAGCAAGTGTGTGTGCATGTATGCATTTGCATGTATACATTTATGTACATGTGACACATATGTATATATGTACATGTGTCATGCTTTTGTGTGTGTCTATGTGTTTGTATGTGTGTGTGTTTGTATGTATTGGTGATGAAAGTGATTGATTTGTTTGGGTTCAGCGTTTCATGGTGATACAAAGATAGCAGAATAGCAGATGCTGTACAAACTGTCTTTTTCCCTATAGCATCTTCAACCCCTACCAATTCTAATAAAAAGACTCATTAAAGCATTGGGGTGCTTTCTCAAATTTCACCCCAGTGTAATTCAAATGCACTGTACATCATATGCATCATTATCAAACATTCCCAGGCAATAAAATGTGGGCTGCTCAAGTTGGTCTCCCTGGCAATAAAGCAACAAGGTGCAGTACTTCTCTGCATACAAATATGCATTCTAGACAATTTATGAGGCCCTCATAGTTATCATGATTTATTTTACATACCAATTAAATTGAGCCGAGAGTGGTAATCAAAAGCGTGAATGCCTTGAGCAACGTCAAAAGATGTCATTTTAAGAAGTTTTTTTGACTTCTCTCTCCATGCCAGCACTACAGTATTTGTACTGCTCATTGTACTGGAAATAAAAGCATCTAAAGAAGCATTGTAAGTAACTGAAAAAAAAAATAAGGATATAATCTTCAATTGTTTATTCATCAGATACTAGCAATAGAAATATTTAAATACAATAATAGTAAAATTTACTCTCAGGGTGTGCTCACATGCCCTAGCACTCAGAAGAGCTCATTCGTGCATCCCATCTCCAAAGAATTTATAGGAAAAAAAATAGCATCCCCATTCTGATTTTCCTTCCACTTTAGAAATACCTTAAGGGTTTTGTTTGCTTGTTTATTTGTCGAGGGCATAGATCAGTAAACAACACTCATGACAAAAATCATGGAGCATTGTGTAGACAGACAGTAGTCAGAATTTTGAAGTTTACTGCACTGACCTGAGTTAGGCAAACAAGAACTAGCAAGTTTCTGCTTGCTCTAGCTCATTGTCAAATAATAATTTGTTTAAAATTTGAACAATCTGGAATGTTTAAGAGTAGATTGGTCAAAACTCAGAATTAGTATAAGTCCCAAATGTAGCTAAGATTCAGGTCAATATGGTGGGCCCTCTGTCAGATGTTGTGGATAAAAACCTACTTCTAGTGCAAAGAATGGGTGGCCACCTTGTATCATAATGACTTTCATTCTTTTTTTTCACATTTTTTATTGAATATATTCTTCATTTACATTTCAAATGTTATATCCTTTCCTCATTTCCCCCCTCCAGAAAACCCCCAACCCATTCTCCCACCCCCTGCCTCCAAGAATATGCCCCTCTACCCAACCCACTCCCACCTCTCCCCCACCCCGAATTCTCCACACTGGGGCATCTATCAAGCCTTCATAGGACCAAGGACCTCTCCTCCCACTGATGCCAGACAAGGTATTCCTCTGCCACATTTTTGGCTAGAACCATGTGTACCCCTTGGTTGATGGCTTAGTCCCTGAGAGCCCTAGGATGTCTGGTTGTCCAACATCATTATTCTTCCCATGGGGCTGAAAAACCCTTCAGCTCCTCCAGCCCTCCCTCCAACTCCTCCAGTGGGGACCCCACGCTCAGACCAATGGTTGGCTACTAGCATCTGCCTCTGTAACTGTATGGCTCTGGCAGGGACCCTTCAGAGGCAACCATGACAGGCTCCTTTTGGTATGTACTTCTTGTCATCCATAATAGTGTCGGGGTTTGGTGACTGTTTATAGAATAAATTCCCAGGTAGGACAGTCTATGATAGGCCTTTCCTTCAGTTTCTGCTCCACACTTTGTCTCCACAACTGCTCCTGTGAGTATTTTGTTCCCTTTCTCAGAAAAACCAAAGCACCCCCATTTTGGTCTTCTTGAGCTTCCTAGGTTCTGTGAATTGTAACTTGTTTATTTTGAGCTTTTGGGCTAATATCCACTTACCAGTCAGTGTATACCATGTGTCTTCTTTTGTGATTGGGTTACCTCACTCAGGATGACACTTTCTAGTTCCATCCTTTGCCTAAAAATTTAATGAATTCATTGTTTTTAATAGCTGAATAATACTTTGTGGTGTAGATATACCACATTTCTGTATCCATTCCTCTATTGAAGGACATCTGGATTTTTTTCCAGCTTATAGCTATTATAAATAAGGCTGCTATGAACATAGTGGAGCATGTGTTCTTATTACATGTTGGAGCATCTTCTGGGTATATGCCCAGGAGTGATATAGCTGGATCCTCGGGTATTACTTTGTTTAATTTTCTGAGAAACCACCGAATTGATTTCCAGAGTGGTTTTATTAGCTTGCAATCCCACAAGCAATGGAGGAATGTTCCTCTTTCTCCACATCCTCACCAGCATCTGCTTTTACCTGAGTTTTTCATCTTAGCCATTCTGACCAGTGTGAGGTAGAATCTCAGGGTGGTTTTGATTTGCATTTCACTGATAACTAAGGATGGTGAACATTTCTTTAGGTGCTTCAGAGCCATTCAGGTTTCCTCAGCTGAGAATTCTGTTTAGCTCTGTATCCCATTTTTTGATAGGGTTATTTGACTCTCTGGAGTCTAACTTCTTTAGTTCTTTGTATATATGGGCTTTCATTCTTGTCATAATCACAAGCTCCCTAACACAAGTAACTGCTTCTAGACCAGCATGGAACATGATACCCTATACTCACATAGAATCCCTCTCTTGTTTTCTTGCCCAGAAAAAATAATTTACTTGTACCCAGAACTGAAAGATTTCTGACTTCATGCCAAGATTAAATTCTTGCATCACCAAAGCATTCTGTCACTGGTATAGCATATGGAGAGTTGCTTAAGCATAAGCACTTTAAAATTTTTCTGCCTGATGCTTCTTAGGTAGAATCAAATGAGGTAGACATAGACCTGGAAGACAATTCTCAGTGTATCAGGAGCATCTGTATACATCTAACGAAGCTGAGCACTGGCTGCCATTTAGTGAAGATTATCTTTTCAAAGACTTGTGTATAACAAACAGCCTTGGAATGCACAGATAGTGTCTCCCTTTGAAGGAAATGGCAGGCATGAAGGACAAAAGTAGCTTTCTCTGGAGCAAACGGAATTGCATGTCCTGTGCTTCTCTAAAAAGCTCAGATTTCTTTTTTTTTTTAATTTTTTTTATTCGATATAATTTATTTACATTTCAAATGATTTCCCCTTTTCTAGCCCCCCACTCCCCGGAAGTCCCATAAGCCCCCTTCTCTTCCCCTGTCCTCACACCCACCCCTTCCCACTTCCCCGTTCTGGTTTTGCCGAATACTGTTTCACTGAGTCTTTCCAGAACCAGAGGCCACTCCTCCTTTCTTCTTGTACCTCATTTGATGTGTGGATTATGTTTTGGGTATTCCAGTTTTCTAGGTTAGTAACCACTTATTAGTAAGTGCATACCATGATTCACCTTTTGAGTCTGGGTTACCTCACTTAGTATGATGTTCTCTAGCTCCATCCATTTGCCTAAGAATTTCATGAATTCATTGTTTCTAATGGCTGAATAGTACTCCATTGTGTAGGTATACCACATTTTTTGCATCCACTCTTCTGTTGAGGGATACCTGGGTTCTTTCCAGCATCTGGCAATTATAAATAGGGCTGCTATGAACATAGTAGAGCATGTATCCTTATTACATGGTGGGGAATCCTCTGGGTATATGCCCAGGGGTGGTATAGCAGGATCTTCTGGAAGTGAGGTGCCCAGTTTTCAGAGGAACCGCCAGACTGATTTCCAGAGTGGTTGTACCAATTTCCAACCCCACCAGCAGTGGAGGAGTGTTCCTCTTTCTCCACACCCTCTCCAACACCTGCTGTCTCCTGAATTTTTAATCTTAGCCATTCTGACTGGTGTAAGATGAAATCTTAGGGTTGTTTTGATTTGCATTTCCCTAATGACTAATGAAGTTGAGCATTTTTTAAGATGCTTCTCCGCCGTCCAAAGTTCTTCAGGAGAGAATTCTTTGTTTAACTCTGTACCCCATTTTTTAATAGGGTTGTTCGATTTTCTGGAGTCTAACTTCTTGAGTTCTTTATATATATTGGATATTAGCCCTCTATCTGATGTAGGATTGATAAGGGTCTCTTCTTCTATACAATATCCATGTGCAGGCACAAATGTGGACTTGTAGCAAATGTAGCAAATGCATCAATTGCAAGTGTGTGTGTGTGTGTGTGTAAGAGAGAGAGAGAGAGAGAGAGAGAGAGAGAGAGAGAGAGAGAGTGATCTATTGCTCACTTCAAGTGAGCTTATAATACTGTCCTACTGATTATCCTTGACACACTATATTTACTATATAGCTAAGTTGGAAAGAGCATGAGGACTGACAAGATGGCTAAATTCAGGTCAAAGTACTTGCCTCCACTGATGACCTGACTCCAATACCCCGAACCCACATGATGGAAGAGAGAACAGACTATATCATGTGTTGTGCACACCCTCTGTGCTCGTGCCACAGTGCCCTCAGACACTATACACACTCACTCACACAGTCTCACACAAAGAAATAAAATTAAAAATAAATGTTTTCAAAAATAAGAATATTCAGTCTTTATAATTCGTAGTAAGTATTACTATGGTTACATATTAATAGTTTCTTAAATTGATGCATTGAAACCTACTCTTCAAGGTAATGACAATAGGAAGGGCTCCCCTTAGGCAGTGATTAGGGAATTATGACCTCAGAATTTGGGTTGGTGGCCTCATATGAGATAATTGAGGGAAGTACTTTGTTCCTTTTATTATAAGATGACACAGCTGGAAAATAGTATCTATAATTCAAGAAGTGTCCTTCTCCAGACACCATGTCTACTGACAGTGTAATCTCTGAACTTTATGTCCTTCGGAACTATAAAAATAAATGCCTGTTATTTATAAGTTATTCAGAACATGTGATTATATAAATTTGCATAAACAAATTTCCAAATAATTGCTACAGGCAAGTAAGCTGAAAAATAGCAAGATACAGTGTTTTCTATCTTTCCTATTCTATTGTTTTAATTATTTCTAAAAGCAGCTGGAATTTATTCACTAAACAGATTATTTTGTCACAAGAATGGCTTAATTTGATATATTTCATATCTATCACCCTAGCAATTAAATATAGCACATTCTTAATTTATATTAAATTAGATTGAGACTCATTGAGATTTAGAGTACCACCCACATTAGTTCTCATTGGTACCACAGACATTGATTATCAAAGGATGTCTTCCAAGCTTCAGCATTACTGGGTATTTGTTAAACCTGTGGTGCAATGAAGATACTGAAGAACTAGATTCACTCTGTGCCTTAGACATATGGCTCTGAGCTTAGAAGAATGTAAACCAGATAATCAGACAATATCTTAGCCCATGGTATTGCTACACAGTTATACAGGGATGCATTAAAAGAAAGGCAACCATATAGGACTCAGTGTTTTGAAGACATTTCACAGTCACTCTATTGATGACAGGGATATGACAAAACACATGATTTGTATTACAGAAGCAGAAAATAAAAATGAAGAACTTCTTATGTGTGTTGACAGGCATGTGTTATTAGGGAAAAAAAAATATCTCCCCAGGTTAGGGCTTTCAGGTAATGGTGCCTTCTGTTCTTGCAGAGAATTTGAATTTGGTTCCCATTATTCATGGGGTCTAGCAATTTCTCCTCACCTACTGGGCAACTCCACCTACATACACATATCTTACCCTGAGACACACATGCTTACATGTAATTTTTTTTTTAGTCTAAAATTTCAGAATCCCCCAAAGGAAAGAGGGTGACAGCACATACTTGTGCTGTCTCTAAGATGGGAGAATGAAAGAATTTTGAGCCCACAGAAATTCAACCTACATTTTACTTTACAGATGGAAAAACAAAACTCACCACCACAAGTTTAATAATGAAGCTAAAGACAAAAGGTGATTATTTCAAACTTGGGCCTGGAGTTCTGATACTAACCTTACGATTAGAATAATGGTGCAAAACATGAATATTACAGATGGAAACTAAATGCTAGATGCTAACAGAGTCAGAATATAAATTCTGACTGCAGAACCAGACTCCTTGACAACTATGTCTGCTCATGTTGTAACACTCAGAGGAATCACTGAAAGATCAGAGTGAAAATGTAGATTCTCGCCATGCCAGCCTGATTGGGAATCACCCACATGGTCCCTCATGGTGTTGTTTATACTCCTTAAGGATCACACTTAAAGTAGCAAAGAATTCTGGAAAGAATTCTGTAGAGTATAGACATCATTATACATTGTAAAGAACTAATCAACATTTCTTAAATTTCAGAGACCAAATATTTATTTAGAATTTGATGAAAACCATGGACTCCAACAGAAAAGTGTGCACAGAAACATATTCTTATATATCAGGATTTTAAGAACCTCCATACCACAATTCATACATAATAGAGCTGAGGAAGTCAGGAATTGAACCTCGGAATGCAAGGTAATCTAGGATTAGAAAAGAGCTTTCCACTTGTTTTCTTCATACTGTTTTCTGGGAAAAAGGTTTGGATATATCCCCAGATTTTCCTGGAGTTCCTTATATGAGCCAGTCTGGTCTCAGGCTCACCACGCTTGCACCTGAGCCTCCCAAGAGCTGGGATTCTAAGTATATACCACTGTGCCTGGAATCCTTGGGAAATTCAAATTTTCTTTTACTAATTATTTATATTAATCAAAGTACAGAATAGATTCTGCTTTTTTAGTTTTTGCTTCTTTAATGCAAATAACTTTAACCAGATGTTGAGCTGAATCTCTTCTGAACAGATGTTGAACACAATTTCTTCATGACAAAAGGAAAGCCAAGATGAAAAAAGAGAATCACAGAAAAAGAAACCCCTCTGGTACACAGACTAACTCACTATGAAGAGTCATGAAACAGAAGTGATGTTACTGAACAAAATGGTCCGTGTTTCCAGTCTGTTTCTAGCTCATTCTCCATTGTTAATTGCCCTTGCCCTGTTAGCTGTTTTTTTATAATGATATAGATAATTTGCTAGCTCTTTCTCATGTACCAGGCAGCATGTTTGGAGTTCTTGGCCTATCATAATCTTCATCGTGCAAGTTATTTGAGTTTGCTAATGAGGAAATAGACATTCTAAAACTCAATTTGCTCTAGGTCATGTAACTAATTACAGATAGAGAGGAGACTGAATTGACTGTGAGCTCTCCTTTTCTCTTTTGTTCTCTTGAGTTCTCCCTTTCCAGCTACATACATGTCAGGACTCCCTCTGGGATTATTTCTACCATCTGCTACATTTCTGTCCCCTGTGGCCTCACTCTTGAAAACAAATCCCCACTTGAACTTCAGTCTTCCCTCCTCTTACTCTTTCATGTTGCTACTGAGTCTCCATTAGTACCACAGTTCTATATCTTCCCTGAATATCTTCATCCTTCTATCACCATCCATCATCCACTCTACTTCCTTCTTATGAAAGAAAAAGAGATGCTGACAGAGAGAAGGAATGAAGCAGGGGTGGTGGGGGAGGGAAGGTCTAAAGGAATATACTGTAAAAAAAAGTGCTTTGAACTGTCTTAGAGAAAAGTTCATTTCGGGGGCATTCACCTGCTGCATGATGATAATTTTCTAGATATATCAAAAGATAAATATTTCAGATATAAACTACTCTTCAAATGTGAATTGATCCATCCTTGTCTCCTTGTACTAAGCTCAACTCCAAATGGGTCAAGGACCTCCACATAAAGCCAGACACTCTGAAGCTAATAGAAAAGAAACTGGGGAAGACCCTGGAGGACATCGGTACAGGGGGAAGTTTGTGAACAGAACACCAATAGCTTATGCTCTAAGATCAAGAATTGACAAATGGGACCTCATAAAACTACTAGTTTCTGTAAGGCAAAGGACACCGTCAAAAGGACAATACGTCAACCAACAGACTGGGAAAGGATCTTCACCAACCCTAAATCCGACAGAGGGCTAATATCTAATATATACAAAGAACTCAAGAAAGTAGAACCCAGAGAACCAAATAACCCCATTAAAAAGTGGGGTACAGAGCTAAACAAAGAATTTTCACATGAAGAACTTCGGAGAGCTGAGAAACACCTTAAGAAATGCTCAACATCATTAATCATTAGGGAAATGCAAATCAAAACAACCCTGAGATTTCACCTCACACCAGTCAGAATGGCTAAGGTCAAAAACTCAGGAGACAGCAGGTGTTGGCAAGGATGTGGAGAAAGAAGAACACTCCTCCACTGATGGTGGGATTGCAAGATGGTGCAACCACTTTGGAAATCAGTCTGGTGGTTCCTCAGAAAACTGGGCATGACACTTCCTGAGGACCCTGTTATACCACTCCTGGGCATATATCCAGAGGATTCTTCAGCATGCAATAAGGATACATGCTCTACTATGTTCATAGCAGCCCTATTTGTAGTAGCCAGAAGCTGGAAAGAACCTAGGTGTCCTTCAATGGAGGAATGGATACAAAAAAAATGTGGTATATTTACACAATGGAGTACTATTCAGCCATTAGAAACAATGAATTCATGAAATTCTTAAGACAAATGGATGGAGCTGGATAACATCATACTAAGTAAGATAACCCAGTCTCAAAAGATCAATCATGGTGTGCACTCACTGATAAGTGGATATTAGCCTAGAAACTTTGAATACCCAGGACATAATCCACAAATTAAATGATGTCCAAAAAGAATGGAGGAGTGGCCCCTGGTTCTGGAAAGACTCAGTGCAAGAGTATAGGGGAATTCCAGAACAGGGAAGTGGGAAGGGCTGGATCGAAGAACAGGGAGATGGAAGAGGGCTAATGGGACTTGCGGGGAGTGGGGACCCAGAAAAGGGGAAATCATTCGAAATGTAAATAAAAAATATATCAATGAAAAAAAAAGAATTGTCAAATGGGACCTCATAAAATTACAAAGTTTCTGTAAAGCAAAGGACACCATCAAAAGGACAAATCGGCAACCAACAAATTGGGAAAAGATCTTCACCAACCCTATATCATATAGAGGGCTAATATCCAATATATACAAAGAACTCAAGAAGTTAGACCCCAGAAAACCAAATAACCCTATTAAAAATGGGGTACAGAGTTAAACAAAGAATTCTCACCTGAAGACCTTTGGATGGCAGAGAAACATCTTTAAAAATGCTCAATTTCATTAGTCATCAGGGAAATGCAAATCAAAACAACCCTGAGATTTCACCTTACACCAGTCAAAATGGCTAAGATTAAAAACTCAGGAGACAGCAGGTGTTGGTGAAAATGTGGAGAAAGAGGAACACTCCTCTACTGCTGGTGGGGTTGTAAAATGGTACAACCACTCTGGAAATCAGTCTGACGGTTCCTCAGAAAACTGGGCATGTCACTTTCGAAAGATCCTGCTATACCACTACTGGGCATATACCCAAAAAATTCCCCAGCATGTAATAAGGATATATGCTCCACTATGTTTATAGCAGCCCTATTTATAATTGCCAGAAGCTGGAAAGAACCCATGTATCCCTCAACAGAAGAATGGATGCAAAAAATGTGGTATATATACACAATGGAGTACTATTCAGCCATTAGAAACAATAAATTCATGAAATTCTTAGGCAAATGGATGGAGCTGGAGAACATCATACTAAGTGAGGTAACCCAATCTCAAAAGATCAATCATGCTATGCACACACTAATAAGTGGATATTAGCCTGGAAAACTGGAATACCCAAAAATAATCCACACATCAAGTGAGGTACAAGAACGGAGGAGTGGTCCCTGGTTTTGGAAAGACTCAGTGGAGCAGTATAAGGCAAAACCAGAACAGGGAAGTGGGAAGGGGTGGGTGGAAGAACAGGGGGAGGGAAGGAGGGCTTATGTGACTTTCGGGGAGTGGGAGACAAGAAAAGGGGAAATCATTTGAAATGTAAATAAAAAACATATCGAATAAAATTTAAAAAAAGAAAATATAAAAAAAAACTACTCTTCAGGGACTCTCTAAATACATTTCTTTTGTTTACAGAAAATATTAAAGATGAATATGGTTTGGCACTCAAAATCAGTATTGTACGATCTAAGATATAAAAAATGTACCATAACCATATCATCAACTCCATAGAAATTCAATAATTTGATTATAATAGAATCAAAACAAAATATTCCTATCAAGAAAATGTCCCTATTATACCCAATCTTTGTTTGGGGGCATTTGAAAGACAGTGCTTTATCCTGCTCTTGTGTTCAAATTATTGTCATAAAATTTAAATCTGTGGCTAATCCACTAACATTTATGGGTCTGCAAGCTTATATACTGGAGCTTCAACAATTCATGCTTTATATATAAATTAAGATACAACTTGATTTTCATCTGTGGAATGGTAGCTCTCCTGGAGATGAGTAAAAGATGAAAGAAAAAGCACTTCTTTAAAACTAAGTTATCTGGAAAAAAAATTATTCCCTCACTTCTTTAATTGTAGTAAGGAAATCACATATCATAATAAATTATACATATAAAATACATATACATGTATACACATATACATGCAAATATATACATAATACACACACACACACACACACACACACACACACACAAGGCTTGACCCACCAAATGATTCAGACAGATGCAGACATCCACAGCCAAACAGTGGATGGAGCTTGGGGACTCTTATGGAAGAATAGGAGGAAGGATTGCAGCCCCTATCATGATAGGAACACCACAGGAAGACTAAGAGAGTCAACTAACTTGGACCTTAGAAACTCCCAGAGACTGAACCACCAACCAAAGAACATTCCCAAGCTGGACCTCAGCTTCCCAGCACATATGTAACAGATGTGCAACTTTGTCCTCGTGTGGGTCCCTAACAACTAGAGCAAGGTATGTTCTTGAAGATAGCTGCCTTGTCTGGCCTCCATGGGAGACGAAGCACCTAGCCTCCCAAAGACTTGAAGTGCCAGGATGAGGGAATACTACCCAGGGGAAATCCCACACATTTACAGAAGGGGAGGGAGGGATGGGAGAAGGATTGTGTGAAAGAGTGACCAGGAGAGGGACAATGTGTGGGATGTTAAGTGAATGAATAATACACACACACACACACACACACACATCAAATCTTTCTAGAAAGTTAAACTGTGGAACAATATGAGTTGGGCAGACTACTTATTTTGTCTTCATACTCCTAATGGGTTTGAGGATTAGAAGAAAAATTAACTTATTTTTGTTACATTTTAAGAATAAAGGCAAACTTAAATATATTGCTTCAGTAAGATGTTGACTTCTGACACCTCTACATTCTTACTACATATGCATTTAAAAGGACATTAAAGATTTTTTTCTTTGATACTTAGGCTTTGTCTCTGCCTCTGACTGTCCCTGTCTCTGTCACCCTACATTTGTCTCTCCCTCTTTGTTTCTGTCTCTGACTCTGACTCTGTCTCTACCTCTCTCTCTCTCTCTCTCTCTCTCTCTCTCTCTCTGTGTGTGTGTGTGTGTGTGTGTGTGCATGCATGTGTGTGTGTGTGTGTGAGTGTGTGTGTGTGTGTGTGTGTGTAGTTTGGGTGAGAAGGAATGAGAGAGTACTAGGAGGAGTCTGAGAAAGGAAAAGAAGGGAAAACTGATATAATTTTATTTCAATTAAAAACATAAATAACAGTTAAAGACAAAATAGAAAGGCAATCAAGAAATTTGCCATTAATTGATCCTTGTCCTCATTTGTACTATCAAAATGAAACTATCAAGGAGCAATTAGTTAATGGGCGAAGTGATGTGAAAATGAAAAGCAATACCCAAAAGTGAGGTGAGGCCATGACATGTACTTAAAGTAACCAGGAGCCCACCACACTGCACTTGGAACAGATCCAGGACTGGTAGCAAAGCCTGGGTCATTTATAACTAGGGATAATTCTTAGAGGGTTTAGGCTTTTAGCCTGAGTCATGGGAGTAAGCACCGAACTTTTTTCTGACAGTTTATGAAAAGGCATTCAGCATCTTGTCATGTCTTGGAGTCGTATTCCATCAGTTTTTCTATCTAAGCAATAATCACATCGAAGAATAAATATAAGAAACAAATGTCTACTTGGCCCTTAAATGTCATTAAAAGGTGGAAAAATAAAGGTATCATAAAGACCCAATTTCTTATATTGTTAAAGAGGTCACCTTCCACATAAGTGCTTTATACAGCTGGTCCCATGAATTGCACATAGTGTGTGCTCTAATGTTAGCACACTGATCACTGAAAAGAAAGAATTCTTGAAGAAAGCAGGGGAGATCAACATTGTTACCACCAGTAATACTGATGCTATTGTGCAGTCCCAAACCTTCCGTATGGTGCTTGTGTGATGATGTAACATTTGTGTATGTTATTAGTGCCTTATTTCTTTCACGTGTCTTTATTTCTTATCAAAAGAGCCATAAATTTCCTGTTAGTGTTCTTTGATCCCTTTATGTAAAGCATGCTAATCAGGTGTCTTTATAGATGTACCTAGTCTGCATTTGCTACTGAATCTACTATGTTGTCTCTAGAATAATAAATTAGCTGTATTTTTCTTAAGTATGTTGTTTATTTTTAAGCTAAAGTAAGAAAATGAATATTAAATACCTGAAATCAAAAAAAATCAAAATGTGTTTTTAAAACAAAGCCCACATTGCTAAACATATTTTTTAAAAAAGGACACAATTAATTTCTCTGACTTGCAGAATGTCAGGCAGACAAGTATGTATAATACAAGCAGAGTGTAGAAAGAGAATCCTTTCTTTAAACCCAGATTACCATCTCACAGCTAATTTCAACTGCCTTAAACACAGCATGGCTCTCAGCAAGAAAGACAGCAGGATCTAGCTCCTCTGGGATAATTTCCATTCTGGGAAGCAGAGCAGTACATCCATAAGTCCCTATATCCAGCTTCTCTTTGCCAGCTTAATCCCCATCAATTATAAAGACTCCTTGAGGAAACACAACCTGGTGTTTAAGTTCTCAGTACCAGTTCTATTAATTATTGTAACAATGAGTGACTTGGTTATCTTCATTTGCTGATTTTTATCTCCTTCTGTGTGTTACCAAACAAAGTTGAAGAATACATTTTCATGTAATAAAAGCCCATCGTTTTTGTTTTTGTAATATTACTTCCAACCAGCATCTTCTAGGCAAGAACTACCACTGTGTTAAAGCCCAACCAGTTGTTTGTTTGTTTGCTTGCTTGCTTGTTTTCAAATAAGATCTTGCTCTGTGGCACAGAATAAACTTGAACTTTCTGTATAGCTCAAGATAATCACGGACTTACAATGTCCCCATAGAAATTGAATTCTAGAATTAAAGACTTGCATCACTACAACTAACTCATGTTTCTTTAATGGTGATGAACCCAGACAATAAATTCAAAACCATGCCCAGAGAAGACCACTCCTTTAAAAGCAATGCTCTGAGATTCAAGACAGACTCTACTACTGCCCCCAAATATCTACATTCATTCTGCAGTCATTTAAGGGTATAATTATTTTTCTGTTAAACTATGACATAGACCCAGTCAGTCAAGATGAAAACATCTTCTCCTTCAAAATTTTAATTTGTCTATATTGTGAGATATTGTTGGCATGTGTGTGTGTGTGTGTGTGTGTGTGTGTGTGTGTACCTGCATGAACTAGGGCCTCATGCAAATTAGGTAACTACCTACCACTGAGCTGTGTACCCATCCCTCTTTTCAATTTGATTTTGAGGTAATTCCTCAGAAATCTTTCAGTCTAGCTTTGAGTTCACAATGCATCTCAGGCAGTCATTTAGTTTTAGTCCTGAGTAGCTGTAGGTGGATATGAAGATACATACATACATTTAAACACAGAGATAGAAGATAGGTAATTAGGTAGATGATAGATAGATAGATAGATAGATAGATAGATAGATAGATAGATAGATCTCTGGGGATACAGACCGCTGGGCTGCTACCTGCACCAAGGACCTGGGAAGATCAACGATTTGTCTGTGTGCCAGCCTGTTGTGGGTCCTGTGCCCTGTGGGGTGGTCCATATTTGAAGGGGCTCCCCACCACCATCTTCACTCCCAGTCAGACAGGACAAGCAGCTCCTGGTACTGAGATATCCCCAGTTTAAGATCTCTGGGGAAAAGCTCTGAATACCCAAGACACAGTTAGCATATCAAATGATTCCCATGAAGAAGTAAGGAGAGAGCCCTGATCCTGGAAAGTCTTGACCCAGCATTGTAGGAGAGTGCCAGGATAGAGAAAAAAGATGGAGGTGATTGGAGAATGGGTTGAGAGGAGAGGGCTTATCTGATATAAGGGGGGGGGGGGGACCAGGAAAGGGGAAATCATTTGGAATGTAAACAAAGGATTTAGAAAATAAGAATAATAAAATTAAAAAAAAAAGAATCTCTGGGGACACAGACCACCAGGCTGCTGCCTGTGCCCAGGACGTGGGCAGATCAGTGGTTCATCTGTGTACCAGCCTGTCATGGGTCCTCTACCCTGTGGGGTGGTCTGCATTTGGAGAGGCTCCCTGCTGCCATCTTTACTCCCTGATGGAGCAGACAGGCAACACCACAGAGAAAACATAGGTATAACATTGCTTGGGGCAAGACACAGCAGGGCTCCAACAGCACCCAAGAAGAGGACAGCCCATCAGAAATCTGTACCAGGGTAAACCCAGTCTTCCAGTGGAGCAGAAATAGCCTTACAAGCTCACAGGAGGCTCAAGCACCAGCCGGTGACAACAGGACCAACTAACACCAGAGATAACCAGAAGGCAAAAGGCAAACATAGGAATGTTACTAACAGAAATCAAGGCATTATGGCAGCATCTGAACCCAATTCTACAACAACAGCAAGTCCTGGATACCCCAGCACACGAGAAAAACAAGATTTGGATTTAAAAATCACTGGTAATGATGCTGTTAGACGAACACAAGAAGGACATAATTAATCTCTTAAAGAAATACAAGAGAAAATTGATGAAAAGTTAGAAGCCCTTACAAGGGAAAAACAAAAATCATTTAAAGAAATTCAGGGGAATATGGGTCAAAAGGTAGAAGCCAATAAGGAGGAAATGCAAAAATCACTTTAAAAAAAAATATAGGAGAACCTGAGTCAACAGGCAAAAGTCATGAAAGAGGAAAAAAAATCTCTTAAAGAATTACAGGAAAACCCAAACAAGCAAGTGAAGGAACTAAGCAAAAGGATATCCAGGATGAGGGCAGGATATCCAGGATCTAAAAACAGAAGTAGAAACAACTAAGAAATCACAAAGGGAGAAAATTTTGGAGATAGAAAACCTTGGGAAGAAATCAGAGGCTATAGATGCTAATATTAACAAGAGAATACAAGAGATAGAAGAAAGAATCTCAGATGCCAAAGATGCCACAAAGCATTGACTCAACAGTCAAAGAAAATGTAAAACAAAAAACTTATAACCCAAAACATCCAAGAAATCCAGGACACAATGAGAAGACCAAACCTAAGGATTATAGGTATAGATGAGAGTGAAGATTTACAACTACAGGAAATATCTTCAACAAAATTATGGAAGAAAACTTTTCTAACCTAAAGAGAGAGATGCCCGTGAATATTCAAGAAATCTACAGAACTACAAACAGAATAGACCAGAACAGAAATACCCCCCCCCCCGTCACATAATAATCAAAACCCCAAATGTACTAAAAAAAAAAAAGAAAGAAAGAAAGAATATTAAAGGCAGTAAGAGAAAAAGGCCAAGTAACATATAAAGGAGCACCTATCAGAATTATACCAGACTTCTTACCAGAGACCATGAAAGCTAGAAGATCCTGGGCAGATCTCATGCAGAGTCTAAAAGAACAAAAGTGCTAGCCCAAACTACTATACCCAGCAAAACTCTCAATCAGCATAGATGGAGAAACCAAGATATTACATGATAAAACCAAATATACACAACATCTTTCCACAAACCCAGCCCTACAAAGGATAATAGGTGGAAAATGCCAATAGAAGGAGGGAAACAACACCCTGGAAAAACCTTCTTTCATCAAACCCAAAAGAAGATAACCACTCAAACATAAAAATAATATAAATAATAACAGGAAGTAATAATCACTATTCCTTAATATCTCTTAACATCAATGGATTCAATTCCCCAATAAAAAGATACAGACTAACAGACTGGATACATAAACAGGACCCTACATTTTGCTGCATACATGAAACACACCTCAGTGGCAAAGACAAACACTACCTCAGAGTAAAAGGCTGGAAGACAATTTTACAATCAAATGGTCTCAGGAAACAAGCCAGAGTAGCCATTCTAATATCAGATAAAATTGACTTTCAACCTAAAGTCATCAAAGGGGACACAGAAGGATACTTCTTATTGGTGAAAGGAAAAATCCACCAAGAAGAACTCTCAATTCTGAACATCTCTGCTCCAAATGCAAGGGCACCATCATTCATAAGAGAAACTTTACTAAAGCTCAAAGCACGCATTGCACCTAACACAATAATGTTGGGTGACTTCAACACTCTACTCTCATCAATAGACCGACCAGGAAAAGAGAAAGTAAACAGGGACACAATGAAACTAATAGAAGCTTTGGACCAATTAGATTGAACATATGTATGTGTTCATATGTTCATATATATATAACATTTCATCCTAAAGCAAAAGAATATGCCTTTTTCCCAGCACTTTATGGTACCTTCTCCAAAATTGATCATACATTTGGTCACAAGACAGAACTCAACAAACATAAGAAGATCGAAATAATCCCATGCCTCCTATCAAATTACTATGGAGCAAAAGTGGTGTTCAATAGCAACAAAAACAACAGAAAGCCCACATATACATGGAAACTGAACAATACTCTACTCAGTGATACCTTGGCCAAAGAAGAAATTACAGACTTTTTAGAATTTAATGAAAATGAAGACACAACTCACCCAAATTTATGGGACACAATGAAAGCAGTGCTAAGAGGAAAACTCATAGCCCTGAGTGCCTCCAAAAAGAAAATGAAGAGAGCATAAATTAGCAGCTTAATGACACATCTGAAAGCCCTGGTGCAAAAAGAAGCCAATTCACCCAGGAGGAGTAGAAGACAGGAAATCATCAAACTCAGGGCTGAAATCAATCAAGAGGAAACAAAGAGAACCATACAAAGAATCAACAAAACCAGGAGCTGGTTCTTTGAGGAAATCAACATGATAGATAAACCCTTAGCCAGACTGACCAAAGGCACAGAGACAGTATCCAAATTAACAAAATTAGAAATAAAAATGGAGATATAACAACAGAAACTGAGGAAATCCAAAAAATCATCAGATCCTACTACAAGAGACTGTACTCAACACAGCTGGAGAATCTGGAGGAAATGGACAATTTCCTAGACAGATACCAAATACCCAAATTAAATCAGGATCAAATAGATCATCTAAACAGTCCTATAACCCCTAAAGAAATAGAAGGAGTCATAGAAAGTCTTCCAACCAAAAAAAGCACAGGACCAGATGGTTTCAGTGCAGAATTCTACCAGACCTTCAAAGAAGAGTTAACACCAATACTCTTCAAACTATTCCACAAAATAGAAACAGAAGGAACATTACCCAATTCCTTCTACAAAGCCACAATTACGCTGATACCAAAGCCACACAAAGATCCAACAAAGAAAGAGAACTTCAGACCAATTTCCCTTATGAACATCGATGCAAAAATACTCAATAAAATTCTTGCCAACCGAATCCAAGAACACATCAAAACAATCATCCACCATGATCAAGTAGGCTTTATCCCGGGAATGCAGGGTTGGTTCAATATACGGAAATCCATCAATACAATCCACTACATAAACAAACTCAAAGAACAAAACCACATGGTCATTTCATTGGATGCTGAAAAAGCATTTGACAAAATTCAGCATCCTTTCATGCTTAAAGTCTTGGAGAGAACAGGAATTCAAGGTCCATACCTAAACATAGTAAAAGCAATATACAGCAAACTGGTAGCCAGCATCAAACTAAATGGAGAGAAACTTGAAGCAATCCCACTGAAATCAGGGACCAGACAAGGCTGCCCCCTTTCTCCTTATCTTTTCAATATTGTACTTGAGGTACTAGCTCGGGCAATTCGACAACATAAGGAGGTCAAAGGGATACAAATTGGAAAGGAAGAAGTCAAACTATCATTATTGGCAGACGACATGATAGTCTACCTAAGTGACCCAAAAAACTCCACTAGAGAGCTCCTACAGCTGATAAACAACTTCAGCAAAGTGGCAGGTTATAAAATCAACTCAAGCAAATCAGTGGCCTTCCTATACTCAAAGGATAAGCAGGCTGAGAAAGAAATTAGGGAAATGACCCCCTTCACAATAGCCACAAACAGTATAAAGTATCTTGGGGTGACTCTTACAAACATATGAAAGATCTGTATGACAAGAACTTAAAGACTCTGAAGAAGGAAATGGAAGAAGACCTCAAAAAATGGGAAAACCTCCCAAGCTCATGGATTGGTAGAATCAATATAGTTAAAATGACCATTTTGCCAAAAGCAATATACAGATTCAATGCAATACCCATCAAAATCCCAACTCAATTCTTCACAGAGTTAGAAAAAGCAATTATCAAATTCATCTGGCACAACAAAAAACCCAGGATAGCTAAAACTATACTCAGCAACAAAAGAAAATCTGGGGGAATCAGTATCCCTGACCTCAAGCAATACTACAGAGCAATAGTGTTAAAAACTGCATGGTATTGGTACAGTGACAGACAGGAGGATCAATGGAACAGGATTGAAGATCCAGAAATGAACCCACATACCTATGGCCACTTGATCCTCGACAAAGAGGCTGAAAACATCCAATGGAAAAAAGATAGCCTTTTCAACAAATGGTGCTGGGTCAACTGGAGGTCAGCATGCAGAAGAATGCGAATTGATCCATCTTTGTCTCCTTGTACTAAGCTCAAATCCAAATGGATCAAGGACCTCCACATAAAGCCAGACACTCTGAAGCTAATAGAAAAGAAACTGGGGAAGACCCTTGAGGACATCGGTACAGGGAGAAAGTTTCTGAACAGAACACCAATAGCGTATGCTCTAAGAGCAAGAATTGACAAATGGGACCTCATAAAATTACAAAGTTTCTGTAAGGCAAAGGACACCATCAAGAGGACAAATCGGCAACCAACAAATTGGGAAAAGATCTTCACCAATCCTACATCAGATAGAGGGCTAATATCCAATATATATAAAGAACTCAAGAAGTTAGACTCCAGAAAACCAAACAACCCTATTAAAAAATGGGGTACAGAGTTAAACAAAGAATTCTCACCTGAAGAACTTCGGATGGCGGAGAAGCATCTTAAAAAATGCTCAACTTCATTAGTCATTAGGGAAATGCAAATCAAAACAACCCTAAGATTTCATCTTACACCAGTCAGAATGGCTAAGATTAAAAATTCAGGAGACAGCAGGTGTTGGAGAGGGTGTGGAGAAAGAGGAACACTCCTCCACTGCTGGTGGGGTTGCAAATTGGTACAACCACTCTGGAAAGCAGTCTGGCGGTTCCTCAGAAAACTGGGCACCTCACTTCCAGAAGATCCTGCTATACCACTCCTGGGCATATACCCAGAGGATTCCCCACCATGTAATAAGGATACATGCTCTACTATGTTCATAGCAGCCCTATTTATAATTACCAGATGCTGGAAAGAACCCAGGTATCCCTCAACAGAAGAGTGGATGCAAAAAATGTGGTATATCTACACAATAGAGTACTATTCAGCCATTAGAAACAATGAATTCATGAAATTCTTAGGCAAATGGATGGAGCTAGAGAATATCATACTAAGTGAGGTAACCCAGACTCAAAAGGTGAATCATGGTATGCACTCACTAATAAGTGGATATTAACCTAGAAAACTGGAATACCCAAAACATAATCCACACATCAAATGAGGTACAAGAAGAAAGGAGGAGTGGCCCCTGGTTCTAGAAAGACTCAGTGAAACAGTATTCAGCAAAACCAGAACGGGGAAGTGGGAAGGGGTGGGTGGGAGGACAGGGGAAGAGAAGGGGGCTTACAGGACTTTTGGGGAGTGGGGGGGCTAGAAAAGGGGAAATCATTTGAAATGTAAATAAATTATATCGAATAAAAAAAATTTTAAAAAAATCAACTCAAGCAAATAAGTTGCCTTCCTATACTCAAAGGATAATCAAGCTAAGAAAGACATTAGAGAAATTACACCCTTCACAATAGCCACAAACAATATAAAGAAAGTATCTTGGTATGACTCTAACCAAACAAATGAAAGATCTGTATGACAAGAACTTCAGGTCTCTGAACAAGGAAATTGAAGAAGACCTCAGAAAATGGAAAAATCTTCCATGTTCCTGGATTGGCAGTATTAATATACTTAAAATGGTCATCTTGCCAAAAGCAATATACAGATTCATCAAAATCCCCATCAAAATCCCAACTCAGTTCTTCATAGAGTTAGAAAGAGCAATTCTCAAATTCATCTGGAATAACAAAAAACCCAGGATAGATAAAATTATTCTCAACAGTAAAAGAACTTCAGGGGGATTCAGTATCCCAGACTTCAAACTTTACTACAGAGCAATAGTGTTAAAAACTGCATGGTATTGGTACAGTGACAGGCAAGTGGATCAATGGAATAGGATTGAAGATGCAGAAATGAACCCACACACCTATGGTCACTTGATCTTTGACAAAGGAGTGGAAAACATCCAGTGGAAAAAAGATAGCCTTTGCAACAAATGGTGTTGGTTCAATTGGAGGTCAGCATGCAGAAGAATGAAAATTGATCCATTCTTATCCCCCTGTACTAAACTCAACTCCAAGTGGATCAAGGACCTCCACATAAAATCAGACACACTGAAACTAATAGAAAAGAAACTGGGGAAGACCCTTGAGAACATAGGCACAGAGGAAAAGTTCCTGAACAGAACACCAATAGCTTATGCTCTAAGATCAAGAATTGACAAATGGGACTTCATAAAATTACAAAGTTTCTGTAAAGCAAAGGACACAGTCAAAAGGACAAAATAGCAACCAACAAATTGGAGAAAGATCTTCACCAACCTTACATCTGACAGAGGGCTAATATACAATATATACAATGAACTTAAGCACTTAGACACCAGAGAACCAAATAACTCTATTTAGAAATGGGCTACAGAGCTAAACAAAAAATTTTCACCTGAAGAAATTTGGACGGCTGAGAAGCACCTTAAGAAATGTTCAACATCATTAGTCATTAGGGAAATGCAAATCAGAACAACTCTGAGATTTCACCTCACACCAGTCAGAATGGCTAAGGTTAAAAACTCAGGAGACAGCAGGTGTTAGCCAGGATGTGGAGAAAGAGGAACATTCCTCCACTGCTGGTGGGATTGCAAGCTGGTACAACCACTCTGGAAATCAGTCTGGCAGCTCCTCAGAAAACTGGGCATGACATTTCTGGAGGATGCTGCTATACCACTCCTGGGCATATCCCCAGAGGATTCCCCGCAATGCAATAAGGATACATGCTCCACTATGTTCATAGCAGCCTTATTGATAACAGCCAGAAGCTGGAAAGAACCCAGATGTCCATCAATGGAGGAATGAATACCAAAAAATGTGGTATATTTACACAATGGAATACTACTCAGCAATTAAAAACAATAACTTTTTAGGCAAATGCTTGGAACAGGAAAATATGATCCTAAGTGAGATAACCCAATCACAAAAGAACAGTCATGGAATGAAGTCACTGATAAGTGGATATTAATTAGCCCAGAAGCTCTGAATACTAACGACACAATTAGCATATCAAATGATTCCCATGAAGAAGGAAGGAGAGGGCCCTGGTCCTGGAAAGGCTTGATCCAGCATTGTAGGGGAGTACCAGGACAGAGAAAAGGGAGGGGTGTGAGTCGGGAATGGCCAGAGGGAAGAGGACTTTTGGGACACATGGAGAGGGGAGAACTGGGAAAGGGGAAAGAATTTGGAATGTAAAAAATATATATAGAGAGAAAATTTTAAAAAAAGAAGTGAAAAACAAGTGAACAAATCCTAAGACAAACAGAAAATACTAAAAGAAAAAAAAGTTGACCAGTAATGCTAATTTCAGTATATTTTACTCAGATCGATGAGATTGCTAATTTTTGTTCTTTTTAATTGCATTCTATTTGTTATAATAATATTTTTAAAAAATCAAATTATATTCTTATTTCTCTTTTTTACTGTTTTTCTACTTTTCTTTTTGTTTTCAATTAGTTATTGACTTTGTACCCCAATTGCAGCCCCCCTCCAAGATCCCCCCTCACACAGCCCCTTGCTCTCATTCCCCAGTCTCCTCCACTGAGAATGGGGAGGCCCCCCGTGTACCAGCCCACCATGGCACATCGAGTCACTGTAGGACTGGGAATATCATCTCTCACTTAAACCAGATAAGACACCTCAGTTAGGGGAACAGTATCCACAGACCAACAGAGTCAGGGCCAGTCTCTGCTTCAGTTGCTGGAGTGCCACTTGAAGACTAAGCTGAACTTCTGCTACATTTGTGCAGTAGATATAAATGCAAGGACAAAAATGAAGCAGAGACTGAAGGAATGGCCAAACAATGACCTTCCCAACTTGAGACCCATCCCTTGGGCAAGAACCAATCCATGACACTATTAATGATACTCTGTTATGCTTGCAGACAGGAGCCTAGCTTAACAGTTCACTGAGAGGGTCCACCCAGTAGCTCACTGAAACAGGTGCAAAGACCCACAGCTAAACATTAGAGAGACCTCAGGGAGTCTTGTGGAAGAGTCATAGAAAGGATTGAGGAATCCAGAGGGGATCAGAACTCCACAGGAAGGCCAACAGAGTCAACTAACCTGGACCCTTAGGAGTTCCCAAAGTAGAAGTAGTTTTATTCTTTAATGTACATTTTCACTAATGTAGTAATTTTTACCTAAGAAAATTATCATAACCCTTAATATATGTACAGTACACTTACTGTACACTTAGTTCTTGAATAATCAAGATCATTATTTTTAGAATTAAAATATATCATGAAAATCATTAACTCATTAATGATTAAGATTTAAGAAAATTCTACCATTTTATAGACGCTGATCTATAAAATAATCCTGTCACAAAGACTCATGCATTCTAGACAGGAAGAACTCGTACATTATATCAAGAATGAGAAAGGGAGGAGGAAAATATGGAGGGAGGGAAAGAGACAGAGAGGAAAAGGATAGAAGGAGGGGGAAAGACAGATACAAACAGAAAGAAAAAGACAGAGAGAGCTTTATCTATAATTTGGAAGCAAAGGAAGAAGACTCGTATGTCTTATATCATCCTGAGCTATATAATAAGAATTCCTCTAAAAAGAAGCAAAGGGAAAAAATAGTGAGTATGAAGTAATCTTCTGAAAAAATATGTTAAAAATTTTAAATATTCATGCATAATATTAATAGCTAAAATATACAAAACAGAGTATCAGTTACATTAATTAAAAGCTTAAAAAAGACAAAGTAGAAAGAAAATTATATTTTGAAGAAAGCACTAATGTTTCACATAAGAACAAAAAAAAAAATTAAAAGAAGCACTTCTGAGGCATTCCTTCAAGTCTTTCACTAAGCACTGTGTGAATAACTGGCATAGGTTAGGATCAGAGTGGACTTGAGGCTGAATAGATTCTATGACAATTTTCTTCTGTCTTCTGAGACTTCTGAGTACATAGTTCACCTGAATTAATTGAATGAAGCATACATTTTAGAAGAAAATGAAGTCAGCACTCAGGGGATAAAATGAGTCTATGCCAAGACCTCCAGAGATACAATTATTGGCTTCTAGATTTAAACATCCTGTGTACAACACTGTCATTAAAAGAATAAATGTAGAAGGTGAAGATGGCTGTTTCTTCCTGCTACCATTCAAACCCAGTACCTTGCCGGACCCAGTCTCCATGGTGAAGTGTGTGCTGTAATACGTGACAACATTTGTGACATCCAGAGACCAGCTCTGCCCAGTCGATGGTCATGGTGGCTTCTTCATCATCACATGCATTAGCAGGCCGCTCAAAAAGGGAAATCATAGCTGCTGTGAAAGCAATTGCTTGAACCTTGGGTTGTCAAAAGAGAAGCAAACACAGGCAGCATAAGTGCTGTCCAACAGTTCTATGTACCCCAATATCCACAAGGAATGGATCATGAGTTAGGAAGATCCTCTCTGATATTACTTAAAGTATATAATCGATGATAGTAGAAGAACCACTATATGCTTCACAAAGTAGTTTCCAAGCATTTAATAAGGACTTGTCATTGACAACAGGTAGAATGGAAGCTTTCACAGTCATGAAAGAGAACTGATTGTTCAAGCCTCTTCAATGTCTTGAACACTTCAGTGTCATTGAGTAAGTAATGACTTCTCTCACCTAAGATCAATTTGATAGGAGAAATGACTGTATCCAATGTCAGAGGTTCAATTTGACTGTCTTTGATGCCTCTATTCCTTTGATATGTGATATAAAATATAATACTCTCTTAGCTCTCTGACAATGGAAATTCCATAAATCAAAACAATCAATTTGAAAGGCCAATGGCAAGTAAGTTTATACATAAATGGTAAATAATTACTAATATCGGGATATATTGGATTAAACATTTTATAATATAACATTTGTAAGTTTTTAAATTAAAAAATATGATTACACACAGAAGATCATAACGAAGGTATATAATTTATAAGTAAAAGGTGGAACTGTAGTTTAACCCCTCTCTTCCATGTCCAATGAGTGTAGCCTCATAATTTATAACATAGAAGGCCATACTCAAGGCATTTGAATTTCTATTTTGATCTACAGCTTGAAGATGAAGTCACATTTTCTTCTCACTTACCTTTCCAGTTATATCCCCAAAAGAAAGGATGGAGTCTTTGGGATCAATAGGATCATACCAATAGTCCATGCATATGGGAGCTCCTTGCAGACCTTGGAGTTTGTATTGACATGGAAATTCTTCTTTGGACAGTAGATCATAGAAACAAATCTCTTTGCTTGTAAAAGCCACTGCTATCTAGAGTACCCAAGTAGAAAAATCAAAGGATATTTGTGATGGATTTAGTGAAATTGATATACAAAGCAAGCATACACATCAAATTTCCAAATGAGACATAGTTCTCTAAGAGTCCTTAGCAGTGTTCTACTAGTATACACAGTAGCACAAATTATAACATTGGACTCTAGCCAAAAGAAAAAAATCAAACAAAAACAAAACATATTAATTACCAAAAGTATTTGAGCACCCTTTCTTTCCTATTTTGATCTTACATCCATACCATCCTCCATCCCTAAGAATGTTGTCAGTCAATTACATATAAAATGAAAAAGATATGAGTCACTGTTTGTGATGTAATTTTAAGATACCCAAAAGAAGGCTTTGGAAAACAAATACTTATTATACTCCCTCCAGGTAAGACGACAGGCAGCAAAGATGAATGTGGCTCTCTGTAACTGCTGGTGTTTTATATGTATATGTGTATGTATGTATGTATGTATATATATATATATATATATACATACATACATACATATATACATATATATATATGTTATATATGATAACACTAGGGGTTCTGCTCCATCATTTTCTAGTCTTTTTCATAATTATCAAATGTATTTATAAACATTGTGTACCTTGTTAACATTTTCCAGGAAAACTAAACTTGTCACCCACAAGTGTTTGAGTTTGATGGCATCTGAAGTGATAGGAAGTGATTCTTGTAGTTTTAAGTTCTCTCCCCAGATTCCTAGTAAGCCTTCCTTGCTAATAGTTAAGTAACGACTGGAACTTCTTAAGAAAACTACTTTCTGAATGGTGTCTTTGTGTTTTCCTGGGAGGAATTCGAGGTCCTTCCACTGGGGAACAACTGTTGCCTTTGCTCTTTCATCTCTCTCATAAAGTGATAACAGTATAAATGAAGTCAGCTTGTCCCAGTCAATGAAGCCATCACGGGCCACATCCACTTTGTCAAAGAGTTCTCCATACTCTTCCTTTGTGCCCCAACCCACAGTCTCTTCCATCTTCTGTATGAATTCTTCTTTGGGCATACAAATGGTTTGGCTTGGATCTTGGGACTAGAAATGAGAATACAGAAATAAAATAAAAGAAAACTCATCACAAAGAGAAGAGCATTGTGCAGTCTCCAAGTTGATTTAGTTAGCAATTCTTAAATGTGGGAAGAAAAGCATCTTCTATTTTTGAGAGGTTCTATATTTACATAAATTAAGAAATGCTCATCATCATTAGTCATTAGGGAAATGCAAATCAACCCTAAGATTTCACCTCACACCAGTCAGAATGGCTAAGGTTAAAAACTCAGGACACAACAGGTGTTGGTGAGGATGTGGAAAAAGAGGAACACTCCTCCACTGCTGGTGGGATTGCAAGAAGGTACAACCACAAAAAAAAAGAAAGAAAGAAAGAAAGAAAGAAAGAAAGAAAGAAAGAAAGAAAGAAAGAAAGAAAGAAAGAAAGAAAGAAAGAAAGAAAGAAAGAAAGAAGGAAGGAAAGAAAGAAAGAAAGAAAGAGAAAAAAAAAGAAGGTACAACCACTCTGGAAATCAGTCTGGAGGTTCCTCAGAAAACTGAACGTGACACTACCGGAGGACCCTGCTATACCACTCCCGGGCATATACCCAGAGTCCCCGGCATGTAATAAGGACACATGCTCCACTATGTTCATAGCAACCTTATTTATAATAGCTAGAAGCTGGAAAGAACCCAGGTGTCCCTCAATGGAGGAATGGATACAGAAAATGTGGTATATTTACACAATGGAACACTACTCAGGAATTAAAAACAATGAATTCATGAAATTTTAAGACAAATGGTTGGAACTGGAAAATATCATCCTAAGTGAAGTAACTCAATCACAAAAGAATATACATGGAATGCAATCACTGATAAGTGGATATTAACTAGCCCAGAAGCTCTGAATACCCAAGACACAAGTAGCATAACAAATGACTCCCATGAAGAAGTAAGGAGAGGTCCCTGATCCTGGAAAGACCCGATCCAGCATTGTAGGAGAGTACCAGGACAGAGAAAAAGAAGGGAGGTGATTGGAGTATGGGTGTAGAGAAGTCTTATGGGACATATGGGGAGGGGGGAACTGGGAAAGGGGAAGCATTTTGGAATGCAAACAAAGAATTTAGAAAATAAAAGAATAAAAAATAAAAAAAAAAATTCCCGGGCAGGAGAGATAAAGAATTTATAAGACTAGAAGCTACATAATCAATTTCAAATGTTAAGGAAGGCAAGTTAAAGAATATGTGTTGTAAGAAGGGTGGGTTGCAGAGACTGTAGGGCATTAGTTAGGGGGCTGGGAAAGGCAAGGTAAGGATGCAGAAGGAAAGCATCCCTTGTGACAATTTTATTAGCTAATGAAATCCCATTTTGGACTTCTGACCTCCAAACTGTAAATCAATAAAATTTCATATTTAAAGAACTAAGTTTGTAGTAATTTGTTATAGCAGCAACAGAAAGCTAATATAGTGGTTTGTAGACAGATGTATACACCCTGGAAAAAGCTTGATAGAGTCAGGAAAATTACAATATAATGAGATTTTAATTAAAGGGTAAGAAATCTACTCCTACAAACACCATATTATAAGAGACACTGAAAATATAGTTATAATCCATAAAGTGTCTGCAAATGGAAAATTGGCAAATATCAAAGCATGGCTCCCAGAGGACACACAGGTACAGAGTTCTTCAAATCTCTAGGCATCCCCATTCTCAAAAGGGGCAAATATATCAATTTATTTGATGTGTATTTTCATTGAAAAACTCCTTATTTAACATTATTGTTACATCCTCCTGAGTTCACAACCAATAGCATTGTAATTCATGACTGAATGAAGTCATTATGCATGTTTTGGAATTTTATAATCTTTTTGAAAATGAAAACATTAGTGACATTTCACAACTGTATTCAGGTACCATTTTAAACAGCATAATCATGAGGAAGAAAGGTAGCGAGTTAAGAAAGGATAGAAAGTTGAAAGAAAGAAAGGAGGTAAAGGGCACAGGAGGAAAACTGAGAAAGCAGAGAGAAGGAGAAAGGAAAATGGGTAAAGGGAGGAGAGAGAGAGAGAGAGAGAGAGAGAGAGAGAGAGAGAGAGAGAGAGAGAGAGAGAGAGAGAATATGGCTCTAAAGAGATGGGGAAGACAGCACTTCCTTGTCTAGCATCTGAGCTATAAGGAGGCTGAATGTCAGCTTCATGTAATGTCAACTTCAACTTCCTGTGATCTTGTTTGTGAATCTAGGAGACCCACAATATTTACTATTTTTTACATCCCTGGAAGGACCACTATAGTGCTGAGAGTAATGATTCGTACTGACTGGGACAATACAAAGAAATTGGGGTGGAAGGCAAATCCATAGTCTTCATATATTTCAAGTAATAATAGAGCTTAATATAAGTATTTGGATTTGGGAACAAGAAATCAGCTTTCTTCAAAAGGAGCAGAAGGGTGAGGAAACACCTAGTACATGAGGTACTGTGCAATATAAATGTGTTTTGTTGCCATGTGTCTATGTCATGTGTCACATTCCTTCACTTGTCTCTGTTGGGTCCATTGGAATCATAACCTGTGTTAGTTTCATTATTTCTCTGTTTAGCTTCTGTCTCAATGACCTGGTCTACAGAGGATACTGTAAGGAAAACTCATTCCCAATGAATCTAACTACCCCCAAGAAAACATAAAAAATAATTTCACACCATTAAAACCAAAAGAAGACTCTCTCCCTCTCTCTACCCATCTCTCTCTCTCTCTCTCTCTCTCTCTCCCACCACCAACATAAAAAATAACAGGAAGTAATAATCATTGGTCAATAATAACTCTCATCTTCAATGGACTCACTTCCCCCAGTAAAAAGACACAGGCTAACAGCATAATCAGAATCCATCATTTTGCTGAATAAAGGAAATACCTCAGGGAAAAAGATAGGCCAGCTCTAAAAGGAAAGCTCACAGCACTAAATAACCTTATAAAGAAGTTGGAAAAGGAATTAGAAGAAAACACAAACAGGCAAATGATGGAACTGAGGAAAAACTTCCAGGATCTGAAAACATAAGTAGAAACAACTAAGAAAGCACAAAGGGAGACAACTTTGGAGATAGAAAACCTTGGGAAGAAATCAGGGAACATAGATGCAAATATCAACAGCAGAATATAAGAGATAGAAGAAAGAATCTCAGATGCCGAAGATACCATAGAAACCATAGACTCAACAGTCAAAGAAAATGCAAAATGCAAAAAGCTTGTAACCCAAAATATCCAGGAAATCCAGGACACAATGAGAAGACCAAACCTAAGGATTATAGGCATAGATGAGAGTGAAGATTTACAACTTAAAGGGCCAGCCATCAATAAAATTATGGAAGAAAACTTCCCTAACCAAAAGAGAGAGGTGCCCATGAATATACAAGAAGCCTACAGAACTCCAAACAGACTGGACCAGAACAGAACTGCCTCCTGTCACATAATAATCAAAACCCCAAATGGACTAAACAAAGAGAGAATACTTAGGGCAGTAAGAGAAAAAGGGCAAGTAACATATAAAGGAAGAACTATCAGAATTACAACAGACTTCTCACCAGAGACCATGAAAGCTGGAAGATCCTGAGCAGAGCTCATGCAGACTCTAAGAGAACACAAATTCCAGCCAAGACTACTATACCCAGAGAAACTCTCAATCACTATAGATGGAGAAATCAAGATATTCCATAACAAAACCAAATTTACACAATATCTTTTCACAAACCCAGCCCTACAAAGGATAATAGGGGGAAAACACCATTACAACAAGGGAAACTATACCCTGGAAAAAGCAGGATATTAAGCTTCTTTCATCAAACTCAAAAGAAGATAACCACACTAGTATAAAATTAACATAAAAAATGATGGGAAGCAATAACCACTACTCCTTAATATCTCTTAACATCAATGGACTCAATTCCCCAATAAAAAGACATAGACTAACAGACTGGTTACGTAAACAGGACCCTATATTTTGCTGCATACAGGAAACACACCTCAGTGTCAAAGACAAAAACTACCTTAGAGTAAAAGGCTGGAAAACAATTCTATAAGCAAATGGTCTCAGGAAACAAGCCAGAGTTACCATTCTAATATCAGATAAAATTGACTTTCAACCCAATGTCATCAAAAGAGACATGGAAGGTCACTTCTTGCTGGTCAAAGGAAAAATCCAACAAGAAGAAATCTCAATCCTGAACATCTATGCTCCAAAGACAAGGGCTCCCTCATTCATAAAAGAAACTTTACTAAAGCTCAAAGCACACATTACACGTAACACAATAATTGTGGGTGACTTCAACACTCCACTCTCATCAATAGACCGATCAGGAAAACAGAAACTAAACAGGGAGACAGTGAAACTAATTGAAGCTTTGGATCAACTGGATTTAACAGATATATATAGAACTTTTCATCCAAAAACAAAAGAATATATCTCTTTCTCAGCACCTCACGGTACCTTCTCCAAAATCCATCATATAGTTGGTCACAAGACAGACCTCAACAAATATAAGAAAATTGAAAATCCCATGCCTCCTATCAGATCACTATGGATTAAAAGTGGTATTTAATAACAATAAAAACAACAGAAACCCCACATATACATGGAAACTGAACAATACTCTACTCAATGATACCTTTGAAGATAAAGGAAGGAAGAAATAAAGAAAGAAATCAAAGATTTTTTTTAGAATTTAACGAAATTGAAGGCACAACATACACAAATCTATGGTACACAATGAAAGTAGTGCTAAGAGGAAAATTCATAGCTTTGAGTGCCTCCAAAAAGAAATTCGAGAGAGCATACACTAGAAGATTAACAGAAAAACTGAAAGCCCTGCAACAAAAAGAAGCTAATTCACCCAGGAGGAGGAGAAGACAAGAAATCATCAAACTCAGAGCTGAAATCAATCAAGTAGAAACCAAGAGAACCATACAAAGAATCAACAAAACCAGGAGCTGGTTCCTTGAAAAAATCAACAAGATAGATAAATCCTTAGCCAGACTAACCAAAGGGCACAGAGAAAGTATCCAAATTAACAAAATTAGAAATGAAAAGGGAGATATTACAACAGAAACTGAGGAAATTCAAAAAAGTCATCAGATCCTACTACAAAAGCCTGTACTCAACACAACTGGAGAATCTGGAGGAAATGGGCAATTTCTTAGACAGATACCAAATACCAAAATTAAACCAGGATCAAATAGATCATCTAAACAGACCCATAAACCCTAAAGAAATAGAAGGGGTCATAGATAGCCTTCCAACCAAAAAAAGTACAGGACCAGATGGTTTCAGGACCTTCAAAGAAGACTTAACACCAATACTCTTCAAACTATTCCACAAAATAGAAACAGAAGGGACACTACCCAACTCCTTCTACAAAGCCACAAATACACTGATATAAAAACCACACAAAGATCCAACTAAGAAAGAGAATTTCAAGCCAATTTCCCTTATTAATATCGATGCAAAAATACTCAATAAAATTCTTGCCCACCAAATCCAAGAACGCATCAAAACGATGATCCACCAGGATCAAGTATGCTTCATCCCAGGGATGCAGGGATGGTTCAATATAAGGAAATCCATCAATGCAATCCACTACATAAACAAACTCAAAGAAAAAAACCACATGATCATTTCATTAGATGCTGAAAAGGCATTTGACAAAATTCAGCATCCTTTAATGCTAAAAGTCTTGGAAAGGACAGGAGTTCAAGGCCCATATCTAAACATAGTAAAAGCAATATACAGCAAACCAGTAGCCAACATCAAACTAAATGGAGAGAAACTAGAAGCAATCCCACTAAAATCAGGGACTAGACAAGGCTGCCCCCTCTCTCCATATCTTTTCAATATAGTTCTTAAAGTCCTAGCTAGAGCAATTAGACAACATAAGGAAGTCAAAGGGATACAAATTGGAAAGGAAGAAGTCAAACCATCCCTATTTGCAGATGATATGATAGTATACTTAGTTGACCCAAAAATATCTACAAGAGAACTCCTACAGCTGATAAACAACTTCAGCAAAGTGGCTGGCTACAAAATCAACTCAAGCAAATCAGTAGCCTTTATATACTCAAAGGATAATCAGACTGAGAAAGAAATTAGGGAAATGACACCCTTCACAATAGCCACAAACAGCATAAAGTATCTTGGGGTGACTCTAACCAAACAAGTGAATGATCTATATGACAAGAACTTCAAATCTCTGAATAAGGAAATTGAAGAAAATCTCAGAAAATGGAAAAATCTTCCATGCTCATGGATTGGCAGGATTAATATAGTTAAAATGGCCATATTGCCAAAGGCAATCTACAGATTCAGTGCAATCCCCATCAAAATCCCAACCCAGTTCTTCATAGAGCTAAAAAGAGCAATGCTCAAATTCATCTGGAATAACAAAAAAACCAGGATAGCTAAAACTATTCTCAACAGTAAAAGAACTTCAGGGGGATTCAGTATCCCAGACCTCAAACTTTACTACAGAGTAATAGTGATAAAAACTGCATGGTATTGGTACAATGTCAGGCAAGCAGATCAATGGAATAGGATTGAAGACCCAGAAATGAACCCACACACCTATGGTCACTTGATCTTCGACAAAGGAGCTGAAAGCATCCAGTGGAAAAAAGATCGTCTTTTCAACAAATGGTGCTCGTTCAATTGGAGGTCAGCATGCAGAAGAATGTGAATCGATCCATTCTTATCTCCTTGTACTAAGCTCAACTCCAAATGGATCAAGGACCTCCACATAAAACCTGACACACTGAAACTAATAGAAAAGGAACTGGGGAAGATCTTTGAGGACATGGGCACAGGGGAAAAGTTCCTGAATAGAGCACCAATAGCTTATGCTCTAAGATCAAGAATTGACAAATGGGACCTCATAAAACTACAAAGTTTCTGCAAGGCAAAGGACACTGTCAAAAGGACAAAACGTCCAACCAACAGATTGGGAAAGGATCTTTACCAACCCTAAATCTGACAGAGGGCTAATATATAATATATACAGAGAACTCAAGAAGGTAGAACCTAGAAAACCAAATAACTTCATTAAAAAGTGGGGTACCGAGCTAAACAAAGATTTTTCACATGAAGAACTTTGGACGGCTGAGAAACACCTTAAGAAATGTTCAACATCATTAATCATTAGGGAAATGCAAATCAAAACAACCCTGAGATTTCACCTCATACCCTGTCAGAATGGCAAAGGTCAAAAACTCAGGAGACAGCAAGTGCTGGTGAGTATGTGGAGAAAGAGGAACACTCCTCCACTGCTGATGGGATTGTAAGATGGTGCAACCACTTTGGAAATCAGTCTGGAGGTTCCTCAGAAAACTGGGCAGGGCACTTCCGGAGGACCCTGCTATACCACTCCTGGGCATATACCCAGAGGATTCACCAGCATGTAATAAGGACACATGCTCCACTATGTTCATAGCAGCCCTATTTGTAGTAGCCAGAAGCTGGAAACAACCCAGGTGTCCCTCAACGGAGGAATGGATACAAAAAATGTGGTATATTTACACAATAGAGTACTATTCAGCCATTAGAAACAATGAATTCATGAAATTCGTAGACAAATGGATGGAGCTGAAGAACATCATACTAAGTGAGGTAACCCAGTCTCAAACGATCAATCATGGTATGTACTCACTGATAAGTGAATATTAAACTAGAAACTTGCAATACCCAAGAAATAATCCACATATTAAATGATGTCCAAAAAGAACAGAGGAGTAGCCCCTGGTTCTGGAAAGACTCGATGCAACAGTATAGGGGAATACCAGAACAGGGAAGTGGGAAGGAGTAGATGGACCAACAGGGGGAGGGAAGAGGGCTTATGGGACTTGTGGGGAGAGGGGACCCAGAAAAGGGGAAATCATTTGATATGTAAATAAAGAATACATTGAATAAAAAAAAAGAAGTTGGAGAAGTTCTTTAATTCCCCATCCTAAGGAATTAAATGCATATATGAAGGCTCTAGAGAAA
The DNA here is from genome assembly GCF_947179515.1 of Apodemus sylvaticus. Lineage (NCBI taxonomy): Eukaryota > Metazoa > Chordata > Mammalia > Rodentia > Muridae > Apodemus > Apodemus sylvaticus. Next base: position 92,604,529 of record NC_067475.1, on the reverse strand, counting down.
AAAAGAAACAGACACTCCCAGGATGAGTAGAAAACAGGATATAATAAAACTCAGGTTTGAAATCAATCGATTAGAAACAACAAGAACAAAACAAAGAATAAACAAAACCACAAGAGCTGGTTATATGAGAAAATCAACAAGATAGATAAACCCTTAGCCAAACTAACTGAAAGTCAGAGAGATAGCACCCACATTAACAGAATTAGAAATGAAAATGTAGACACAAAGACTGAGTAAATTCAAAGAACAATTAGGTCTTACTTCAAAACCTGTACTCCGCAAAATTGGAAAATCTAATAAAATGGAGTGTTTTCTAGATTCCAAATACTGAAGCTAAATTAAGATATAAGGGAAACTATCTGGATAGTTCCATAAGCCCTAAGGAAATAGAAGCAGTCAATAAAAGTCTCCCATTCAAATCAAAGTCATAGGACAGATAGTTTTAGTGTTGACTTCTTCCAGACTTTCAAAGAAGAGCTAAAGCCAATAGTCCTCAAACTATATTCTCCGGGAAAGGGGAAATCATTTGGAATATAAACAAAGACTATAGAAAATAAAAATATTTTAAAAAAATAGAGCAGAACGAACACTGCCAAATCATTCAATGAGGTGACAGTTACGCTATTACCTAAACCACACAAAGACTCAACAAAGAAGAAAATTTCAGACGAATTTCCCTTATAAACATTGATGCAAAAATACTCAATAAAATACTCGCAAATCAAATCCAAAAAGACATCATCTACAATGATCAAATAAGTTTCATGCCAGGGATGCAGGAATGGTTCAATATGCAAAAACAACAACAACAACAACAAAAATTACCCAACATAATCCACCATATAAACAAATGAAAAGGAAAAAAAGCCAAATGATCATCTCAAAAGATGCCTAAAAAGCATTTGGGAAAATCCAGCATCCCATTATGAAAAAATCTTGGAAGAACAGGGATTCAAGGGACATACCTAAACTCATTAAAGCCAACACCCAGCATCAAAGCAAATGGAGACAAACTTAAAGCATGTTCTTTAAAATCTGGAAAAAGCCAAGCCTTTCCACTCTGTCCATATATCTTCAATATAGAACTTGAAGTTCTGGAATGAACAATAAGACAACAAAAGGAGATCAAGGGGATACAAAATGGAAAGGAAGAACTCAAAGTATTGTTATTTATGAATGATATTCTAGTGTATAAAAACCCAAAAATCTGTAAGAAACTACTACAGCTGATAAACTGTCCACTTTCAGGAATGTGGTGGGATACAAAGTTAACTCAAAGAAATCAGAATCCCTCCTTTATAGAAACAATACTAGGTTAATAATTTAGAAAGTCAATACCATCCACAATAGTGATAAATAATATAAAATATCTTGATGTGACTCTAACCAAGAAAGTGAAAGATCTATATGACAAGAATTTCAAGTCTCTGAAGAAAGAAATTGAGGAGGATATCAGAAGATGGGAAGACTTCCCATGCTTATAAATAGGTAGGATTAACATAGTGAACAAGGCCATATTACCAAAATCTATCTACAGACTCAATGCAATTCCCATCAAAATTCTAACACAACTATTCACGGACATGGAAAGAAACATTCTCAACTTCATATGGAAAAACAAAAAACCCAGGATAGCTAAAACAGTCCTGAACAATAAAAGAAATTCTGGATGTATCACTGTCCCTGACTTCAAGATGTACTACAAAGCAATAGCAATAAAAACTGCATTGTATTACTATAGCAACAGACAGGTGGGTCAATGGAATTGGATCCAAGACACAGAATAAACCCACACATCTATGGACACTTGATGTTTGACAAAGAAGGATGATATTTATCACCCTACACAATACTCAAGTCCATGTGGATCGAAGACCTCAACCTAAGTCCAGGTACAATGTAATAGAGCATAAAGTGGGGAATAGCCTTAAGCTTGTTTGTACAGGAGATAACTTTCTGAACCAATTGCTCAGGCATTAAGGTCTAGAATTAATAAATAGAACCTCATGAAACTCAAACACTTCTTGCAGTCAAAGAAAATAACTGAATACAGTTTTGAAAATTTTTTCATTAAGCATATATCTGACAGAGGGCTAGTATCAAAAATATACGAAATCTCAAAAAGTTAGCCACCAACAATCCAAAAAAACCAACTTAAAATGGGATACAGAACCAAACGGAGGAATCTCAAATGGCCAAGAAGTCCCTAAAGAAATGATCAATGTCCCTAATCGTCATAGTAATGCAAAACAAAAGGACTCTGAGATTTTGTGAATCAGAATGTCTAAATTTAAAACCTCAAAGGACAGCTCATGCTGGTTAGGCTGTGGAGCAAGGGGAATGCTCCTCCACTGATGGAAGTAGTGCAAACTTGCATAACTACTCTAGAAATCAAATTGGCAGTTTCTCAGAATATTGGGGCTATTTCTGTCTCAAGATCCAGCTATACCACAAGAATGGTGCTCAACTATGTTCATAGCAGCTTTATTCATGATAACCAGAAACTAGAAACAATCTAGATGTCTCTCAGCTGAAGAATGGATACAGAAAATGTGGTATATCTATACAATGGAATACTACTTAACCATTAAAAACAAGAACATCATAAATTTTGCAGACAAATGAATGTTGTGAGAAAATATTTTGAGTGAGGAAACCCAGACCTACTAGAATGTGTTTGATATATACTCACCTATAAGTGGATATTAGCCATAAAGTACAGGTTAACCATGCTCTAATCAACAGGCCCAAAGAAGCCAAATAACAAAGAGTACAAGGGAGGATGTTTTATTCTTAGAAGGGGATACAAAATAGATATTGGAGGTCAATGGAAGGAGGGAACTGAGTCAAAAGAGGGGAGGTGGAAGGGAGCAGGGCAGGACAGGGAGGATCACATATAGGGAGAGTAGGGAAGAAAGAAGGGAGATCGGCTGGGGGGATGGGCAATCTCTAGGATGTGCCAGAGACCTGGGATAGGGAAAGACCCAAGAGGTTATAAGATGGCATCTCTAGCTGATATTCTTAGCAGTGGGGGGATATGGATGCTGAAATGGCCACTGTCTGCAGCCAGGCAGGATTCCCAGTGGAAATATAAGGATTGTCAGTGTATATTCTACAAGTAATAACTATATTGTATTGCTAAGAAGATAAAACCACTCTGACAGTTGGAAACAATTACATTTTGTACCTTCAGAGATATAGAATTATAAATGTAGCATAAAAAACAAGTTATGTTTCCTGAACAGCTGTATAAACATTGTTTGCATGTTGACATGCCAACATGCACTCAGAAGAGATGAGAAATACTCAAGTTTATGAACTTGATAAAGTGATAGGGTTATGTATCACATCCTTGGTGGTTCTATAGGTAATGGCTCAAGTTTGGTTTAAATTTAAAATAAAACCACTTTTTAGATGACTGTTTAAAATATCTGTGTTTGTCATTCCTAATACTAGCTCAATAAAACTTACATTTTGGGAGTATGTGTTTATAAATTCCATGTCAGCTTGAATAAGTTGACAATGTACACTGCATATATAATATTATGTATACCTAGCATCTATGATAATTTAGCATACACATAAACTCAATAAATGTAAATTATGTGCTAATGTGATTCAATAATTCCATGCTCAAAAGGTTAAGGAACCTATAATTATATTATTTAATATTGAAAGCTGTTTAGTTGTTAGTTGTCTAAACATATAGATGTTTTTTGTCTCTGCCATCAATTTGAGACTGTTATTTGAGTTTCAGAGAGAGGGAGGGAGGGAGAGAGAGAGAGAATTTGAGGTGTACATTACTGCTAATTTTAGTAACGTATCTTCTCTATAAGGAGGGGCTTGTTGCATATCTAAGAGATTTACCAAAGGATCAAAATATATGTAGGAGGCTGCCCCCAAAACAGAATAGCTTGAAGTTCTCTTTCATGGTTATTTATCATTGTTATCAAAGAGACTAGCTTAGCTAGAAACCATTAATATTCCTCCAGCTGCTCTTCATCAGAAGTACAAATAGCAAACTACCCTCACCTAGCTTGTTAAAAGTAAAGTTTACCTGTTCGTAGAAACTCTGACTATCACATACAAGATCAACATCTCACTAGTGTGAACAGCCAAGTTTTCTGCCTTTTCAGTTACTTTAGGTGCCCTATAAAGTCAGAGGAGGTCCCCATTCTGGATGGATGGAATCCTTAGCACGAAATAACTCCATGAAAAAAGAAACTAAATGAACCCCTCAATATGTAAATGTTTGGTCATACCATCATTTAATTGTAATTACTGAATTTTAGTATGCTTAGCACACACTAGTCTCTCTCTCTCTCTCACGCGCGCGCACACACACACACAATATATATATATATATATATATATACCTGTTTCACTAGAATCTTGACTTTAGGACTGAATTCAGGTCATAATCGCTTCTCGGCCTTTTGGCTAAGATAAAGTGTAAGACTGTATTCAGCATTGTTTTATGTAATTTTATTAAGTTTTATTACCCCTCAGTTTGTATGAGGCTCTAGTAAGATAAACTGTATTAAAGAACTGTCAATTATTAACAAAAAAAACCCTGTCAATTATACTAAACACCAATTAGTAGTGCCTGCCAATGTAGATACTGCCACATCAAGCTAAATTCATAAGCACATATTTAATAGAGATATGAAAATTGGGGCATTTTATTTAATTATGAAATGATATTAAATACTTAGTACAATTTTTTTAAGTGAATATTGAGTCACTCTAATAAGGTTGCCCTCACAAGAGAGTGTTAGCTTGAAAGTGAGACACTCAGATATAACTGTTTCATTATGTACTTGAAAACATATCTTTTTACCCCTCTTTGTGCCTGGTCTAGCCTTCTTGAACTAAAAACTTAATGTTTCAGATGTCTCATCGAATTCAGATAAAACGTATATGCAATGAAGACAGAATTATTCTGCCTAGCATAACATTTTAAATTGTTTGTCATGTTGATTTCCTGAGAAAACATCCAGGTACTGACTCTATTTTTATTTTATTTTATTTTATTTTTATTTTTATTTTTATTTATTTTTTTTTTTTGGAGAATACATAGCTCTTGATTTTCTCACTTGGTACATTTTAGACTTTAGGAAATCTGACTTGTGAACAGCCTTCAAATATACAGCATTATAAAGACCATTTTATTTTAGTATTTATGAAAATGGAACTCTGAACCTCAGTGCTTAATAACACTGAAAGTATTCCCCTTTTAAAGAATCCTGATGTATCTTTTTGGCACTAAGGAAAGATTGACTATTTTTAACTGGTAATGGCTAAAAATTAAACTCTCCTATAATGATCACTTTTCTGGATATTTTTCAAGGAAAGAATCAAAATTACAATGTATTATGTACCAAATGGCACCATGCCATATACAAATAGAGATCTATAAATAGTCATCTTTCGTTTTGACTTGTTCACTTACACCTCCTAGCTGGAAGCTATACCTCTAAAATGTATGCCTACCTTTACCACCACAATACTCTATGGAGACATAGATAATTTAAGGAATCTTTATTAATAAACATTTCTATTCTTTTCAATGTGCTTGTTTTATATAAACAAGCCTACAAATATATCTAAGCCCGATTAAGTAATTAATTTTTTTATTTTCTATATTCATTGTTTACATTCCAAATGATTTCCACTTTCCCAGTTCCCCCCTTCCCATAAGTCCCATGAGCCCTCTTCCCTCCACCTGTCCCCCAATCAATCCCCTCCCACTTCTCTGTCCTGGTAATCCCCTACTTGCTACATCAAGCCTTTCCAGGACCAGGGCCCTCTCCTTCCTTCTTCCTGGGAATCATTTGGTATGTGAATTGTGTCTTGGGTATTCAGAGCTTCTGGGCTAATATCCACTTATCAGTGACTGCATTTTATATGCGTTCTTTTGTGAATGAGTTACCTCAATTAGGATGATATTTTCCAGTTCCAACCATTTGCCTAAGAATTCATGAATTCATTGACTGTTTTTAACTGGTAATGGCTAAAAATTAAACTCCCCTATAATGATCACTTTGAATGATCATTTGAATGAAAAAAACATGAATTCATTGTTTTTAATTGCTGAATAGTATTCCATTGTGTAAATATACCACATTTTCTGAATCCATTCCTCCACTGAGGGACATCTGTGTTCTTTCCTGTTTCTGGCTATTATAAATAAGGCTTCTATGAACATAGTGGAGCATGTGTCCTTATTGCATGCCGGGAAATCCTCTGGATATATGCCCAGGAGTGGTATAACAGGGTCCTTCGGAAGTGTCATGCCCAGTTTTCTGAGGAACTGCCAGCCTGACTTCCCGAGTGGTTGTACCATCTTACAATCCCACCAGCAGTGAAGGAGTGTTCCTCTTTCTCCACATCCTCAAGTAACTAACTTTTAAGAAAAATTTACTAGAAGCATAATTTCTGAGACAAATAATTTATATATTATTTGAATAAACATGCATATTTTTTATTGTTCTAAAATTTCATACTTGTATAAATGTTAAACTTCTTATACATTTTATATTGAGGTTCAACAAAATCCACAATCCCTCCCCTCTCCCACCTCTTTTCCCTTCCTGTTTTCTGTGCATTGTTTTTTAAACTCACTGCTTTTGCTCAGTGCTGTTATGTGGGCGTGAATGTAGGACAGTTTGCTGGAACTTGTTCCTCTCTGAGAACACAGGTTTTTGTTGCTGTTTTGTTAGTTTGTTTGTTTGTTTTAATCTTCAATTTTCTTCTATCAGCAGCTGTCAATTGGGAATAGCACCTTAGCTAGGGTTAGACCCTCACTCGCTCCTTCCCCTTCCATGTTGAGAATGTTGGATAATTTAATGTTGAGTATGAGGTCAGCTGCGACTTCATGTGTACAAGAGCCCTTTTAGCCAGGCCTGGCAAAAAAAAAACTAGCTTCATTGCAGATGTCTTCTCTGGCTCTGACAGTTCTTATGTGCTTTATTCTGTAATGAAGCCTGACCTCTGAAGTGCTGGTGATATAGATGTCCCATTTAGAGCTGAACCTAAGTCTCTTGTTCCATGTACATTGGCCAGTCATGGGTCTCGGTATGAATTGCCATCTACTGAAAACAACATTTCCTTCTTAAGGACAGATGAGATGTCCTAATCTCTGGATAAAGGGTAAAAACAAAGATTGGGGAAGGGGGAAGTTCACTTCTACAACCAGTTAGAATAACAGTATTGGATTCTCCCCTATGACTTAGAGAATCATAGGATTTCCATAAAGGTAACAATTCCACCTTATGAGGCAGGCCTTAAATCTAATTCAAAAGTAGTGTGTTATCCCCATAATATTGGTCCTTTACTGCACCAGTAAATATATATTATCAGGCCATTCACTATTGTAGCTTACAGGGTTCACAGCTAGGTAAAAGTGATAATTACTTTTATTCCCTTTTAGTAGGCATAGAACCTTCCAGCATTGAGAGCTAGCCAGTGAGTCTGAAGCTTCCAGGTGGGTACCAATTTTATTTCTTCCATGTTCTATTATGCAAGAATGTGCCATTCTCAGTAATAGGGTCTTATCATCAAGTTCTGGAGAGTAAACAATAACAATAACCTGTAGTAATATGAGTCTTACGAACTGCTGAGCAACAACTCGATAAAAATGTATCCAATACCAAGCACTGGGGTTTTTATTTGATAGACTCAGGAACCTGGGAGAGACATTGTTTCCTCCTATAGAATACCTCCATTCAAACTCCTGTTATATATTTATGAATATATATTAGTACTTCTATAATGGTAGGTTTCCTTGTAGTGTCTTTAAATAGTTTTAGTAACAGTAATCTTTCCCTGTATTTTACCTTCACTATCAAGTTTTCCAATCACCTTCTCCATTAAATTCTTTCTTTATATGTTTTATTCTTCATATCACCTGGGTTCCATACACTTTCATTTGAGTTACATTGCCTATAGCTCCTCACTATTTTCTGTGACTTAATCAGTATTTCAATTTAGGTACACATGTCAAAGATTTGTGGCCATCATCTACATATGTGAGAAGATATTAGAATAACTGCACTTGCTTATTTCTTAGTTTTATCTGCTTAAAGTACCTTTTTATATATTTTTTACTCTAAGGTGGTATCTATTGTTTATGTTGTAATATGTCTCTCACAGGCAGAAAATAGATCAGTTCTGTTTTCTAGTTCAATATTCGTTTGTGTCTCTATATTGGGGAAATGACATCAATAACAACATTGTCATTTAAAGATGTGTATTCATTCCTGACACTTTCTTGATTTTGCAGTGTTTTCTCAGAATGTTGTAGATTAACTGTCCTAACATAATTTATTCATTTTCTGAGACCTTCTAAGGAGTATTGAGCTTTCTCTTCAGATTGAAGTATCTCTTCTGGTATCCTCTGTACAATTGGTTTAGAAGTCACAAATTTCTCTTATCTATTTTTATCATAGAGTTTTTATTTCTTCTTTATCTTTAGTGGCTAGTTTCATTGTGTAGAATAGTTTGAATTGACCATATTTGTCTTTTATAACTTGAAATATATTGTTCCAGCCATTCTGGGTTTAAAGTTTTTGTGGTATAATCATGTGTTATGTTAATGAGTCTGATTTTATAAGTTATTTGCCCTTTCTCTGGTCCTGACTATTTGATGTTCTGTACTCAAGTATACTTGATATATTTGGATGAGCATCACTTTCTTAGGGTTGGAGACCAAAACTCTGTATGTTCTATATATTTCACTATGATATACTCATAATTTGAAAATTAGATCTTTATGGTGTCTGATTTTGAATTGCTATAACATAATTGTAATCTTACTTCCAAATTCTCTTTCTAGAATGTCATTTTCATTAAACACCATTACTATAGAGTTTATAGGGTTTTTGTGGGGAGGAAGAGAAAAGTTAGTTTGGTTTTCCTGTTGTTTTCATGTCTTGTTTTTCAGAATTTTATGTCTAGGGTATATTGGTTGAGTAAGTTTTTTTTCTATTTGAGTAACTTTTTCTTTTTACACAGGTATTTACAATCATCAGGAAACACAAATTTGTAGTAGGGTTGGAAATATAGATTTCCTCTGTCAGATATTTAGAGTGATAGTATCTACTGCAACTTCTTTTTGTGAGTGATAGTTTGCTGCCTAAAAAGATTCGATCAAAAATCTTGGAGAAAGTTCACATAGCCGTATGAAACAGATGCAGTTCTCAAGACTGATTGAGACAACTGGTAAGTATCAGTCAGGAAGCTGGTGGTGCTCTGTTGAATATCAGAAGAGAGTATGGGATAACTGGACAACCTCTGGCTAGGAGTTAGCAAACTCTAAAGAATGGGGAAAGGGCTCAGGAGAAATAATGGTTCCTTAGAAAACAGTTTTGGGCATGTGATATGACATGGATAACGAATTGCCTAAAAGAGGACCAACAAGTAACCTATTGGGTTTCCAGACCACATTTGGGGGGGTGGAGGTTGGAGAGAGTCACTGTAGTGGAGAAGACAGCAAGTTCTAAATGGGATGGGATGGGGGTAGGGCCAGAAAGAAGGTAACAGGCTTGGCAAGGTGCCAGAAACAAAACTGGCACAATCTTAGTCTTTGAAATATCTTTCCAAATCCCTGTCGAAATGATTAGAAAAAGTTATGTTCTTATCAGAAAAATGATACTATATACTTCTATACTGAAGACCATCACCAAAGTAGGGATTTTTTTCTAATTAAGACTCATCAGGTAATACTAAAGCTTAACTTTTTGAACTAAAAGCATTTCAATACTTTCTGGAAAAGGCAATTTCCAAAGCAAGGACTTAAGTTCATTTTTCAAATTCTGCCAAACATAGTTCCTAACTATAATAACAATGCTTACTATGTAACTATATAACATTTAATCTTTTATCCTATTAATAAGTTTGCATCTACACAGACAAGAATGTGTAGTGAGAATATCTTGTGTACTGTATGGAGACATAACCTGTGAATAAAAATCTTATGGTCTATTACCTGCGGCAGGAAATAGATGGAAGTTCTAGTAGAGAGAGAACTCTAGGACAGAATTAAGTGCAGGAACAGATTCACTCTGAACTCTGAAGAACAGATAAATAGGCTATGGCCGACTTAGACTAGATTAAATGGGATAATTGAGTTATGAGCTAGTAAAAATTAAGCCCAAATTATGTCTTAGGCAATTATACATAAATAATAAGTCTCAGGTTTGTTATTTTGGGAGGTGGGGCACAGGTGGAAAAATTTGTGTATACAAGATTGCACATGTAAGTTTGAATCTACAAGGAGAATACAATCCAGATTGGTCAAAAATCCAGATATTTTCTGTATTGACAAAGCCTGGCAATGAACAGTGTGATAATAAGGTTCATTATCCTCATTCCTTGTTGAGTATATGCCACCAGAACCTGGAAATAAAGTCAAAGTGTCAGAAGAAATATTATTTCCAAATCATCCATTTATGAGTAAATATGCAAAAAGATGAATACCCTAAGGTATCAAGGAGAGATTCTTTTACTCATTCAACAAACTATGAGCATTCATTCTTTCCCAAATACTATTATAAACATTCAGTATTAACTTTGAACAAGGCAACCAAGTTAAACGGATCTTCAAATACTTTGATATCAGTGGAAGCCAAGGTACGGTAGTCATAATGAGTAACACATGCTCCCTACATTACTAAATGTGATAAAGGCTAGAACATCAAACCATTGATTTTCTTTACATAAAGTTTCATGTGGCATTGAAGCTTGATGATGTTATGTAAATGTCAGTCATAGAGATCAAAATATATTTTGTCTTTGCTTTTACCACAATGGAATTCAACAATGCTGTTCTTTCTATATAAGAAAAGTTCAATATAGTTCTCTAAGTCTTGTTTTCTCCCGGCCCACTCTTTTTATTATTAAGCATTTCACCAAATTAATATTTTTTCATCAGACACTCTGTGTGAGGTTTTTGATGTTTCATTACAGTTGGATGAACATACACTATAAAAATGCATCCTCTCTCTATCTCTATAATTAAATTTAAAATCAACATGCTGCTTTCTCATGCTTCATTTTGTTGGGTATGCCTCAATTTCCCTTGGTTACAAACCATGCTGGTTATGAATATGTATCAGGGTTCACTGTCAAATCCTGTGAACATCTTTGAAGCAGGAGATAAGAAGCATTATTTCAGAACAGAAGCATCCATTTGTAACATCTCTTGCAATTTCCATCTGTCCGAGAACAGTCACTAGAGACTGAGCAACGGGACAGGAGAGACCAGTCTGCTGACCCAAATTCATAGCTTCGCCCCTGCTTTGGTGGGTTTACTTGGTTTCGGTGTTGTTCACTTACCATATGATTGCAGTGATTCACAGGCTCGCCAATTCAGATAGAATTAGCCTAATGTAAAAAGCCAAGGCACGGTCCTAGAAATCCATGCACTTAATTTACAAGTTCATAATTAACTCTGTGGGGTTGAAATTGAACTGGAGATGTTACTATAAATTCATTATTTTAAAAAATATCTGTTGGTCAATGAAGTGTAGATACTGGTATGGGTAAGTATAGATAAATTCTAGTTCTGTCAAATAAAAAGGCACAAAAACAATGCCATTGGAATTAGCAGTAAAGACACTGTTTCTCAGATTATAATTGTTTAAATATTATTCTCCTATAAATGGAATGGGGTCAAGAAAAAAATCTGGCAAATTCCAATACTGACTTGGGTAGTAATAGCATCCTTTCTGGAAAAATATAAATAAAACTGTGATAAACATTTGATGGGAAATATTAAAAGGACACCTGACTCATAGGAGACTTATTGCTGAGTTTGAGGCAAGTTAAACATTCATAGGAGTAACACTGGGTGGTGGTAGTTCATTTTTAATCCCAGCACTCAAGAGGCAGAGGCAGGTAAATCTCTTATTTCGAGGCCAGTCTGGTCTGCAGAGCAAATTCCAAGATACCAGAGGCTACAAAAAGAAACCTGTCTCAAAAAAAAAAAATTAAAGACTAAAACTAATTATAACTAGTAAGGTATTATATTGATATGAAATATCAATCCATGAACCTGTGGTGCTACTCAAATAAAAGAAAGTAAGAGTGAGAATGAACAAGAGTGAGATAATGTATTCTTATAGACAAATACCACCCTGAGAGTAAAGAAGGATTAAATTGGAGCACGTACAACATCATGTTCTAATCACTGGCTCTTCCAAAGATCATTGATAAGTAAGCAATAATTGGGCCAATGAGAGAATTTTGTTGAACAACACTCCTAATATGTTATGAAAGGTTCACCTAACAGGCAACTTTGTAATGAATAACTCAAGTGGGCCCCCTTTAATCACAGATAGAGTGTATGGCACACCCAGTAGTAGCTCAAGTTGGCAAGTATACTTGGCATAGCAATGTCCAAAACCATGGCAGAACTATTTTAAAAGAGCAGTGATTTGTTTGGGCTTGACATGCCTGAAGGTTCTGTCTGTGTAGAACTGCCTGATAGTTGAACTGCATGGCATGAGGAAGACAGAAAAAAGATTATGAAAGGGGATCAGAGCAAGTATAACCCTAGGGAGACACACCCAGTAGTGTACTTTACCAATTAAGCCACACCATGCACCTATTACGATCATAATATATGCCACTACACCACTACATTATAACTCCACCAGGATATTGATTCATTCATTAGATCTTAGATTAGAGTCTTTATGATCAGCATGTTTCTAGAAATGCAACCCCAAATGTCCCTAAAGGATGCTTTACAAATCCTTCACGCATTTATCAACTAAAATTAATCATTTTTAATTGTATTACTCGTTATGCTGTAGAAGAGGTAGACAGAATATATCCTCTGCTGTGTCACTGCCAAACATTAGAGGGCCTGCATCTAACAGTGAAGAAGCAATTGACAAACCCTGATTTTAGTTTAAAACACCCTGCTGACAAAAGTTCTTTGAAATATCCTTTTCATATGAAGTAAAAGAAAGAAATCCTGAAGATTAAAGGAAACTGAGATAGAGCGAATAAACTAAATATGTGATCCTAGATTTGCATCTGTGATTTTTAAAAAGATAATGTTTAAATTAAACAATATTGAGAAGTGGGGATATTTTAATGTCAGTCTTGTTTGTAATTTCGAAGGTTAAACTTTCTCAATGCAAAGTGGAATTATGGTTTTGTAGAAAAACTTGTATGCTTCTAGCAGATTTTGCTGAGCTAATTAAGGCTAACTTATGGTGCCTGAAAGTTACTGTTAAGTAATTGATGTAAAGTCTTTTACAAAAAAACCTATAAAGTGAAAAACAAATTGTCAAGATATTAATTGTTGAGTTTAAATGAAAGGCTACTAGTTACACTGAGCTTGTCCTCCTAATGTTTTCTGTATGCTTGATAAGTTTTAAAGAAATTTCAGAGAGGACAATTGACCTGTCCTTTTTCATTGTTGCCTAACTCGAGCTTACTCAGCATGCCCAATTGGTCAACAAGTTCTGTGCATCACAGTTAACGAGTGTCATTTTAATCTCTTCCATCCTGTCTACAGTGACAAATCCACTGGACCAGCTTTCTAATTGTCTTTCTTCTTCCTTTCTCCCTTCTTTCAATAACACTCTTATTCCCATGACATTCTGAATACACACAGACTTAAAAATTGTTTTCTATTGCCAATCTTGCTGTGTGTTTTCTATAATTAACACATTCGCATAGCTCTCACAATAGACCTCTGTTTCTTTAACATGGATCCTTAAGTCCTTCCTGATATGGCGTGACCTGTGGTCTAGTCTCATCTTTTATTACATTTTGCCTTTGTAGATGAATTCTCAGACTCCTGAAAGTAGGTAAGAAAATGTACCATACAAGCCAAATATAGTGTAACCTTTATAATATCAGCATGAGGAAAGCCAATGCAAGAGGGTCAAAAGTCTGAGTCCAACTTAGGCAACTTAAGGATTTCAAGGCTAACCTGGGGTACATAGCAATGTTTATTTATATCAATCAACCAATACCTCACATTCCCTTGGTAAAATACAGATTTGTGTTTTTTAGAAAATTACTTATTTAACCCATTCTACTTGGCTGAATGATGTCTTAACTTCAGATGGCACCGTGGATGTTCCTTATGTGAGAAGGCTTTTGGAAGACTTCTCCCTGGTGTAAGAACATACTTTCTTGTTTAAGTCTGAATTGCACCCCAAAGCCTCACATGTTAAAACGCTTCTTTGCCATCTGATGCGCTTTGAGAAAGTGGCTGGGTCATGGGGGCTCCATCTTCATTTGTAGATTAATCAACTGATGATCATAAATTTTTATGCGTTATTTGGAGGTAGTGAAAACTAAGAGGTGGGACCTAGTTGAAAAAGTTGATCGCTATGGCATGCCTGGGAAGATACAGCCCCATCTTTTATAGACTTTGCTTCCTGGTAATCAGTAAATTATTAACTTTCCTATGTATGAACTTCTCCCATGATTCTCTACCTAATCACAGGTACAGAAACACAGAGCCATGGAACATGCATTGATATATTTGAAATTGAGAGCAAAATAAATTCTTCCTTCTTCGCATCATATTCTCTGATATTCTATCATAGTGACAAAAGATGACTGGTATAGTTTGTTCTTGTTTTCTTTTAAATTAAATAAGAAATCACAAAACCTGCAAGTTTCACTATAGTCTTCACCAAGTAAAATCCTCAATCTAAGCATTTTTCAATTGCTACATATTGTATATATGGAAAATTAGAAATAAGTTTGAGGAAAGAGAGATTTTCACTATAAAGAAAGATAGAAGAGCTGGTTATTGGATTACATGAGACAATGGTCTGGCTCTGCCAAAAACTCCTATGAACAATCATAAATCCTTTACTTGGAATCTGTGTCCTCACCTGTTAAATTAAGACTGTAATGTTGGTCTCTGTGGTCTTTTGTGTAATGCTAAAACTCAGGGGAAAGAAGCTAATGAAGACTAGTAGAAGAACAATGTACCTACAGAAGGTCATGCTTCTGTGCTCATCAGAGTTGAAATTCAGCATATTTTACATATGCATTTCATAGTGGGATCAAAGACTCTTGAGTAATTATGATACATTGACATTTGAGTACCATTCGTCTTTTCATTGAATTATGACACAGGCAAGTTGTCCACATTTGCCTATATCACAAACTGTCCAAAATAGTTGCTCTACTTGTTCCACTACAAGCAGTTCTATTTTTCCATAGTTGAGACCTCTCTATATATTAATATATAAATATTTGAAGTTTATATTATGATTATGTGTGAATAATCATTTCCAGGCTTTCAGTGATTAGTATTAACAAACATAAATCTGCCTCAATCTTTTTATAGCTAAGTTATATGAGTACAGTGCAATTTACTTATCTATGCATCCACTGATTAAGCTTGTTATAAATAATCTAGTTTATAAGCAGTTGTATAATAACATCCTGATCTGTGTGGTGCTTTTTCTCTGTATATATCCTATTTATGGTATCTTATATAAATAGATATTCTTTGCTTCCAACATTGTACATGAGATAAAGAGATTAGATAGATAGATAGATAGATAGATAGATAGATAGATAGATAGATAGATAGATAGATAGACAGATAGACATTTTCTTCCAAAAAGTTTGCCAACTTATAATCTGAGCAATTGGACTTATTTTCTTGAATTTTATTAAAAGTGAATATAGCTCATCACTTTCATCTTTGGGTATTAGGTGACTGAAAACAAGACTTCTCCCTGACTTAAACTTTAAAGCACCTTACTAATAATTTTGGATGTCTTTACCTTGATTTACAACTATTTATGTGGTGTTCTAACTTAAAGAATATTTATTATACATAAAATAAAACTACATGTGATATGTTCATAGACATGTGTGGATAGAACTTTATAAGAAACACTGAGGATTAAGAATAATTAGCAGAATTAAACATAGTGAAAGTAATGCACTGAATGACAGTAGCCAAAGTAAGAGAAATAATATTTAGTGTCCAAATTTTTAATTTTTTCCATTTATTTTGGATAATATAATTACATTATATCTTACCTTCATTTCCTCCCATTAGTCCCTTCCAAATAGCTCTCCTTAGTTTCTTTTAACTTTACATTTCTTTTTAAATTAATTCAGACACACACACACACACATACACACCTCTAACTCTAAATATAATTTGCTTCATCTGTATAATATTTATTGCATGTGTGTTTTCAGGGTTAATAGTTTTGCTTGTTTTGATTTTGTTCTTGCATGTAGAATATATGCATGAATGATTTTATATATGAGTGCAAGCATGTATGTAATATGGCATGTGTATGAAGATCAAAGGATAGCCTTCAATAATCAGTTCTCACTTTCCACCTCGTTTGAGGCAGGGTCTCCTGCTAACTGCTGTGTACTCAAGAACAGCTGTCTCATGAGCTTCCAGGGACTCTTATCTCTACTTCCATCTCACCACAGGCACACTGCCACTGCTGTACATGTTACCACATCTAGCTTTACACTCTTTCCAGTTCGTTCTGCTCCTTGATTTTTTTTCTATAATGTTCTCTTACTTCTTAGTTTCCTTTAGCAATACAAGATTTTTTCTTTCAGCACCTTTAACAATTTCCCTGCCATCCATTCCCGGATACTCTTCCAAATTCTTGATATATTTAATCTTATCTTCACCCATGGTTTTCTCAGCCTTGTTGAGATCCCTTCACATTAATCTTGCCCAAAGATTGCTTGACTTTTGAGTCATCTTTATACAAGTAATAGAATGTTCCCTAATCACAGCATCTGTGATAAGAATGAAAAGCGTTATCTCTTTTTCCCCAGACCCAACCTCCCCCTACCCTAGTTTCAAAGATCATCTCAAGCTCCTCAATAGACCACCTATGAGAGCCTTCCCTGCCCTACGCTAGCCCCATTCCCATCTTCTGTGTATGTTACAGATCTTCCTTTTCTAATCTCCTTTTCCTCACCAATTGCTTTGTCCCAACCTCCAGGTCCAGCAGGCACTTTCTGCTAAAAACCAAGGGCCTTTCCTGCCTGTGCAACATGTAGGCTGATGGTAGATCCACACCTCTCCTTCTGCTCCTTTAGATGCAATTCCCTAAGTTTCATTGCCAGCTCTGAAGCAGAAAACATGCTACTCCTTTTCCTCTCTGATTCCCATCACCAATGAAGCATAATGATTTTCTCCCCAACTTTCCTTCCTCCAAACCTTCCCAGTATCCCAACCTCCAAGACTAGCAGGCATTCTCTCTGGGAATAAACCACCTAACCAGGACATGGACACAGTCCCCAACTCCAGCAGGCATCTCCTGCTAACCTACAGACCACAGTTGCCAGAAAACCAAGTAGCCTATTTCCCTTTCTTCTCCTAACTTGTTGCTTTGTCTCAGACCCCAACTCAAGCATTTACCTCCTGATAATCCTATAAAATGGCCTATAAAACCTTGTCTTGCTGGGGTTTTGATGCTGTCTTCCTGTCCTGCTGTGTCAGGGTTGGGTTGGAGAAGAGTCCAAGCCCAAGCTTATAATAAAGAGACCCAGATGCTAGAAACAACTCTTGGTGGTCTTCTGGGGTTCATGAACTACACACACACACACACACACACACACACACACACACACACATACACACACACAAGACATTAACATAAAAGCTGATACAATGAACCTGATAGAAAGCAGGAAATAGCCTTGAACACACTGTCAAAGGAGTAAACTTTCTGAACAGAAAAGTACTAGTGTGTTCATTAAAATCAAAAATAATGGAATTTGATGAAACTGAAAAGCTGCTGCAAGGCAAAATACACCATCAATAGGACAAGCAATAGCCTCTGGAATGGAAAAATATTTTACCAACTCTATATCCAATAGAGGACTAATATCCAGAATATATAAGTATCTCAAAAAACTGTGTGTGTGTGTGAGTGTGTGAGTATCAGAAAACAAGATAATCCTATTAAAATAAAGTACAGATCTAAACAGAAATCTCAATAAAAGAAATTAAAATGCTGAGAAACATAATGAAATGTTCAACATATTTAGCCATCAAGGAAATGAAAAAATCAGAACTACTTTGGGATTCTTAACATCTGTCAAAATGACCAAGATCAATAAGACAAGCCATAGCTCATACTGGCAAGGATGTAGAACAAGGTAGTATTCTACCATTGCTGGTGGATGTATAGACTTGTACAACTACTATGAAAGTCAATATTATGGTTTCACAGAAAGTTAGTAATCCATCTACTTCAAGTCCCAACCTAGATTCCCCTCAACAGAAGAATGGATAACAAAAATATGGCACATTTGTACAATGCAATATTACTCAGCTGTTAAAAAATGACACCATGAAATTTTCAGGCAAATAAGTGAGACTAGAATATAATCATCCTGAGTGAGTTAACCAAAACTTCAAAAGATAAATATGTTATTGTTCACTTATAAGCATATATTAGCTTTTAATTAAATGATAACCAAGCTTTAATCTATAAACCCAGAAACGTTAGGTAAAGCAGAAGGGTTTGGGAGGATATAGAGATATCCCTGGGGAGTAGAGTAGATTTTATAAGGCCACCTAAAGGAGGCATGACCTGAGGTGGTTAGGAACAGGAAAAAGGATCAGGAAGCAGAGGAGATGTGATAGAGGAAGAGACTGCAGGGAAAGATGGTTGGAATTGAGGGGCCTTTGATGGAAGGTATGAATGCTTAATGCAGCGGAAGCTTCCTGGAATCTATGAAGGAGATACTAATGAGGACTCCTAGTAACAGAGATATGTAGTCTTAACAAGCCTTCCCTTGTTGCCGGGTTAGGTTTCCAGTGGTGAAGAGTGGGCTGCATTCAATTGAGTTGTTGGCCAAGGTGGTCCTATAAAAATCTCCCAACAACACAGGCTGTCGCTGAGGAAAAGGGTTGTGCTCTGCAAACTGATAGCTGGAGTTGGCACCTACATGGAGCCCTCACCACTATGTTCTTGTCTTTTTGGTGTCAGAAGGGACTGTGTCAGCAACCAAAATGAAACATGCAAATATAACATAGTCTTTGACCCACAATCTGTTCTTCCTGCAAAATATAGATTTCCATATAGATTCAAGTAACTAGAATAAGAGCCTTCTTTGGGTAGTGTGTGTATGTTGCATGTTGGGGAGGGTTGTGGGCAGGCAGAAAAAAGAGTCTCCTGAAGGGAATGGCTATTCTTTTCCTATCTGAGGTAAGGAATATGGAAAAATAGTCCTTATTGTAGAAATTCTGTTCTGTCTCAATGGACAGAACAGAATAATATGTTATGTCCCTTAAATAATATGACCCATCAAATCTAAAGCATGGATCATTCATTGCATTCTTCGGGATTTTAGAGAAACACAGTATCTCTTTAGATACATAAATGTGGGGGGGGGAAAGTAAGGTGAATCAAGGAAACTGAAAAAAAAAAAAAAGAAAGGAAAAAGGGACCCAATCAACACTACCCCATAGGACTTTTCGTGGTGGTGACAATATTCCCTGTAATCCAATATGGTAGCCACTAGCCACACATGGATACTGAGCACTTTAAACATAATCAATATTTGTATGGAACTGATGATTTCGTTATGTAATGTTTTCATTTTATTTAGTATACATAGTGAACACCTAACTTGTACCAACTAGTCAATACAAACCTTGTTGGAAAGCAAGAGTAACAATCTAGAATGTATGTCAAGATAATTAGGGAACTAGGTCTGCACAAATAGAAAATGGACAAAACAAGAAAAATAGCAGCCCAGGAAGTTTTCAGCAGAAACATCACTACCTGGAATATCACCATTATAAAAGCCATATCACTAAGGCCACTGAAAGTCCTTTGTTCTGTTAATGAAGTTATAGACTAAGTCTTTTCTGATAGAATGAATGAAGGGGAAAATAAAACCTTTAGTATTTGTTCCTGAGCAAGTGTGAGGTGGAACTTTAAGAACTGACCAGGGACTGTTCACAGGCTCCTCTTTCCAGCTATTTCGAAGCTGATCGTTTCATAAGTCACTATGCGCATGCTATCTTTGGGAACACATGACAAGTATAACATTGAAATTATATAGGTTAGCATCCTTTTTTGCCCATTTTCTTCATTGTTGTTGTCTAATTGTGATAAAGTATGTCCTTGTGGCTGTCCCCTTTGTGCTGAGTTACACAACAAAGGAAAACAGGGGGCAGTGTCACCTTACTCCCTTCACAAGAACAGGCTTCTCTATGGCTGCCTCATCTGCTCCAGCCTGACCAGAGCACAAGCTTAAAACATTTGTTCCTTAAACGCACACTTTCTCCCCTTCCCTGGGATACACCCATTCCTGTCCCTCTCATCTACCCTGTGTGTTTGAGCTGTGTGCAAAGGCAACACATGCAGGAGGACACCTTTTTCATTCAGATCCACACCCATCTTGACTTCCATGACTTTTTGGATGATGAGACAATTTCCTAACATTATCCATATATACTGGCAAGTCAGATGAAAAGTACCAAAGAGTTTCCTCTGCCAATTTCAATCGTGCCAGCTGTAGGAGCGTTGGATCACTTCAGATGTTTTACCTTAGTGCTGAGGAGGGGGACCTGCTGAGCTGTGCTGATTTTCTGCTTCCATGAATAATAAGCACTCGATTTCACTGAGGGAGGTGGGGTGGGGGGAGGCTCTGGCCTGCTGATTTTGTTCAGTAGGTGACGATTGATTGTGGCTCCTGAATGAACTTTGTACTACATAATAGAGCTGAGATTAAGCTTTGCCAGCTTGCTTTCTCAGGTGTCTCCATTGAGATGCCTTTAGAAAAGAAAAGCTAATAAAAAGTGTAATGGGTTTTTCTTATCTTTTTATCCTTTGAGCCTTTCTCTCCAGTGATTTTGTCATAGGGGTTGTTTATTTGCTGATTTTGCATTGACTCCACGTTAGAAGAAAACAGAGCTCGAACAACCTCAACTGAATGTGCGTGTTTGCTGAGTGAAGATTCTGTCCTGTTTAAACCTAGTTATGTACAGCACCATCTCAAAAGAAAGTTGCCTTGGGCTGGTGGATTCCTGAGACTCAAAGGCAAGCCAGCATAGTGCCAGGGAAACTGCCAAGAAAGAAGTTAACCCATCAAACCCCTACCAAATTTGTGAACTGTTGTAGCTGGTAAAGAGACCAGTCCTGCAGATCCAAAGCTGCAGTGTCTTCCTGATACATGGCAACAACCAACTATCCAAGAGGAGTCCCAGTGAAGATCTAATATTGAACATATAGCTCAAGCCAGGGGCATCAAACCAGATCAATGACTCATTACAATCAACATTTTCAAATAAACTCTTTGGACAAAAAGCTATATTCTATGACACCACAGCTTCTACCTCGGGATTTTTGTTTTGTTTTGTTTGGTTTGGTTTTGTGTTATTGTTTTTTTTTAATCAATGGGAGGAGGTCACAATGTTTGAAGGCAGATACAACAGGATAGGGAAATGAGTGAGATTGGGGTGTATGATGTGTATGCAATTTATAAAGAATTAATGTTAAAATTATTTAAAAATTATATTGACTAAAAATTAACAGCCAAGGTTATGCCTTGGCCTCTGCATACGCATATATACATCACATCCATGCATACTTTCCACATGTGTGGACCTGTGTACAAGGGTACAGGAAAATACATACACATATACCCATATGCAAAGAAAAGAACAAAAACTAAAGATTCTATAGGGCATGGTCAAATAATAGACAACAGTAGGTATGGCAGAGCCAAGCCTGGACCAGAATGAATGAGCCAGGGGCTGAAGTAAACATCGGTACCTATAAAAGTAATTCAGAACTCAACCTAGAGAGCCAAGTATACTGAATGAAATGTAGCTCCAAATCAAACAGAAAAGGGAAGAGCCATAAGCCAAGACAGAAATTTCTGTCACACTGAGGTACACTATAGAGACTATAAGGAAAAGAAGTACCTGGATACCTTGCAGCTAGGTCCTAAAAGAATCTCAACATACATAGAGCCTCTGCTGGGCATTTCAAAGAAATCTCATTTCCCTTGGATCATAAACTCCATCTCTCCTTATCCCTATAGAACCAGCAGCCATAGCCACTCTCTGTCATACAATTTCTGACTTTTGACATTCCAAAGAAAATGTAAAATATGGTTGACATCAAAATAACATAAGCATTCAGAGAGTGTACTATATCTCTAAAAATTTCAAGTTCTGCAAAAATGTTGGAGCGAAGGTACTTTATAGTTCTATGAATAATCTTAGCTCCCTTCTGGCTGAGGTATAGCCATTTGCCACCATCAAAGAAAAGAAAATGAACCTATATGTTCCATTTTAATCTTTCTACCGTGTCCACTTCTTTGTTCCAAAGATGACCAAGACATCAATTTAAACCCTTTGTCTGCAAATAGAGTGTGAAATAAAAAAAAATGATGCCTTTGTGCTCTCTTGTGAGAATTCGCTTATACAGCTCTTATTTCCTACCACAAATGAAGAATACAGGAACATAATGCCGTCATTTGGAAGCTGAATATCCTTTAGATAGCATGAGTTAGAATCGAGACGATGTGAGATGCTGTGTGGTTCAACCTCTGTTGATCAAATGTATAACATATGACATTCCTGAGAGGTAAGCACTTCTCTAAGTACTTACTCCACCCATTTCTCAAGGTTATCAATAAAGAAAACTGAGACACAGGGACACCAGCTTGAATATACTGTCAGTAGCAAAGCTGCTCAGCCAGTCTTACTTGCAGGTCTCCAACAGAGTGATAATTATATCTTGTCTATACTAGTATATAATGGGATCATGCCTCACATTGTTCCTAAATGTTATTACTACAACTAAATAATATTATGGAATAGAATATTTTATTTATAGGTTAATGTAAAATATTTAATGTCTATTCATTAAATGAATAATTTTAACAATTTCTTTTTTCCTCCCTCCCTTTTCCTTTCTCTCTCTGTCTCTTTCTCTGTTTCTCTGTCTCTCTTTCTGTCTCTGTCTCTGTCTCTCCATCTCTGTCTCTGTCTCTCTGTCTCTCTCCGTCTCTCTGTCTCTGTCTCTCTGTCTGTCTCTCTGTCTCTCTGTCTGTCTCTCTGTCTATGTCTCTGTCTCTGTCTCTCTCTCTCTCTCTCTCTCCATGTACATGTGTTATCCTTTCAGGTGCTAATGCCTATGTGTGCATGTGCTTGTGGAGACCAGAGATCAACATTCAATGCTTTCCTCAATTGCTTTTGCTTTTCAAAACAAGGCCTCTCTCTGAACCTGAAGCTTACATATTCAGCTGGACTGACTGACCACAGAGCCCTGCCTCCAGCTCCTCAGCACTGGAATTGCAGGTGACTGTAATTGTGCACATTTTTTATGTAGGTATTGGGGATCAAACTCATGCCCTCCTGCTCGTGAGTATCTCCAGACCCTCAATGCTACTAAAAAAACTAAATTGATATACTTTTCTTTTTTTCTGTTTCATTTTAAAGTATTATTTATCTTTTATTTACTTATTCATTCATCTATTTATCTATCTATGTGTGTACATGTACGTAGCATGTACTACAATATACATGGGAAGGCCAGAGGACAACTTCGTGGAATTGGTTCTGTCAACTTCTCATGAGTTTCAGGGATCAAATTCAGGTCTCTCTGATTCTACAGGCAGTTTACTTGTTAAACTGTCTTGCTGGCTTTTGCTTTGTTTTTATTGTTTATTTGATTGGTTGGTTTTTTTTACTTGTTAAACTGTTTACTTGTTAAACTGTCTTGCTGGCTTTTGCTTTGTTTTTATTGTTTATTTGATTGGTTGGTTTTGTTTTGTGTTTGTTTGTTTTTCTTTTGGTTTTTTGGGTTTTGGGGGTTTTTTTTGGGTTTTTTTTTTTTTTTTTTTTTTTTTTTGAGACAGGGACCTCACTCTCTAGCTCACTTTAAAAGTTCTTGTGTAAGCCTCCCCAGCAC
Source organism: Apodemus sylvaticus (assembly GCF_947179515.1). Taxonomy (NCBI): domain Eukaryota; kingdom Metazoa; phylum Chordata; class Mammalia; order Rodentia; family Muridae; genus Apodemus; species Apodemus sylvaticus. The sequence goes on along the minus strand of NC_067475.1, from coordinate 92,580,608 downwards.
CAGGACAAATGGAGGCTGGTTTTCAATGTGATTCTTTTTTCCCCCTAGTACAGGTAACCGACCCAAGGTTCTTGAAGATATCAGATAAATGTCTCCTCTGAATATATTTTTAACAGTAAATGCCTTTGTTAAGTTAATTTAGTTTTAATTTGCTATCTGATCTCTATCTCTCCCCTCTCCCACCCCCACCCCCCACCTCCCCACCCCCACTTTCTCTGTGTGTGTGTGTTTGTGTTTGTGTGCTCCTGCATGCATGCCCATAGAGGCTAGAGGCATCAGTCCTCCTAGAGTTAGAGTTACAGGTAGGGTTTGACGTACCTAACATCGGCCTGAACTCAGGTCCTTTGGTAGAGCTTTATAAAGCACTTGTAACTGAAGAGCCATCTCTCTAGCTACCACATCTATTTTTTTACTTTGTGGTAGCTAAAGGTTAAAATGTGTGCCAATTACAGTTCAGTGTAATTGCTAGATTTCATGTTTTATTAATTTTAGGATTAAATTCCAAAACATTATATGTCTGCTTTCAATCAATACAGGCACTCCAAGCACTCCCTGGAAGAGCTCATGGAGCCCTGAGATCACATCTTAGCAAGTATAATGAAGCAAAAAGGGTAGAGGTTTATTTCTGTCTAAATTCCGTGGCACTGAGCAGTGTTCCTACTGCATGTATTTGAAACTTAAATTTCACTTTGAAAGTATGTTATTCAGTGCATATAGTAGCAGAATTATGAATTAATTAATAGGTAAGGAGAGGGAAATTGATCAGTTGTGATTTCCATGTAGTTTATTTTCTATGTAGAATTAAAACAAAAACCTTCAGTTTTGCTTTGATTTGCATTAGTCCAGGAGAGAATAAGAGGCATGAGAGGTGGGTCCCCTGTAGGATTCTAGGACCCCACCCCCACCCCGTGCCCCTGTCATCTTTGAAAGGGGCTATGTCATTCAGAGGGAGGCAGAAATGAAGTTTCACAAACTGGGTTCATATAATTGCATTTTCCTAGTTCTTCTTTTGTATCAAGTGCAAGGACAGTTATTTACCAAGTTATTAATTTAGTCGTCTGACTTTTCTCAGTTATAAGTTTTATTTTCTGGTAAAAATGTATTAATTTTTTTAAAAAATTATGCAATAATAAATTGTACCTCTTGATAGTGGTGATTCTTTTATGTAGCAGCTTCACATTAATTGATAGTTTGTCCCAGAGAAATGAATTGAAAGAGAATACTACTAATCACTTGGTGAAAACCTTGAGCCTGACTCTTTCAAGTGCCTGCTTTGACTATTAAAATTTCTTGAAGTATGTGTGTGTGTATGGGGGGGAGGGGTTAATGTGTGTGTGTGGGGGGGTTAATGTGTGTGTGTGTGTGTGTGTGTGTGTGTGTCTGGATGTGTAGATAAACATGTATATCTACAAGTAAGTGGAAGCCATAGATCATTCTTCAGGGGATGCCCACCACATATTTTGAGACAGGGCTGCCACCGGGCCTGGCTGACTCACTGACTATGCAGATGGGCTGATCAGTGAGCCCCAGAGATCTCTTTATATCTACTCCTTCAGCACTGGGATTTTCACATGGGTGTTAGCTATCAAACACAGGTCTTCATACTTATGTAGCTGACACTTTGTTAACTGACCTATCTCTTAGGAATGATATTATGGTATATTTCAATGAAAGTATGTATTTCGTGTTGCTGTCCTTTGTGAACAGCCAAAATCCTCTGGTCGGTAAGCCTAGCACTTACCTCAAAGACCTGCTGTATCTTCTTAAAATCCTCCACACTGAGCTTGTTTTCAAGGAGGTCCGTACCATAGTCCTCACTTGCAGTAAGACCTTCTGTTTTCTCAAGGTGCATTGGCTCTGACTGGGGCCCCACGTTTAATCCAAGTACAGCTTCAGGGTAGCTCCTAATAACTTCACCCCTCTTCAGCATCCTTCAACTCTCTGTGTTTGTTGCTCCTGTTGCTGCTTCAATATGTGCCTTTGAAATGGAGTACAACTTAGAATACAGTTTAAAGTGAAAGTCCCAACCATATAATTAGGAGGCAAAAACCACTGAACCAAGATGGGAAAAATGAAAGCCTTTTATACATTCACATACTTGAAACCATAGTTTGTTTTCAAGACCTCTGACTTGGCTCTTCATACTCTCCTTCCCCTGGACTGATAAGAAATGGATCAGGCTTTCCCCACTTCATACTGACAAGTAAACCCCTGTGGTCCACATTTAATTGCCTTAGAAAGCATTTTTTTCGAGTCTCTTTGACTGACCTTTACTGCCTTTATCCCTTTCAGCTGCAGTTTTTCATCTGGGCGTGTTCAACGACACAGGTGCACAGTTTCAAAGTCCCTCTCACTCAGTGAAGTTCTTGCATCCAAAGGCCACTGTCCCAGCAATATGGAGTTGTTTGTTTTCTCTGTCCTGTTGCTTTTGTGTGTTTCCTGGCAACAAATATCAAGTCAGCTGACTTTCCCTCTCCTACCCAGTGCCTAGTCAATGACTGAACTAAAGGCTTGAATGTTCAGTGTAATTTTGTTATGTTTTATAAAAATAGTGCACTCTATTTTTATTAAGGCATGACCCATATTATTTAAAGACAACCTTGACAAATATATTTTCAATGAAACATGGCTGTATGATTAGCCAAAGGAAAGAAACTAACATTCAAGAATTTTATACTTTCCACTCACAACATAGCTTACTTTATTTTTTTTTATTTAAGAAAACTATATTTTGTACTTTCTTTGTCATCAGTTACATGTGCATATTGTAAGGATAACTCAAAAAAGGTTTCAACTCATTAAAACTCTAAGGAAAAGCAAAACAAATATCATTACCTGATAAATGTTTTACTAAATTGATACATTTATTTGTACTATACCAGTTCAGTTAGTCAACATGAAAAGAAATGGGGGAGTAGTAACTGGTGGCTATTTTGTTGTTGTTGCATTATTGTTTATTGGTGTTTGGGTACTATTTGTGTTTTTATTTTGTTTTGGGGGTAGCTGTCATGTTCCAGTTTTCGGGAAATTTCCATTCCTTCTTTTAATCAGACTCCATACAACTTTACCACACATGCAATACCATTATTTCCATTCTATGAGGGATGTGACAACTTATGAGAAGTTCATAATATGCAGAAAATAGAAGAGTGGCTCCTGAGCATCAACCCTTATATTTCAGAGGGTTATATTGCATTCTGTTTTCATCTTCCTGAAATGAAGAGCTGGCAGGATGCCTTCACTGAGGTCTGACTCGGCTCTGAGGGTCTATGAAGTCCATAGCACATGGTGATGCAGACAGCCTTTCCTACAGCACAAAGGAAGTGTCTGCAAGCATTCCTGTGCCAATTTAGAAAAAAAAATTACAATTTCATTCAGATGCCCATCCATTCTTTCATGTATCTGTGATACGTTCAAAATCTGTAAGAACTGTTTGGATCTAGTGACTGATTTTGTGATGCTTATAGTTTAATGGAATGGTGTTCTCTCTCTCCCTCTGTCTCTCTGTCTCTGTCTCTCTCTCTCTGTCTCTCTCCCTCTCTGCCTCTCCTGTCTCTCCTTCTCTGCCTCTCCCTCTCTGTCTCTCTGTCTCTCTGTCTCTCTCAGCCAAATCTGAATTCCTGCTGCTTACAGTGTGGTTCTCAGAAAGACTCTGAAGTCAGAAGCATAGAGGAAAGGATAGAATTACAGATTATAGACAGTGTATCAATGATGCAGAAAAGCAGATGGACAAATTTAAAAGTTTATTTTGTCTTTGTGTGCTCGTGCATGTTTGTGTTTGTGTGGGTACACATCTATGCGGATACCTGTGGAAGCAGAGTGCAATTCCAGGGTCCATCATCAAACACCGTCCACTTATTATTTTTCTTTTTATTAAAACTGTCTTTTGCTTGACTTGGTTTTCACAAATAGGCTAGGTGAGCAGACTAGCAAGACCCAGGGATATTTCTGTTTCCAGAACCATTTACCCAGGACTGGGGTTATAAGCCTGTGTCACCATGCCCAGCTTTTCCTGTAGGTTCTGAGTGTCATACTCCAGTCCTTGGACTGGTAAAGCAGTTTACCAATAGAATTGTCCCTCATCCACAACATTTACCTTTTCTGGATTAGCTTTCTTGCAAATTAGGAAAACCTTTTTAAGACTGTAGTCATGAATGGCACTAATTTGTCTCACATGTGAACAAATGTTGTCCTCCTACCATTTTAGAGGGTGAGTTAATAATGGATTATATCAGCTAGATCATGAGTGTTTGGAAAAATATTTTGTAATGATATTCTGCAGAGTTAGGCTTTGTTCAGTAACAGACACTAATGAGAGAGAGGAGAGGGAATAAAAAGAAAAAAATATCAGAGAAGCTTCACCAGAAAAGGCAGGTATCCCACTGGCTGATCATGCAAAATTCTCTAATTATTCTAAGACCATTAAGCTGCCTGGCCTACTTAGTTTCCATAAAGATGTATCTCTGAGAGAGTTCATTAGTAAGGCAAGAATGTGTAATGAGCAACTAAATAATTCTCCTAGAAACTAATCAATTCACACAGTTGTCTTTCTGGAAAATGATGATAGCAGAAATCATTCTTGATGGTAAAGTCTTAAATGGCTATAATATTCTTTATGGTCCTAGGGGCAATTTTCAGGTTACATTCCTATAGCACTGTAAAATCTATAACTAAGCTCTGTACCACTTAATTTGACCTCCTTCATGATTTGCTGTGAAAGTTACAATTCTATAAGGAACATCAGGATGAAGTCTACGTGCTCAGTGTTGACATTTAGCTAAGGCAAAGGACTTAAAAAAAATAACACTGGCTTACTTCTCTTACAGGGATATGTGAATCTTTGTGAGCATAGCAGAGCATCTGGTAACCAAGGACCAAATTGTCTAACATGTCTACTTGTCTTTGCTTTCTTTGAAATCTTGGGAGTGAATGATTTTTTTTTTCTGTTAAGCATACACCTTCTATGTAGCCTTATCCCTATACTCCAGTCTATAGTCAAACCCCTTTGAGGACATATTCCTCTAGTTTCCTCACCCTTTGTTGTCTTTCTCTTTGGGCTGAAGGAGTCACTTTACTTTCTCCTAGACTTCTCTTCCCACATCTTCATTGCAAATTCTCCCATGTTGAAGCCACTGCTTCTCTGGGCCTGAAGTGGAGGAAATAATTCCGTACTACCTTCTTGTCTTGACCCGTCCAGCAGGTCCAGTTATTCCAGGGTCCTGAAGAGGTGCTACCTGAGGGTCAAAAGGGGGGAGAAAGAAAGGGAGACCAAACAATCGGGGTGTCTTTATGTCAAGGTTTCATTTAATGTGGGGGAGACAAGCAGGTTTTAAGGCTTACAGAGAAGAAATAACCTTCACACAAGAACAAAGGAGGGAAGGGCGGAGACACGCCTGGTGGATCAAAGCAGGAAGCGAAGAGGTCATCCGGTGGGGACACCTGGAGTTAACGCCGGCAGGAACATTCTGCAGTTAGGGCAGGAACATCTTGTGGTATTCTCAGAGTCTTCTCACACTGACAGCTCATGGGGAAGGCTCTAGTTAATTGTTCTCATATTTTAGCAGCCACCACCTTAGGGCCGTGAGTAAGCATTAAATCTGAATAGCTCAGGATGCCTTCCCAACATGGCCCCACTGTCTAAATAGTTTAAAATAAGCTTTCTCCCAGAGTTCATGGTAAAGCATAGGGTCAGCTTCAGCATCCTTTTAGTTCTTGGGTAAATGTTAGTTTCTTCGCTCCTTTGCTCTGGGTCTTCCACGTACTATTAATTGCTCTGTTTATTTTTATACATTAACCACAATAGTGGTTTCTTTGTCTATATCATAACATAGCTATCCGTGTCTCTCTTTCCTACAGATCTTCAGAACACCTTCAGAACAAGACTTTACCTCAGGAATGCAGGTGACCTTGCATTGCCCTGCATAATGCTGTTCTTCAACTACACAAGAGCACAGTGATGTGTGCTTATTCTTAGATCAGCATGAGGAAGAACAACATTACCTATAAATTACTAATCATCAAGGTGTCCTATGCACAGATGGCACTGAGTCAGGAAAAGAGGCATAATCTGATCAAAAGTGAAACTATACTTGAGATGCTGTGGTTTTTATGGTTGGTTGTAACCATCAGCTTGACAGGATTTAGGCACACTTTAAAAACACCTCTGGAAGGATTTGTGGGATACTCCCAGAAAGGATTAGTTGAGGGCTAAGCTTGATGCTATCCCTGCAAGATATTTTATCAATTTCTCATCACAAGTCTATATCACCTCAAACTGCATACTGTAAGACCCCAAAAACCAAGGGTGCCCCAGCACCCCACACCCCGGAAGGCGACACCCAAATCACTCACGAGAAACAGTCTCGATGCAATAGCATGAGGGTTTCTTTATTCCAGAATTCTGGGTTCCATAGCCATGCACCATGCAGGGTCAGAGGACTATGGACCCCGAATTGAGACAGCTTTTATAAGTTTACGACAAAGCCCGCGAATCACAAACCAATCATTTCTTAGCATGGAGAGCCCGCGAAATGAGAGACAATTGATTTGTACCACTCTATAGTTTTTAGGCCAATCAGTTTAAATTATCGGAGCCCGCGCTCAGTGGACCAATTAGTTTTCTATAATGTCTACAATTTCTTTCTAAAATATGAACTCCTGCTTAGGGGTAATGGCATAAGTTTACAGAAGATAGGCTTAGCCCATTTCCAGTTACCCTATGGGGCCAGGATCACCTATTCAAGACCTTTCTGCTAGGTCTAAACAAAGGACAGGCTCTGGAATGTGACCTTTTACCTAGTTTCTAACAAAGCGAGATAGCATTTTAAACTACTGATTTCTTGGGGTCATTAGAGTTAGGCTGTATTATTTTCTATCCTTTCATTCCCCAGTTCTTTTCTTGGTAAATAGTTCTAATCTTAGAACTATAGAGCTGAATCTCTGACTCTATATATTCTGGATTGTCTTGCCCTAAATCTCTGATATTGTTGGCATAGCATAAGAATCTGCACAGCACTTATACATTTCTCTAATAAAAGCTATTAACCGGTTAGTCATACAGGTTCCAATTGTAAGCAAAAGGAGTAAAATTGCAGAGTCTCATCAAAACAGAAAGTAGGATGGTGAAGAGTACAAGATAAGGGCTTTTCCACTGAGACTCAAGATTTTCTGTGCAGTGGCATCTAACGTAGACCGAATCTCCAAATTGGAAGTGATGTGGAACTTGCAAGTCTCTTTCTCTTGAGTGGGCCTCCTGGAGCTGCTTCCACACTTGCTGTCTCACCCACTCAAGGGCCTTGAGCATAGAGAACAAAAGCCTCAAGCAAAAAGGGTAGGAGAGCTATCTTAATCATTAATATCAGTCTCTGTGGTCAATTTGGTGAGGGTTTCTTTCATCAGGGTTCTAGCAACATTTCTTGAAGCCTTTTTATATAGATCCAGTCACCTATCTGGAAGCAGTGAGGAGTCTCTACCATGCCTGGAGCTTTTAAGCAAATCTCATATTGTGGGACACCTCCTGGGAGGGCCCAGTGAACACCAAAGGAGTTGGGGTATCAAAGAAGATATCTAGGGGGATCAGGTTAAAATGGTAGGGGCTCTTCAGAAACAAGGGGAGAGGCACCATTCAGCCTGAACCAGTCTCCAAGGCCAATTTAGTTAAGGTCTCATAGGGTTTTGTTTATTCTCTCTATCTGCCTTGAGCCCTGGGGACAGTACGTCCAATAATGTTTCCAATTAGTCCCTAATATCTCTGTCAATTTCTGACTTGCCTTAGAAACAAAAACAGAACCATTATCTGATCTAATTACCTTGGGCACTCTGAAATTTCTTCTAACCTTGGCAGCTGTTTCTTTCTTCAACCCATCTAGAGCAAAGTATCTATACCATATTTTCCTGCCTTTTTATAAAATCTCTTAATATATTTTAGGCTGTTCTCTTCTAGGTCTTTTGCCCTGTTTACTCTTTACTGCATAAGCATTTACTTGCTGGCATATCTTACACTGTTCTATTATCTTTCTAGCACAAAACCTGAGTCACAAATATATACGTTTGGTCCCTTGACTGCCAGGACAGTTTTAAATCCCCTAAATGAGTCCATCTGTGCATTTGGCCTGGTGAGTCTTTGGCTTAATTTCTGGGAGTATAGTTCTCCCATCTTGTTGTGTGCACCCTCTCTTGGTAATAGTTGGTAGGGTGGCTAGCAATCTCAGTCCTTTTTTAAGTGAGGCTGTTTCTTAATTTTGTCCCATTTCCCAATGGGTGTCTCTTACAGACCCATAATCAGTATAGGCTCCTGCATATCCATTCCTGGAGCCACTTGCTCTGTCTGGCTATGGCCCATTGAGTCTTTTCCCTTTGCACATCCTGGGCAGTGAATACTCACAGTGGATGACTTCATTAGGACATCTGAGAGGTCCAAGATTTCCTGTTGGTTTCCTCTGATGTGAGCAGTCCTCTTGGCATATACCCCTGTGGACATGGGCTGTGGCAAAGGCATACCTGTTATTCGTGTGGGTGTTGATTTTCTTGCTGGTTCCAAGTTCCAAGGTCTTGGTGAGGGCAACAAGCTCCACTTTCTGCGTTGACATGCCAGGGGGTAAAGATTCTTCTACCCAGATGACATTTGTGCCGTCCACCATAGCAGCACCTGCTTCCATCATGGAGAAAACTGCTCCAGTCTGTAGCAACTTTCAGCAGGGGTCAGTCTCTCTTTTTGGGCCAGTAAACTGCAGCCCATTGGGCAGGAAGCATATCTGCCCCCTCCCTATTTTGGAGCATATGTCTTACTCCAACAGAGAGTAGGAACAGTCTGGGGTGACCCTAAATGAATGGGCTACCCATCCCATCCCTAGGTCTGCTGTTCTTTGGGTAGTCCATGAATACAGTTTGGTGCCAGGGGCTTCTTGGATCCAAGATCTTTTCTTGGAAACAGCGCCATTGGCTTGGAAGACCGAGTGTTGAGCCCCTGTGTCCATCAAGAACTGAGTGGGTTTCACTTTTACTCCCACAGTTATCCTGTGTTGGGGGAGGTAGTCAGAAAACCCATCTCCCCTAGTCACTGTCTTCACCCAGGGCTAACACCTGGGTTTGTCATGAGGGGGGCACTTTTCTCAAGTCCTGGGAATTCCTGCTCCTGGCTTCTATTTCTTAGGGCACACTCTGGCTCAGTGGCCTTTCTTTATAGTATGCACATTGGTCCTTTTCTGTCTCTCTTTTCTGATTTTCCTAACTATTATATCCAGAATTCTTTGTCACTTCCTGCCTTCTCTGTCACTTTCTTTTTCTCTGTTTCTTCTCCTCCTCTCTCTCCCTGCTCCCTGTCTCAGCAAACTACTAAACCTCTCTACAGACTTTTTCAATAACCTACACTACTAAATCCTTCTACAGACCTTCTCAGCAACCTGTACCAAATCCCTCTAGCCTCTGAAGCTCTTTCCTGATATCTCCACTAGCCCTGTCTATAAAAGCCATTGTCATAGTAGCTTTATATTCCAACCCCCTGGATTCATAGCATGTATATTTGCAGAATGCCTCTATGAGCTGCCCTAGAAAAGCTGCAGGTGACTCATCTGGTCCCTGCTTAACCTTATATACCTTAGTCAAATTCATGGGCTGCCATGCCCTCGAGACCTGCCAATGGAGTCTGGTGTTGGTCTGTCAGATGCCTCTTACCTTTTGTCTGGGGGTAATCTTTTTGGCTTCCTGTATTACAAATAAAACAGTCTCAAAGAGATTAATTAGTCTCTTGGGAAATAAACCCTTAGTGAGAGAGCTACCATGGTATCAGGATAGGTGGTCTCAGGTACTCTCTAAATATCAATTGAGCATAATTATTACCATTTTGTAAATTATAAACTATAACATAGACATAACACCTAGTTTATCATCTCTGTCAATTAAACAGAACCCTTTTTTATCTGTATTATCTTAAAAGGCGGTCAGAATTAACACTTAATGTTGCATTCCATAACTGCCTGCCTAAACTATGAACCAGATTGCTGGAACTTTAATATCTGTCAGAACTTTAACAGTTTGGGCACACCCTTCCCCCCCAGACCCTAGGCTGAGTTCCAGTGAACTCATCTGGTGGTTTTTGACTCTACTGCTGGGTGGGTCACCTGCTTAATTCAGGAATTTGTAGACCAGGAAGAACAATGAGCTCAACCTTCACTGAGCTTCTCCACCCTAGGATAAAATTCTTACTGTAACCTACTTCCCTATTATGCCCTAAGGTCAGATTCCTGCCTGAAGGCAGGGATTGTCCTTGACCAAAGTCAAGTTCTTACCGTGAGGCATGACTCCCTAATATGGCTTAAGAATATGGCAATACAACTTAAGAATTAACATTGTAAGAATTGACTTATGTCCTGGCTTTAAATTTTATGTCACCTGAAAATCATTTAAATTTATATCAGCTTTCTCAAGATTAAACAGCTTGGGATGTCTGTGAGACTAACAATCTTCAACCCCATCAGAAATCTAAGAGTGACCAATATTAACTGAAAACATACAGAAAGCTTTACATAGCTTTTAAGACATAAACATCATATACCATGGATTTTTGATGTTTTTGAAAACCAACTATCTATGTAAAATAATGTGGACTGTTGTCTATTAAACTATCTTCAGCTACTTCTGATTAAAACCTAGAAAACACCCTAACAATAAACTCAGAGCCTTATATTTCTATTTGGCCCTAAACTCATAGGCTTAAACACATCTTAGATCAGTAATAATAACAAAGAACTGGGTGTAAATACTGTACTTTCAAAATTAGTATTTATAACAATGAAAACCTTGATTTTGTATCAAAATAAAACCCTGTATCACATAAGAACTTATGCCTTGAACTTAATACCAATTATAAAGATTTTAGTATCACAACAACAGATTTTTTTTCACTTAATAGTTTAGAATCTAGTCTTCTGGAGGTCTCCCTTATTTTGACCTCTCTCCCAGAGGAACAATATAACCACAAAGTTTAACATCACATCGAACATAGCAATTTAAACAAGTTAAAATAAAAGAAATAAACCATTTGTACCAACTTAAACCCAAAATTCTCGCAGCTGCCACATTGCGAGTCTTATCAAGGCTTGTTTTCCTTTTCAGGGGGCATCAGAGCCCAAGTATTTTTGTCTCTCTTTTTGTTCTAAGTTGGCATGCTTGAGTCACGTGACCTGATTTTGGTGCCACAGAGTTGCTTTTCAGTCAAAGTCAAAATATAGTCCATCTAGGTCCAAGAACAAAAAACACAATACAAAACAACACCACATAGAAAGCCTGACCCTGCCACCGTCAGGCCTCTAGACTCAAGAACACAAGAGCAAGGAAAATCACACAATTTGCCCCTAGAGGACACCAGATAGCAGATTCCAGCAGAACATGGCTTCCGCCATTACTGACTTGCCGTTTACAGATGGAGGAGAGCCTTATTCAGCTCTCTCCTGGGTCTAAAGCTTCCTCCAGACCCCCGCGCTCTCAACTCTAGCCACAGCCAGTAGAACACACTGCACCAGACAGACTCTCCAAGCCCCCAGAAGCTTGTAAGCAAAAACAAAAAGCTTTCAGACATAGTGAGACAGACAGAAAACAAACCCACGGTACCGTCTAATGGTCAAACTGTAGACAAAGACACACAAAACTAACAAGTGTTCCAAACATACTCGTCCACGTCTGGACTTAAACAAACAGCTGCCAAACGCTACCTCGTGGGATTCCACATCCACGTTTTTTCCAGTAGAAGGAGCACTCTGTCCCCTTCGTCCCAAAAAACCACAACCAGGCCCCCCTGATTGTCTCTCACCCTCGAAGCGTCCTCCGGGGTTACAGCCTGCGGTCCTAGGGCATCCCCTTTCCGCAGCCACTGGGTCCTCACGGGCCACAGCGGTAGCTGCAAGAGCAGGGTTCCACGTTTGCTTTATTACACGCAAATCGAAACCAAAAACACAGACACAGCGGCACCACACTCAAAACACTCAGGACATTCAGAACGAAAACATTGCCAGCACACACACATTCTAGAGGGGATCCCCTTTACCTCCGAGTTGGTTCTCGCGTGTGAAGGGAAATCGCACTTCCTGGCCAACGCACCAAGAAATGTAAGACCCCCAAAACCGAGGGTGCCCCAGCACCCCACACCCCGGAAGGCGACACCCAAATCACTCGCGAGAAATGGTCTCAATGCAATAGCATGAGGATTTCTTTATTCCAGAATTCTGGGTTCCATAGCCATGCACCACGCAGGGTTAGATGACTATGGACCCCTAGTGCCAAATTGAGACAGCTTTTATAAGTTTATGACAAAGCCCGCGAATCACAAACCAATCATTTCTTAGCATGGAGAGCCCGCGAAATGGGAGACAATTGATTTGTACTACTCCATAGTTTTTAGGCCAATCAGTTTAAATTATCGGAGCCCGCGCTCAGTGGACCAATTAGTTTTCTATAATGTCTACAGCTGCGTGAACTCCTGCTTAGGGGTAATGGCATAAGTTTACAGAAAATAAGCTTAGCCCATTTCCAGTTACCCTATGGGGCCAGGATCACCTATTCAAGGCCTTTCTGCTAGGTCTAAACAAAGAGCAGGCTCTGGAATGTAACCTTTTACCTAGTTTCTAACAAAGCGAGATAGCATTTTAAACTACTGATTTCTTGGGGTCATTAGAGTTAGGCTGTATTATTTTCTATCCTTTCACATACCATACATGGACCAATACAGTGATGCTAAGAACATTACCTAGATCATTCCTGTTACAGTCTGTGTGGGGGGTCTGCCACAGGGAACCAGAGTTCCTTGATCCAGGAAGACACAGGTCAGGTGGAAACATGACAAACTGACTTGACCACAGAGGTGGTTTAAAATCTGAGTGTATTTCTTGGGTATCTCTCAAAGTCCAGTCCAGTCAACATCTCAAATTAAGCATCATATACATTTGTAAAAGGCTAGCTAGGCTTTCTCAGGCAATACAGGGTGTTTACCCAAAGTCCAGGGCCCATGTGGCCAAACTGCTTCTTCATCTTGGTCTCGATGCCATGTTGGCCCGGGAGCTAAAGAAGGATGGTTCTCGTGCTTAGCCTCCTGGAGTTCTCATGCCTAGCCTCCTGGTGAAAATGGAGACATTGTAAAACTTGAGAAGCTGTCTCGCTTGCGCTGTCTTTTAAGAGTCCTTTTGCCTAGTCTGCAGGTTGCATTCTTCTCTGTGCCATGCTTGGGGCCATTGTAGGCCCCGAGCCCAGGGCCATCGTAGGCCCTGGGCAATCAGCTAGCAGTCTCTAGCCTCTAGCCTGGTAAAGCTAACTGGCTGTAGCTTGATGAATTAACTAACTCATTCCTCCTCCGAGTGATTCTCTCTTAGGTAGAGAGAATCTGTTGTCTCTCTCTGTAAATCAAAAGTATCTACTGTCTCTCTGCCTGCCTCTCTGACATTCTCTCTCTCTCTCTCTCTCTCTCTCTCTCTCTGTCTCTCTCTCTCTCTCTCTTTCCCTCTCTCTCTGTCTCTCTCTCCCCCTCCCTCTCTCTCTCTCTCTCTCTCTCTCTCTCTCTCTCTCTCTCTCTCTCTCTCTCTCTCTCTCTCTCTGACTCAATTTAGTCTCTCTGAGTTAGTAAGTATAAACTGTATCCTGAATCCCTGAATCCCTGAATCACACCTGGCTAAGAAAAGTTGTTTTTCTTAAGGGCTCCCTGCTTGAGGCCTGTAACACAAAAGGCCAATTCCTCTTAAAGCTTCCCTTGCTATTCAGGTGGGACAGAGATAGCCTGTTTGCAAGCAAAATCAAGAGTCAACAGGAGGAACTAGATTAACTTGTGGGGGAGAGGTAGCTAGGGACCAACTCAAATGTAAATTCTACCTTGCCCAAATACTCATCTTTCTGGCAGGGACCTTTCAGATGTAAATATCCTTAGTCTGGGCTATTGTTTGGAAACTATCTGCCCTGAAAGGTAGTAGAATAGAACCTGTGACTGGAATTTCTGGAATACCTTTTTTACCATAATAACATAAATGGTTGGAGCAAAGCAAAGTAGAATTTTTTGTTATATGATGGATTTTAACATATCTATATTTGCTTAGTTAGGCCATGTCTCAGCTATAAGGAAATAGGAGAGTTTAAGAAATTGCCAAGTGAGATTTATCTGCTTCTAAATATAAGCGGAGGTCCATTATTCCCAGGAGACATTTTTTCTTTCACCTCTGTTTATAAAATATCATGTTTACAGACTTTCACTGGGCCACCGTGGCACATTCCCTCAGTTCTCTTGCAAGCCCAATGTTACGGTGTACAATTGCCACCAGCTTTCCCTGTAGAAACTGAGTCATTCACAGTTATGAGTCATGAAACAGAGAAGTTCCAGGGTTGGAGGTAATCCAAAGCTAGACCTTTCAGTGTACTTCCTCCTATAAATCTTCAGAAAAAATAACCTGTTAAAAGCCACAGTAAATTCCAATCCAATTTAGGAGGTAAGAGGTACAAAAAGTAAGGAAATATGAAAGTAGATACTGGGCAATAAAGGAAAGTTAGAATTCAAAGTCAGGTCACGTTCAAGCCTTGGCTCTGATTTTCAGTCCTATAATCACAGGCAGGTTAAATCAAAATAAAGATGATACTTTTTAACATATAGAATCATTTTCTAGGCTTAGATGGAAAACTATAATGATCACTGAAGTTGTTCATTAAATTGTTAACATTGTGTACATGTGAGGCAGTAATAGCAAAGAAATAACATCTTTTCCTCTAACCTGGAGGAGATAAGGTAGGATTTTTGCAGAGGGGTTGGAACATTGCAGTTTCAAGCCTGCATGCAGCCAATTTATCCACATCAGAGCATGCCATGTCTACACAGAGATTCTCTAATCATTTTCATTGCTAGGAAGGTCTAATGTCTAAAGATATCCCAGAGAACAATGCGATATCAATATTTCAAGATTAGTCATGAAATGCAATGAGGAGAGGTATGTGGGGAGAAAGGAATTATCACTTTGTAAAATCATCTTCCTCTTTAGCATTAGGCAGAGATAATGACCATTGCTGCAGTCTTTACTGAGATCTGGTCTGCCTGAGAATCTGAATATTTTTTAAACTCTGATATACTGGAGGGCACCTTTGTACATGTGCATAATACAGTCATCTCTGATAGTGCTTATCTTCCTCCCACACCACCAACCCCTACCTTCCTTCAGCCAAGAAACCGTTGCACTTTCATGTCTTTTAGTTTTATTTCTGCTTTTGCTTTGTAAGCGATTGGATTTCACTAGGGTCTCTCCCATGGCATTTGTGTAAAACTATTCACTGAAGCATGAGTAACTAACTCACCAGCAGCTCCAGCACTGAAGATAATGATTTCCGTTCCTGCAGGAACCCTGGATTGTCATTAGTGTTCCTGGGTGTAGCCCCATGAGCCCTACCCCCATCGATACCTGTTTAATGGCTCCGTCTTACGCAATGTCTGTGCAGGCAACCACAGCCGGGGTTAATGAGCATCCTGGCCCTGCCATGCCCAGAAGACAGGGCTTCACAGACGCTGCCATTTGGCTCTTATATTTTTTTTCCTGTCTAAATTTTTTTTTAATAAAAATATACCTAGTGCATTATAACTGTAGCCAGTTAGAATATGACCATTTTAGACTGGTGTAACACAAACCACTGGTCTGGTTTTTGTTTTGTTTTGTTTTTTCATATTTAGAATTACAAACTTTATTTGACATTGGAGGTGGGTTTTAATTCCACGTGGGCTTACTAAATGGAGTAGACAGAAGTAGAAATATACTGAAATAGAAAAGATACATGGTAAAGACAGAGGTAGAGAAACAAAAATACATACCATACACAAGCTTGTATGCCAAACACACAAACAGAATGATTATTTACTGAATGAAATTTTTAATATAAAATAGGTTACAGAAAGAGCAGCAGATTGCTATTAAATATATTCTTTAAATCAATTTTACAGCCTTTATTTTCACATCTCCTTTTTGGTGTTTCTTTTCTTCTCTACTTACTATTAAAAAAGAAAAAAGAAAAAAAAAATCACACCAGCTCACTCTCCTATGAAAAATGCTGTTATTTCACCTTTGTTTATGGCAAAAATTCTGTGTAAGAAAGAAAAGAAAAAGGGAGCAATAAAGGGGAATTCAAAACTTGTAAAAATCAAAGTTCTGAAGCAAACTGCACTTTAGAAGATTGAAAGCTATGGTCCCTGGAAAGAACAGCACCATAATAAATACTTCCCCAAGAACATGGTGCTCCTGAAAACAGTGTTTCTAATTAAATACCCAGAAGACCGGGGCTCTGTTTCTTCATGGCAGGAACAGCAATTGTAAAATTAATATTGAAAACCCACCCAAAATCAAGTTCTTTCGGGCATAGTTAGAGAAGTCATCTTTAAAAATGCAGATAGTGCTTTCGAAATCATCGTCTTTATTCTACAAATGCTGCCACAGAGAACGTGTTTCAATTACTCAATGCATTTTGGGTTTCTACTTTTCAAGATAATGTCTTCCCACTGTCTGAAGAAATATGAGATTCTTTTGGGGATGTCATAAAAATTCACTCTGGAGACAGATAGGGGGGAGACATACATGTTCAGAGCCAAAGACAGGAATTCTAATGGCATTTTTGTCTCCACTGATGACAGAGGCAGCAGTTAGCTCTGCAGAAAGCCCATTCATCTATTGAGAAAACTTAGCAGTGGAGATGCTCTGCGATACAGCCTTACCAAGTGGGTTATAACATTTTGGAAGGTAGCATAATTCTTTAATTAAGTGAGAAATAATGCATGGATTTGACAATAAGGAAAGGCAGAAACTTAAGGGAGTCACTTACATTTCTGTCTTCAGAATCTTCTTGAGCAAAATTTAAATTTAAAACTTAAATAGCAGAATCACTAAGGTTCCTACAAGTAGTTACATTATAAATCAGGGAAGAGGAAGCACAAGAATGCAGCGAGGTTTGCCTGATAAAGAGAGCTGCTATGTTCCATGCAATGGCCTTGCACGAACCCCTGAAGAATAAAGACAGAATAACTAAACACTGCCAGGAATTTTCAAAGATAGTGGATGATATCATAATCTAGACAAGCATGAATCTGTCACTCCCACATGTGTTCTATCAGCCAAGCTCAGCCATGCACTGCCTGCTTCTGGTGTTGGAAGGGTGGTGGAATTTTAGCACTTGCTTGTGTTAAATGTATTTCTCAAAGGAATGCAATTTGTGTTCATTTGCTTACTCATTAGTTATCATTTCCCTATATGTTGTTTAAGCATTGATTAGGATAAGTCTACCAGGTAAGAAGAGCTGAGGATTGTTGTACACTGCTACAGGAATTCAGTTAGGTGGTAACCAAGGAAGAGTACACAGGGGTTCCCAAGCTACAGTTGCAGGGTTAGGAAAGGAAGATACATTGAGTGACATTTTACGTATAACTGAACTCAACTGATGATTAGGTAGAAGGAAGATCAAAAACAGAAGGAAGAAGGATTATGCAGAGGAAATGGTCTACGTTATGATATATAAACCATAGCTTTCATGATACATAGTGTCAGATTCCAGTTTAGACTGTAACATGATGCTAAACATTGGGAAGGCTGAACTGGTCATGGGTTTCTTAGCAGTTCAGTCTAGGTAGATTTGAAAATGATCTAGGCAGTTTTGAAAGATCCATTCAGATTGTGCTGAATAATAAACTAGACACAGAGAATGACCATGAAGTGCAGGATCCTCAGCAGGGGCAGAATGTGGTCAGGCTCCTGGGTATGAAAGCCAAACTGGGAGGAGAGCACAGCTTCTTCAGTGAGGTTACATGCAGCAGCTAGGTATCCATGGATGCTACAATGGCTGGGAGCCAAATGCTGAAATCTGGTTCTTTCTTCTTCTTTAAAGTTAAAAAAATTAAAGCCATAAAGCAAACTATGAAAAAAAAAGAATACATGTATGTGAATTTACTAATATTTTGCCATTTATTATCAGATCTGTTGAAAATATTCTAAGTATCATGTATCATGACCCTTATCCTAAAATCATTACTCTGTGTGTGTGTGTGTGTGTGTATGTGTGTGTGTATGTGTGTGTGTCTGTGTCTGTGTGTGTTCTCCATTCCTACTCCCTTTCTTCCCATATCCTCTCAGTAGTCATCCCAGATTCATGAATCCATTATACCTCTAACATATATTCAGTCTCAAGTTTTCTTCAACTTTTTGCTCTCACTGACTTTTTCAAAGACTTTTGTGTGTTTTATGTGTGACTTCATGTGTGTTTACTGACCTGCCTGCTAATCAGTTCTTATTAACACTGGTTATCCGTTCCCTCACAAATTCAGCAACAGGGGAGAGCAGATGCTTGACCCACTTCAGTCTTGTAACCAATCATCATTTTCCCATGTCCAGAACACTTAAGCTCCTTCAAATTCCTTGGAGTTAATGTAGTAAAAGGGATTTTCATAGAAATCCAAATGCCTAAGCCTTTCTGAGGTGAGGTGAACCAGAGGTGGGCCCTCTCCTCTTGATGGTCTGAGAACAGTTTGAATTCACTCCCTGACATTCCTCTTTTCTGTCTAACCTGCTAAAGAAAAGTACTCATATTTTGTGCAGGTCACTGTGCCCACAATAAGTAAAAACAAAGGGCTTCCCAGGCTTCTTTACAGGTAGAAAGGACTACATGACACAACTCTGGATAATGGAAATAGACATACCGGCAAGATGTTGGAAACCAAGAGGAGCTGTTGTTTTATTTAATGTGAAGGAAAGGTGATTGTTTCTCCTTTTGCTAAGAAACGGATGTGATGCCTGTCACAGCTGAGAGCAAGACCTTAAGACTGATAGGAAGTCGTTACTTAACCATTTAATCACCAGTGACAAGTGTCTTCCTCTTATTCTTACTGTGTGAACCACAGATACCAATTTGAGAGTAAGGAAGGCCTCTGAAGTGGCAAGAGGAAAGAAAGGGAAGAGGAAGGGAGTGAAAGTATATTTCAATTAAAAACGTATAAGATAAAAATAATGACCATAGTAATACTAATAAAATCAAGTTTTTCAGTCAAGAAATCATTCTGTTTATTTAAATATTACCAAGTACCTGTAATCTAATATTTCAGTAACCAATACAAGCAATTTATACATACAATTACCATTCATAGCAAAGTTATGGCTGTAGTGATTTTCCTGTACTTCAGTGTGTTTTGTATTTCAAACCTATCAAAAGCATCTAAGCATTTTCGAGGTTTTTGAGACTTTCTTTCTCTTTCTTCCTTTCTTTCTTTCTTTCTTTCTTTCTTTCTTTCTTTCTTTCTTTCTTTCTTTCTTTCTTTCTTTCTTTCTTTCTTTCTTTCTTTCTTTCTTCCTTCCTTCCTTCCTTCCTTCCTTCCTTCCTTCCTTCCTTCCTTCCTTCCCTCCCTCCCTCCTTTCTTGCTTTCTTCCTTTTATTCTTTCCTCTTTAATGTGATACACGGGCACCATCTGTTTTTTGAGTGCTTTGTTTTTCTCCTATGTATAAAACAAAAAGTTAACTCTAAATCATGAGCTCTTCTTCATTTTCCTTACTTATAAGCAGGATGTTAGGGACCATTCTTCTCTGAATCTAAGGAAGCAGTTCCCCGTTTCTTCTGGGCATACCGAATCTGCAGCGCCTGAGCATGAGTGAGTACAGAAAACCAGGTGCACATGTACACTGATGGGATCCTTCTTCCTGCATTTCAATGATAAATCTAAAAGTAAAAGGACATAGCAGAAGACAAGGCAGATGAGAAAATATACTTGGGAGGAAATGAGAGGATTGCGTGAATATAGTATTTTAGCATCAGGAAGCATACTCTGAGCACCTAAAGGTCAACGCTCAAAGAGCCGCGAACCACTGCACCTTGCCTATAGGGCTGTTTTGCTCAGAAAGTATAGGTTACTCACATAAGCAACTAATGAGGATTTCTTATCACTGTCTGTGATTAAAAAGAGAGACTATGAGCAAATACCAGGGAGAGGAGAGGACAATAAACAAACAAATAGATAAGTAAATAAATAGAATACAGGGAAAGTAAAAGCTTACCACATAGTGAAGCTGATTCACACTTGAGTCTAAACACCATCCTTCAACCCTTGGGGAGGCTTGGGAATTGGAGTTTTTTAAGTCAACTGTAAATGTAAATGTAACTTGAGCAACATTTGAGATGGGTTGTAAGTGTGTGTGTGTGTGTGTGTGTGTGGTGTGCATATGCCTGTTTTGCTTTTCCAGTTTCAACTGACACCTTGCCCTCTGATTGACTGTTTACCTCATTCCCTACTTTCTCTTAACACTGGCTCCTTCATGTGCCTTGTTGCGTTCAATCTTGTGTTTCTTCAGCTCCCCTCCCACTACAGACCAGTCCTTAGAGTTAACCAGTGTACAATTTTCAGCAAGTATCTGAAGTCATTCTGCCACCAGCAAGATAGCAGGTGTCCTCCCCCTCTCCCTGGTTAAAAACTGTGGGTAGGTATGACACTCTTGGCTTGTTGCTGGCATTTTGTGTGTCCCTTGGTATTCGACACCCAGGAACATTGGCAGCAGACATGGGTATAACAGGAAAAGTTAGCATTTTCTAGTGTTACAATTTCTGTGAGTGTCTAGCTAGTCAGGAATCCCTAGTACTTGGGGATAGCAGGTGCTATAGCTCCCGGGCAGGCTTACAGACCAGAATTCCTCAGTCTGTAACACCAGGTAGGGTGGTAGCTTTTTATAAGACTACAAGTTGGAATTCTTCAGACAGTGTTAGATCTCCCAGCTTGAGTGGTCTGAGACTCAAGCCTTAAGGCCTGGACATCTCCCTGGGACTCGCCCGGTGATTAAGATTCGATTGACTATTTAACTCTATGCAGCCTTCTATTCTTCCGCCTCAGCTCTCTGCCTTCCCTGACATCTCTCTACTCTTTTGTCCCTTGTTTCTGCTCTGGCAACTTTCTCAAAAACCACCTTGCTATTTATCAGCTTGACTTGTGACTACTTCATGCACACATGCGCAAATGTCTTTCAGCTGACTCACTACGTGTCAGAAGTATAATTTGCTTCTCTAGCTAGAGAAACGGTATTTGGACCAATCATAGCATAGCATAATATACATAGATGGAGATATGTGTTTTGCACCAATTACAGCAGTCTCCTGGTTAGGGCACAAGGGAGAACTTTCTACTATTTGGCATAGATGAGGATAGTTGCAAGATCACTTTGAATTCATAGGGACTTAGAAGTAAAAAAAAAAAAAAAATCTTTTACAAGGAGCTTGAAATAGCAATGGATGACTCTACACCTTTAGGGCTAGGACAATCAGCTGCAATGATTGCTTAGTTGTCTCAAAGCTTCTTTAGAGTGCTCCAGACAGTCAACACTGATATTAAGGTCATCCCACTGACTATTTTTTATTTATTTAATTTATTTTTCATTGGTTATTTTATTTATTTACATTGCAAATGTTATCCCCCTTCCCAGTTTCCCCTCCAGTTCCCTATCCCTTCCCCCGCCCTCTGCTTCTCCCCCACCCACCCACTGACAATTTGACTGACAGTCCTTTCCTTAAAGACAGCCAGAGCAGCAGGGGTGAGTCCAACAACTGAAGCCAACCTCTATTTATTTACAAGAAAAGGAATGCAGCCTGGAATACTTAGGATAAGAACTTGAGCTTGTCATTACTGTCAGAGACTTTAATAGATTTATTTCATTCACTCCAGTTAAGCCATGAGTCAGCAACTTTTGCCCTTCAATAGATTTTTTACTAGGAAGAGATGCATGAGGATGGAAAGCAATCTCTTTTTTTCTTTTTCTTTTCTTTTTTCAGTCATTATTGAGCCAGAGGGCTTGGATGAGGCAGGTTCCTGCAAATTATGATGTGTAGAGCTAGTGAATCCTACTACAAAGGAAAAGTTAAGGCATCTGTTGTGAATGAGTGTACTGATGTGATCGTTAATCTTAACACTCAACATGATAGGACTTAGAAAGAGCAAGGAAATACACTCCAGGATATGTCTATGGGTGTTTCCAGAAATGTTTAACTGAGGAGGGGGAAAATTCACCCTGAATGTGACAGCATCATAGACTAGGATCTAGGATTGAATAAATAAAAGTGACACACTCTCTCTCTCTCTTTCTCTCTCTCTCTCTCTCTCTCTCTCTCTCTCTCTCTCTCTCTCTCTCTCTCTCTCTCTCTCTTCCTTTCTCCCTCCCTCCCTCTCTCTCTCTCTTCCTTTCTCCCTCCCTCCCTCTCTCTCTCTCTTCCTTCCTTTCTCTCTCTCTCTCTCTCTCTCTCTCTCTCTCTCTCTCTCTCTCTCTCATTCTCTTTTCTGTCATGGCTACTCTTAGTTGTCAACTTGAAGATAAGACAACCATAATTAACTAAACCCAAGCTGGCCACACCTGTAAAGGATTTTTCTTGTTTAGATCATTTGAGGTGGGAAGATGCACCCTAAATCTGAACAATAACTTCTGGTAGCACCCCATACAAAGGACATGGAAAGAGGAAGTTCTTGCTCTTTGCCTGCTTGCCTGCTCTCCCTCATTGGTAGGTTTGTTCCTTCACTGTCACTGGAGCTGACTTCATCCGGCTTCTGCCAAATACTGAAGAACAGCTAAGACATCCAGCTTCATGGACGAACCAACGAACAGATGTTAACTTTTCGGTTGGGTGACAGACATTGTTGCAATAGTTGGGCCACAGTGTGTAAGCCACTCTATTCCCTCCATCAGTTCTGTCACTCTAGAGAACACTGACAATGGATGCAATCTAACCAGCCACCTCACTCCCTTGTCACCAAGACTTTTACACCATGGTGAGCTGTACCCTCAGACTGTGAGCCAAAAATGTTCCCATTCTTTTTTTTAATAAATACAGTTAAGACTTTATTATCTTTTAAAGATATGTGAATTTCATCTGGTTTCTGAATAGAAAAGAGCTGTTTTCTGAGAAAAGAAAATAAATTCGTAGTGAATAGCATAAACAGGGAGCATGCCATTTTAAACCTTTAAAAATATATGTCCTATGTTAGTTATTATTATTGGTGTTGGTGACTACAATATCAATTGATGCCTTTCCCCTGTTATTTGTTTAATTTTAGCCATAAGTATCTCAAATCTATTGCAAAAAAAAAATCCTATTTTTTTTTTATTAAACATAGATTTTTTTCTCCTGCCATACAATCTGGATACAATTTCCCCTCTTCTACTCCTCCCAGTTCCCCCACCATCTAGATCCAGTCCACTACTATCTCTTATTGCAAACAGAACAGGCTTCTAAGAAATAACAAAAAATAACAAGTAAAATATAAAACAAAACAAAAAGCATCATATAGAAGTTGGTAAGCCAAGTCAACAGAAGAATAAGCCCCAAGAGAAGGCACAAGAATCAGAGACCTACACTTTTGTACATTCCAGAGTCCTGTGCAAGTACTTAACTGAAAGCTATAGTATATACACAGAAGTCCTGGTACTAACATGGATTTAAGCACAACAATGAGAAAAAAAAAAAAAAAACCTGATACAACTGCATGTAGATTATCACATTCTACCAGCATTTGCAAAGCCAGACACAGAATAAAGTAGGTCTTCTGCAAATGTGTGCACTGATTTAAGAAAGTGACCTCTCTCTCTCTGCTTTCTGTGCTATCAAATAACGAGGCTTATTTTCTCTAAAAATTTAAGAATAAGTGGTTGGAAAAACTTAGCACTTTTGCTTAGAACATAAATGTCAAGCTGTCAAAATCATAAAATGTTCTCTGAAGCAACTTTCAGAAATAGGTACATACAAAAGAGAAATTCATTCACATGATGAAGAGGGCCAATACACATGACAGGGGAAAGAGATGACAGAACAGGATTGACTGTGCTCTTTGCCACAGCAATGTAAATCTCATTTGGCATTTGAAGTATGTAAATTTATTTTAAAGTTCCAGTTAGAATAATATCTGGTATTACTAGTACATCACCATTTGTAGACTGTCTGTCTACTTACCTGGAGGTGCACAAATGTCATGACTCAGGTGTAGTAGTTAAAGGACAATTTAAGAATCAGTCCTCTCCTACTATGGGTTTGGGGAATTGAACTCCAGTTATTAGCATTTGGAGGACCTGTACTCAGTGTTCCTTCCGGTTGGTGCTTTCGTGCTTTGTTCTCTCTTCCTTCTCCCTTCCTCTTTTATTTTCCTGAGATGGAACACATGGTGATTCCTGAATATGGCCAACATCACTAACCATGGTGTTTTCAGGGACACTAGACTTTATTAGTACAACACTGACCTTGTAGTAATCCTGAATTTCACAATCCAGGCAGGTAGTGTCTTCAGTGCTATGAGCCAAATTGACTTCATCTAAACCTCAGGCTTTGAAACCCTACCCCTGAATGTGACCTATGTTGGGGAGGCTTTAAGGAAGTAAATATAGATTCAGGCAAAAGGGTGTGGCCCCCATAGTGGGATTAATACTCTGAAGGAGGGATAGCAAATATCTTTTTCTGCTGTTATCTTTGCTGAAGTTTGTATATAAACTACCACAATGAGTTGGTAAAAATGTCCCATTCTGTGAGCTGCAGCTGTGTCAGATTAATAGTGTCCTTTGCCATGTGATCAGCCGCCATGTGTATGTGGGCTTTCTGTTGTTTTTGTTGCTATTGAAGTCCACTCTTGCTCCATAGTGGTCTTATGGGAGGCATGGAATTAGTTCAATCTTCTTGTATTTGTTGAGGTCTGTCTTATGACCAATTATATGGTTGATTGTGGAGAAGGTACTATGAGGTGCTGAGAAAAAGGTATATTCTTTTGCTTTAGGGTGAAATGTTCTATAAATATCAGTTAAATCCAATTGGTCCAAAGCTTCAATTAGTTTTACTGTGTCCCTGTTTAGTTTCTCTTTTCCTGATCGGTCCATTGAGGAGAGTCAAATGTTGAAGTCACCCACAATTATTGTATTAGGTGCAATGTGTGCTTTGAGCTTTAGTAAAGTTTCTTTTACGAATGAGGGTGCCCTTGCATTTGGTGCATAGATGTTCAGAATTGAAAGTTCTTCTTGGTGGATTTTTCCTTTGACCAGCAAGAAGTGTCCTTCCTTGTCTTTTTTGATGACTGAGTTGAAAGTCAATTTTATCTGATATTAGAATGGCTACTCCAGCTCATTTCCTGAGACCATTGGCTTGTAAAATTGTCTTCCAGCCTTTTACTCTAAGGTAGTTTTTGTCTTTGACACTGAGGTGTGTTTCCTGTATGCAGCAAAATGTAGGGTCCTGTTTCCTTATCCAGTCTGTTAGTCTATGTCTTTTTATTGGGGAATTGTGTCCATTGATATTAAGAGAAATTAAGGAATAATGATTATTACTTCCTGTCATTTTTGATGTTATTTTTATATTTCAGTGGTTATCTTCTTTTGGGTTTGATGAAAGAAGGTAACTATCTTGCTTTTTCCAGGGTATAGTTTCCCTCCTTGTATTGGAGTTTTCCTCCTGTTATTCTTTGTAGGGCTGGGTTTGTGGAAAGATATTGTGTAAATTTGGTTTTGTCATGGAATATCTTGCTTTCTCCATCTATGGTGATTGAAAGTTTTGCTGGGTATAGTAGTCTTGGCTGACATTTGGGTTCTCTTAGGGTCTTCATGAGATCTTCCCAGGATTTTCTAGCTTTCATGGTCTCTGGTGAGAAGTCTGGTGTGATTCTGATAGGTCTTCCTTTATATGTTACTTGGCCTTTTTCTCTTAATGCCTTCAATATTCTTTCTTTGTTTAATACATTTGGTGTTTTGATTATTATGTGACAGGAGGTAGTTCTGTTCTGGTCCAGTCTGTTTAGAGTTCTGTAGGCTTCTTGTATATTCATAGGCATCTCTCTCTTTAGGTTAGGGAAGTTTTCTTCCATCATTTTATTGAAGATATTTGCTGGCCCTTTCAGTTGTAAATCTTCACTCTCATCTGTACCTATAATCCTTAGGTTTGGTCTTCTCATTGTGTCTTGGATTTCCTGGATGTTCTGGGTTACAAGCTTTTTGCATTTTGCATTTTCTTTGACTGTTGAGTCAACAGTTTCTGTGGTATCTTCAGCATCTGAGATTTTTTCTTCCATCTCTTGTATTCTGTTGTTGATACTTGGATCTATGGCCCCTGATTTCTTCTCAAGGTT
Organism: Apodemus sylvaticus; assembly: GCF_947179515.1. Taxonomy (NCBI): domain Eukaryota; kingdom Metazoa; phylum Chordata; class Mammalia; order Rodentia; family Muridae; genus Apodemus; species Apodemus sylvaticus. The sequence goes on along the minus strand of NC_067475.1, from coordinate 92,554,503 downwards.
TTCTATCTCCAAAGTTGTCTCCCTTTGTGATTACTTAGTTGTTTCTACTTCTGTTTTTAGATCCAGGATGGTCTTGCTCAGTTCCTTCATTTGTTTGTTTGTGTTTTCCTTTAATTCTTTAAGAGATTTTTATGTTTCCTCTTTCATGACTTCTGCCATTTGACTCACTTTCTCCTGCATTTCTTTAAGTTATTTTTTGCGTTTCTTCTTTATTGGCTTCTATCTCTTGAGCTTTATTCTCCTGAATTTCTTTAAGTGATTTTTGTGTTTCCATTATATGGGTTTCTAACTTATTCATGTTCTCCTGTATTTCTTTAAGAGATTCATTTATGTCCTTTTTGTGTTCCTCTAGCAGCATCATGACCAGTAATTTTAAATCTAAATCTTGTTTTTCTGGTGTGTTGGGGTATCGAGGACTTGCTGTTGTTGGAGAGTTGGGTTCAGATGCTCCCATATTGCCTAGATTTCTGTTAGTAGTGTTCCTCCATTGCCTTTTGCCATCTTATTATCTCTGGTGTTAGTTGGTCTTGTCACTGGCTGGTGTTTGAGCCTCCTGTGAGACTGTAGGATTGTTTTAGTTATCCTAGGATTTCTTTCTTCCTTATAAATTTGAGAATTCTTTTCAAGATCTGCAAAGATTGATTGGAATTATGGGAATTGCATTGAGTCTGTAGACTGCTTTTGGAAGGAAGACCATTTTTACTGTTAATTTTACTGATCCAGGAGCTTTGGAGATTTTTCCATCTTCTGGTATTTTTTAATTTCCTTCTTCAAAGATTTGACTTTTGTTTAATCACACAAGTCTTTCACTTGCTTGGATAGAGTTACCCCGTAATATTTTATATTATTAAAGGCTACTCACCACATACCAAAACTCAGCCATAGGATAACCAGGATTCTTTGGTCCAGGAAGGCACAGGTTCGGCAAAATGACACACAGACACCAAGGTGGTTTTTGGATCTGAGTGTGTTATTCTGGGTATCCCCTAATCCAGTCAAGTTAACATCTCAAATTAAGCATCACATTCATCTGTGAAAGCTTCAGTTTTCTCAGGCAATACAGAGTGTTTGCCCATTGTCCAGTTGGCCAATTGGAGCATGAGGTTAAACTGCTTCTTCATCTTGGCCCTGCTGTCATGCTAGCCCAGGAGCTGGTGAAAGACGGCTCCCACGCCTAACCTCCCGGGTGAAGACGGTGGCATTGCAGAGCTTGGGAAGCCACCTGGCCCGCGCTGTCTTCCCAAGAGCACCTCTGCCTAGTCCATCCACCTCATTCTTCTCTGTGCCATGCCTGGGGCCATCCTAGGCCCCTGGTGATCAGCTCCAGCAGCAGCCCCTAGCCCCAGCCTGGTGAACTAACCGGGGAGTTTCTGTGATTGGTTAAACAAGCTAATCCTGTTCCACCTTTAACTCTTGACCTTGTTTGTTAAACAAGCTAATCCTGTTCCACCTTTAACTCTTTGACCTTGTTTGTTAAACAGACAGGCTGTCTTCACCCAGGCTCACCTGGATAGAAAGATCCAGTGTCTGTTAAAGACACTTGCAGACCCCACCTAGAGAGTCTTTGACCAAAACAACATTCTTAGCTTATCCAGGTGTGATTCAGGACACAGTTTATACTTAATACTCACAGGTATCCCTGAGGTATCCAATTCAGTTGCAAATTAGCAACTCAAAAGACAGAAAGCCTGGCCTCTAGAGTTGGGGAGGTAGCTTTTAGATTTGCACCAACTCAAATGTAAATTCTTTCTAATTTGCCCAATACCGGACTGTTCCATAAGGACATTGTATGAGGTTCCTCAAATGTAAATATCTCCTGAGCCTATTGCCCAAATCCACCCATCCTGTAAGGACATAGTATGAGGGTTAAATAACAAAAGGATAACCTTTTTGTTATCCTTTCTGTTCTGTTATTTAAAAGGTTAAATAACAAAAGAATAACAATAAAAACCTGCATTTTTAGGGTTCCTGGAAAATTCTACTGCCTGCTATTAATGCTTTTTAAACCATATTTGGAGCCATACTTCATATATATCCTGTTGGGAGGTAATTGTAATTACATAAACAATTGGAGCAAAGCGTTGCAGAATTTTTTGACTACAAGATGGATTCTTTTACATCCTAATTTGCTTGGTTTTTCTTAGTCTTGGCTACTAGGAAGGAGGAGAGGTTTAGAAGTAAATTGCCAAGTGAGATTTTCAGTTTCTAAATAGAGCTGTTCCACAAAGTCCCAAGAGACATTTCTTGCCTCAGTCTGTAAAATTTTGTTTTACAGATCTCATTGGGGCCACTGCAGCAGCTACTATGAAAAGTGTTGTTTCTCTGATTTCATTGAGTACATTTGCTCTTTGTATATTGTAGGATTATGAATTTTTGTTTTCGTGGGTGAATCTTGTATCCGGCCACGTTTCAGAAACTGTTTATCACCTGTAGAAGTTCTCTTTTGGAATTTTTAGGGCCATTTATTTATACTATCATATCATCTGTAAATAACTATACTTTGGATTCTTCCTTTCCAATTTGTACAACCTTGATCTTCTTTTATTGTCTTATTCCTCTAGCTAAAACTTCAAGTACTATATTAAATTGATATGGAGAGAATGGACAGCCTTGTCTTATTCCTGATTTTAGTGGAATTGCTTTGAGGTTTTTTTTTTTTTTTTTTTTTTTTTTTCATTATTTTGATGTTGGTTATAGGCTTGCTGTAAGTTGCCTTTATTATGTTGAGGTATGTTTCTAGTATCCCCAATATCTCCATGATTTTTATCTTGAAGAGGTGTTTGGTTTTGTCACTGGTCTGTTCTGCATTGTCTGTGTGTGTGTGTGTGTGAGTGCGTGCGCACACACTCGTGTGGTTTTGTTTTATGGTAGATTACAATTACTGATTTTAATTAAGTGAACCATCCCTGCATTTCTGGGATTGACTGTTTTGCTCATGGTGCATGATTTTTTTGATGTATTTTTGGATATGGCTTGCAAGATTTTATTGCGTATTTTTGCTTCTATGTTCATATGGGAAATTGGTCTGTAACTCTGTAATATTTGGTTTGGGTGGGTATCAGAATAACTGAGGCCTCATAAGATGAATAGGCAGTGTTCTGTTTTTATTTTGTGGAATAATTTGAGGCGTATTGTCATTAACTATTCTTTGAAAGACTTCTGTACTAAAACTATCTACCCCTGGGCTTTCTGGGGGTGGGAAACTTAATTGACTGTTTCTATTTCACAAAGAGTTACAGGTCTATTTAAATGGTTTATCTAATCTTGATTTATTTTTTGCAAGTGACAACCTACCCAGAAAACTGGCCATCTCTTATAGCCAGGGAAGACTTATCATGGCTGGACTAGGCTACATGTAATTAAGTTGTTAGCTGAGAGGGTCCCATGAAAATGCCTACACCTCCTAGACTACTGTGAAGACCAAAGGTTGCTCTAACTGCAAGCAGGGTGCCACTTTCACCCTGGAAAGAGGACAATACCCACACAGCTCATTGCAAATGGAGAAACGCTGGTGTCTGAATGAAGAAGCCTTCACCCTTAACTTGTGGCCCAGGCTGAATTTGAACTCATAATCTTTCTTCCTCACCCTCTCAAATACTTAAAGAAATGATTCATCATGTCAAGCCCCACACTTTTTTTGCTCATTCAGAACACTTGAGGACCATACTGTAGATAACATCAATGCACCATTCAGAATCTCTTCAAATTAAATCATCGTACTTGAACATAACCTGAAAGTTAACAGTAAGCACAGCAGGGAAGAATGTGACACAGCTAGATGATTTCCACAGTTCTGCCTATGGGACAGGAGAAGGAGCAGACAAGGGAGTGTGTTGCTCAGTCTGTCCTCTGAGGAGCACCAATAACTTAGAAAGTTTATCTCTGAGTTTCTAAAATACAGTTTTCAGGAACTTTGGATATCACAACTCTGCAAAAATTATTTTTAAAACTGAAAAAGAGTGGTGGTGACTCAGCTGGTAAAGATGCTTGCTGTAGAAACTGATGGGCTCTTCACGCCTCAGGACCCACATGATGGAAGAACACTGACTCTTGCAAGTTTTCCTCCTACCTTCATATGTATGTTGCAGCATGTATGTGTACATGTACACACACACACACACACACACACACATACATACACACAAATGAAAGTTCTTTAAAAATCTGAAGAACAATAGGAGCTGCTACTGAATTCTATGACGTCCTCCTAAATGATTAACAGGGAGGTTTGATGAAATTCCACTAAGAAGAAATTTTGATGTACATATTAAGTGGACAAGGGGAAAAAAGCAATGATAACTAACAAGTTAATAAGAAGATACTAGTTAATAAGAACCAACCAATACACTGACTGCAACTCAACAACAAAAACTATACCATTTCCCTGAGGGTATATGAAAGTCAATGAGATCCTTCCATGAAGAGACAAAAGTTTTTTCATTAAACTGAACTCTTGGGCAAAGTAGAAAATACTCCCCAAGTAACAGATTAAGGAAATGATATTAATATACTACTGTGGTGCCTTCTAAGCTGAAATCAGACAATGCTTCATTGAACTGGATCAGTTTGAAAGCAAATTCTCACCTGAGAATACAACCAAGTAAAATAAAATTCCAAGGAAGAAAATAAGAGTAAATTGTGAGCGAAATACTGACCACCCAAGATGATACAACAAACACTTTGCTAGTTTGGGAGAGAAAGAATGAAGCTATCAATGTACACAATGAGAAATAAGGGAGAGGGGCGAGAAGGATGTCTCAGTCTGAAAAGTCCTTACCTTGCAGAAATGAGGACCCAATTTTGATGCCTAGAACCTGTGCAAAAAGCTTGGGTGCTTGTAATGCGACCACTGGGCAAGTGAAGACAGGCACATTCCCACCAGCCAATGAACATAGACAAATTGGTGACATACAGGCCAGAGCAGGAGCCCATCTCAGGAAGCAAGTCAAGCAGAGAGAGCTGTTCTTAGTGAGAGACCTCAAACTTCCACATATATTACACATGTGAATCCACATACATTTGATCACACAAGCAAGCAAACATAAGAATATGCAAAATAAACAATAGGAAAATATTCAAAAATTTAAAAAGTTAATACTATTATGATAGCATATTTAAAGATGGAAAGGGGGTCAATATTTAAATATACACTCATAAACATAATACAATAAACTGACTCCTCTAGATAAATAAATAAATAAATAAATAAAAGCATAAATAAACTTTTTGTAAATGAAATCAATAAGCAACCGATTTTCATATAAAGCAAAACCTATCCACAGAAAATTCCTTTTGTGGAGAAAAGAGAGCCTGAATGACCAAGGACAGTGATGTAAGGAAAAGGCCTAAGTGGGAAACTGCACACTGTTAGGCCAGAGAAAGACATGCAGATTGTCCTTATGCAGTTAGGAAAAGTACTTTCACCCGTGAACCTATGCCTGTTACAGGGGCAGTGGTAGGAACCCGTCTCACTCCTGGTAGAATGTGAAATGCCAGCACCATGAACCAGAAACTGGCAACGTAACAAATGACATATGTGCATTGTTTCCAATGCAATAATTCCACTTCTAGGCTACTCTAATGATATACTTTAAACTATATAGTGTTGAAAAGCCACGCAGTTTTGCAAAATACTGAGATCCACTTACATGTCCATGTATAGATTGATCAGATACACTATGGTATAGAATGGAATAGTGCATAAAAATACTAAAGTTCTGATAATCTGTATGGAATTATTATTGAAGGGATAAAAAAAGTAACAAAAGTATGTATGTCAAATAACAAGCCCATGAGATGGTCAAAGTCATTGTCAAACACACACATACACACACAGAAAGAGAGAGAGAGAGAGAGAGAGAGAGAGAGAGAGAGAGAGAGAGAGAGAGAGAGAGAGAGAGAGAGAGAAAAGCCACTTCTAGCTGGCAGCTGGTATTCATTCCAGCATGGGGAGACTGAACAAGAAGATCAGGAATTCAAGGCTAGCCTGTACTACAAAATAGCCTTCCCCTCCAAAAAATAGTAAATAGTAAATAAACACTTCACTTACTGGAACACCTGTGATAAAAATGTTGTGGACTGAGTAGTAGTACCGGGCAAGCATAAGGTTCTATGTCCACATAAAGCCAGTGCTGGGCATCTGTTACCTCAGTGTATCTACACCAAGAAGGCAGATGGAAATAGAAAACTTCCTGGTAGCATGCTGGCCAGTCAGCTTTGTACAAAACAGAACACAAGAAGCCATATCAAACGTGGTGGACGGCAGAGATGAACATCCAAGGTTGTCTAAGGACCTCTAAATACATCTTATGGCAGGTATGTCATATCATGTGTGGTGTAAGTATGCACTCCTGGCACACGTATTCTTGGCTGCTTGTGTGCACAACCCTCACTCCTCCACCTGCCACATGCACACATGCACTCAAAGATTTTAAAAAGTTAACAAGATAAAGATCTGAGAAAATGTGGCATCCTCATATATTGCTCCCAAGGATGCAAAACAGCACCACTACTTGGAAGTTACACATAAATTACTGAACAGCAAGTACACTGCTAAATATCCCCTAACAAAAAACTTCAAGTCTTTCTGGCAAGATTTCCACCTAAGTTTATAGTAGCCAGAAAATAATTATATGTAACTGAAATGGTAACAAATTTTTAGATGGGTAAAGGAAAATATGAAACATGATGGATTGCTACTCAGCACTAAAATAAAATACACTACATATGCTGACATGGTTAAGTTAGAACGAGAGGCAGATGTAGAAGGCAACACACCATATTGTGGTGGTTTATATTTCAATGTTTGTGGGTGAAGTTTCATGGATTAGATATGGCCTTGGTGGAGGAGGTATATCACTGGGAGTGGTTTTGAAAATTTCAAAGCCCATGTCAAGCTATGTGTGTGAAAATTTAAAAGTCCATGTCAAGCTGTGTGTGTGTGTGTGTGTGTGTGCATTCCCCTAACATGCCTCTACCCTCTCTTCCTCTGCTTCTTGCTTGTGGATCAGATGTGAGCTCTCAGCTACTGCTCAAGCAGCCTGACAGCCAACATGCGTCTGGCCATGATAGCCATGGACTCATCCTCTGAAAACTAAGTAAGCTCCCAACTAAATGCTTTCTTTTATAAGTTACCTTGGTTATGGTGCCTCTTCATAGTAACAGAAGAGTAACTAAAACATGCACAGTTACAGAAAACACCCTAAAACAGAAAACCTATAGGGACAGAACATAGCTCTATTTAGCCTGGAGCTGGGAATGAGAAATCAGAATAGTTGAGATGTCACAGTGGTGTCTGTTCTACACCTGGGCTTAGGTTGCACCACTCTATATTATTATATTTTAAAGTCACTGAATGGAACAACTGAAAGGCTGCTGTGTGGCACAATTTTACCTCTAATGTTTGTAAGGGCAGATCCACTAATTCCTGGGCCAGCTAAGCTTCGCCATCACACTTATTTCAGAGAAAGTACAGGAAGCCTAGGTGTGCAGGTTCCCAGCACTTGCTCCGGAATCAGGAGCCAAGAAGGGTATAGCCATGGCTGGTTTGGTCTGCACAGTTAAGACAAAAGCAAAGACTTACGTATACGCAGGCAGGTTGACTATTATGGTTTTAAATGTTTGTCCTGTTCAAAATTCCTGCTGGGACTTTGTCACTGTAAGCCGTTAAGTGGTAGTCACTTAATCCAGCTATGAAATGTGGCAGGGAAGCCTCTAGCTACTTAGTGGTAGGCTTGATGACCAGCAGGGTGGAGCTGTATGCATGTAGCTTCAGAAGGAGAAACCAGGCCCTTCATTACTACTGGGCTGCCCCACTGTGATTCTCAAACATATCCGGCGTCTCAAATCTGGCCAAATCTGTAAGCTTAAATAAATCCCTTTATAACCTAATCTGCAGTAGTGTTGTCAACAACAGATAATAAGACTAATTCCTGTTTGCCCATTTTTAGTTTTAACTCTCACCATTTTGACTCTTGTCCTGGGACAGATGCAGTGGCTTTACTTTACAGGTATGAGGAAAGAGTAGAAAGTAGAGTGGTGGTGGGGAATAGTTTTTTTTTTTGAAAAGTTTCTTTTATAAAAAAATACACAGGAGAAAAAAAAAACCCCAGCAAACCCAAGCACATCATAAGCACTGAGACTCCGTATTAAATGTTTCAGAGTAATTCTGAGCTGTCCCAGCATGGCAAGCTTGTGTACTTTAAAATTCTTAAATCAACAAGTGTACGGAGTAGCTTTCAACTACACCTTAAGCCTTCAAGCAAACTGAAAAAGTAAACAACTGCATTTCCATAATCAGTAAAAGACAAAGAGTAATTTATGAATACTTAATATAACATTCTCAATCTTTAGCAGGATACTGGTACATCAAAAACAAATGCTCTTGTTTAGTGAGGTGAAAAAAGTAATTCTGAGACTCGGGGCTATATTCTCATGATGAACAAGTGACTGGAACCACGGTGTAAAGGGCTAAGAAATACGGAAGAGGATGACAAGAAAGAGCTCCGTGGAACCTGGAGTTGTGAATTCATTTCTGAGAACCATGTGAGGGCACATTTTCATTTGTATGTGTGTAGGTATACTGGTCTGGTGAATGGCTAGATACAATGAAAACACCCCAGATCCAGGTATAAGCTTTTAGTAGCTTCTTTCAGGCTGTATGGAGAAATTTCTGATCACAGATCTTGGGATGCTTTTATGCAGGGTTAATTAAGGGGAAGTGGCAAAACATTCACACAAATGGAAAAGACCACTCACAGCGCACAGGAACCACCTAAGAACTATTTGCTAAATTTAAAATAAAACTTGAATACCAAAGTATGAATATAAACCACTAGGAAAAGACAAAACAAACAAACAAAAAAAAACAACAAACAAAGCAACCAAACCCTTATGAACCTGTAACATTCAAATTTAGGTGGAAACACATAGCTGGATAAATGAATGATTGGACAGGAAAAGAGGAGTTCTGTTTGCAAGTAAAATGTCCATGGTTGACTGGTCCATGTGGAATCAAATGCAAGAGTTGGAAAGTCAGTTAGATTGGAGCAAGGAGCACCAACATGTGTTCATCCGGGGGAAAGACACTGGCATGTACCTCCCAGAGGTCTTGTACTAGTAAAAAAAAAGTTATATTCTACATTGGAGATACACAACTGCACCACACGCAAGTGATGGAAACTAGAATCAGCGAGGAGGCAAATATGAGCTCTCCATACCACCAGTGCATGTCTGGACCAACGGTACATAACTTGGATCTAATAAGAAAACATGAACTGAGGAACAACTTATAACACTGAGGCTATAAGACATGCAAACCATCCAAAATAAGTCATGAAAGGCAGAGCAAGCAACCAAGACGGCAAAAGGTATATTTTTCTCTTATTATTCTTGCAAGTTTCCTGAGGGTCTGAAGTTATTTCCATATGGAAAATTAAAATTATTAAAAAGGACAGCTATTGGCTCCTCCCCCTAATACCCTCCCCCCAACACCTATCATTTACTGTGTCATGTTGTATAAGTTTATTAGAAGGGACATTGGATTTCTGAAAAGAAATCACATTGCTATAATTTGTATCCCAGTAAACCAGAAAGGGGTTTCGTGAAGCAGCCTCTTACATTCTGTTTCTGGCAGTGGAGCAAAAATAGTGGAGAGAGCACACAGGAGAGGGAAACAAAAGCTAAGTCCTCCGCTGACAGCTAAGCTGTAATCTCATTTCTCTTTCTTCAAGTATAACGAAGATGATTAAATTATAGGTTAAGTTATAGGACTCTGAACAGATCAAATTTAATAAATACATTTTCAATAGTACTCAACATAGAAAGCACCATAATCATGTGTTTCCTTCCATTCTCCTCCTCAGAAGTCAATGGAAGGAAACTGGCTCCCTCCCCTTCTGATTGATTCAGATCTATCAGAAGGATTTGTAGAGGTAACTGAATTCACCCTCTTTATGACACATGTTTCACCAAAGTGGAAGCCAATGCAGCAGATGACAGATGAGAAGACTTATAAAATGAGGCTGGCATCTTCTATGAGGGAATGAAAGTACAAGACAGGCAGATGATAGTGTTGGTTACAAAGTCCTCTATACGTCTTCCTTATATTTTCCAACAATAAATGCTAGGTTTTGATGAAAATACTAGATTATCACTTATGCTTATATTAATGGTTCTGCACTTTTCAATAAAGTCAAATCAAATTAGGAACACAGTCACAGGTTTTAAGGGTTCAATCAATTATCTGTCTTTTCTGCTTTGCTTCCTTTCATATACTAACTTATATTTACCAGGGTGGTTTTATGCTGTCAATGACAGCAATCTTTAAAAATTCACTTTCTAAAAACAACTCAATAACAAAAATAACTAATTGTCTTATAGCAAAGATCTGTCAATAGATTTTAATATTTCTTTATAAAAGATGAACAAAACCTGATTTTCCCTTTATTTTGTAATTAAAAACTCAAATCACTGAACATGAATACTGATACATAGTTTTCTTGTAACTTCTCTAGTGTGAAACAAACTATACATATTTGAAGAGTGTATTATATTAACACTGATAAAAATCTCAACACAACTATTAGAAGTTTTTATTAATTGTGACTACTTTGGGGACAATGTGCAAAGCTTATTAGGGCCTAGTATACCAGAAGTAATTTCATGGCGCCATAATCTACAATTCAGAAAGTGTCATTAAGTTAAAGTGTCATTATAGTACAAAGACACCATAGACTGATCTCTCCTCTCAGGTCTCTAAAGATTGGAAATAGTGAAAAAATATCCAGTTTTTTATATTTAACAACTAACAAAAGTATTTTAACTGACTATATTTTGCTCAAAGTGATTAAGGACAAAAATAGGAATTCTTGTTGCTTTATTATTTGATCAACTGCTAGTAAGCTCCCATTAGAAGATCTTTAACATTATACCAAGTTGTCTTGGTCTTCTGATCATATATACACACACACATATATATATGCATCTTTTTTTCAAGTAAAGAAATGTTTAACAGATGTAAACTATTTATTGAATATTTGCCACCAAATATTGTTAAATACATTATCTTGCAGCATATCGCTTTCAAGTTAAAATGTCAGAAACAAACACCAATATTTACAGTTCTTGTAAGGAATGTTATATAATGACACATTAAGGCGTAAATTCTTTTGGCTTATAATTCTTAAAAGAATGATAATAGCAAAAGTGATGCAAAATCTTCAGTGTGAGATTATGATTAAGCTACATTTTACAAAAATATGGTGTAAGATGGCAATAATCCCATTCAACATCCTGGATTAGATCCCTTCAGGAGGGACTGATAATTTATACAGTCAAACTTTAAAATTTACAGATAGATGCAGTTTAATACTGCCACTGAGAAGTACATCTCTTAACATATACAACTTTCAGGCCACAGTTTTGAAGGTCTGAAGTATCAAGTTGGTTTGATGAATTAGCCGGTTGGCACTTACGAACACATTTATTGCCCTGTTTAAAAAGAAAAAGAACAATCATTAATTTCATTTCCCAAATTCACTATTTTAAACTAAAATATTTATAGTTAATGTCATATTAATGGTAGCAATAAAATGAACGGAGAGAAGCAAGTTAGTTCTGAGTATTCTAAACTTTCATTCCAGTTGAGAACTTAATGTGGGTTATAAACTATAGTGTCTAGGAATCACTGCCCCCTGGTGGTTCTGACTGGCAATAAGGGGTTATAGGGTTGCTACCCCAGCAACCATTTATAGGCTAAACAAATCACTGGTCAGATTGGTCTTCAGCTATGATTTCACGTACAAAATAAAATACATTTTTAAAAACTTTCGTTAACAAAATAAAATCTGATATGTCAAATGATGATTAAGTTGAGGTCCCCAGTTAGCACGATCTATAATGGAACAATAATATGTGGCATCAATGAGTATGATAATGAAATGTTAACTACTTTTAAACCACCCTAATCTATCCAATCCTTGCCTAAAAACATGTGATTTAGTATCTGAGGCCCAACAAATACAAAAGCACAATTTTATTACATGCTTTATACATTAAAGCACTCTTTAATTACAAACATGGACCCTGTATGGGTTTGAGCTAGGTCATGTGCAAATACTTTATGGTGGTGTAGCTTGCTGTTCTTGTGGGACTCCCAACAATGGAGTAGGGTGTCTCTGATTCTTTTGCTTGCACATGGGATCCTTTTCCTCCTCCTGAGTTGTCATGTCCAGCCATGCTATGACATTGTCCCAGTCTTCTCTATCTCCTGGGAGACCAGTAACTCCTGCATTCTTGTGCTCACCTCTCTTTCTCTGCCTTTCTCTCTTCCCCCTTTGAAAGGGAAACAGAGGAGTAGTTGATCTGGGGGAGAGGGGAGGCTGTGGGAGGGACCAGGAGGAGTGGAAGGTGGGCCGATGTAATATATGAGAGAAGGAGAAGCCACTTGAAGTGCAGGATGTTTTCCTCAGAGGCCCTCATTGTGGAGCCTCACCAGTCCCTCTAGAGCAGGGCTGAAGCTTGGCTCTTCAGCTTGGATATCTCTTGCCTAGGAGGGCTTAGGGATGACCCAGCTGAGCCAATGAGAATTTGTCTCCCTAGCGCAAGATGTCTGCAAAGATCTTGCTCCACTAACAATTTTCCATTTGGAGTAAGCAAGTACAAAACTCTTAACATATTTAAACAAAACAAAATTGAATTTAAAGCTGTAGAGATAGGAAAAATAGTAATAAGCTTGAATAATCTACATATAAAAATTTTAGATTAGTGAAATATAAATTCCCACCTTTCAAAATTCATTCCACATGATTAATTAAAATTAGAAATCATTATACCCTTATATAAATTATACCTTTGGTTATTTGGGCTTAGTTTATTAAACTATGCCATAAAACATCATTTTCCCTAGACATTTTGAATTTGAACATAAAACTATTAATGTAACTATCTTTAATATGTAATATAAATGAAAACATATCTGCCTGAACATTAAAATGATTGTATAATTTTTATATCAATGTACTTTAAAAATATTTTATAATAATATAAATATGTGGTTTTATATAAGATCTTACAACTTTAAGGATGTTTGCTGTGCTATTTGGAATATTTTCTAGCTAGATACATTGCTTATGTCTTTTTCAATATAATTTCTAGCATCTTACATGAAATACAGCCAACAACTTGTATGAAACCATATTACAGATGTCATAACCCACACTATCTGCTTGCATGCTGAGTACATACACAAAACACAACCCCTAGATCTACAGAGGGCTCTATAGAAGTTTTGTATAAACTTAAAACTGATGTTCCACTTAGAACTTTCATATCCTTTTCTTAAATATTCATTTGCTTTTGTCTTTTTTCACTCAGGGTATCCTATCTCTTTAGTGTTCTCTTATAAAGCCACCTGGACACATTTACAAACCATCTAGACCATGTTCCTATGCAAGTCAAGGTAAAAATCTCTCAAAGTGAAATTGTGGCAATGAGCTTTCTAAAAACTGACCCAGGATGGTTTTAATATGGAGATAGGATTGAGAATTATTGTTATTAACCTGTAATCTCTGTGTACTAGGTTTTCAAGGGATGGGCAACTTTGACAGCACCTGAACAATCTTGAAAAAATGTATAATTACTGAATCCCAATTGTAGACATATTCTAGCAAATGCTACTAACATTTAAGAACAAAATTTTAGTGTTGGTACAAGCTAGTAAGGTAAGGTTGACATTTTATTTTTTAGTGTCAAAAAAGGAAAACACTAAGACCAAAACAAACAAAAACACAAGAAAAACAAACAAACAAACCACATTCAGGTGAAGACTGTACAGTTTAAATTTTACTATCAGGTCCTTTTCAGAAAGTGTCAAAAGGTTTTAAGGTGTAGTCAGAACAGTAGCCACTCTCTAATCCTCTGCCTTTGTTAAATCAGATGACTTGACTCTTAACAGTGGAAGACAGAGCTTAACTGACACAGCTTTACTGTTTTAATTTTTATTTCCAATTTTAGTGGTGTTTGGAATTAAACCCAGGCTGTGAGGCCTGGCTGTGAGAGCCTTCACCCATGGAGACTTCTCACTGGCCCAATTAACATGGTTCCTATATCCCACAAAACCATTCATTTAATTAGAGTAGAAAAGTATAAATGACAATACTTACTTGCCATCTTTAAAATATGTCTTCAGAGTGTCACTGAAACTTTTGGAGTATTTTACAAATTCTTTCTTTTGGTGTTCAAGTGCCTATATTTACAAAAATCAAAATAAGCTAAGTCAGAAGAAAAGCATACAAGGCTAAGTCAAAGGGCAATGACAACAATGAATAAGGGATGATTTATATTCTGTAAGCCTGAGGAGTGTTTACTCATAACCACACAGAATTTATACCTGAGGACAAATGCAGTGAGATATTTCCATAGACCAAACCCTTCAGTGCGCAGGTCATAAAACAACTGCATATAATCCCATGTCTACAGTGGCAACAAGCAACTTACCCTGCGGTTCTGGTATTGATATTTTTTGAAGACATTATTCACTGTATCAAGTAGTTCTTTTATTGCACTAGCTATATCCCTGTTTGGAAAGAAACAACAACAAGAATCTTTAAAATCAGCTACATTGAAAGAAATATATATAAAATTATGAATCATGACATACCACTCAGCTCCCCGCATTGATGTATGCCAGAGTAGCCTGTACCGCAGAAACTGTCATGGAGTATATCTATCCTGCCTCTGCCTGAGTGCTAGGATTAAAGGTGTGTACCACATGGCTGGCTATTCATCTATATCTACATATTATTTTGCTTTGTTTTTGGGACATGCTCTCAAGTAACAAAGCTAGCTTTGAACTCTACATGTAACCAAAACTCAACTTCTATGATCCTTTGGATTCACATCCAGAGTGAAATCATTCCAAGTTTAGTGCACTGTTGGGGACTGAATCCTGCTCTGCACTCATGCAAGGTGAGCTCTTTACCAACAGCCATGTCTTGCCAGACCCTCAAAGTACTCATTTGCATACTTAATTCTCTCAGTTCATGAAGTACTTCAGCTCATCCTGACTTAGTAATGCGTTTTTTCCCTAAGCATTATGATGAATATATACCATCTCTTATAAGTAAACCACTGATATTAGGCTAGAACATGAAACGTTCCCTATTGGAGTAGAATTATTTTCACACAGAAATGTTACCTGGCCACTTGTTACCATCACTACTCCTTATTTAAGAGTAGCAGCCTAAATCATGTAAGGGTCTCTCTAGTTTCAAACAAGTTCAATATTTTTCACTGCTGTGAAGGGCACAGTCGATCATATTTAGATTGACTTGCTGTGTTTTTGAGAAAAACTATAGCTGCAACCAATATAATATGTTAAATTTCTACATATGGAAGTTTCACTAAATCCATAATGGAGCTAACTAACATATATACATATATATGTATATGTATATATATATGTGTGTGTGTGTCTGTGTGTGTGTGTGTATATATATATACACACATACACATACACACACATATGGTAACAGTGATCACATAGATATGTAATTGCAACATCATTTTTAGCATATTTTAGTATTCTATAAAAAAGTAATTATTAACTTGTCATGGCTAATGCAGAAATGTCTGAACAGGGCAGATCAAGTGAGCAGCTCAGAAGCAGACTGCTTACCTTCTCTGGAAAGAAAAGCAAGGCAGGAAGACGAGAAAGGGCTTTGCTAGAGTCTATCTATAGCTGCTTTTAAGAACAGGGAATCTGAAAGGTGAGCATGATGACAGGCTGCTGAATCAGTCTCTAGTGAGGCTGTCCTCAGACACACCAAATTAAAGAGCTATCACAAATACCAAAATATTGGCACAAAGCTAGGATAATCAGGTGAGTGACTAGAGAGCCTGGTTTTAGCTATACTTAAAGGGGTAGGAAGGAAAGAATTTCCATCATGCTTGTCTTTCAACTTGAGGAACAGAAACTGTTCATGCCCCAGGGATGCAGCAGCCTTGCAAAGTCACAGTGGACCCAGAGCTAGACACAGGCCTGGTAACTTGGCTTGCTTCTGGGGCTAAGTCTTAGGTACAACTCAATTTTGCACTATTAACCTTGTGGCTCCCTCCTCCACCCAAGTAGCACAGCTATAATTACGCCTGTGCTCATAATGGGATTCTAGCACTGTCCCAGCATCTAACTAGTTTGGCTTGCAAGACTGCTGGCTACTACTACAAGGGGTGAGGTATACCTGAGACTTATGCATAACAAAATTTGGCATGAGTTCTCAATCTAAAGTGGTACAGCATAGTTACAGACTACATTTGCTAGGATGAGTGATACCAGGCAGTTTCTCAAGCTGTGCTGTTAGCAGAATTTCCTGAACAGCTATAAATAACATGAGAACATAAACCCTATTCTATTAAACTTCTAATCTAGGAGCATTATTTTCTCTGATTGTATGTGTACTGAAAACCTTCAGAAGCCTTTGCAAGAATGGGCCTTGGTCCTAATCCTCCAATGGGTGCTAGTCTTCTTCATTAGCCATGGGCTTGGAGCATGACAGAGATTAGCGGGACGATGGCCACAGCTACATGACAGTACTCTAAGACTGCTCCACCCAGTGACTCTCCCTGAAGCAAGAGACAGCCCTGTAATGTCAGACCTCAGACCAGGGACTGTGAAAAGGCCTTCATCCTATGTGGGCCACAGAGGAAGGCTTGAGCGTAAGAGAATCTTTATGCTTCAATTTCTGAATAATAAATCTTAACAAAATTCTTTATTCCGACTTCCCAAGAAATTAAAGGGACAAGATTATCCCAATATTAGATAAAAACATAAAACACTGCAGCAAAATAATAAAACAGATTAAGAAATGGACAAGAAACTTAAATAGACATTTTTTAAAACATCAATGTCCAACTAATGACACTAAAAGCAAATGAAAAGGTAACACCGCTAAGTAACAAAGAAACACAAATCAAAGCATAATAAGCCATTATTTCACCCTAGGACAGTGACAGTGATAACAACACAAAGTAACAAATGCTGGTAAGGCAGTAGAGAAAAAACAGAGCCACAACCACTGAGGGTGGGGGTGTATATTATCAGCATGGTTTTGTGGAGAACAGTAGTAGTAATTTCACTGCTTGGGTACATAGCTAACACAGATGAAATAGATCTATCAAATAGATATTCTACACTCTCATGTTCACCAAAGAGCTGTTCACAAAAACAGTTGAAATAGTAAATAAGTCTGGTGTTCATCAATTGCTGGGTCAATAGATAAATAAAAAACACAGCACAGATACATGGGATTCAACAGTGAAAAACAATGTTATCCTGCAATTTATGATAATACTAATGGAATTAGACACTATTATTAGATGGAATAACACAAACAGAAAAAAAAAAAAAAACCCCGTATTATTTTACTTGTAAATAGAGTCTAAAAAAGTTGATTTGATCGAAGTTGAGAGTAAATGATTGTTAGGAGAGGCTGGGGAGTAGAGGAAGGAATATAGGTTAAGTATGATCACTTAGTACTAAGTCACAGTTAGATAGGAACAAATTATGGCATGGTACTGCATAGTAAGTAGGGTATATATAATAATTACATACCAATTTTTCAAAAATAAACTATGATTTTTAAAGTTGAGATAAGGAAACATGCATTGTACAGCACATGGCGCTTCACTGATACATATAACCTGAATTTTTGCAAATTGTTATAATACAATTAACAGCCTGTACAGGTTTAGATAGGGTTGGGGTAGAAAGAATCCTCCCCAGGTGACTGTGGATGAGCCACATTTTACATCCTCTGCTATTTGGGAATATGGGGTCAAGATCTTCTAACTCAGTGATATAGAAGTGTTTTGATCAACACTATCCCTAAGTCTGGACTACTAGGAGACCTGGCAAACCACAGTGACTTACCCAGTTGATGATAATGTTCTTGAAAAACATCCTGAAATAACTTACATTATCCATAGATAGACAGCAAAACATTCTTATTTATAGCACCAAGGTTTGTACTAGGGACATTGAATTATATTAGTAATCACCCGAGAATTAGCAAATTATAAAAGAACTTTACAGCACAAAGGAATACTGAGCCAGTGACCCAGATAAGGAATAGTTATGAATAATTTACAGCAGAAAAAAAAATCTGTGATAACTGACAGCAAGATTTATATTCTGTACCAAATAAATTTATATTACTGTACAAAATAAATGGCATAGTAGGCCAGATAGGCTTTATGTTAGTAAAATATGGGAAAGTAGGATTACTAACTAAAATATGAAAAGTACTGTATGTTAAAAAAAAAAAGCTCAACTCTAGACATCTGCACTATCCATACACAATTGACTTCTCCTTTCTCAAATAATGTGAACATCTAAACATTTAAGACAAGTGAATCCTGAAATGTATACAAAATACATTTTCACTGCCATTACTTTCAACTCAATTGTGCTTATTAGTACATTCAAAGAGTGGAAGTAAAACTTCAACTTCTAAGCCTTTGTTAAAAACTATGGGCAAACTCTCCCATATATAGCTTGCACCCTGTTTCCCTGAAGCTACAGCAGGCTAAGGAACTCCCTAGGGTAGTGGTTCTTAACTTTTCTATTACTGAAACCCTCATGTTGAGTGACCCCCAACCATAAAATTATATTGTTGCTACTTTATAACTATAATTTTACTACTGTTATAAACCCTAATGTAAATATGTGATATACAGAATATCTGATATGTGACCCAAAGAGGTCATGACCCACAAAACTAGGAGGACAGAAACTGTCATGAGGATGCCATCTGTTTCTATCATTTTTGCCTTCGTGTTCACTGTAATATTCCTCTCTAATCTACTGACATTCAATAGATGATATCCATTAGTATATTTCAGTCAAATAGCAGAAATTTGTTTCAAGATTTCAAGGATTCAAAGTGTAGTTTCAAGGCAACACACAATTTAGCCTATGCCACAGAAACATGCTAATAAAACTATACTTCCCAGAAATATTTACCTACAGTTTCCCCAAAACACTACATTAATTAGAGATCAATTATTTCAGCTTGTGCTGCTTTCTATCTACTAAGGCTGAAGAGAAATACC
Organism: Apodemus sylvaticus; assembly: GCF_947179515.1. NCBI lineage: Eukaryota > Metazoa > Chordata > Mammalia > Rodentia > Muridae > Apodemus > Apodemus sylvaticus. The sequence continues at coordinate 92,535,396 of NC_067475.1, read as the reverse complement.
ATAGACACTTAGCTAGAAAAGGTATTAGGAACAGAAAACAGTACAGAGAATGCTGGCACCAGGCTACTATGGTCCAAACCGTTATATACCCTTAGGATCTAACTTTTTTGTGGCTCATTCTCCTCATCTCTTAGAGGGATAATTAGTAATACTGTATCATTAATATATTAATATTGAAAAGTGCTTACACTGTAACATAATCTTGTTTCTTTCCTTATCGCTTAAAACATATGCTCCAAATATTTAACATAGCATTTTGTAATCAAAGTTAAATAGATTAATCCTGAACACAAAACTGGCACTTACTCTGGGGGGTTCCTTTTTATGGTTTCAAGGTAATTTAGCCTATGCCACAGAAAAATGCTAATAAAACTATGCTTCCCAGAAATCTTTACCTATGGTTTTCCTGAAATATTGCATTAATTAGAGATATAATTATTCCAACTTGTGCTGCTTTCTATCTATTGAAGCTGAAGACAATTACCATGGACACTTAGATAGAAAATAGTTCCTCCATTCACTAGTACAAACCTCAAAGGTGTTAGGGCCTTCTGAGAAGAGGGAATCTCAACTGAGAAAATTGTCTCCTTAGGACTGGCTGTGGTAAACCTGTGGGGCATTTTCTTCTTTGATGACTGATGTGGAGAGGTAGTCATGAAGTATGTAACAGTAAGCCTGAGCCATCCAGTAAACAGCATTCCTCCACGGCCTCTGCTTCAGTTCCTGATTCCAGGTTCCTGCCTTGGCTTTCCTCAATAGACTGTGACTTAGGATACACAGGCCTTCCCCAAGTTGCATTTCTGGTCAGGGTCTTTATCATAGCATTGGAAACCTAACTAAAACAGATGGGCCACAAGTCTGATACCTAGTTCTCTGGAACTACTACTCCTGCTGTTAGCTTCTTAGCCCTTACATAATCTCTAATCCAAAAGCATGGATTTAGAGGTTCAGTTCAGTAATATAAAAAAATGCCATTCACATCTGTACATTCATTTATTCTGATGATTTATGCCATTTTTGAAATGAAAACAACATTGGGACTTTCTTGCTATTAACATAGTGCCTACATTTGCTTTTATCTGAACTATACAGGTTATTTACAGAATTTGTTTAGTGTTTTAGGGTTTTATTGTTGTGAAAGGAAACAATATCAAGATCATAAAGGCAACCCTTTAGTTGGGGCTGTCTTATAGTTTTAGAGGTTCAGTCTACTATCATCATGGTGGGAAGTATGGCATTATGCAGACAGACTTGGTGTTGGAGGACCCAAGAATTCTCTATCTTGATCTGAACACAGCCCGCCTGAAAGAGGCTGTCTTTCCACATCAGGCAGAGCTCGAGCATAGAGACCTCACAGCCCACCCCCACAATGACAATCTTCATCCAAGGCCTTACCTACTCTAACAATGCCACATCTCCTAAAATTGCCACTCCCCACTCCTCATGGGTCAAACATTCAAAGAATGAGCCTATGGGGGCCAGACCTATTCAAACAACCACATAAAGTTTAATTTATTATATTGTTTAAGTTACTATGTTTTGTCCACTATTTCACTGATTCATTAATGACACTTGAACATTCTAAAGACAGGGTACCCTGAGGCTATTATGTTCAAGGTCCATGGAATTAAAAATTTCAGATTTTATTCCAAACTAATATTTTAATTAAATCTTTTATCAAAACAAAAACAAAATTGATTTTTGTTTTAAAACATATGAAAGTAAAAACTTTACTTACTTGATTGTCTGTAGAAACCTCACTCTGTCATTGATCTCATCTGGAATCTTACTGAGAATCTGTTTAAGTGCTCGTGCCTTTTCATTTAGGTCCTGGAATTCTGGCTCTGGTCGTTCAATCATGTACTCTGATAAAACAGAAACACAATAAAAAATGTCATGTGACTCTGACAAATTCAAATCTAAGAACTCCCAATGCTGACCAAAGGAGAGAGTGGGGAAAAAACAGTCATTTGGTCCAAAAAGAGAAACGAAGTTCAACTTGGTCCAGTGCAAAAATAAGCAAATAATCTCTGAAGTAAAACAGAATAAGACTATATATCTTTGAGATATATGGGAAACCTAAAATAATCTTAATAATCTACCCATCCATTGATCAAAAAGAGAGGAGGCATCATTAACTCATCAGTCCTGATATTCTATATTCATGTCCCATGAAACCTTAAATAACGAAACTCGTGAAGGAGTAAGTAGGTCATTTATATATTTGTAAAAGGGAAATGTCAGTTCAGAAACTTAAAACCCCTATAATGTGAAATATATTAAGTCTATTTCATTGCCTTCCTTTAGTATTGACTATACAATGGATCATTATAGTCAAACTCCTATAGTACTGAATGTACTATAGTTCATTATATTAAACCCATATAGTGTGGAATATTTTATTGTTCATCATACTAAAACCCATATAGTGTTGAATACACTATAGCTCATTATATTAAAATGTTCATATTGAGAAATATACTGTGGTTCATTATATTATAACTACAAATTTACTACAGTTTTCAGTATATTCTACACATTACAAAGACTAATATAAGCTCAACATATATGCTGGGATCACAGAATGACTTTTTAAAAAAGAAGTTTCAATCAGACCTGGTAGATAAGAAGGCTTACTACAAGGCTTATTGTCTAATAGGGTGCTCATCAACTTACAAATGGCTCACTTCTTTCAAATGCAACACAGAATAGTTCTCAGAAACTTTAGTGAAATTGAAATTTGTTAAGCATTATATTAATGGGTAAAAAGATAAAAGCATGTAGTATCAAACACATCACAAAACTAAATCTGACAAATACAGAAAAGTTAAAGGGTCTCCTTGTCTACTTTGTACAGATAATAACTACCACCATCACAAGAAGCATGAAGGAATAAGGATGACTGCTCAAATGGTAATGATCTGAAGGAAGTGCTTCTCAAGAATGGAGAACTAAACCCAAGTCTTCTTTCTGATACCTTCTACGTCATCAGCTGCCATACGAAGAAGGGACTCGGTGAAGTTCACTTCTACACTTTTTTTCTCTAATATTTTCATAATGATGTCTTGTGTGAGGCCTGGATTTTCCTTTTCAGCCTGGAAGAAAAACATGAGTCATTGGTTGGGTTCAAGGTCTCTCTGGCTTCTGACATACTACAGCTTTCACAATGAGATATTTTCTATGCTTTGTTTTTTATTTTGAGAGGAAGTTTCAAGGACAACAGGCAGATATGAGGTGATGGGAAGACAGGTGGGACTGGCACGTATGATGCAAAACTCACAAAAAAAATCAAGAAAAGGTTAAAAACCCTTATATTTCTGATCTTTTTCTGTGGAAAAAATTGCTAGTTTTGAAACAGAAATGTGATCAATATTTTAAAGTTAAAACTTACTTGTTCTGGATTTATTTACTTATGAGGACAGAAAGCACTGGTGACACAGGTGCCACTAAAGGCACCATCAGCTTTGTTCAGCTTATGCATCAGAAGCTTTAATTATGTGCAAAGTCACAGAAGCACCCAACAATGCCTCTCCATTATGTCCCCTCTCAGTCAACCTAACAATGATAAAATCTCTAATGTTATATATTATTGTTTTCATGACTACACTGTGAATTTTCAGCATATATAACCTTTCATTGTAAGGATGGACAGTAATAATTTCTATCAAGTGTTTTTGGAAGATGTGCTGTATTAGAATTAAATTCCAAAAAATTAAAAAAAAAGCAAAATAAAACACTAGGGTAGTTTTTGCACTTTTAAATAAAATTAATTTGTTCCCTTAACTACTTTTCCATAGAATAATTTATACTTCCTATTTTAGCTTTATAGCAAGAATTTTGTTGAATGGTTTTTAAACTATCGCTCATTGAAATTTTTATTTATTGTTATTGGGCTCTGTGTGTGTGTGTGTGTAAAATGGGTTGCTTGGCCATAGGCACGCACTCATGTGCAAGTGTAAGTGGTTAGGCAGCTCTGGGAGTCAGTTCTCTCCTTCCATCTTAGCATGGTCTCAGAGGATTGCATGTTACACATCAGGCTTTCTTGACAATTGTATTGATGCATCGGGCTTTCTCTCTAAACCTCTATAGTATTCTGGAAAGTCATATACAGAGCATGATAAATAAATGTACATTTCTTAGGCCATTTCAATTTTAAGGCACTAAATTTTATCCATACCAAGATTGCATATAAAGGCAAATTTTGCATTTCTATTTTCACAGTAATTTAGCCTATTCCATTATACTTTTTAAACACATTGAAAGAGTGTCTCCTTTAGGATGCCTGCCAATTAAATCTATATAATGGTTTTTCTTTTACTCCAATAATCATATAAAAGCCTAATTTCCAATCTTGATCCAATGACACTCACTCTGCTGCCTTAGTTTCAAATGCAATTAACCTCTCTCCCTTTGGAATTCTATTCTAATGTCACTGGGGTTACAGTTTTCTTGTTTCATCACTTTCTTAAAACACTCTTGTTTGTATGAGGTCTCAAGTAGGAAAATCTCAGAGGATGTGAACTGAAATGGGGGAAAGGCACAAGATACACACATGTACCTCAATAAATGCCGGGACCACTGCACTTGTCATGATATGCTTATCACCTTGATAAATGATTAATGAAGCATCTAAATTCTGTTTGGTCAAGGAAACTCAAAAGAAAAATGATTCAAATTTGGTTAAATGTGCTATTACAGTCTCAGTTTCCTGAACTGCCAAAAATTATACTTAATGCTTATTTCATAACAGTTGTTTATCTTCCTTGTCCAAGAAGCATTAAATCCACCCACATAATGAATTATCTTGGGGGCATAGTGTTTACAGGAAATAACTGCAGAGAAACAGCTTGCTAATTACGTTAAAGTGCTGAAAGAATTCAATCTAAGTCTGCACACAAAGTTTTTAATACTAGTATGATTTGGGACAGCAAAAGGTCAGCCCTGGAAAATGCAGAAATCTCTCAGAGGCCCTGAGCTTTCCCAGGTCTCAGAGCTCAGAAAATTCATTAAGTAGTTTAGGTAGTTAGACAAGTGGTATACTTGTTAACTCAGTTACCCCAAACCTTATCTCATTGCTACTGAGGATTATGTATTAATGGTCTGTCTACACTTCCTGAGCACTGTAGTTTCTCAAACACTGGACTAAGATTGGTACTTCTATTTTCATTTCTTCCTGCACATTGATTTTTTTCTCTTTGTGGTACTTACTTGCTTTTAATAGTTCCATATAGATATGACATGATTTAAAGAAATGCAGATCAATCTAGTATGCTGAAATCACAAACTACTTCAAAAGAAGTTCATAGAGTAATCATGTTAAGTATGGTACTCACTTTTCTAAAACACTTCTCACAGCACACTAGGTTTGAAGGGGGGCTGGGCACAACTTCTGGGATTTATGTCTTAGTGCAATTGTTCTCAACCTTCCTAATCTGCAACCCTTTAATACAGTTTTTCATGTTGTGGTGACCCCCAACCATAAAATCATTTTCATTGCTACTTCATTATTACAAATTTGCTACTGTTCTGAATTATTAATATACTCTTAGGTGATCCTGTGAAGGGTCAATCAAAGGGGTCAAAACCTACAGGTTGAGAACCACTGTTGTAAGCGTCTTCTGTAAGTGTCTTCTGTAAGTGTCTTCTGGCTAAAGTCCTGGCTAAATCTTCAAAAGCTTCAAATTCAATCAATACATCTGAAACTTCTGCTCTTAGATCAGAGATGCTATCTGCACTGGAACTTGATGAGTACTTAACCTTTGTGAATTCTCTTATGAGAGAAAAATATCCCATGGCATAAAAGCAGTTTCATAGCCAATTATTATCAATGTACGAGACGGCACAACATGTCTGCAGCTGACAAGGACTAGATACTGCTAATCAAGCAGAATGTATATCTTAACAAAAATTGTGATATATTTTTATTTTGGGAAAATTATTAATCCTCTTTTTCTGCAAAAAATATGATATAATGTGATTAAAAACCACTGTATAAGTCAAGAACTGGAGATATGGGTATAAAACAGTAGTTTGGCAATATTTCTTTTATCATTTTCAAAATGAAAGTTTTAAAAATTCATTTTTATTACCTTTAACGATATGGTTGCAGGTATGTATATACATGTGAGGAAAGGGACCTGAGTGGGCTAGAGGGACAGAGTCTCCCAGAGCTGCACTTACAGAAGGTTGTGAGCCTCCTGGTGTGGGGCCGGGAACTGAATTTAGGTCCTCTAGACGAGCATCAAGTTCTTTTAACGTTTGAGCTCTCTCTCCAATTTCTCAAAAATAAAATTTAGAAACACAAAATCACCTTTCCTGCATAGCTTTCTTTAGTTTTACTTGAAATCTAACTAGCTTTGATAGTTAACAATAAACCACTGCGTAATATGAGATCCATGCTCCCCTTAAATAATTTTCAGTTTTTTTTTTTTTTAATTAAGAAATTTTTTTGTGAACTTGAAGCAGAATAGTATATGCCTTGTTTCCAGTACTTAGAAGGTTGACACCAAAGGGTCATTTGAAGGTAGAAGTTCAAGGCCAGGCTTGTGTAACTTTAAGACTTTAGCTCAGTAGTAAATAAATAAATAAAGCAAAATAAGACTAAAACGTCAGTGCTGCAACTATTAAATGTATCCAAGGCAAACCCAGATATGCAGGTCTGTCTCAGTCACACAACTGTATTTTTGTCACAATGTCCTAAGAAAATTTCTCAAGGAAATGTTTTAACCAGTTTTTTGAATATCACTAAAAGTAACAGCTACTAAAAATTTAAGATTATTAATTTAAACATTAACATATTTTGACTTAAAAATAAGATATTTTAGTTAATGATGGGAATTTCCAAGTAAATAAAAATTAATTTGTGGGGCATCCAAACATATATGGTAGTTGAGAAAGCAGGTAATATTTTAAAACAATATGCTCAAAATGTAAGTTGAGTCTCTAGAGTAAAGGTAACTAAACAACAGAAATATACCGAGAACAAATATGAAATTAACTAAGTAAGCACTGCTAATTTTTCTCTAGAAGCTGTTTTTATTGTGTATAAGAAATGAGAGAAATTGTTTTTATAGTGTATAAGAAATCAGAGTTTTACTACTAAGCTAGCTTCTGCTAATTTTAAAACAATGTCACCAAACCTGTATATTTTATCCTCAGTACATATCTGAACAAGTCATACTTCTTAGAGCTCAACATATTACCAGTAATGAATACGTCAACAGCTCTGGTCTAAGGACAATGAAGAAATGTACCTGAAATGTCTTAACTATATTCTCAAAGTAACCTTAGTCTGCAATATATGAGGTAGATTTTTATTTCTCATTATTAAACTATATGAAGTATAACTAATTTACATTTTAAAACAAACTTTTAAGAATTAAAAAAAAGAATGTAAAAATCCACGTCTAAGAGAGACCATCTGAAACATCATTTGCTGTTGTTTGCCTTTTATAAGTATTCAAAGCCTTCTACAAACAGACCAAAGCATAAGAAATGTCTAAGTAATCTAAAACTAACAACAATCACCTAGTATTTAGATTTATGCATAACATAAATGTAAGAAGTTATTATACCTCACCTTAATGAAAGCGGCTCTCAGCGTCTGAGCTGCAGACAAATTTACTCGTTCTAGCTACAATGAGAAGTTTAAAGTTATGATTAGTATAAGTGTTCTTGGGAGGAAAACATTTCTGATGTTTTGTTCTCTAGTAATGATAAATCCATCACACAATAAGTAAAACTGTTTCAATAGTTACAAGCCATATTTCTTAAAAAAGTTAAAATTCTTTTTCAACCCTGTAAAAAAAATCTTTTAAAAATAAAATATACTTTACCTGAAAGTAAGATTTACGATACAGAATACACAACATAAATACATAAATACAGAATTCTAAGTGCTAAGAGAAACAATAAGCACATCAACTTGAATTCCTAAAAAAAATGAAGATTAAGAACAAACTTATTGCTCTGATTCCCTAGTTATAGTTCTCTGTATGAATACAAGTAATGATGAAAAAGTTAAGAGTTCATGCTATCAGCTTGGTTCTGTGGCCTATATACAAGCAGCCTTTATCACTTGTGCCACACTGGAGTTGCATATCCGTGAAAATTAATGAACTCCTGTTCTACCATGTGTAAGAAGTCAACATTGAAAGACTCTTCAGTCCTTACTAAGACTGTGAAAAGCTGAAAAGTTGGACTGTCATCAGCTTCCTTTTAGGAGACAGTATCTAAACTTATCTTAAAGGGGCCCAGCTTCTTAAAATATCTTTACAAGTTCTACTACTTAGTTTCATCAGAGTTGGTGACACATGATACACGATTTCATGTCAGTCTAAAATAGAAGGACAAACTGCATTTTGTTTCCCATACTTTTAATTGAGTGAAACTATGTGAACTCTTGGGGTTACAGTTGTTGGTTAGAGTAGCTTCATAAAGAACCCTGGTCTGTTTCAAAATTATTAGATTACTAGCAATTGATAGCATATACACCACATGTTCATTCTAATGAGGAAAGAGGATTACAGCTACATCACTAGACATCAAAACAAGAACTGGCATTGCTTGGGTCTTAGCCACATTTCATGTCACTACTGAAAGGAAGGGGAAAAAAATCCAAATGAGAGAAGAGTGCTTAAGATATCTCCACTACAAGAAGCAACATTGTCTGCTGAAGGATGCCTGAGCAACTCAGCATCAGTCTCTCAGGTCAGCCCCACACTCTACCAACTGGAGCAATAGCTCCTTTGCTACAACTTTGAGGACAGATTTTGAAAACTTACTATTATCAACTGTAATGCCAAATTTACAATCAGGTTCACTGATAAAGTACATTTTAAGTTCAAATGTACTTCCAGTTCTCAGTAGTGCACTTATTGTACCAATCCCTTTATAAGCATCAGTTCATTCCCCTATTTTTCAACATAACATGAGTTGTCAAACTCATGATTAGTAGAAAAAAAAAAAGAAAAGAAACCAATTCAGCCTTTCTCACGTTTTGAACAGTGTTGCATAAATTCTTGTTAAAGTTTTTTTTTTTCCTAAAGGTCCACAGAATTAGTTAAATTAGTTTTACATTGCATAACAATCTACTGGCCTCCTTAGCATAACACAAGATTAGGTTTTCCCATGGTGACACCATCCTTACACCTCCTCCAAACTTATTGATCCTATTTCTTAAACCAAACTGGGCTCATCACAACAGCAAAATCTCAACGTGTAGTTTGTAAGAATATGATGAATCAGGTTGAAAAGCTGGCATGTTAGCTGCCACAGAAAGGAAAATGCCATCATACAGAAAAAGCTGTGTTCCTATTGGAGTAATTCCTGTGCTTTCAAACGATGTAAGAAGGGCCACCTAAATAATATAAAAGCATCTGCTAAAGCACTGTTGGCAAGTATGCAAATACTCTTATGCTGCCCACAATTTTCTCAAAAATACTGGATAAGATTTCCATAATTATAGCATCATATGTCTAGTATTATCCTAAATATATTATATTAAGTCATGTATTTTCATAGGTTGTTGGATTAGTTTGCCTGAATTCTTCCCCTTCAAACAAAGGAGAAATGTGAGTGAGCAAATTAAGCTGGAATAGTTCTCAGGCTGTATCTGTTTGCTAGAACTACATATCACAAATAGTCCTTACACACAATAGAAAACTTGGTTTCTATAAACCTCATGCCAGGCCTGAGGTCAAGTTCTCCTGTAACTGCTTCTTAACTGATTCTTTGTAAATGAAGAAGAGAGGGAATTTATTTCTTCTAGGAAAAATAAGTCATGTCTGTGTGGAGGGACATATTTTAAAATAGAATACATTTTATGAAGCATTTTGTGCGATATATAGTGAAATAACATTTGTATACAATATACTTGGCCTCTGAACTCAGTGACAGCTGGCTGAACAAGATGTGCGCTCTTCTTCAGACAGCCTGCAGCTGCTTTACTAAGTACAATTAGATGCAAAGGACCATAAATAAGTACTCTGCAACCTTGAATAACTACAACTTTCTAACACGAAGCTTGTCCCTCTAGATAAATAATACCTAGACAGTAGCTACTATGACTAGAATGTTAAGGAGTAATGAGTAGACTTCCCAATGCTCCTGATTTACTATGGGGAAGATCTGGAGTCACACACATTTTCAGCATCCCTAATGTAGAACTGTTTTCTGGAAAATTAATTTGAAACTATTTTTTATTATTATTTATTTTTATTGGTTATTTTATTTACTTACATTTCAAACGTCCTCCTTTGAAATTTACCCTCTGTAAACCCCCATCCCATTTCCCCCTCCCCTTTGCCTCTATTACAGTAGTCACCCACCCATTCATCCATTCCTGCCTCATCATTCTAGCTTCCCCTTACTCTGGGGCATAAAGGACCTCCCCTCCCCTCTCATTGATGCCAGATAATGCCATCCTCTGCTACATATGTAGGCGGAGCCATAGATCCTCTCCCTCCCCCCCCCCCCCCCCCCCCCCCCGCCTCATGCATACTCTTTGGTTGGTGGTTTAATCTCTGGAAGGTCCGGTTAGTTGATACTGTTCAGCTCCTACAGTCCTTCCCCTAGCTCTTCCATTGGGGTCCTTGGGCTCAGTCTGATAGCTGGCTGTAAGAATCTGCATCTGAATTAGCCAGGTGCTGGCAGAGCCTGTAAGGGAACAGCCTTATGGGGCTCCTGTCAGCAAGTGCTTCTTGGCATCCACAATAGGGTGGGGTTTAGTGTCCGCTGATGGGATGGATACCCAGGTGGAGTGTTCTCTGACTGGCCTTTCCTTCAGTCTCTGGTCCACTTTTTTTTTTTTTTTCTTTTTTTTGTCCCTGCATTTCCTTTAGATAGGAACAATTCTGGGTTAAATATTTTGAGATGAGTGGGTGGCTCAATCCCTCATCTGGGGGCTGTGCCTATTTATTGGATGTGGTCTCTATAGGTTCTATCTCCCCTTTGTTGGGTATTTTAGCTAATGTCATCCCCAATGGGTCCTGGGAGCCTTTGTCTTCCCTGGTGCCTGGGGCTTTCTAGTGGCTAGCCCCAGTTCACCACCCCTCACTGCTTCATATTTCTATTCAATTTCCTGAGGGACTTCTCTCCTGTACCTTCCTTCCATACCTGATCTTGCTCCCTTTCCCTCCTCTCTCCCTCTCAGGTCCTACCCTCCCTCTACCTTCTGTGATTATTTTGTTTCCCCTTCTAGGTAGAAATGAAGCATCCATACTTTCGTTTTCCTTCTTAAGCTTCATATGGTCTGTGAGTTGTATCATGGATATTCTGAGCTTTGGAGCTAATATGCACTTATCAGTGAGTATATAGCATGTGTGTTCTTTTGTGTCTGGGTTACCTCACTAAGGATATTTTCCAGTTCTATTCATTTGTCTAAGAATTTCATGAAGTCATTGTTTTTAATAGCTTTGTAGTACTCCACTGTGTAAAAGTATCACATTTTTTTATATCCATTCTTCTGTTGTAGGACATCTAGGTTGTTTCCAGCTTTTGGCTATTATAAATAAGGCTGCTATAAACATAGTGGAGCATGTGTCCTTGTTATATGTTGAAGCGTCTTTTTGGTATATGGTTAGTAGTGGAATATCTGGGTGTTCAGGTAGAACTATTTCCTGAAAAACTACCAGATTAGTTTCCAAAGTGGTTTTTACCAGAAACTACCAGATTGGTTTCCAGAGTGATTTTACCAGCTTAATGACCCACCAGCAATGGAGGAATGTTCCTCTTTCTCCACATCCTTGCCAGCATCTGCTGTCAACTGAGGTTTTGATCTCAGCCATACTGATTGGTGTCAGGTGGCATCTCAGGGTCATTTTGATTTGTATTTCCCTGATGACTAAGAATGTTGAACATTTCTTTAGGTGTGTCTCTGCCATTCCTCAGTTGAGAATTCTTTGTTTAGCTCTGTACCTCAGTTTTAGTAGGGTTATTTGGTTCTCTGGAGTCTAACTTCTTGAGTTCTTTGTATATTTTGGATATTAGCCCTCAATCAGATGTAGGATTGGTGAAGACCTTTTCCCAATCTGTAGGCTGCCATTTTGTCCTACTGACAGTGTCCTTTGTCTTACAGAAGCTTAGCTATTTTATGAGGCCCCATTTGTCAATTGTTGATCTTAGAGCCTAAGCCATTGGTATTCTGTTCAGGAAATTTCCCCCTATGTTGATGTGTTCAAGTCTCTTTCCCACTTTCTCTTCTTTTAGATTCAGTGTCTCTGGTTTGCTGTGGAGGTCCTTGGTTCACTTGGACCTGAGCTTTGTACAAGGAGAAAAGAATGGATCAATTTATATTCTTTTACGTGCTGACCACCACTTGAACCAGCACCATTTGTTGAATATGCTGTCATTTTTCCACAGGATGGTTTTGACTTCTTTGTCAACGATTAAGTAGTCGTAGGTGTGTGGAATTATCTCTGGGTCTTCAATTCTATTCCACTGATCTACCTGCCTATCTCTATACCAATACTGTGCAGTTTTTATCAGGGATGTCATTTCCCCAGAAGTTCATTTATTATTGAAGAGTTTAGCTATCCTGTGTGTTTTGTTATTCCAGATGAATTTGAGAATTGCTGTTTCTATCTGTCAATAATTGAATTGGAATTTTGATGGGGATTGCAATGAATCTGTAGACTGCTTTTGTTAAAATGGCCATTTTTACTGTCAATCCTGCCAACCCATGAGCATGGGAGATCTTTCAATCTTCTGAGGTGTTCTTCTATTTCTTTCTTCAGAGACTTGAAGTTCTTGTCATACACTTACTTGGTTACAGTTACACCAAGATATTTTATATTATTTGTGACTATTGTGAAAGTTTCGTTACTATTGTGAAAGTTTCGTTTCCCTAATTTCTTTCTCAGACCATTTATTTTTTGAGTGGAGGATTTGTTTGAGTTGATTTTATACCCATCCACTTTGCTGAAGTTGTTTATCAGCTGTAGAAGTTCCCCGATGGAACTTTAGGGGTTGCTTATATATACTATGATATCATGTGCAAATATCCTTCCCTTCCTCCTTTCCAATCTGTATCCCTTTGACCTTCTTTTGTTGTCTAATTGGTCTGGCTAGAACTTTGAGTACTATAGTCACTAAACAGAATTGAGAGTGGGCAGCCTTATCTTGTCCCTGATTATTTTTATCCAAATCTGTACAGTATAGAATAATAAAAATAAAATTTAATTTCCTCACTAGTACCCATAAGGAAAACTCATAGTTGAACTATAGTTAACTATGAATTTAATTCACTGGGTATATTACATCAGCATACTGTCTTAGGGTTTTATTGCTGTGAATAGACACCATGACCAAGGCAACTCTTATAAGGACAACATTTAATTGGGCTGGCTTACAGGTTCAGAACTTTAGTTCATTGTCATCAAAGTGGGAACATGGCAGCATCCAGGCAGGCATGGTGCAGGAGAAACAGAGTTCTACATCTTCATCTGAAGGCTGCTAATGGAAGACTGACCTCCAGGCAATTAGGGCGAGAGACTTAAGCCCATACCCACAGTGACACACCTACTCCAACAAGGCTAAACCTCTTAATTGGGCCACTCCCTGGGCCAAACATACAAACTATCACACATATCAAAATGTTAAAAAATAATGTGAATATTCTTTAGCAAGAATACTAGCAGTCAATATACCCATGTTAACCTAAAACTTTATACATGAAGGGCCAATACTTCTATTGTATTCCCCATCCAATTCTAGATTTCAACTATTAAGACAGAATTTAGGTACCATTGCCATTTCTAAAACAATAGTTTTGAGCATGTTTTTGAATACAAGATAGGAAGTACTTTTTAAAAAGTGCACTACAAGGTTAGGTCAGCAAACTGACCCCTAGATAGACCTCACTAATGTGCTGTAGCAGTCACATTCGCCACAGTCAGCCCCTTCATTTTCAAACCTTACTCTTGAAAATTAGCTCCTAGACAATGTTGAATCACTTGTCTATGCCCATGAAGCCAGGTGTGTTTTCAGATCTAACCTGGAAAACAGCACTATCTTTATTTATGTAGAAGAGACTTATCAGCTTATTCACAGCCTCTTCTTTTTCTTGGAAGTAAATTTCTCTTACATATGAGTAAAATAAGTAACTTTTCATCAAAATTAATCCCAACAGTTCATTTAACACAAATCCCTCATTTTCACAGCAAAGATACAAATAGCTATCCTTCATACACAGAAATAAGTTGGCCCATGTTGCTAGCCTTCTCTCATTTTGCTTTACTAATTGGAAGATAAAACTTAAGCTCTATTAATGAATTTGCCTCCTCACAAATCAAGGCTCAACATAGCAGACTAATCTGAAAATTCTCCCCAACAGTCTGAGCAGTGGCACAAAGCTGGATACATGGACCTAAAAGACAGAGTACCTGTGGGTTAAAGTATGAAAATGCATGCCCTAGCAGAATACTAAGCAAATAAACACTTGATATTTACCACAAGGAAGCACTTCCTTCTAATAATAGCTACTTGCAATGAAGTATCACAAGAAAAAGGTGGATCTAATTATTGGCTTATTGAGAGCTGTCCCACATGAGACTACCACAGGGACAAGTTTCACAAGAGAGGCTTTCTCCTCGGTAAGAAAGCATTCCTGAATTTTCTAACCTCTTGTGCAGTTAGATTTGGACATAAGATTGAGTTCTTAAAAATAGCATGCACGATGTCTTGTGTAGGGCTTTTTTGGTAAAGGTTACATTAAGTAATTAGACTCAGGTGAAAGCAGACTTCCTTCACATCTTACTTCCATTTTTTCTTCCCTTTTGGACATGATGAAACAAGATTTCACACCTTATTGCATTTTTCATCCTTTAGTACATGATGGAATTTTGGTAGTTGTTATGCATACTAAGTAGATTGTGGCATGTTCAAACAAAACATGAATTTCTGATGATACTAACTAATAATATTACTCGCCTTAAATCCCCTACCTCCAGAATCTTTTATGTAAACTTTTACTTATACCACCATTTTGAATTCTCCCACAAAGCCTCTGAACCTGACAGTATTTTGTAGTATTTATAATTCTAATATATGCATGGTATGTCAAAAAGGATAAAGAAATCATTCTCTACTGACTCCATGAATTAGGTTAATAAAGTATATCAAGTGCATCAACCCCAATAATATGAGGGAAAATGGATTTGAGTCTAAAAATAACACTCTAAAAATGTACTGGCATTTTGGTACGGCTTCCAGCTATCTTAGCAACAATAAGATTGGTAGATTAAAAAATAATTTTGTCATGTAGCATAAAAGAATTATCACTTTTTTTTCTTTTTCTTAGCTAAAGCCAATGACTTTAGAGACAGGGCACAAAGGGTAAATATTAGCCTTCTGTTAGTAAACTAATTTCATTCACTATTCAAGGTCTACATTCTTGATTGCATAGAAGGAATTAATTAACTACTAAGAGACTTGCAGATCTAAAATTCTCTTCAAATATTAGCACATTAATTTAAACCAAAAATATACTTGTATCATGTTCAAGACAATTCCTTCAATAAAAAAGCTACCATGACTTCTTCAGACACAATGCAACAGCATCCCAGAATCCATTTTAAAGAGGACTTTTTCATTATGATCTTTGTATCTGAGTCTGGCTACCTACAATGTACTTGCTTTTACTCTTATTTGTCTCTTTGGACTTATACATATCTCATTTAGTTAGGACTTTTCTGAACCCTAAAATAGAGAGTATGTACCTATTTCTCTTTTTTTCTTGCTTGATAGTACTTACTAGAAATTTTCAACTTTGAAACTTGTAGGTACTGTCTATCTCTTCCACTAAGACTATTATTTACTTTTATTTCTTACACATCTATTTACTTTTATTTCTTCAAAAGCCCATACAGGGGGTTCAGTTCATACACGTCTGTCATGTGGAAGAACAGTGGCAGACATTAAAGAACTGCAGAAGTCTTAAATGTACACTCACCTCATTAAACACAGGATACATGACTGCATAGAGAGGCATAGAAACCATGGAAGTGGTCTCAGCTTCATTCTTCATCTCTTCCATTGTCATCCTCATTCAAAAGCCAACTACAGTAGAAAAAGCAATGCTAAAATGCAGAGGAATCGTCATTCACTGCCGAATTTCTTCCCTTTTGTACGTGTATGCGATAAAGACTGGTACAAAAGAACAGCAATCTGGTAGAAGGGAAAGGAGAAAATGTAACTTACACTAAAGGGAAACCACAAAATTCTAGAAACTTTCTTTTCAAAATTAGAGAATTGCTAGCTATCATACCCAGAAGCTAATTTAATACCACATTTTCTATTTGAAAACAACCACAGTCAGTGAGATTATTTTCCTCTTCTTTTAGACAAAGAAAATCTTCATTTTAATCCTGCTAAGTCCTATTTCCAAGGCTGTGTATCCAAAACCTACTTCATTTGGATGCAGTGAGTTTTCCATAAAACACTATGAAAAATTATGTATTCAACTGCATGATGTACAATCAAATTTATCAACAAGAGGCATGATTATATTCATGCATCACTCATATGTAAAATAATAATAATGAAATATGGAGAGCTAAATTAAAGGAGTAAAACAAAGAACTGTGTTGAGTTGTTTTTTAAAGCATTTTTGGCTACTTGTTCACTGTTTTTTAGCACCTGAAAATGACAACAAAAAAAGCAGCACCAGAGATCTTAACAGTGATAAAATAATAATACATGCAATTTGTATGGAAATAGCATACATTGAAAACTAGGAAAAACCAGAATTGAAGGTAGTCAGGAATTAAAAATCAAGAATTCAACAAAACACTCCAGCACTTGAAAGTCTGAGTTAAGGGGATCATAAACGTATAATAAGGCCTGTTGAAAACAATGAAAAGTTTTAAAAAGGAATGCGTACTTAAAGAAGGAAGTTATCTACTTTGTAGGCTGAACAATAAATTTAATCACAAACTACTAGTAATTACAAACATATTTAACAAAAAGCTTTTAACTCTGAATAGTTCCTACTAAAAAAATATTTCTGCATTATAAAACATTTTTCATACAGTAACTACCATTTCAATTTTACAAATACAGAAGATCTGAAAGAGTACATGCAGAGGCCCACGATTTGATTTCAGATGCATAGAATCCAGGCCTAATATTTACACAGCACAAATACCTCTTGAAAAGTAAAGAAGTCTCTTTTTATATCACCACCTACTCAAGGAGCCCACCTGCTCCTCGGTCCCTGGACAAGTGAACATTTAGTACCTATAGAAACAAGATGTCCATCAGTCATTAAACCGGTATCTACACAAGATTCTTTTGAAGAAATAAACTTCATTTAAAGAACTATCTTATAAGAACCACAGAGAGCTAGAGGCCTGCTTCAAAAGCTCCACCTCGCTGTCAAAGCTGAGTGCTTGGTGTTCTACTGCACCCTTCTGATTGGGAGGGGCTCAATATCTGCCAACATCTGAGTCCTGGTTTTGGCAATTTTTAAAAATAGAAAAAAAAAAAAAAGAAAAAAGAAAAAACCCTTCCTTTTTCTGAGCTAAATTTTGCTTCCCAACTTTACAGAGGAGTACCAAAACCAATTCTTAAACTTTAAAATACAGAGCAAAGAAAACTACTAACATAACATTCTACGGTAGATTTACAAATATTGCTTTGTCAATAAAAAGCACAACAGTCTTCCTGTTCTGATGTAATTATTTAATATGCTTCTAGGAGATCTACTTTTATGCTGGCACACACTTCTAATCCCAGCTCTAACGGAAGAAAGACAGGTTTGCCAGTTAGAGGTCCATCCTGCTACAAAGCTAGTATTAGTTACAAAAAACAAAACAAAACAAAAAGACCCAATAACAGCTATACAAAGCAAACTTGGAAACCAAGAAGGCTGACAAGCAATAACAGTAAAAATGCAAACTACAGAATTTAGGCAAAGATTAGACTAAATAGTAAGAATCTATGGTCCAATAGCTAATAGGTCCAGAGACAGAACTTGAAGACTAATTGAATTTGGTAACAGAGAGGATCACAGTTAAATATTTTATTGATTACCTACAGGCATGATAGTAAATACACATCAGCTGGTTAAAAAAATACAATCTTTCATCTTATTGTGCTAATTAATGTCATGGACGAAAAACAGGAAATGAACTTGTGTGAACCGCAAAAGGAAGTCTGGCCTATAAGTTTGTTGAAATGGGAAAAAGATGACAGACCAGCATTACAACAAAAGTTCCATTTAAAATATGGCCACACATTTTAAATTTCATAGAACATAGGCAAGGACTTTGGTTAAGAGAACTCCTCAAAGAACAGCATCCTACGAGCCTGGAAGCTCCTTGGGGGAAGCTTAGAGTGAGCTGATGAGAAGAAAGGCTGTTTTGAAGAATTTCAGTAAAAGGGCGATGACAAAAGACAGAGCGAGGGTCAACTGAAAATAAGAACACACATGAGTATCACCTAAGATAGGGAGGCTGACAGGTTCAGGAAGAAGGGTAGGTGGCTAGAACCATTGAGCATTCTTGCTGATATACATACAATAGGCTACTCAAACCTTTTGCAAAACTGGTGTTGGACCTTTTTGACTCTTGTATTTAGTAAGTAGTTTTTCCTCCAAAACTAACACTGTACTATTATCAGCTCTTTAACAACCTTTTAATGGTGTTACTAAGAAAAATGTTCCCGCAAACATTTTACATCAGAATTGTTTTTAGAATACACATTATAAACTGGACCCATTTACAGTTCCAATAGCATGAGATAGCATCAACAGTTCCACTAGGCTTTTAAAATGTATTAGTATGGTACCAAATGCAACTCAAATTGAAATGTGCTTCTTTCATTCCTTTCACTTGTCTCTTCACTTGAAATATCATGAACAACCTATACATATGCCAAGACAACATAATACCTGCTATATAAACAGGACAGACTGATTGAGCTGTGGCCAGAGGACCTTGTTTCACAAGGTTCCTTCTTTGGATTGTCATGGCAGATGAGCAACACACTACAAGGTTCTTGTTTCTGAGGTGAGAAATGGTCTTACATGTACAGAGAACTGAAGATTCCAGATTCTAAATCCCAAATCTGGAAGCCAGCAATCTTATCTCCCTTCTATCCCCACCAAAAAACAAAATGCCCAATGGCTAATGCATGTTAGCTTCACAGTAACCACAGCAATGTGCTTGCATAAACAATTGAATAGGAAAGATTTATTTGCCTCAGTTTTGGAGGTTTTATTCTACTCTGCGGGTGTGGTAGGGCAGCCGATGTGGCAGACAGGAAGCTCCACTCTAGCTGATCTGGGCCCCTAGCTTATGGACCATATTACCCAAATAAGCAGCTCTGGACAGATTTTCCCTTTAAAGTATTCTGGAAAATGCACATGGCTATAGTGAAGTGTATTTTACTAAGCTTTTAGGTACTTCTTAGTCCAATTGGGTTAACAGTAAATACAGACAATCACAATGCATGGCTTTTTTTTTTTTTTTTTTTTTTTTTTTGTGACCATGGTCACAAGTACTTCCTAATAATAGCATACAACTTAGCTTAGTCAGCAAAGTACTTGCCACCATGTACTTGACTTCAATTCCCACCACTAATATAAAAGGTAGGCATGAGGGTGAAAGTACATGTATATGTGCTTCTGGAGAAGGGAAAACAGACAGCCAGATCTCTGAGGTTGATACAGTATGAACCTATCAGGAATGGTTTTATGTTTCTCTATTGTACGGCTTCAGAGGAAACTCTTCAAGGTGAGCTTTGTAGATGAATTGCTATGCATCCGTAGAAAACAACAAAAGTCACCAAGGGCTGTAAATATTAAGACTGTTTTCAAATAATACTCTTAACTTTTTGTTTAGAAATGAACAAATATTATGATGTAGGATTCCAATACAAATGGAACCTTCTCATGAATGTTCCTCTTATTTCCCTGAATATTCAAAATAGTACCATTAAATTCTGATATAAGAAAAAATAGCTTGAAGTATGAGTTTAAAATAATTACCTCTTGTTCAGAATGAATAAGCATAAAATAGATTGTTGGCCACTTCTACTACCAAATTCAGTCTTTAGGGTTCCTGCCCTTTGATCAATTCCAGCCTGCTCATGTAAAAAGCTACAGTATCTCAGGGTTTTCTGAAACAGACTCACTTTACTCCATCTGGGACCTAAGAGATAATTCTAGAGCCACTAGAATTAACAATGAACAAAGGGAAAAGACAGCACAAGTCCTTGGAACTGGAATAAATGTGGTTCTTTAAATGTGAAAAGGGATTCCTAAGTAACTTCTACATTTTCATTATTTAGCAAAAACCAAACCAGACCAAACAGACAAACAAACAACATGCACCTTACTGGTGCAGAATACATGAATTATGTTCCAGTTCATGTGCATCTCTTTTCCCCATAATAAAGAAAGTAGGTAATTTTCAAGTTCAGCCTTGCTAACATTTTTTTTTAAGTACCAAGCTTAGTAAAATAAAAGCAAACACAGAAATTAATCCAATTAAATTCTATTCTTAGTCATATTTACCAGTTTTTAACTTTCATTTTAGTTATCCCAAGTTCTTGCTATTACATTGAGACAGTAATCCTATAAATCAGACAGTAATACTATAAATCAGTCTGCATTTCTCATCATTAAAATGAAAAAACAAAACAAAACAAAAAAAAAAACTAAACTAAAAGAATGCAAGCAAAATCAGTATTTCCACAGGAATTTACACAAAAATAAAATTAAATACTAAGTGGTAAACAAGTATAAAGTCTAATATCTTGTGTGCATTATAGCCAGTAGAATGTTTGTTGCTGTTGTTTAGATTCTGGAGACATACCTGGTGTACATTTTATTTGATTTCCTTAGGACAGGTCTCATTGGCTGTCCTAGGACTCATTATGTAGACCAGGCTCATCACTAACTCATAGAGATCTGCCTGCCTGTGCCTCTTGAGTGCCTATCATTTTATCTATATAATTGCCATGATAATCTTTAAATTTAAAATGTTTTTCTACTTATGTCTATGATTTTATCAGAAATATTTTCCATGTAAATCTTCAAGTTTATCAGAAAATGTTTATAATTGCACTTTTAATCAACTTAGAAATACTTTTATGCCTACCATTATTATATCTATATAAAATTTTCCATGATAATCTTCAACTCTTAACATGTTTTTCTATATTTTTCTACAATTTTATCAGAAATAAATAAATCTTCAATTCTATTATAAAATGTTTCTATCCCATATTTCAATTAATTTAGCAATGTTTTACATATCTACCACTTTACTCCTTAATTTTCCATGACAATTGTCAATTTTAACGTGTTTATCTGAAATATTTTCCATGTAAATCTTTAATTTTATCATAAAGTGTATTTACTTCCCTTTTCAATAAATAAAAAAACATTAAAAAAATAAAATACCCCCCCCCCCAAAAAAAACCCAAGATTCTCTAAGTACAAGAATTTCCAACAGTATCTAATTTTGCTTTATATCCAAAGAAGAACAAAGGGGCCAATACACTTTTAGCAGACAGTAATTCTTTCTCTTTGAGGTGGGAGATCTGAACCATCACTAACTATTTCAGAACTTATTAGCAACATTGATTCCTAAGACTACTCATTCAAAAATCCAGGTATCTATTCTTAACAGATAACCCAGATGAGTCTCATGAAGAGGGGAATCTACAAAATCACTGGTATGTTAAGAAAGAAAGAAAGAAAGAAAGAAAGAAAGAAAGAAAGAAAGAAAGAAAGAAAGAAAGAAAGAAAGAAAGAAAGGAAGGAAGGAAGGAAGGAAGGAAGGAAGGAAGGAAGGAAGGAAGGAAGGAAGGAAGGAAGGGGAAAGGGAAAAGGGAAAGGAAAGGGGAAAGGGGAAAGGGAAAGGGGAAAGGGGAAAGGGGAAAGGGGAAAGGGAAAGGAAATCCAGTCGCTATGGCCAGGATACAGGTAAAATGATGTCAGATGAAGTATTTGGAAAGAGTATGTAACATGCTTTCTGGCGTTCTAGTTATCACATTTTTTTCCCATCAGAAACAGACAGGTGGCAATACTATATCCTTTCTGAGTACTTAGTATCCTACAATTCTAACATTTCTATTATGGTATCTATTACAGGGTCAGAAAATAAAAAGCCTCAACAGATTATGAAAATTATTTACAACTCTCACATAGGTTTTCTCCAAGAGCTGTCCTCTGTCTGTCTGGAAGTTTTGAATGGCCACTTTGTTTTCTCTTCATAATTATCAAGAATCTCACTAGTCAGGCCTAAAAAAAAAAAAAAACTAGCTCCCTAGCCTCATGCCCAGAACTGTCTAGGCCACAGTATAGCCATTTTACACAGGAGAATGCTCTAATTTGTTCCAAGATTTTCACACCTTTTAGGATATATCAAAACGATACAGCCACTAAAGAGTTAAAATGTCCTAAAAGGTTTGAAAAGAGGAAGACTTGAGGAATACTGTAAGCAGGAAATTCTACTTAGATAAAAACAGGCTTCAACTCTTCAAAATATACTACTTATATTACCAAGCTTACGAAATGCTGCATTTAGAAACAAACAAGTACCTTGCTAATAGCAAGGAATATATAGCCCCTTGGCACTACACTGTAATGTGTGTTTATGTGTATCCTTAATAAGATCAAATAGTTTGTATAGAAAGCTATGGGGAAAAGTGAAGTAAAGTCTGCAACATGGGTCTCAATTCTGTTATATGTTAAATCATGTTATGTGTGAATAAGTCATCTCACCTCTAGCAATTAAATTTTTCTTTAAGTTAGATAACCAGGCACTATACTTAAAAGAGATTGGGTTAAAAATAAGTAGTTGTTAAAAACAAAACTCTTAAGAGTTCTATATTAAATTTTATGTTATTAAACATTGTACTTTAAATATCTTTTCCAGAAAACTACACATGTCATAACGACATCTCATTTCACTGAAAAGTCCATTTAATCAAATTTTGAAGAGCACTCTTTTGTTGAACCACATTTCTCAGACACTTGTGTGCGAAAATAACCCGTTTTCTCTTTGCAAATTGTGTAACTCAAAGACGGTGTTACAGTAAAACAAAGCTAACTATTTATGACACAATGCGGAGGAGTCTTTGGGATTTGAGGATTGGTTTTGCAAGGAGAACTTGTAAAAGTTCAGAAGCAGGTAGGCCCAAGTGTCATCCAAACTAGAATAATGTAAGTAATGTAAGTGAAGGATAATTATGTCACACAAGAAAACAAGAATGCATAAAAGGAAGTCAGGTTGAGGGTCACAATGGAAATGAAGACTATACTGGCAATTGTCACAGAATTGGAGGTGGGCAATGCGTTTGTCTACACTCTGGTACTTTGACAAAACCCAACTTTAAATATGAACGGGCAAGCTTATCTGGAAAGAAAATCTCAGGACAGCAATGCAAATCAGGAAGTGACATAATAATGTAATAGATATTACCAGTGGGCAAAGTTTATAAAGGCAATCATAAGCAAAAGGAACAGAATGAAAATTTGAAATTTCCTAGCTTAGCATCCCAAAAGAACACATGTAAAGATGCTACAGGGTGTTAGCTAGGATAGCAGGAATTTACCCCCAAAAAAAGAAAAGAAAAAAAGAAAACAGGGATAGTTTGTACCAGGAGAGTAGAATGATGCCTCAGGGTACCTCAAGAATCTGCAAAACCACTACAGCCATCAACAGATCAAAGGCTTAGAACAGCAAACATTTTAGGCAATGCAGATCAAAATCCTGGGAGAAGAAAATCCTGCCATCTCTTGACTGTCCGAGGTAGGGAATGGTTTTCCTAAGATTCATTTCCCATTTCAGCCAGGCAGAAACACAGAGGCTGCTTCCCTGTTTGCAGCCGACCCTGGAAAAGCTTGGGCTGGTGGCAGTCCTTGCCGCTTTCCAGATGATGCTGATTGTTCAGGAATGCAGAGTGAAGGAGTAAGTCATGTAGGTTTTCACTCACATTTCTAAAGAATCCTGGTAGAACAGCTCGTATACAGTAGGGTTGTAGTCCTGGAAGTCACTCCAAATGTGAGGCTGTAGGACTAAGACTGAAGTTTACCATGGAGAGCTTGCAGTGCTCACTTCTCAGGTAAAACTAATGGAAGCTCGAAAGACACTCCCAGAAAGTAGTCATGTGGGCAGTAACTAACAAGGAGTATTCAAGCTCTCCGCAGTCTGTATTCTGCCAGTGTGCCCTAAATACAGATGTAAAGCTGTAGAATTTGATGCCTGCCTTGCTGACCTTCCCAGGTGCTTGGGGCTGATCACTCCTTTCAGACTCCTAATTTCTCCCCTTTGGAGAAGTGGGTACCTTTCCCCTGTTCTACTACTGTATTTTAGAATTGCTTTTGTTTGGACTTTTACGGGAGCTTCAAGTTAAGTTATACTGAATCACTCAGGACTCTGGACTTGAACTGTGGAGAACCTTAAGAACAGCTAATACTCTTCAACTCTAAGAAATTGACTGAACGCATTTTATATCATGACATAGAGATAAACCTTGATAGGATAGAAACTAAATCCTGTCATTTGCAACTTCTGTGTGTTTCAGACCCTCATATGTTGAAGGTTTTCTTTCCAAAAAAGTGATATTAGGAGTAGTAAACTTTAGTAAGTGGAACTAGTCGAAAACCTTTGATCAAAGGTATTATGACCTTCAATATTTTAAAATCCTAAGCCTTTTTGTTTTGTGGTGAATGATTTGATTTCCACCCTGATGGGCTCTATTTCCAAAGCACTGGAGTCAAGTGACCATGGGTTGCAGCTGTGTATTTCAGGTATTTTGTTATAGAAAAGGAAAGTTATCAGACTTCCAAATTAATACTGTCTTCAGGACAATAGTGTCAGGAGTTCTGCAGATATTCTTTGGATCATTCCGAGCATAGACACTCAAGAACAATGATTATAAATGCTAATAGCAACCAACTTCTAGGTTTGCTGTGAAAATACGGTTTATTATTACTGATAGGACAGCACATTGGGCATAGTAATTAATACTATTACTGTCAAGTGGAGAAATGTGCATCCAATTTGGGATGAAGTTGGGCAGCCTCCATAGCCAAGTCTCCAGAGTATTAAGGACCCTGAGGACAGGAAAGCTGGTAAAAATAATGGCTTGAAGCCTCTTTAGGAGAGCAGAAATTCCTTTTCCAAAACAAACCCCCCACCTCCACCCCACCCCTCTCTACTTCTGTGTGTGTGTGTGTGAGAGAGAGAGAGAGAAAGAGAGAGAAATAAAATATTAAACTATTCTTTTAAGAAATTTAGCATTTAAAACCTGTAGTCCTTCTCTCTCCCAAAAGCCCTGACATATCTAGATCTTTTTTGAAATGAAATCACTATTCTATAGAACAGTCACTAACACAGCATTATAAACAAAACATAAATGAGCAGCCTAATAGGTTAAGAGAACACAGGATATCCAGACACAAACTTTTCTATAACTTTTCAGATCTCAGTTTCTAGCCAGTCTCCTTGCTCCAGTCTCCGACGTCTCCTTGCTATAGATGCTAATGCACTTAAAGTTAACTGCTAAAATGCTGAAACTTGAAATTGAAAACTTGCCATTATAGATTTCAAGTCCAGTCTTCAACTTTCATAATTCAGAAACAGAATGGTGGCTGATGTGTGAGCCAAATACAGTGCTTCCAAGGCTTACTGTATGTCATGTTTACAAACTGAAATGCTATGTTAGCCTGCCTAAGCCTTGGCTCAATGTGAACACAGTCAAGAGCTGCTGGGATTTCCTATAAAATAGTGAGGAGATCCAAAAAGGCAGGGATGAAGGTAGATTTGACTTTGTGGGTTTTTTAATTTGGTACATCTGACTCACCTTAAAGTCAATTATTATACTATGTCAAATACATGCATATTCTAGGGAAATTACAAATCTATGAAGTTACAGGAAGTATTTTTTCCTATAATATAAAGCACTATATAAACCTTTATATTTAGTAGAAAGATATAGTTTGATTTTTTTTCCCAGGTGGGTTTAAATTATTTGTTAACTTTCTAAACTCATTTGAGAATGAATGAATGATGATTGAAGTTTTCACCTTACAGGGTTGTTAGGAGTACTAAGTATATTTAAATGAAGTAGCTGACATCCGGTGTCTAATTCACATAGCTGGATATATTTCATCAGAGCTCTGAGAGCCTGACATGGCCTGAGGTAGAGAGGAGGGTGAGACAAATCAGAGGAGAGTGCATGATTTGCAGGACATGGTGAATTGGTGTCTCCTTCAATTCTGCCACCTGCAGAGGCCTTTCTTGCTTCATCTTCATCCTGCCCATACACAGCACAGCAATGGTCTAATGCTGATTATTACAATGTCATAGCAGTCACACACACCATTTTCAAAACTTTCTCATTTGCCAAAAGGAAGACAAAAGTTACTTTGGCCATCAAAATTCATGTTACTCACAGGTATTTACTCTCAGTTTGGAGATACAAAAAGTTTAGTCATTAAATAAACTTTAAGTCTATTTAAAGCAATGGCATTAAAACTATTATTTTGGGGGCTAAAACAGATAGCTCAGTGCTTAAGAGTACTGCCTGTTCTTCTGAAGAACCTGGGTTCAATTCACAGCACCCACGTGGAGGCTAACAACCAATGATATATACACAGGGAAAATACCCACACACATAAACAAAATTTATGCAACCTACATTTATTTTCTTGATAAACACCAGTCAGTTTAATAAAGGAAGCTGTGTCCTAGAAGCAGGTTGGGTAGCACAGGAAAATTAAGACATGATCAAAGACTGAGTAACAATATAGCAAAGGTAAAAATCTAGAGTGATCCAAAGCTGACACACACACACAACTGAAAATCAGCTGGGTGATGGGAAATGGGAATAAGGAAAATAGGAAATAGCTTTTATAGTATTTGAGAAATCACTGGTTTAGAGAATAATACAAATTTCTTATGGTAATTCTTTTTATTTCTTACTCCACTGACTAAACAGAACTCAAATATAAACAAAAATAAATAAGTTGCCCTCTTGAACATGCTCTTCTTCTGGCTATAAAGTTCACATATAGGTGTTCATAAATTAAGTGCCTAACTGAATATTCACTTAGTGTTTAATTGAAGAACATGCCAGTTTTCTTTTTTGATTAGCATATGTGATCTCTCCTTTTAATTTCACAAATATAACATTAAAAGTATTTTTTTTAAAAAAAAATCTTAGAAATTCAAGTAAATAAGCTCTTCAGAACATGGTTCTGTTCTCTAAACTTACAAGAGCACTCTGGGCCATGTCTACTTCCTCTGTTCCAAATCCCTCATCCTATCTACCATTTCATTTAAAACCTCCAGAATAGGCACGCACGGTTCTCTACAAAATTAATCAAAAACATTGTTCCTTACTTGATGTTTTTACACAAGGAGGCACTCTAAATGTTGATAGAATCTGTAGTAGCAAATAGCAAATTGCCCCTAGCTCTCTTTGGTGCTAAATGATCCCAAAGTTCTTTCTCAATGATGCCATTAAACTTTATCTTTCACTCCTAGCTGATCTCAAATGCAAATGATTTTAGTTGTAAGAAGGTAATGGAATGGCTATCTATCTATATGGTATTTAGAATCCCTTCTGTAACCTTCACTTTGTAAAACTGTTAATTCATTTCTAAGAACACCTACAAAATCTCAATACTATCAAAGTGTCAATTTTAGCATGGAAAAAGGCATCCAAAAAAAGCATGTGTATTTTTGAATAAAAAGGCCATGGTATTATTTAAAATCTTTTGGAATTAAATTAAGAAAGCCTTGCAACAATTTAAAGAGCCAAAGGGAGCCATTGCTGCCTGGAGGCCAGGTCTGACTCATTTAACATTTTCAAGAACCTTTTGTTGTATAACCTTACATAAGTATGAGAGAAGCAAGGGTGTAACATTTTAGTGTTTTGTTATTCCTTCAATCCAATCACAGCTGGATTCTAGGTCATCCAAGTTAAGACAGAAAGGCTGAATAAGACAGAAAGAGGCATTTAAGTGCCAAAAACCAGATGGCAAGTTAGAGAAGGCATGTTTTACACCCCTCTATTTCATCTATGGGTTTTAATTATCCAACAAAAATTTGTACATACGAAGTGCTGTAAGCAAAATATCTAAGTATCGAAGAAATGATCTTCACATCTCCTTTTCTTTCTACCTCCTGAAGTTTGGATTCCCTAAAAGATTTATCCATTTTTCAGTTTCTAGTACCTGTCACAGAACTCTGCATAGTCTAAGTCAGCAATAGTATATCTGAAGATACAGTGAAGTCAGTCAATCCAAGCCTTTGAAAATGATGTCCCTCAATGGAGGAATGGATACAGAAAATGTGGTATTATTTACACAATGGAATACTACTCAGCAATTAAAAACAATGAATTCATGAAGTTCTTAGGCAAATGGTTGGAACTGGAAAATATCATCCTAAGTGAGGTAACCTAATCACAAAAGAACACACATGGAATGCAGTCACTGATAAGTGGATATTAGCTCAGAAGCTCTGAATACCCAAGACACAATTCACATATCAAATGATTCCCAAGATGGAAGAAAGGAGAGGGGCCTGGTCCTGGAAAGGCTTGATCCAGCATTGTAGGGGAGTACCAAGACAGAGAAGCAGAAGGGGGGTTGACTAGAGAACTGGCAGAGGGACGAGGGCTTATGGGACTTATGGGGAGGGGGGAACTAGGAAAGGAAAAAATCATTTGAAATGTAAACAAAGAATATAGAAAATAAAAAAAGAAAAGAAAAAAGAAAAGAAAATGAACATGGACCTGCAGGAACAGTCATTGAACAGAAAGGAGCAATTAAGCTTCCGGTAAGCCACACCTATTTTAAGAAGACCAGTGGTCACAAGCTTCCTAGTATACAAGTCTGTGTACCAGACTGTGATAAGAAAATGGCCTGCCATTTCCCTGTCAAACTCAGCCATATATCCTCAATTTGAGCAGCTCTCAGTGCTAATTTTGAGTGAGGAATTATGATATATAATACCAGGTTATAGATGTTTTCCAACAGTATCTGAAGAGGAAATTCGTCGAACACCAATTTTAAAGAAAATAATCTATTTCACTGATGCAGAAAAATTGGATGTGACATAGAAGTGGTTTACATTTCTGCTGTGTGAACTTCCCAATAGATCTTAAGTTTATCTCTCTTACTAAGTAACAATAATTGTGCCCCAGTGATCTTGACATTTGGGGGACAAATTCTCTGTAACTGCAACTCTAATACTACAAGCAGGCCTTTAACAATAAACATCAATTTAATGAAATGACTAAAAGTCTGCTACCTCCATTGAGCCAGGCTGAACTAAACTGCTAATTCCAAGCAAATATGAATTCTGTGAACTTGGACAAGTAACTTAATCTCTCTACATCTCATCCTCCTTATTCACAAATTGGGGATAATAGACCCTCCTGTCCCATGGTGGTTCTAAGGACTGTAGGTGGGCTTGTGAAATGCTTGGTATATACAATGGCTATTCTAGCTCATTCCAAAACAGACAACTTCACACATAAAACACACTCAACTAATAAGTAGGTGAGTGAATCAAGGGATCATTACCATAGAATTTAGTCTTACGATGGTGAACCTGTTCCCAAGGGACCATTCTGAGGAAAGGGAGACTAATTTCTAGTACTCCCCAATAATTCAATGTAAATTAATGATTATAAAAATCCTTGTGCTCTCATTAATTCCTACAGTAATGACAGATTCTTAGCAACTATAATAGGAGATTAGATAAGTTCAAATCACTTTGGGGTAGTTTAAAAAAAAAAGGCTTCCCATACTCCAAATGTAAAAGTGGCCTAAAAATTCCTATGTTTATATAACATTGAATTTTGAAAATAATTTCAATTGCAGCAAATAATTTAATTTTAATTATCTTAATATAAGTACTTTCATTTTTATTTTTATTTTATTTTTATTTTTATGGCCCCTGGTTCTGGAAAGACTCAGTGAAACAGTATTCAGCAAAACCAGAACGGGGAAGTGGGAAGGGGTGGATGGGAGGACAGGGGAAGAGAAGGGAGCTTACGGGACTTTCGGGGAGTGGGGGGGCTAGAAAAGGGGAAATCATTTGAAATGTAAATAAATTATATCGAATAAAAAAAATTAAAAAAAATTTTTATGAATGCTTATATACTATTGCCCTAAATCTGAAACTCACAGTATTTTAAATGCAATGAAATATAAAATTACACTACCTTCTATATATTTCAGAGGAAAAATTTATATACTGGCTTAAAATTCTTAGTAATAACACCTATTGTAATAACCCTAATATTCTATCAACACATAAATAATTGCTTATTCTCCTGAAAACTGCATTATGTGAGGTAAATATTAAGTTTTTATTGAAGATTCAAATAATATTCAGACTACCTTTCAAAAAGTACCAAGTAGGCATAGAATTTAGCAAAAAAAAAAAATGGTTAATAATAAACTTTATCACATCATCAAAACTGAAAGCAATTACAATATTCAACTGGGAAGTGTGCTGGTAAGTAAACAGATGACTAAAGGCTACATAAGTCAGAGCTGTTAAATGTATTTTATTATATTAGTACACTACTGAGAAAAACTACAGAATTTTTGTCTCCCAGACAAAATCTAGCCTATTATATCCTTAAAATTTTGTTTGCAAACTTAAAAACACTTTTAATCTTAAAAGTGTCATATGTTCAAAGAAGTAAAATATTACCTTAAATGCCTCTATTATAACATTTTTCAAGACAGTGTTTCTCAGTGTAGCTCTGGCTATCCTGGAACTCACCCTATACACCAGGCTTGCTTCTGCCTCTGAAGTGCTAGGATTGAAGGCATATGCCACCACTGCTCTGCTTCAAATATAACTTATAGGAAGTCCAAAGTCCTCTGAAATTAGAAAGTTAGTTTCCCCAAATCTTCTTCTCTCGAGGTTTTATTAAATCCTGGGTATAACCACAACCAACCAAACAAACCAAACCAAACCAAACCAACCAACCAACCAACCAACCAAACAAACAAACAAACAAACATAGGAGGCAGGTTTATTCTCAAATCTTGGCTGTCATCCTTCTAAGACTTTAGCAACGTCATTGCATTCTTCTGAGTCCAATGAGTAAATTTACTTCTAGTTTTGGTGTCCTTAGCTATAAGGCAAGTGAAATAATTGTTGTGAAGTTAAAAATCTAAGGGAAGAATAGAGTCCATTAAAAGCTTCTTCCATATCTGTTTGTGGTTATAATGAATCTTATTTCCTTTAAAAAAACAAGGCAGTAGCAAGGTTTCTAGAATGCTGAGTTACATAGAAATTCTGCTGTAAAAGGAAATAAAACTCCCTTACATTTCCACAAAATTACTTAGACTTTAGAGATGTCCAGGAAACAGTACCATCATACAATTTACATTAAACTTCTGACATTAATACCTTTATATGTGCTAAATTCTTCAGCTGCAATTCTTTTGAAAAAAAATCTACTACTTTCAACTTGCTATAAGGAAAAAGATGCTTCATTCATTTCTATATTTTTGTCTGTGTGTGCTGGCACTGTGCTTAAATATATGCATTTATTCATTTGCTCCTCAAACAGTTACCTAACACTGACTTAATGCTAATTAGTGTAAGAGGTAGACTAAGACATGACAAATGAGAAGGCCTTGCTCAGATAACTTTTAGTGAGATGTTAAAATATTGCTAAATCAGTATAGAAATACTAAGTTCCTTCTGTGAAAGTGTCATTAATTCATAATATGTGGAAGAGTGGGAACCTACTCTGGTTTAGGAAAGAAAGGTTCAGATAAAGCTAGACTTTGAAGGGATTGGCCACATTAGGAAAGGGAAGATGAAACTAGACAGGGGGAGAGTTGGAATTTTAAAAAATTGTCCCCAAATCAGGAAGATACTTCTAAGAGAAAAAAAAAGTGATAACTGAGAATAAGTTTGGAGGCATTCAGAAATTGAGGACAAATTAGTGGCATTAAACCGAATAAGAGGGTAGTGTCATCTGTAATGGTCTTTTTTTTTTTTTTTTTTTTTTTTTTTAACATAAAATAACCAAAGTCTGAACACAATCTTAAAGATCTATAGTTAAAATACCTGGATTAATTATATACTGATCTGTTATAGGTCATATGACCTTGGAAAAGTCACCTAACCAATCCATTCCTTTTCCAATCCCCTTAGCCACTCAATTATTCTACCGAGACTACAAAGATAAATAATATAGACCCTCTTCTTACAGACTACTCTTTAAGAGAGGGATGGCTATGTAAGGAAGACCTCCAAAGTCCTGCGTGGATAGCATCTGAAAGTTGAAGCAAAGCTCCTCAAGAGAACCAATGAGGGCAATGAGAGCTGAACACTACAGGTAAAGCACCCCTCTCTGTGTGTTCCAGCCAGAGACTGAAGGATTTTACATACAGCAGTAGCACTGTGCATCTCAGCACTTCCACTGTAGTCATGAGACACAACACTGCAATGGACCTCAAAGATACAGAGAAAGTTGGAGTTGGACTCAAAGACAAGAACTTTTTTGTTATTAAAAAAAAAAAAAGCCTTTCCATAATCACATAGCTGCACGCCATTTAAAACTTATTTCACACTTTTCCCAGCAAACAGCAAATGTCCACACTGTCATGGAGAAACTATACTTGCATTAGTGCTTGGCCAGCATTGCCTTACATATGTCCCATTCAAATCAATGCACCCTTTTACTCCACTTCAAAACCAATCAGCCCCAGATAATTCCCCTTTCCTTAGTGACTTTTCCCTCTGGTGTACTACTCAATGTGTGGTGTTACATTAGTCCTGATTTTCCCTCATTTTAAGGTGCCACACCTCTCCATTTACTTTAAGAGTCCTTGTAAAACATGACCATTTTAACCGGTTCTTCTGATCGCAGAAAGGGCTTTCCATTAAAAAATAATAATAATAAAATTTAATATTAATCACGGCAATCAAAGCACATTCAATATATAATTTGCAGTACATAATATGTATTTATAATCTAATTTACATAGTAAGCTTGCATTGCTTTTCATTCAATATAGAAGCATCGTTTTTACCATTCATTAACATTAAATAGGAATGAATTAAAACTCAAAGATGATGCCAAGAAAAGAACATACAAGTGTATATTTTTACTTTCTACATATGGAGTGAAGAGAATGAGGGGAAAGTAAAAATCTCAGAGCAAAAAAGGGTCACTTCTTGTAATGAACATGTTATAATTTCTCCATGATTCTGCACTTAATTTTTCACTTAATGAAAGCATTGGTATCTGTAAAATAAGTTCTGTGAAAGTTTCACCCATAGTTTTTGAAAACGATAAGAAAACAGAAAGGAAAAGGACTATTTTCTTAACAGCAACACAGAGTTATTCCTAAATATTATCTATCCTTTAAAAATGGCCCGTGGAAAATGAGTGTTATCATTTAGGATACCCCAGAAAAAGGGGGTAAATATCTAAGCTAAAGTGATCCTTCCTAAAGTGATCCTAAGCTAAAGTGAACATTAGAGAGGATGCTTTGGCAAAGCTTTCACTCCACTTCAACAAACCAACTCTCTGCACCTCACAACCGTTTCTGACAAACAGGCACACACTACTTTGCAACTTGTAGTATCTGCTTCCAGCACCACCACCCACCTCCCCACTCTTTCTTTCTAAGCAGACAACTCTGGTCAGAAACTAGACTCTGAAGATCTGTGTGACCTTGGGCACGTCATTTGTTTCTTCAGTTTTCTCACTAGCATCCCAAAGTGAAAGCGCTTTGAGTGCACTGGAGAAGTATACATCCATCTGACGTATTAGAGTTAAGAGGCACAACCCTTTCTAGTTGAGAATCACCTCCTCAGAGAGGAAATTGGAACTGAGTCGGAACTGTCAACACTGCCTCTCCTTCCCTCAAAGGGCATAACCCCAGTCACCCCGGGAGCCGACTCCCGGGCACCCACGCTCCCTCCAGGCCTAGCCCAGCTCTAGCCTCACCTGCCCGGGACCTCACCCCACCCCACCACATCCGCCCCCTCGGTGGTGGAGACCAGGGAGGCCGACCTCACCCTTCCCCTCCACCCGCACCCACCGCGGACTTCCTGGAGGCGCCGGGCCGGGCCGGGCAGGCGGCATTTACAAACCAGCTTAACGCAGCTCGCGTAGAGACCTCGCTGACGCCCAAAGGGCCCCGCTCCCCACCCGTCTGCCCCGCCGGCCAGAGCCCAGCCCCAGCACCTCCGCCTCGGCCCTCGCTTGACCCCAGGCCGCTCTGGCTGCCCGCGGAGCCGTGCGGACCCGAACCGAGAAAGCTCGCCTTACCGGCAACTGAGGCAGGGACTTCACTTCCCACCTTTGGAGCCCTCTTCAACTCCCGGATCAATTCACTCCGGCGACGCCGGAAGGACCCGAGAGGAACCAGGCGTTGTCCGGAATCCTGCCCAGCAGGAGTCGCGCAAGGCCCGACGGGGATTTGTAGTTCCGCCTTCCATTTCCGTTAGCACTTCCTGCAGTAGTAAGACTACATTTCCCAGAAGAACGTGCGAGAACGCCTTAGGCGATAGGTGGGGACACTTCTAGCAAATAAGAAGAGAGTTCCCTGTCTTTGCGGGAGGAGGGGGAGATGAGGAGCGAGAGAGCCCAGAAACGGAGGGAGGGCGGGGCCGACTCTCACCTGCACCAATCAGAATACGAATCCAACCCACAACACCACGCCCACCGATGGGCGCTGCCCCGGGATGGGTGTAAGGAAAAGGGCGGGGGTCTGGAGGTAGCAAGCGACCGGAGGCTGAGCTGAGTCCCTAGGTAGGCTGGGAGGAAGCCTCTGGGGACTAGACCGGTGGGCTCCGCCTAGTCCGAAGCAACAGTACCCGTACCCCCCAGGACAATCTACTCTGGTGTTCACTAGATCAGCCCGCTGAGAAGGCTGAGCCGGACCTGAGGAAGGGGCAGGCGCGATGCCAGAGGGGAGAATGTCCGAAAAGACGCGGCCAGAGAACCAGGAGCTAAGAGACCTCCTGTACCGCTCTGCGCCTAAGCTGCGCAGACGGCAGAGGGAGGAGCCGCAGCCCGCGCTTCGGCCAATTGGAGGCGGGGAAGGCGGAGCTTGAATCTCTGAAGAAGCCCAGGCTCAGCCTGGTCTGTAGTTTCCCTGGAGAGAGGCAAGAGCAGGATCCCGAGCGATCGCAGCCTGCCCCTCATCCTTTCCAGCATCCCGAGCCGGGATTGCAGGTGTGAGGGAGGTAAGCGTGGGCGCCACTTGCGGGCTACAGACACCACCCGGGGGAAGAAGGCATCTGACAATAGAAATGCCGGGGTACAGGCGGAAAGAGTGCTTCGTTGACTTAGGATAGCGGTGCAAACCTTTTCAGGGGAACGGTATACAATTATGGACTTTAGTAGGGAGTAAAAAGCAAAAGGTAACTCCGCCTGGGGTATTAAGGGCGCGGTTAGGGATTTTGTTTTTAGTTGCAGCATTAAAACTGGTCTGGAAGATCGCAAGATTGAAGAAAGCCCTGCTTATTGAGTACCAGGTGGACGTTGACAAGCTAGATGCGTAGCTGGTAAAAAGCAAAAATGGCATTGATAAGAGAATCACTTTGGAACTGTTTCACTAAGAAAATAACTTTGTCCTTCTCAGTACCTGCGGCTTGTGTTGGTTTATGAGATTGTCCTGCCACGGACCTGTTATCCAAGGCGGTTGTACTGCAGGTTCTTTGGATTGCAAAAGATCTGGGTTAAAGAAGCAAATAATAAGATAGGATGGGTTCGGGCTAAACCTATCCTAAGTATAAGTTTTACCAGCCACAATGAGAAACTAATTGAAACGGGTGGGTATGTGGCTTTCCTTCCCGCTGGAGCTGGAATATTGAAACAAAGACCTGGATTTAGCCTACAACAGGAACATAGGGTGTACTTCATCGCTGCTCCTTATTTCTCATTTGTGTCCGGTGACGTTTGTTAGTGTTTTAAAAACAGGAGTACAGGGAAGCTGTGAGGAGCTTTCCTTAGGTGAAGAGAGCATGTGTAAAATGATAACCTTTAGTATGTTATAATGGGTTCTCATTTTAGAGGTATATAGTATCACAAAGTAATACTTCATTCTCATTGTGTGTACACTCTTTTGAATGTTAGTTTAATACATACGGGTGGAATTATGTTGTAATACTTGGTGAAGATAATAGTCAATCCTACCTCTGTGGAACTGTGGCAGATTACAGCCTTTCGGTTTGGAAAAGTAGTAAAATTCTACCTGCTCAGTTCATTTTCATGTTGTGATATAGTGTTCCAGATGATATGCCTGTTAACCATAGTAGCATATTGCAGCATATTCTGTTCTGAAATGGCTTTCTTGTGACAGTTGACTATTCCACAGGGTGTCAGAATACTTGAGATTGTTTAAAGAAGGGTCAATAAGATCCAGAAATTGCCTTCTATTTTCTTCTTTTGTCATGCCATTCTGTTTTCTTTAGGATTTGAATTTTGTCTTTGCAGTGCACACAAGATGCCTTCTAAAACTGAAATGGCTCAAAGGTCTTCTCTCATTACTTAGGGTCTAGTCCTACTAAGTGCTGGTACTGATAAGAGATGGCCACCACTAAATTAAGTCCTTCTCTCCCACATTCTGACACACCAAAGAACTGGGTACACAGAGAAATCTTAAAAAAAATATAAACAAAACTAATAATTATCTAGGCTTAGATTAAGCAGATCATGTAAGTATAAGAAAAAGCTACAGAAGCCACTAAACTTAGCAGCCACACTAAGGATGGATGTCATCTTTGGTACACTACTGGAGACCTATTAATCGGCATAGCCATCTGGCTGATGTGATCTCCAAGCAATACCTTTGGGAGAGAAAATGGGATCTGATGGTTTAATAAAACTTGGGAAAGATTGTCCTTGCCCTTGGTATGTGTGATGTCAGTGCAAGGTTAGCCCTAGATGCTCAGGCTCTAAGCTGATTCACTTGGAAACTGAATACCTGTTGTCTCTAGTTATTCCCTCCACAAAACAATGATAGTTAATTATGTGACTGGCAATGGAGTTCTTTCAGAGCCTTATTAGAAGGGCCTTTTGAAAGAATGGGCATGGAAATCAGTCAATAACAAAGAAAATAAATGGATAGAAAATAATTTACATGAAAACAGCTGAAATGAAGATTTTTTTAAAAATCTCATCTAACTACATAAATAGTAGGCTCTCAGATGTTCTAAGACTACAGTCTCATTAAGAATGAACAAGATTTCAATTTTAAATTACCTAATATTCCCCTGTCTGTGAGATCAGATCCATTTAAGAATGTCAGCGGGCTGGGTTCTTGTGTTGCTTTGGGAATAAGAAGACTGTGTTTCTATATGAGACCAAATTGTTCATATATCACACTTGGACAATTATTTTCACTTTGAACTCTTTATCTAGTTTAATGGACATTTATATCAATTTCAAATAACCTGAGGTCTTTTTTTGGTTATTATTGGGAAAGGTAATTCAATTTATAAAACGTATGATATAAAGCTATGAAATAAAGCAGATTATGTATCCTGCTGGTCTATCCAACCAGTGGAAACTGCTTAGGAGATGACTCCCTTTTAGCCAAAGGTTTGGTTAATTTCAAATGGTGTTATCTTTTGGACCTCTCTTTAAATTTAAAATTCTGATTCTAAGTCTGTGGAGTGAAAGTAAATTGACTGGAATGCATTTCAGGCAGGAGGATTGGAGACTGTCCTTGACACAGCAGAGACAGCACTTACAGGTTCGAGGTCAGATGGTTTGGGAGTGAACTGGAGACAGGGAAATAGATATTTATAAAAATACTTGAGAAACATACCCTAGACATCAGAGAAAAGATACTTGATATTTTGTGTTGAATTTATATAATAGGGAATACAGCCTTCCTTGCTCAACCACTAATTTCTACAGACCTATATTTGTAATGTAAACATGACTTTATTTTGCGCTTGTGAGTCACTAAAGTCATTAATACATTAGATTTTAGACAGTTATAGGTTCTAAGACAGAGGAAATACATTGATGGTATTATTTGGAGAAAAATTTTAAGGGGAGTCAGAACTAAAGTGATGTTTATTCCCTTACTTAAATAGACAGTCAATTTAAACAACAACCAGTTTATTTAGATTTATCAAAATTTTCTAAGGTTAAATACTGGTTTGGGAATCTTGAACAATTGTTTATTCAAATAAGGATTTGCTTTGCTTTTTTAATTTTCCAGCTAACATTTTCAGTATTTCATCCTTAAAATTTGGGTAATTGTGATTTTGGACTTTTTATTTTTTTTAGGTTGTACAAGTAATTGTTTTCACAAATGTAGAGCAGTATATTTTTACTGTCATGGTGATACTGGGATTGGAGGCTAGGTGCACATGCATGATAGGCAAGCACTCTACCACCGAGCTGTTAACTTACTGGATTTGGAGTTTGAAATCTTCTCAGTCTTCTGTGTTTGTTTCGTAGGATGTTACTAATTCCTTAGGCTCTTTAACTTCTCCAGAGGTTGAGTCTTCTGGACCATGCTCATACCGAGGCTTTCATCGTAGAAGGGAGAGAGAGCATCAGACTCTCCAGACCAGGGTCTTCTCCTTAACCTCAGGTTGATCTTGAACAGATTCTATCAAGGTCAGTAGACAGAAGCTACACGGTGACTGCTGGCTCAGTTAGAAATGTCGCCCAGTACTGTAATTCATACAGTGAGATATTTACATTTTCATAAAGAAGTTGATCCCACCAAATGGTCAGTGTATAAGTTAGTTATCTTGAAAATGACTCTGTTCTGATTAACTATCCAGAAGTGTTTATTGGAACCGGATTTGATTGAGACTTTGTAAACTGCAAGATTTTTTTTCTGCAATTTCTAAATTTGTTCCAGAGGAAGGGAATTTAGTTGATGAGCATGGCTCTGCCAGGAGATGCTCCCAAGGTAGGCATTTCCCTGCCAGGGAAGCCTGTGGCTCACCTCCATTTGCCACTAAGCTTCTGAGGAGTAGCTTTGCTAATGTCTTCCCTTTAAATCCAAATTTCATTGTGTGAAGTCTGAATTTAAACTCCAGTTTCTCCAGTTATGTTTTTCCACCTCATCCCCCATGAGAAAGAGATCCTCCCTTATTATTTAAACATTTGTAGAATTGGTGTTTGATACTTTTAACTTGGCATTTTACCAAAAAATTACTTTGGATTGGGTCAGAATTAATTTAGTAAGATTTTGATCTTTTATTATTAGACACTTGGTAAATGCTCATTAATTACAAACTGTTCTTTGATAATAAAATTAATGACAGCAGCTATTTAGCTGGCTTTTGTTTGCTTATAGCTGATGCTTGCTAACAAACTGATATGTTAGCTTGGAAGTGATGACTAACCCTTGCTATTCCTGTGACATTCACATGCTTAGCACTGTGATTTGTAGTGTTAGCTGAGTTCATAATTGTTCCACGCATCAGACATTCAAGATCTTTAGGACTAATACTGAGTTTCATTGCCTTTATATGTACATTAAGGGCCTTATACATAATTCATATTTAATAGTAATAATGTGTTCAGATTTTTGGCAAGGCATTGTGTCATTTTACCGAACAAGTTCAACTAGAAAATTCACTTTTCTTTTCTTTTTTTTTTTTAATTCACTTTTCTTAAATGTCTGCTTTAGCATTGGTTTCAGCCCACTGATTTGTCTACACTGTGTTCAGAATAATCATTGTTGTCTGGCTTTAGGTTTCTGAATAAAGAGAGGAAATATTTTCATTAACTTCAGCCTAACATAGTATTCAGAATTCATGCATGGGATACCATTTGAAGGCATTCGACTCTTTGCCTTTAGATTCTGCTGTTTCTTTAGCCAATCCCACCCCTAAATAAATGCATGTGTGTTCATGTCTATGTGTTTGTTTCTTTTTTTCTCTTACCTATAGAAATACTTACTGAAAATTGGATACATATATGAGGCTTCATGGTGACATGAATTTACTCTTTAAAATAGAACATTTGTTCTATTGTACCAAAATGGTCTCATCGAGAAGACCATACTAAGACTAATTTAACCTGAGTCACACACGTGTTTCTTACCTTGGAGATGTCTTGAAGCAGGGACAAGCTCTGAGACCTTGCTCAGATCTGGCCTGTACCATTTGGCCAAGGAAGCCTGTATGGCATGTGAACTCAGTACCATTTGAGCCCCCTTCTGGTTCAGCCTAGGAATAGGATCCTTAGCGCTCCCCTCTTGGGTTGTAATTAATGTGGCAAGGCAGACAGAGAATTGACTCTTCTAGCTCAATAAGCTCATTTTCTTTAAAAAGTGTACTCATTGTTTTTCTCAGACATATCTCAACCCAGAGTAACCAGACTAAGAGGTCAGTAAGCACCTCTCAGCTGTCACCCATTTCTCTCCGAGAATCTTGTTTCTGCTGTTGTTATTCTGTTCTGAAAGGAGAAGAGATCACTGGAAACCTTCATATTTTTCTCCACATGACCTTAGATAGAAGCATAATAAATGATTGATATATTTCTGTATTCAATTTTTTTTGTCCATTATTTTCAGATAGCATTTCATGTTCTCGAGGCTGGCCTAGTACTCAGTGTGTGTCTAAAGATCACCTTAAACCCATGATCCTCCTGCCTCTATCTCCCAGACTCTGGATTTATAAGCATGGGCTAGTACACAGATGTTCTTTATTTGCTAACTTAAACTTTGTTAGGTTGTAGGTATTTTAGCTCTGTTTGGATTGCAGAAGTAATTGGTTTTATTTTATTTTTTCATCTCTTAGTAGGATGCTATTATGAAATATTATATGAGATATTATGCTATTATGAATTATAATATTTGCCACTCATGTGAATTAAGCTAGCATTTGAAGCATTTAATTATTGTCCTCCTCACAGAGCAGTAGAAAATCTTTGAAGCAAACAATGTATTTGTCTTATATTCAGCCTTCTGGTTAAGAAGCCTCTATTTACCTACATAGAATCTCCAGTTGCTTATATATTTTAATTGATTTTATCTGTAAAGTAGTTTAAATCATATATAATAAGCCCTCTGCCATGTGCTACTGCACCTAAGTTGTATGAAAAATTCTTGCAGCTACA
Source organism: Apodemus sylvaticus (assembly GCF_947179515.1). Taxonomy (NCBI): domain Eukaryota; kingdom Metazoa; phylum Chordata; class Mammalia; order Rodentia; family Muridae; genus Apodemus; species Apodemus sylvaticus. The sequence continues at coordinate 92,494,338 of NC_067475.1, read as the reverse complement.
TAACAGTGTTGTATTTTTTGTTTCGAGTAACTCAGGAAACTTTAAAAAAAAAGTGATGTTTTACATAAAAGGTGCATAAATGAAATCTGTCAGAAAAAATCATTTTGTTTAATTTCCTGTATTTAAAGTTTCTGTGTTCCTGTAAAGAACTAGAGTCACTGAGGTGGTTCTGCTCCCAACCCTCATGACCTAGGTTGGGCCTCTGGGATAAGGGTAGAAGAGAGAACTCTCTTGAAAGCTGCCCTCTGATCTGTATATATTTATGTGGCACTCATGTATGCACACACCCACCTACATAAATGCATACATACACATATGCATGCATATGTACAATATGATAATTATAAAGAATTAATAAGAGCTACTTAGGCATGATTTTCTGAGACAGGTCTCACTAGCTCAAGCTGCTCTGTAACTTGCTACATAGCCAGAGCTGACCTTGGGCAGCTCTTCCTCCTCCCCCTCCCCCTCCAGTTCCAGCTCCAGGCCCTGCCCCTGCCCCTGCTTCTCCTACTCTCCCCTCCTCTTCCTTCTGCTCCTCCTCCATCTCCCCAGAGCTAGGATTATAGGCCTGTTCCATCTGGGAACATGTTCCACAAAGGATAAAAGCAGATTACATGATTGAGAACTGGAGAAATATTGCCAAGTGATAGTGGCTGCATACCTTTGATCCCAGTCGTCAGACTCGGGAGTCAGACAGGCAGTTCTCTGAGTTCAAGGCCAGTCTGGTGTACAAAGTAAGTTCCAAGGCAGCTAGGGCTACACAGAGAAACCCTGTCTCAAAAGAACCACAAAAATTTAAAATAAATAAATGAATACAGAAATATTAACACCTTCAGCAATTGGAATCTGTCATCTACGTGGCTGCTGTTTGTCATCTGAGATACAGGAGGACTTAAGAGGAATGGGATTCATGTCACCTTGAGCTGTGCTACTTAGACCCTCATTTATTCAAGCGGATCAGTTGTTCTGGGGCGGGGGGTGTACTGGATGTATTGTTTAAAAGTAAAGTGCATTTAAATTAACAACAGCCAAAACATGTTTGGAGTAGAGAGATGGTTTAGTGGGTAAAGGACTTACTGTGCAAGCTTGAGGACTGGATTTCCTCTCCCCACATCATGCTGAAACCTTTACAGATCTATAATCTCAGGGCTCCTTCTATAGGCTTGGAGGCAGAGGCAGAAGAATACCCAGCAGGAGTTCACAGGCTAGCCCGCCTGCACTGCAGTGCAAGGAACAAGAAGAAGAAGCCATGGCTTAAGCAATCCAAGGTTATGTATCTGCCCAGTGACTTCCACACACTGGCACACAGGGCCTGTATGCCCCCTGCCCCCCATGCCACCACCACCACCACCATGCATGTTCATATAAAAGAAGGCAAGTCAATTAATAGTCATGTAAGTCAAATATTTTGCCAGGCCTGGTGGGTATGCCTTTAATCCCAACACTCAGGAGGCAGAGATACAAGCAGATCTCTGTGATATGGAGGTCATCTTGCTTACAGAATGAGTTCCAGAGTATCCAGAACTGCAGAGTGAAACCTTGTTTCCAAAACAAACAAAAACCCAACAACTGTATCCCCAGTATGTTACCCCAAGCAAATGTCTCCATTAGAAATGCTTTCAGGAGCAGGTTTTAGGCAAAGTAATACAAAACAATAGCATTTATTTTACATTTATACATTTTCTTTGTCTGTTTGAAAAAAAAAAAACAAGAAATCTAGAGGTGAGCAGACTTTATCTGGGAAGGCTTAACATTGGCAAATTTCTTAAACTTTTGCGGTGAAGCCAAAAAACATCCTTTTGCCAATCTGTGCAGGTATCATGGTCCAGTACAGGGATGAAAGGGGTGTGTGTGTGTGAAGCTTTAAACCAAGGCCTTCCTCAAGGCCTCCAGCGCTCTCTGTATCCTCTGTGCTCTTGCTGGCCAACGGCCTGTGGCTGCTGCAGCCTCAAAGGAAGATGGAATATCAGAGACTTCTGGTGTAGGAAGCAACCGGGCAGAGGTCGGAAGATGACTTGGGGGTTACTAAGCACTGTCAGCCAGGCTGGTTAGTAAAACCGCATTAACTTTGAATTCTACTCTGACTCTTAGGAAACTGGTGCTTTTCCCCAGCTCTGCTTGGCCCATCAGCACAGTTTAACCTCCCCACACCAACTGTTCATCTGGGCAGTTAGCACCTTTCAGGTCCCTGGGCAAAGTAGGACTTCAAGGCTGATGGCATCTCCTTCCAGAAAGCTACCTAGCCAACATTAACCTGATGCCTTTCCTGCAATTTTCACTGAAACATTTTCTGTAGAACTTGTTGATTATATTATTATAATCTGCCTCAATTCTGAAAATATTCAGGAATCTGTCACCAGGAAATATTCTGGACTGCAGTCAGGATTTTGGGTCTAAAGGGCATGATGACTCATACCCATAATCCCAGTATTTAGGAAGCCGAGCTAGAAGGGGTGTGAGTTTGAAGTCTGTCCTAAATGCATGGGTAGGATATTAACTCACCAAAGGGAGGGATGGAGGAATGGAGGGAGGGAGACAGACAGACAGAGAAACAGAGAGACAGACAGACACATACACACACACACACACACACAGAGAGAGACAGAGAGAGAGAGAGAGAGAGAGAGCTCAATATTGCACATTTTAAGGAAGAGCTGAAGGTTTGCTAAGCTACCTGACGAAACAAAATAATCAGTTGCTTCTTAGAGGGAAACCCTATAAGATTTGTCACCTTAGAAGATGATGTTGTCCATTTCTAAACTACGAAATGTTGCCACCATCTATAGAGTGATCACTACCTGCAGGATGATGACTCATCTGTACAATCACACATCTTAGCCCTAACAGTTGTGATGAATTATTCTTTCAGATGGGAAAGCCTGAGAAGAATTCCAGAGTGAGGAATGACAATAAGTCTTACTGAAATTTTCACTGCATTAAAGACTTAATTTCACTGATGTTACCAAACAATCCTGGCTATACTATTGTTGACTTTGTGCTCCTGGTATCAACACTTTACCCCTTTTATTTATCTCTCAGGTTCCCTTAGGAGAGTGGCTGTGTGTGAGTGTGTGTGTGTGTGTGTGTGTGTGTGTGTGTATTAGGGAGGTGGAAGGCAAGGTTCCTAGGTGTGTGTGTTGTATGTGTGTGTGTGTGTGTGTGTGTGTGTGTGTGTGCAGAAAAGAAGGCAACATGAGGCACATTCACATGAAAATTCTCATGTAAATTACAGCTTTAATATTATAATAGTATTTGAGAAACTTCAAAAGCAGGAAGAAAGGTTGTAAAGAAAAATTTAGGCATTAAAACGTATCACTTAATTGCAGGGTTGACAAGCTAACCCTCCGGGCATATGATTTCTTTGTAAATAAAGTTTTATTGGAACACAGCTTGTCTGCCTCATTTACATAATGCTTTCTTAATATCAGAGTTGAATGAGGGACATTCTGCAAGCATTCACAAATCCGTTTTCCTCTTAGTATATCAGCTATATAGTCAGATGAAACTGAGCTCAGATTTTTTATTCCAAAAAAGGAAAAAAGTGATATGAGAGAGTCTCTCTACAATATGACAATGGATGTCTTACTCAACTTCTCTAAATCTTAGCATATGGATGTATAACCAATCAATCTGTTTATATTGCTAAAATATTTTGCTGTACATAAAAGTAGTTAATGCTCATTGAATGATTCTTATCCAATGTCAAAACTTATTGTGACTGATTATTAAGTGAACTATGGCCTTGGTTCAAATGAAAATTCAAAGCTCTAAAATTATTCCCTTCTATGTCCAGGCAAACTGATCAGAAAACTAGAAATAATATAGTTTATCTGTAAAAAATTTGAAGAGCTGCATTAAGTATTGTATAGAAATAATAAGATTTATTTAAGTCTCACAACCTGAGTATATGACATCATTCTATACTTGGAATACAGTTAAGGTTAAATAATGTATTATTTTAGGAAACCATGAGAATAAAAAATATAAATAGTAAAATGGCTTCTTTCTTAGAACCAAGAGGAGAGTGGTATTTAAAGAAATTATATTGATAACTGTATTAAAAAATAAAGGTTGGCATGAAGTACCATGACTTTAAGGCATCAGATTAGATAACTTTAATGGGATAGGCAAATAGCAAGAACAGAAACCATGAAAAGTAAGTTAGAAGTAGAAAATCTAAAGACCAATTGGAAAAGCAAAGACATAGAAACAAACTATATTAAGAAAAAAACTGCTACAACCAAGAAGAATTTAATTAAGATTACTGGTGGCTCCATATTGAGGCTGTCTCAAGCAACAAGAAACAAAACAATAATAAATATCCATAATACTTTCATAATAATAGTTTTAGCAAACTAGGCAGATTAGGCAGATAATTTTCTCAACATTTTAATTTAATTTTTACTTTCTTATTAAAAAACTTCAAAATAAATTAAAACACCACACACACACACACACACACACACACACACACAATTAGCCAGACTCATATACTATAGGTGATGAACTTATAGCAGTTAGAATTGCCATTTTAAAAGGAAGCCATGAAGCTTCACATTAATTTTATGTACTTACTCACCACTAAAAGAAAAAAAAAAACCCTTTTTGATTGCTTGTATCCACTTTTTCCTCATTCTCTTATATTTGCTTTCCTTCATGTCATACTGTATATATAATGTGCATTTGTTTGCATATATATTACTGACTAGATTCCACACTAGACAGAAAATGTCAAGTTTTTAAAAGAACAAATTTATATAAACTTCAGTGCTAAAATGATCCTTAATGATGAAGGATGTCGTTTCATAGTATCTGGTATGAAAAGAATATAGGACATCTCTCAATTTTGTTGCCTGTTTATTGTAGTAAAGAATCTGCTGGAAAGAGCAATTAGAACATTTCATGATTAGAAACAAATAGTGAATTTATACTGGCAGTATAACAGTGGCAGTGAACGCGAACACACACACACACATACACACGCACATACATACACCACAACTATTAGAATAAAGAAATGCAGAAAGAATTCAAGATCCAAGATCAGTATAAAATGAGGTGGAGTGAAGAGACTGCTATGGTTGTGAGGTGCTTGATGCAGAATCACTTGGACTGCTGTTCCAGTATCCAGAACTCATTTAAAACTTAGGGAAGGGTAGTGTCTATCTAGAATTCCAGTATTTAGCAATGAGGTGGATCCCTAGGGTAACTGGGTACCTAAACTAGATGGCATTGACTACCTGTGAGGCTAGGTTCAGCAAGAGCCTTGCCTCAGTAACTGAAGTGGCCAGTGAGTAAAGAGGACACCCACTGTCAGCTTTGGGATCCCACCTGCATATGCATGCAGAGATGCCTCAGCAGTTGCTAGTGCTAGCACTTGCTATTCTTACAGTAGGTCAGGTGTGGTTCTTTGCACCAGCACTGGGAAGCCTGGAACTAAAACAGGTTCCAGGTCCAAGGGATCTGTCACCTCACATCTGAGGGTCCTAGGCATTCACACATACTACACATGAAATAAAAATAAATATTTTTCTAAAAAGATATATGTGGAAACTTGGAAGGAAACCAGACATGTTTTACTGCAATAAAATTTAGTGTACAGAAAAATAGTCCTTACAGAGGGGTTCATTTGAGTTTTGAGAATGATGGGAAGATGGGAGATGCAATACAGAAAGGATAGTCTCCAAATAAGATATCAGGACAACTAGATAGATATGTATATGCAAAAGCATAAAATTGAGCCCTACTGCATACCATATGCAAAAATGTAACTTAAATGGATCATGAGCCTGACTGTGAGATCTTTTTTTTTAAATTAGGTATATTCTTTATGTACAGTTCAAATGTTGTCCCCTTTTCTGGTTCTCGCCCCCCACCCCTGAAAATCCAGTAAGCCATCTCTCCCCTTCCCCAATTAACCCACCCCTGCTTCTCTGTCCTGGTATTCCTCTAAACTACGGTATCAAGTCTTTCCAGAACCAAGGGCCTCTCCCCCATTTGGTGTCCAGCAAGATCATCCTCTCCTGCTGATGTGTCTGAGGCCATGGGTAACTCCAAATGTACTCTTTGGTTGATGGTTTTGTCCCTGGGAGCTCTGGGAGTACTGGGTGACTCATATTGTTGTTCCTCCTATGGCACTGCAAACCCCTTCAGCTCCTTTGGTCCTTTCTCTATCTCATCTACTGGGGACCCTGTGCTCAGTTCAATGGCTGGCTGAGAGTTTCCCCCTCTGTATTTGTCATGCACTAGCAGAGCCTCCCAGGTGGCAGCTATATCCGGCTCCTTTGACTGTGAGATCTTACTCTTTAGAACTCATAGAGAAGGCTGGATTGGATTAGGTGAAGGTTTCTAGGGACACCAAAGCATATGTGAAAATATGTAAGTAAATTGGATTTCATTAAACTGAAATGTATATGTTTCAAAGAACAAAATTAAGATCTGAAGAGACACAAAAAATAGGGATTTCCAAATCAATTATTTAAGGAAGAATTTGTATCTAAAATATTTTTAAAATAGATGAATAAAAGTGGTGAAAGGATTTAAATGGATATTTCTTTGCCAAAACAGGATACTAAAACAGCCAGTAAGCACACAAAGTTAGATCAGTGCCTTATTCCTCCATCCTCAGAGATGCTTCCTCCTACTGCAGATGGGAACAAATACAGAGACCCAAAGCCCCAAATAGTATGTGCGTGGGCACACCCCCACCCACCCATGCATACACACACACACACACACACACACACACACACACAAACACACACAGAGGTGGGAGAGGGAGAGAGGCAGGCAGGCAGGCAGACAGACAGACAGAAACAGAAACTTTGGAACACAGAGCTCTAAATGGGATATCTCCATCAAATCCCTCTACTCAGCACTCAGGGAACTGCCCGGAAGAGGAGGCAGTGAGTGTAATCCACAGGAGACATTGGACATCAGGAGAACAGCTAAATCAACTGAGCAAGGCACACATGAAGTCACGAGGACTGGAGCAGGAAGCAGGGCCTGCACGGGTCTTTCCATTTGGTATTCTCCTGGGGCTTCAGAGTGTGTGTACAAGTGAGTTTCTGATCTTGTGACTTCTCTTAGGCTCTTTTTCTTCTATTGGCTTGCCTTGTCTAACTTCAATGTGGTGTTTTTCATTTTATCTTAATGTATTTTATTTTGTTATGTTGTCCCTTAGAAACCTCTTCTTTTCTAATGAGAGAAAGGGGAGTGGATCTGGATGGGAGGGGAGCTGGAGAGAAACCTGGAGGAGTAAAGTGAGGGGAAATTAATCAGGACACATTGTATGAGGAAATCTATTTTCAATAAATGGGACGAGGTAACATTTTTTAGAAATTTGGGAAATTCAATTCAGAATGAAAATGAGAAGCTGGCACCTATAGAATAGATAGAAGTAAAAAGGTACAGTAATAGTTGTTGACAAAGGTTTGACAAAATTGAACTTTCTGTTCTGGCCTCTCAGCATACTAGGCATTCGCATGTCCACTTTGAAAAACCCTTTGGTCATTCCTCAGAATGTTTACCATAAAATTAGCCTATGACCTCAGCAATAGCACTATAGCAGTATGCCCATGAAAATTTGGGAAACAAGTCTTCATAAAAGTTGATACAAAATAAATGTATTTCTCTATGGCAAAGTATTATTTGACCATAAGAATGAATGAATTGTTTGTAGATGCTGTAACACAGCATTAAACACAATTAAAAACCTGCAAACTGCCAGCTAGAGTAGGCCAGTTTTTATAGGGAATCTTTAAGACAGACAAATTCATAAAAACACAGAGAAAGAGGACAATGCTCTCAGCCAACCATTGGACTGAGCGCAGGATCCCGATGGAAGAGTTAGAGAAGGGACTGAAGGAGCTGAGGGGTTTCCAACCCCATGGGGGAGCAACAGTGTCAACTGGCCAGACCACCCGGAGCTCTAGGAGACTGGACCACCAACCAGTGAGTACACATGGAGGGAGCTGCATATGTAGAAGAGGATGGCCTTGTTGGATATCAATGGGAGGAGTGGCCTTTGAGCCTGAAGGGGTTCAATGACCTAGTGTAGGGGAAAGGGAAACTAATTTGATATCAAATAAGTAATTGATATGAAATAGGTAATGTGAGAATAATCTTGGTCAGATATGTCCAGGGGAGGCTGGAATGGGTGGGTAGATGAGAGTGCACCCTCATAGAGGCAGGGAGAGGGGAGATTTGATGGGGGCTTTTCAAAGGGGTGACCTGAAAAGGGGAAACCATTTGAAATGTTAATAAAATATCCAATAATATGTATATATATATGCACACACACAAACTAAAATAATGACAAGGATCAGGGGGCACAGAAATTGGCAGTTAATGATGTATTTCTTTTCAAAGTAATAAAATGGCCCAAACAGAGGAGATGTTTTCTTCATTTTATTTTTAAGTCTTTGAATTGTATATTTTAAAGAGTTGTGTGTATATAAAAAGTGGGCAGTGAATATGAAAGACAACTGATGTTATACTTTGGCTTCTGAGTTCATACATGCACATTCATGCAGACATATATGTAGTACATGTGCATGCACACAACATGGATATAGGTATTAAGCCTACTAAATAAAAAAAAATCTAGAAAAAAATTTCAAGGAAAGGGGATTATTGCAAATATGACAACCGCTGAGCAGGAAATCAGTGTCTCAATGGTCAGGCAGGAAATTCTTCCCTAATATTTTTAAAACAAGCTTTTTTTAAAAAATTTTTTATGAAAACTAAATTGTATTGCAAAAAAAGGTGAATTTTAAGAAAATACAAAAAGGCCAACATGAGGCAAATTATGCAAAGTTGAATTAGAGACGCCCCGACAGGCAGAAAAAAGTAACAATAAAAAAATCATTCATTTGGCATTTTCTGACTTCAGAACACCAGACAGAAGGATTGAAGAAAGACTGAGACCTAGCCACACTTTAAAATTAGGATTGTTGGCTTGTTGAAACTTTGGAATGACAGGGCCAAGCTAAACTTCAAGCACATAAAAGAAAGGAAATGGAAAAGGAATTTACTTTTCTTGCTAGTTTGACCAACTACCTGACAAAAGCAAGGTAAGAAAGGGAGTTTCTTCTGACTTGTGGCTTGAGAGAATAGTCTGTCATGATGGAGACTTGACTGCAGGAGCTTGGGACAGCGAATCCCATCAATGTGTGCTCAGGAAGCCGACAGCAAGAAATGCTGGTCTCAATTCCCTCTCTCCCTTTTACTCCTCCCCGCCGCAGAATGGTTTGGACATTTGTTTGAGTCTGCCTATCTTAAGCCAGTTCCAAAAGTGTCTCACAAACATGACAACCGATGTCATCACAGTGATGGTATTTAACCATCATGACAACTTGTCATGTCCTCCACTACAGCAGTTAATGTAGAGAGAAATAGTACCCTGTGCACAGAATCCAGATGGAGTATGTTCATGACTCGTAATCCCACAGCTCAGCATACAGTGACCATACATACATACCTGCACCACAGAAAGTAACAAATGAATACTTTGTTGCCCAAGTAGTCACAAATTCAAGATTAAAGTAGTGAAACAAAAAGATACAAATGTTTGCTGCTGTTTTGCTTTAAAGTTACTTAGGGTCTTCAGAATAATTGTTATTCATGCAAACAAAAATAAACTGCTACTTCCTGGCCCCTAATGGGATTAGAAACTAAATTTGATATCAAATAAGTAATTGATATGAAATAGATAATGTGAGAATATTCTTGGTCAGATATGTCAGATCATTTCAAAACAGGAGAAAATGAAAGAAATATTATTTTTTAAAAAAACCCTGCTTTTAGTGTGTATGTGGGTATGGGTGGGTGTGTGTCTTGTTTGCAAGTATCTGCTGAGATCAGGAGAAGATGTCTGAGCCATTGTAGCTAATGTTTCTAGTTGTGAAATACCCAACATAGGTGTTAGAAACAGAACTCTAGAAGAGTTCTCTAGAACTCTAGAAGAGTGGGAAACATTCTTAGCTTCTGAGTCATCTACACAGCCCCCATAATAAACTCTTTTTTTCTACCAACAATGGAGTTAGTAAATGCCTTTTCATATTTGTAGAAGACACACTCTTAAGATCAAAGTAGAGTGGAAAGCTTTAAAATAGTCTGTCAGCATACCAAACAAATTATTCCAGCCATACACAGTTGTAGTTCTTAAGTTTAAAGGTAGGGTCTTCATACCCTACCTTTAAACTAGCCCTTTTAGTATGGGCTATAGTTGAATGTAAGATCCTTCTGTCTCAGCTTCTGAAGTGCTGTGATTACAGCCATACACAATCTTTTTTTTTTCTTCTTCTTTTTTAAATATTTTTATTTTCTATATTCTTTGTTTACATTCCAAATGATTTCCCCTTTCCCGGATCCCCCCTCCCCATATGTCCCATAAACCTTCTCTCCATCCATTCTCCAATCACCTCCCTCCTTTTTCTCTGTCCTTATATTCCCTTCCCATGCTAGATCAATCCTTTCCAGGATCAGGACCCTCTCCATTCTTCTTCATTTGTTATGCAATTTGTGCCTTGGGTATTCAGAGCTTCTGGGCTAATTAATATCCACTTATCAGAGATTGCATTCCATGTGTATTCTTTTGTGATTGGGTTACCTCACTTAGGATGATATTTTCCAGATCAAACCATTTGCCTAAAAATTTTGTGAATTCATTGTTTCTAATTGCTGAGTAGTATTCCATTGTGTAAATATACCACATTTTCTGTATCCATTCTTCCTTTGAGGGGCATCTGGGTCCTTTCCAGCTTCTGGCTATTATAAATAAGGCTGCTATGAACATAATGGAGCATGTGTCTTTATTGCATGCCGGGGAATCCTTTGGGTATATGCCCAGGAGAGGTATAGCAGGATCCTCTGGAAGTCTCATGTCCAGTTTTCTGAGGAACCTCCAGACTGATTTCCACAGTGGTTGTGCCACCTTACAGCCCCACCAGCAGTGGAGGAGTGTTCTTCTTTCTCCACATCCTCGCCAACACCTGCTGTCTTCTGAGTTTTTGACCTTAGCCATTCTGACTGGTGTAAGGTGAAATCTCAGGGTTGTTTTGATCTCCATTTCCCTAATGACTAATGATGTTGAGCACTTCTTAAGGTGCCTCTCAGCTATCCGAATTTCTTCAGGTGAAAATTCTTTGTTAAGATCTGTACCCCATTGCAAATTGGTACAACCACTCTGGAAAGCAGTCTGGCGGTTCCTCCGAAAACTGGGCACCTCACTTCCAGAAGATCCTGCTATACCACTCCTGGGCATATACCCAGAGGATTCCCCACCATGTAATAAGGATACATGCTCTACTATGTTCATAGCAGCCCTATTTATAATTGCCAGATGCTGGAAAGAACCCAGGTATCCCTCAACAGAAGAGTGGATACAAAAAATGTGGTATATCTACACAATGGAGTACTATTCAGCCATTAGAAACAATGAATTCATGAAATTCTTAGGCAAATGGATGGAGCTAGAGAACATCATACTAAGTGAGGTAACCCAGACTCAAAAGGTGAATCATGGTATGCACTCACTAATAAGTGGTTATTAACCTAGAAAACTGGAATACCCAAAACATAATCCACACATCAAATGAGATACAAGAAGAAAGCAGGAGTGGTCCCTGGTTCTGGAAAGACTCAGTGAAACAGTATTTGGCAAAACCAGAACAGGGAACTGGGAAGGGGTGGGAGGGAGGACAGGGGAAGAGAAGGGGGCTTACGGGACTTTCGGGGAGTGGGGGGGGCTAGAAAAGGGGAAATCATTTGAAATGTAAATAAATTATATCAAATAAAAAAAAAAGACAAAAAAAAAAAAAAAAAAAAAAAAAAAAAAAAAAGATCTGTACCCCAATACAAATTGGAAAGGAGGAAGTCAAACTATCATTATTTGCAGACGACATGATAGTCTACCTAAGTGACCCAAAAAACTCCACTAGAGAGCTCCTACAGCTGATAAACAACTTCAGCAAAGTGGCAGGTTATAAAATCAACTCAAGCAAATCAGTGGCCTTCCTATATTCAAAGGATAAGCAGGCTGAGAAAGAAATTAGGGAAATGACCCCCTTCACAATAGCCACAAACAGTATAAAGTATCTTGGGGTGACTCTTACCAAACAAGTGAAAGATCTGTATGACAAGAACTTCAAGACTCTGAAGAAGGAAGTGGAAGAAGACCTCAAAAAATGGGAAAACCTCCCATGCTCATGGATCGGTAGAATCAATATAGTTAAAATGGCCATTTTGCCTAAAGCACTATACAGATTCAATGCAATACCCATCAAAATCCCAACCCAATTCTTCACAGAGTTAGAAAGAGCAATTATCAAATTCATCTGGAACAACAAAAAACCCAGGATAGCTAAAACTATTCTCAGCAACAAAAGAAAATCTGGGGGAATCAGTATCCCTGACCTCAAGCAATACTACAGAGCAATAGTGTTAAAAACTGCATGGTATTGGTACAGTGACAGGCAGGAGGATCAATGGAACAGGATTGAAGATCCAGAAATGAACCCACACACCTATGGCCACTTGATCCTCGACAAAGAGGCTGAAAACATCCAATGGAAAAAAGATAGTCTTTTAAACAAATGGTGCTGGTTCAACTGGAGGTCAGCATGCAGAAGAATGCGAATTGATCCATCCTTGTCTCCTTGTACTAAGCTCAAATCCAAATGGATCAAGGACCTCCACATAAAGCCAGACACTCTGAAGCTAATAGAAAAGAAACTGGGGAAGACCCTTGAGGACATCGGTACAGGGAGAAAGTTTCTGAACAGAACACCAATAGCATATGCTCTAAGAGCAAGAATTGACAAATGGGACCTCATAAGGTTACAGAGTTTCCTGTAAGGCAAAGGACACCATCAAGAGGACAGATCGGTAACCAACAAATTGGGAAAAGATCTTCACCAATCCTACATCAGATAGAGGGCTAATATCCAATATATATAAAGAACTCAAGAAGTTAGACTCCAGAAAACCGAACAACCCTATTAAAAAATGGGGTACAGAGTTAAACAAAGAATTCTCACCTGAAGAACTTCGGATGGCGGAGAAGCATCTTAAAAAATGCTCAACTTCATTAGTCATTAGGGAAATGCAAATCAAAACAACCCTAAGATTTCATCTTACACCAGTCAGAATGGCTAAGATTAAAAAGTCAGGAGACAGCAGGTGTTGGAGAGGGTGCGGAGAAAGAGGAACACTCCTCCACTGCTGGTGGGGTTGCAAATTGGTACAACCACTCTGGAAAGCAGTCTGGCGGTTCCTCCGAAAACTGGGCACCTCACTTCCAGAAGATCCTGCTATACCACTCCTGGGCATATACCCAGAGGATTCCCCACCATGTAATAAGGATACATGCTCTACTATGTTCATAGCAGCCCTATTTATAATTGCCAGATGCTGGAAAGAACCCAGGTATCCCTCAACAGAAGAGTGGATACAAAAAATGTGGTATATCTACACAATGGAGTACTATTCAGCCATTAGAAACAATGAATTCATGAAATTCTTAGGCAAATGGATGGAGCTAGAGAACATCATACTAAGTGAGGTAACCCAGACTCAAAAGGTGAATCATGGTATGCACTCACTAATAAGTGGTTATTAACCTAGAAAACTGGAATACCCAAAACATAATCCACACATCAAATGAGATACAAGAAGAAAGCAGGAGTGGTCCCTGGTTCTGGAAAGACTCAGTGAAACAGTATTTGGCAAAACCAGAACGGGGAACTGGGAAGGGGTGGGAGGGAGGACAGGGGAAGAGAAGGGGGCTTACGGGACTTTCGGGGAGGGGGGGGCTAGAAAAGGGGAAATCATTTGAAATGTAAATAAATTATATCGAATAAAAAAAAAGATCTGTACCCCATTTTTTTAATAGGGTTATTTGGTTCCCTGGGGTCTAACTTCTTGAGTTCTTTGTATATATTGGATATTAGACCTCTATCAGATGTGGGGTTGGTGAATATCCTTTCCCAATTTGATGGTTGCCGTTTTGTCCTTTTAACAGTGTCCTTTGCCTTACAGAAACTTTGTAATTTTATGAGGCCCCATTTGTCAATTCTTGATCTTAAAGCATAAGCTATTGGTGATCTGTTCAGGAACTTTTCCCCTGTGCCTATGTCCTCAAGGTTCTTCCCCAGTTACTTTTCTATTAGTTTCAGTGTATCTGGTTTTACATGGAGGTCCTTGATCCACTTGGAGTGAAGTTTAGTACATGGAGATAAGAATGGATCAATTTGCATTCTTCTGCATGCTGACCTCCAATTGATCCAGCACCATTTGTTGAAAAGGCTATCTTTTTTTCACTGGATGTTTTTGGCTCCTTTGTCGAAGATCAAGTGACCATAGGTGTGTGGATTCATTTCTGGATCTTCAATTCTATTCCATTGGTCCACTTGTCTGTCACTGTGCCAATACCATGCAGTTTTTAACACTATTGCTCTGTAGTATTGCTTGAGGTCAGGGATACTGATTTCCCCAGAATTTCTTTTGTTGTTGAGAATAGTTTTAGCTATCCCGGGTTTCTTGTTATTCCAGATGAATTTGAGAATTGCTTTTTCTAACTCTGTGAAGAACTGAGTTGGGATTTTACCTTTTTTCTTCTGAGAGTCCCATATCCCAGGATGTCCTGTCTGACTGAGGGTGACCTCGAACTTCTTATCTTCCTGCCTCTGCTTCCTGAGTGCTGGAATTTCAAATAGATGCCACCAGATCTTTTCTACCAGTGCTAGGTATTCAACCTAGGGCTTCCTGTAGAGTAGGCTAACATCCTATCAAATGCGCTATATTCTATTATCCTGTTATTCATAGTTTGAAAGACAAAATGAAATAAAGCTATACTGGGGTAAAGAAAAAGAATGGAAAGAAATAATATATAAGTGTTAATTTTTAGACATGTCTATATCAGACAAGGCAGAATTCAAGACAAAGAGGTTGAGTTTCATACAAAGTCATTTATAGTGATGAATAGTCAAGGTAAAACATACTAAGGATAAAGCAGAAAAGCTAACAGTAGCCTCACTGTGGTGGTTAAAGTAATGTAGATAGATCTAAGCCCTATTTGGAATATAGATTCTGCAACTATTGCCTTTAAATTTCTATAGGTTAGCAGTCAACCCACAGAGAAATAGGTCTGTTTACTGAATCAAAATGCCAGTTTGCCACCATTTCCACTTACAATTAGCTACTTTCTTGCCCGTGACCTTTATTACCAAGGGGATAGGAAAAAAATTAGTCCTGAAGAATGGAATTCACAACAACAGAAGTCATGAATGATCAATAAGAACAACTGTAGAACAATTATACATAATTCAAAGTCCTGAAGATGGCAAATGTGCTCGTTGATCATTTTTTTACCATAAATATATGCTTATAAATTTAGATGTAGAAGGAGATAGTTCTGAGGCTGAAACTCGGACCATGGAGATCTTTGTGGTGGTGCACGCCTTTAATCCCAGCACTTGGGAGGCAGAGGCAGGTGGATTTCTGCGTTCGAGGCCAGCCTGGTCTACAGAGTGAGTTCCAGGACAGCCAGGACTATACAGAGAAACCCTGTCTTGAAGAAAAAAAAGAAAAAAAGAAAAGAAAAAGAAAAGAATAAAGGAAAAGAAAGGACAGTTCATCTGCATTCACTTGGCTTCATGCTACAAAACAATGCCACCTTGGACATTTTCAAATCACTGTTTTAAAATTACCACTTGCTTTTTGATTAAAGATGTCACCTTTGATTAAAATACCCAGCTTCATTTCCTCTCATTGTGTTCCTGTGTATTCAGTACTCTAATTTACCCTGTTTGGAAATTTTCTCATTTTGATTTTGTATGCCTCCGTGGCCACAAAGCATATTAAGACACCTGTGCTTTTCATGCTCAGAGTCATAAATCCAGCTAGCTAGCTGGAATGAATAATCCATCACTGAAAATCATCTATCATATGGAATGTGCCACAGTAATTGCTCTCGGTACCTAGACAACATTTTTCTTAAACTACACTAGTCCTTTGCTGGGGCTACAGCTCAGAGGGAGAGAACATGCCCAATATACACAAAACCTGAGGCTCGATCCGGGGTAAGAGCATCAAAAAGTACATTCAACATTTCAAGTATTTACCTCTTTCCTTCTTGTCAAAATGGCTATGTAACAAAAATCCCATAACAAGATCTTATCAATCAAATGGATAGGGAATTCCCACCAGAGAGTTTATCCTGTGGCATAGGAAATAAGTCCCCAAATCCAGCCAACTCCCTGGACAGAAAAGTTACAGTATTCATCTGTTCCTGCCTTCAGCCTGGTTCAAAAGCAGTTTTATTTAAGTAGTGTGCTTACATTTATGTACATTGGTATTTTTTGTGTTCAATGTTCAGACAAATTAACAATGATTCAATCATAGAAAAAGGCAGGAGTGGAGAACCTATGAAATTAGAAAAACATATATTGCATGAAGTATTCTGATAGTAGTTCACAAAGAGGTGCGGGATTAGGGGTACTCACTGAGTTTGCTGGGCGAACGAAGGAGAGGCCTGGGGACTTCAAATGATGATCTTCATGTTTGAGGATGAGCACAAATTCTTGCATTTCCATCAAGGGGGGATGGTAATGCTCTTCCTTCAGCTTCCATACAACTTTTTTTGAATTCACACATGCGTGCACACACACACCCCACACACATACACACACACATACATATATACATATACACATATATATATACATCTTATGAAGTAAAATTATAGATGATGGTAAAACACTCACAGAGACTTATTTTCAGAGAAAGGAAACTAAAACTGAACTTTTGCTTCCTCTACACAGCTGCATTTACTCTTTTTCCAACTGTAGAAACGGTTCATGCAGAAATGCTTGAGATGGGTGTAGGGATACATAATATGCTGTATAAGTTTTCTCCCTTTGCAGTTGAGCTCACAAAGCTGTATGAAAAGGTTTTGTTTTTCAGCCATGGCTTAGTAAGTAAGAACAAAATGAATGCAAGGAAAATTAATGAAGCAGAAGTAGTGACAAGGAACTATAGGGTTGTACTCATGTTTTCCTGGTACCTGTTTGTATGCTTTATGGAAGCAATTCCTGGTGTGTGAACAGACAGTGGATAGTTTTAAGAAGTCAGTGAATGACTTGTAGATGAAAATTCAGAAGATGGTATTGTTTTTCAAGACAGTAACTACTTAAAGTACTGTGCCAATGTCTACACCCATGTTATCCCCTTGATTTTTATGACTGTCCTATAAGTCAAGTATTGGTTTAATTCCAATTACCATAATGAGGAAAGTGACAGAAAAAAATTACTTAGATTACACCTGGGATCACCCTATCATATTGAGTTTGTGATTTTTTTTCTCCCTAAGATGTACTCCCACAAGCTGACCATTATTTTAATAGTAACTAAAGGTATTTGTGATTTTCTGTAAATCACTGCAGCATTTGTGTCCCCTTAGAAAAGTTTGGGAGTTTATTATATTTGTAAGTCAATTAAAATATTAATGAAAGCCATTATAAGGATAATCATGTCAGGGCAAAGGTCTCTAAAGTCCCTCTTTTTGTTTTGCAAGCACGAGGAAATGAACTCAGTTTCCAACACCACATAAAAGCCAGGCATGTTAGTACAGGCCTATCACCTGACGATGTAGAGACAGGAAGCAAGACCCAGGACTTGTTGACTAGCCAATCTAGCTGAAGCAATGAATACCAACTTCATTCAAAGACAGTTTCAAAAGGTGAGGTGGGGAGCAGTTGAGGAAAATATCTCATGTTGATTTTTGGCCTCCCAATGCACTAGCCCACAAGCACACATGCATGTGGACCTCTGCATGCATGTTCTTATGTACACATGAGCATGTGCACACACATAGTTCTAATTTCAGACAAAACAAGGCAATAATAGTAAAACACAGCAAGATTATTCTAAGTCAGACATCAAAACTGGCAACTCAGTAACTGAAACCAGCCTCACCTCATTAAATATGCCTAGCAGAGTTTCTATTTTTGGAAGAACAATGTCTCTATGTAAAATATAGCCTCTTTAGTGCCACAGACCCTTTGTGTATGCTATATTGATCCCATGACACTACAAGCTTCTGAGGGGTTTTTTTTTCAGTTTTTTTTTGAGCCCATTCATACATTTAACATATTCTTGCTTTCATCAGTGTTTTGTTGCATGAGAAACATCTAAATGAAATAGTTTGAAGGAAGAACAGTTTATTTGAACTTATGGTTTTAAAGCTTTCAGTGATCCAAAATCAACTGGCTTCATAGTTTTGGGACTGAGTCAAAGCAGAATTAATGACTGAAGGAGATTGTGACAGTTGATGCTTACCTCACAGAGGCAATTAAAATGGTTCCTGTTGGATTGTCAACTTGACAGAATCTAGAATTAATTAGAAGATACGTACTGGACATGTCTTGAGGGATTATCTTGACTGAGTTAACTGAGGTAGGAAAGCCTGCCCACTATGGGTGGTGACATTCCCTGGGTGGAATGCTAACTATATAAATGGAAACATGAGCTGGGCAGCGGCATGCATCCATCGTCCCATCATCCTCTCTTCCTGTCTATGTCTTCATAATGATGTGATCACTGGCTTCAAGCTCATGTCACCTTTACTTCTTCACCATGATAAACTATACACTTGACCTGCAAGCGAGAATAACCCCCCCCCCCCTTAAGTTGATCTTGAAAAAGTATTTTGTCATAGGAACTAGATGTTTGGAGGGGAGCTAATATTGTGACTTATACTCTATCTGATTTTCACCCCTCCCAATTTCACATCCCCAGTAAAGACCAAATGCTAAACACATGAATTTGAGGGACATTTTATATTCAAAGCATAGCAGTGCTATTAAATTACAAGTGTTTGTATATATTGTCTTGTGTTTGGGTATGTTGAGGTAAGCTTGTTATGATACAGACTGATTCAAACTGTATCAGAATTAAAAATTCTCAAAGCTTATTCTCCACAACTAAGATTAAATTATGGAACAGCCGATCCTATCTACTAATTTTTTTCAAATGTTTTCTCACTGAGAAGAAGTAGGGAATTAGAGATTTCTATTAAGCCACGTGGGAATTTGGAGATTTGTGAAATTGCAAGCATAAACAATTTGTTGTGAGTATGTAGATTTGTTTGTCGAGGAAGAGTACCAAGTTCATCAGAAGTTCAGAGTGGTGCTAACCTCTCTCTCTCTCTCTCTCTCTCTCCCTCCCTCCCTCCCTCTCTCTCCTCCCTGTCTCCCTCTTGCAGTTAGCATGTACAGTGAGATCTGGACGTTAAAAGAGCCTCTGTGCTCTGTTTTGGTCTATTTCATCTCTATCACCTCCTACAGACTGGGTATAGTAAAGAATAGATCATATTCCTTGAGTGAGAGGCAAAGATTGAAAAATATATGTCTATATCTTGCTGAGAATCAGTATCACTACATTAAAATGTAATGAGGACTGTATATCAGAAAACTCAGTGTTCAGCTAAAGTATGGATATGGAGAAAGCTGAAAATATTTTATATGTGATGCTACTGTCTTCTGCTAAGAAATAGTGTATGTTTAAATGAATGAGTCATATAGTATTTGAATTTAATCCTAAGGATATAAAATATTTAATAAATCATAACTTTTTAAAGAGGAAGAGTAAATTTGTTTCTTCTTTGATGTCATATAAAATTTTATTTCAAGTTCCTCTTTCAAAGTTTACACTTCCAATAATTTTGGTCAGAACAGACGAAGACTTTATGTCACATTTACCTCTGTTTTAATTCATTTTAAGAATTTGTGATCTCAACCATCATTTTTATATGAGTTAATTAGGCATGTAATGCAGGAGGAAAAACAGAATCAGGATTTAGAGTTATTGTGGGATACCACAAATCCCCCAAATGGATGAAATGGGAATTTAGCCATCGACTGAACCAAACATTATAGCCAGACCCTGGATAATAAAGATGCATTTTCAGCTACTGAAATAGATGGAAGTACCTCTTAAAGACCTCTACTGGTCCATAATTGTAAAATTCTCAGAAGCATTTTACTTGTTTATGCAATTAAAAATAAATGCTCTGCTTCCTTCTCTGAGATATATCATTTTGTAAGTTACAGATTCATAAAGATTCCATTTTCTGAAGTGTGCAGAGGCTATTCAAACTTGAACATTTTCAATGTTAACATAAAATTAAGGGTCATGACTTGGCTTTAAAGTATCTACTATAAAGAACCTATGTTTACACATCTGATAAATGCCAGGAGATCACTAATCAGATAAATTCATAGAGACATAACCTATTTATAATAGAGCAACATTAAAATGGACTTTCACTGAATACAAACCCATTGTGTGTTTAGTTGTGACATAATTCACATGTTGGCTGCCACTCAATGGCTGCCATTCCTGGATTTAACTAAATAAGTCCCTTCTTGTTTTCTAAAGTTCACAGTGGAATCTATTTGCCCAATGTCGAGTTTTGGGATTAAGTACTTGTCTGAGTCTGTCTCAACTCAGGATACTTTTCAGTTTCCTATTGCCTTGTAGAACATTTCTTCTCCCTATCCCCTAGCCTTCTTATTTTGCTTTCTGTGGCTGTGACTAGCACCATGACCAAAAGCAACTTGGGAGAAAGAAGGGTTTATTTCAAATTATAGTTCCCTATCACAGCCAGCATTAATGGAAGCTGAGACAGGAACTGGAGCAGAAACTGAAGCAAAGATCACAGAGGAATGTTGCATACTGGTTTGCTCCCTGACACAAGCTGAGCTGCCTTTTATACAGCCCCAAGCCCTCATGTCTGGAAATGGTGACAGCCACAGTGGGCTGGACCCTCCTACATCAATTATGAAGCAAGACAGTACCCCGCAGTCATACACACAGACCTATCTGATAGACGCATTCCCTCAGTTGAGGCTCCCTCTTCCCATGTGTCTCAAGTTGGCCACCAAAATGAACCATCGTGCTAGCCATCTTCCTTACCTCCTACGTTACTTCATTTCTTCCTTCCCACACCCACAGGCATGTTTGGTAACACCTCTTAGTTGATTCTAACAGTAAATGAGACATATTACAGCCTGATCTGTAATTTCTAAACCATTCATTCAACAAACTCAGTTATTTTCTTGACCATGTCTAGTCTTTCAAAAGCCTCCACAAGTCATGAGGAATAGTTCTTCCTGTAAACATGAACCCATAGCTGCAAGTCTGCATTGCATAAGCTTATCTGTACTTAAAAATGATACATTGTAATACACAATAGGTTTCAGGGTGATAGCTTGAAGAGAAATCCTTGAAAAATGGGGAAACTTCATGAGAAACTTCCAGAACTATGATCAGTGTAATTGAATCTCCTCTCAGAGTAATTTCAAATTTATTTTTCTCCGTAGCAGACCTTCCTCACCTACCTGAAATAGGCAGGCAACCAAAGATATTGGGGCCATTGACTTTTTTTTTTATGATAGAGAAAGCCCTGATTTTTATTACTTTAAAAAAAAATCACATTTATTTGGCTCTGAAACTCTGTACTTATGCTTTCAACATTTTCACAGTGAATTTTTTTTGTTCCTCCATAAGAAAAGCACATGTGAACCTGTTGCAGACTTACTTAGCACACGTACAGTCATATTTTTGGTTTTAGATAATCTCATAACAATTTACATCTTAGAGCAGGAACCCTTCAATGCCTGCCTGACACATACCACATGTGGATTTTGGTGCTTTCCTCACTTTCTTTTTGGATTATACATTTCAGCTGTTATCCTCTTTCCTGGTTTCCCCTCCACAAACCCTTATCCCACCCCCCCTCCTCCTGCTTCTATGAGGGTGTTCACCCATGCACTCCCACCTCACCACTCTAACATTGCCCTACACTGGGGCATCCAGCCTTCACAGGATCAAGGGCTTCCCCTTCCATTGAAGCCAGAAAAGGCCATCCTCTGCTACATATGCAGCTGGACCCATGGGCCCTCTTTGGTTGGTGGTTTAATCCCTAGGAGCTCTATGGGATCTGGTTGGTTGCTATTGTTGTTCTTCCTGTGGGGTTGCAAACCTCTTCAGCTCCATTAGTCTTTCCCCTGACTCCTCCATTGGGGTCCCTGTGCTCGGTCCATGGTTGGCTGCAAGCATCTGCATCTGTATTGGTTAGGCTCTGGCAAAGCCCCTGAGGAAACAACTATTATCAGGGTCATGTCAGCAAGTACTTCTTGGCATCAGCAATAGTGTCTGGGTTTGGTGTCTACATGTGGGATGGGTCCCCAGGTGGAACAGTCCCTGGGTGGACTTTCCTTTAGTCTCTGCTCCATTCTTTTTCCTTGTATTTCCTTTAGACAGGAGCAATTCTGGGTTAAAATTTTGGAGATGAGTGGGTGGCCCCATCCCTCAACTGGGGGCTTTGCCTAACTTCTGGATATGGTCTCTACAGATTCTCCTTCCCCTTTGTTGGGTTTTTCAGCCAATGTCCTGGAAGCATCTTGTTTTCCTGGCACCTGGAACTTGGTAGTGGCTAGCCCCAGTTTCTCGTCCCCCATTGCTATACACATCTATTCAATTTCCTGACCCTCTGTATATTATCCCTGTCTCTTCCATACCTAGTCCTGCCCCCATTTCCCCCTCCCCCTCCTCTCTTCCTCTCTCTATTCCTCCAGAGTCCTTCCTACCCTCTACCTCCCATGAATATTTGTTCCCCCTTTTAAGAAGGACTGAAGCAGCCACACTTTGGTCCTCCTTCTTCTTGAGCTTCATATGGTATGAGAGTTGTATCGTGCTATTCTGAGCTTTTTGCCTAATATCCACTTATCAGTGAGTACATATTATGTGTGTTCTTTTGTAAATAGGTTACATCACTCAGGATGATGTTTTCTAGTTCCATCCATTTGCCTAAGAATTTCATGAAGTCATTGGTTTTAATAGGGGAGTAGTACTCCATTATGTAAATGTACCACATTTTCTGTAATCCATTCCTCTGGTGAGGAACATCTGGGTTCGTTCCAGCTTCTGGCTATTATAAATAAGACTCCTAAGGACATAGTGGAGCATGTGTCCTTGTTGTATGTTGAAGCATCTTTGAGTATGCCCAGGAATGGTATAACTGAGTCCTCAGGTAGTACTACATAAAGGTAAGCAGTCCTATTACCAGAGATTTGAGACAGCCTAGTTTTGTTAGAGGGTATATTGTAGGGAAGCTTAGGCCAGTTGAGTCGAACTCTGGACCATTCTGAGTGCCTCTAAGCATCAGTATTTTTAAAAAATCGACTTACAAACTCGTGCCTATAATTCTAGCACTCAGAAAACTAAGGCAGGATGACTGCTTTGGATTTTAGACCAGCCTGGATTACATAGTGCCAAGCTCTAGGCCTCACAGTTGATAACTTGGCTCAATTAACAACAACAATGACAACAACAACAAAAGTATATATTAAAATCAGTCCTTGGGTTTTTTCTTTTTTTTTAAAATCTTAAAATCTTAGACCTCACTGACAGAGGCCATTTAGAACTAGCTATACCTTGTAAGATGTGTTGTTTCAGGCAAAACATTAGAAGAAAGGTGATCATAAATAGCCTATAGTTTGTTTTACAGCTTTGTGTAGTGCAGACCAATTTCTTATGGTCCTCTTGTGGAATTAAAATAAAGTTAAAATGTGAATTTGCTAAGTAGTCTCTTAATACTATCTGTTCATATTCTTTTTTAAAATAATATTCATATTTCTTTTACTTGTTTGTAGTCTTTGAGAATCTAGGACTTCTAAGTATATTGTATTTAATAAACCAATACTCTGTATTACTAATTTATAAGCAAGTACATGTTTCTGATTTTATAAAAGTGTTTTCTTAATTAAACAGAAATACTAAAGCATCTGGATATAGGTTATAAGGTAAAATATTTTGTTTTAGAAAGTGTGAATAAGTCTATTGCCCTTGGATCAACATGGCCATTGTGACTGTGGAAGAAATTTTCAGGGTACCGCTAAAATTATTTAGATTAAGTATTTATTTGATTTGTACCAACAAAAATGCAACCAAAAAAATCAAATAAAATATATAACCATCTTTACTCCTCATATTTAAAAAAAATACTAATGTATTTTGAGTCTCAACGACCTTTCGCTCTGCCACAGCTGTAGCAGTGCAAGCAAGCAAGAAATGGTGAGTGTATGTAAATAAGGCTTTCAATCCTTGAGGAATCAACTTTGTGAGGTGATATTTAATCAATTTCAGAGGGTTTATTAAAAAGAGAGAGGAAGTACCTTTAACAGCATCCTCACTGTTATCAAGTCAGTTAACCACCATATAAAATGCCTTCAGTACTAAAAGAGAATATTAAATATGGAAGATGAACCTCACATTTTACCCTAGTACCAAGTGCTTTTTCTTTTTTTATTATCTTCTTCATTTACATTGCCAATGGTAAAACCAATTTCCCAATTTCCCCCTCCCAAAAGTCCCCCTCCCCAACAATTCCCTCCCCCTCCTCCCTCCCCCTGCCTCCATGTATATGCCCCTCTACCCAACACAGTTCCACCTCCCCCCCAACTGCTCCCCCCATCTGTTTCCCTTTGTTGTGGCCTCTATTGAGCCTTTACCTGACCAAAGACCACTCCTCCCACTGATGCCCAAAAAGGCATTCCTCTGCCACATTTTTGGCTGGAACCATGTATACCCCTTGGTTGATGATTCAGTCCCTGGGAGGCTTGGGGCATCTGGGTGTCCGAAGTCATTGTTTTTCCCATGGGGCTATATATCCCCTCAGCTCCTCCAGACAACCCTCCAGATCCTCCGCTGGGGACCCCAAGCTCAGTTCAAGCTTGGTTGCTAGTTTCTGCTTCTGAATTCGTAAGACTCTGGCAGGGCCCCTCTGGAGACAGCCATGGCATGCTCTTTTTGGTACATGCTTCTCATCGTAGTGTCGGGGTTTGCTGACTGTTTATAGGATGAATCCCCAGGTAGGGCACTCGCTGGGTGACCTTTACTTCAGACTCTGCTCCACACATTGCTTCCCTTGTTGCTCCTGTGAGCATTTTGTTCCCTTTCTCAGAGGAACCATAGCTCCCTCACTTAAGTCATTCTTCTGGAGCTTCCTGTGCTGGGTGAATTGCAGCTTGTTTATTTTGAGCTTTTGAACTAGCATCCACTTATTAGTGAGTGCATACCATGTGCTTTCTTTTGTGATTGGGATACCTCACTCAGGATGACACTTTCTAGTTCCATCCATTTGCCTAAGAATTTCATGAATTCATTGTTTTTAATAGCTGAATAGTACTCCTTTGTATATATATATCACAGTTTCTGTATCCATTCCTCTGTTGAGGGACATCTGGGATCTTTCCAGATTCTGGCTATTATAAATAAGCCAGCTACGAACATAGAGGAGCATGTGTCCTTATTACATGTAGGAGCACTTTCTGGGTATATGCCCAGGAGTGGTATAGCTGGGTCTACAGGTAGTACTATGTCTAATTTTCTGAGGAATCGCCAAACTGATTCCCAGAGTGGTTTTACAAGCTTGCAATCCCACCAACAATGGAGAAGTGTTCCTCTTTCCTCACATCCTCTTCAGCATCTGCTGTCCCCTGAGTTTTCCAACTTAGCCATTCTGACTGGTGTAAAGTGGAATCTCAGTGTTGTTTTGATTTGCATTTCCCTGATAACTAAGGATGCTGAACATTTCTTTAGGTGCTTTAGAGCCATTTGAGTTTCCTCAGTTGAGAATTCCCTGTTTAGCTCTGTACCTCATTTTTTAAATAGGGTTACTTAATTCTCTGGAGACGAACTTCTTGAGTTCTTTGTATACATTGGATATTAGCCCTCTATCGGATGTAGGGTTAGTAAAGCTCTTTTCCCAATTTGTTGGTTGCCGTTTTGTCCTGTTGATTATATCCTTTGCCTTACAGAAGCTTTACAGTTTTATGAGGTCCCATTTGTCGATTCTTGTTCTTAGAGCATAAGCCATTGGTATTCTGTTCAGAAACTTTTCCCCTGTGCCCATGTGTTCAAGGTTTGTCCCCACTTTCTCCTCTATAAGCTTCAGAGTGTCTGATTTATAAAATCAGACACTTTAAGTGCTTTTTCTAAGACTGTTATAAAGGAGCTCAGTCTCACTCAGTTGTGAGGTCACTGCAAGATATGTAATTGTTGTTTCTGTGGATGGTTTCTCATGGTATTTGGGGTATATTAAACATTAGAAACATGAGACAGTGCACTGAGGTAATAGACCAGACTATGGACAAGCACAGCAGAAGAGATAATGGGTGCTTTTCCAGCTCTTCTAATGCACTGAGGGTCTCATTATGTAATTCACGTTAAATGCTGATTTTGTCCATTTGGGGGATTTGTTTGTTTAAGTTTGCTCATATTTCAAATGGCCTGGATTGGTCAACACTACAATTAGTTTTCATTCTCCTTGCCCCACACCTCTGCTCTCCCTCCCCACCTATGCCTCTCCCCCTTCTCTACAGCTCCCCCATCTTGCTCATTAAAATTGTCATCTCTTTTTTCCTCTCTATCCATTTGTATAAATATGAAACAGTATTCCTAATTGTCCTCTTGGCAAATCTCAATTGCTAAATCACTAACCAAAGGATAAATGTTGGTGCTCCTCTCTCTCCTGAACTGTTCCTGAAGGACTTTTGTCTTCAATTTTGAGCTTACAGGTGGGAATAGTATCCTATATCCACAGAGTTCCCTGAATAACTTGAGCATTCTTGAGCATATGTTTAATTTTTTACCCATTCCATGTTATCTTCTTTTGTAATTTTTACTCTTAACATCAGGCACTCATGTAGCTCAGGCTGGACCTAGATCTGGCTGCCTTTGATTCCCAGGAGTCGTGCCTTACTACATGTTTTAAACAAGCATTTCTTGGCATAGATTGATTTCTTGTGAGGCACGGAGGTAAGAGTGAACTTTAGGATAACTTGTTTTATTACCTAGGCAATAAAATAAAGAACATCTAAACTAATGTCATTATAAACATATAAAGATAACCTATTTCTTACATTAGAGTAGGAATTGATAAAGATAGAAATATCCACAAAACTAGAAACATCATAGTTTGAAAAATACCATGTTGCTATTTTGGAAAATGATCTATAAGTGTATATAGGAATTAATGGTGAAAATTGAGAGGAGAAAGGATATTTATATGATCTTAAACTATCATTCCATAAGATAACCTTTTCATAGATTGGAAGATACTACAGAGCATGAACTAAATATGGGTTGGATCCTGGACAGAATCTAGAACCAGGAAAAAAAGGCATTAATATAAAATCATAAAATTGGAACAAAGTGGTTAGATTAATTAGCTGTATCATGTCAATGTGAAGGTTCCTGGTCCTGATAATTTTGCATTAGTTATAAGCTATTAATGCTTGGAGAAACAGAGAAGGCCACATGGAAACTTTGTATATCTTTCAACTTCTTTGTAAGCTAGTTTTTCATAACCAGGAAAAAATTTAAATAACAGAAAGGCATGGCAAGTTTTGATAGTCATGTGATGCTTAATAAAGGAAGGTTAAGGCTTAGAGTCAAGGGCTGAGGGTGCAGCCCAACAGTAGAGTCCTTACTGCTTAACATCCACACGATGCCCTGAGCTCAGTCCCTAGAATCCAAAAGAAACAATAGCAAAGATGAAGAAAGTTGTTGGGGAAATTATGGGCCACACTGAAGGCTCAGACTTGACACTGGATATAAATGGCAACTGTTTCAGTGATTTGTTGAAGGCCAACCAGCTCTTAGATCCCATTTTTACCACTTTACAAACATGATTTAACTACTTCATTTTCATAACTACTACGTAGGTGGAGTTTACTGTAAGAATAAAAGATTTTCAAGGTAATACAGTGGAATTAGAATTCAAGTCCAGATTTCCTCATTCTTCATAATTTCCTCATTCATACCCTCAAATTATTCATATTCCAAAAATGTTGTTAGTCTTCCCCTTTGTTTGACAAACATTTGTTTAGAATCTGCTGGTCAAAACACTGCACCAAGCACGATAAGTATCAAAAGGATATGAATTATCGAGGGTCACCTTCAGTAAGATAAATTTTTAAGGAAAAAAAATGAGAGTTTGCCAGGTAGAAAGGACTATGAATATCATTTGAGGTAAGTATGGTAACTATGCCTCTAGAGAGAGCAAAGGTGCAACTGTTGACAGACCTGACCTTGAAATAGCTAATTCTCATTTCCTTCATCTTGGAATACTCTGCAAACAGTGTCCTTTCCTCATGAAAGGAACACTTACAGACTATGGTTGGGAAATAAACATTATTTTCTTCAAACTAACTTTACTAAGGATTGTTGTCTAAGGATTAGCAAAATCCTGCTTCACTGAAAGTCTTCAATTAGTCTTCCTGCCCACACATCTCTGTGGTCCAGCTGGGTAAACTCATCCCCCTGTGTGGTGCCATCAGTTGGGTCTAGCCAAGATTGTAATGACTCTGGTAAAACAAGGAAAGCTGCCAGCTGGATCATGTCGGGAGAAAATGTGTCATTCTGACTTTGGAATGCTAACCGTCATTCAGTTCTGGGACCAGACAGGAAAGGTGTTACTTCCAAACATTCAAAGCATACTGTCTTGATTTTTAAAATATGAGCCTATGACAGGGTTTCCCATAACTTTATATGAGTTTTGCCTCAAAGGAGAGGGAGAGATAGCAATACTTTTGCAAATCTTGTTTATTTTTAGAGACCCTCTAATCGAAACACCCTCTAGCCCGAAGTGATGTTATCAAAGATCATAAGATTATATAATACAAATGGTCTGAAAATCTTTTCTTTGTGGTTTTCACATTGAGATCTGTCTTGAATGAGGATGAGTTCAACATTATAGGCACTTGAGGCTATGATATTTAGGATCTGTTCTCTATTCCAATTTGGCATATTTCAGTTTAGTCACATTCTAGGAAGGTAAGTACAGATAATTAAGCCTCACAGGAGTGGTTTTGCATCTGCTTTGGGATATTATTGCTTGGTGGTGTATACATATATAGCATATACAACTGTATTTGAACAAGATTTAATACCACACAGCAACTGTTCCTGGGGCATAGTTAGAACATATAAGTCCTTTGATTGTACCCTCTACAGCATAACCTGTGTGGAAGAAAACTGAGTTTCGTATGCTTTACCATGGTGTGACATTTTCCCACCAAATATGGCTTGCAAGTTTTGAATAAATAGACTTGATGTATTTATGATCACTGATGTTGTTCTAAGTTTCTCCATTGCTACATTAGAAGCTGGGTTAAAAAAGCTTAGAGGTGTGATGGCAATTTCAGTTATCTAAACCATTCTTTGTCTTCTATTTTATGCCTTGATAGTCATTGTTAATAAAACTGGGTTCCCAATTATATCAGCTAATATTTGCATTATCAAATGCATTAAAGTAAAAACTTTCAGCTTTATCAGCCTTAGAAATTGATGTGTGTGGGACAGCAAAGGTTTACAGACAACAGTGTTATTACCTGAATTCTGTGTGTTTTTGTTTAGTACAGTTACACTCGGTCACCATTACTCATTCTCCATAACCTCTAATAACTTGCATGCTCTACCAATGTGCTAATTTTCTAAGACATTAGAGTGATTTCTGTTGCATAAATGATAGCTTTTGTTGCTTATAAAATGCAATGACATACTCAATAATGTCTTCTTCAAACTTATATTGCATTGATTACATCTGGCAGTCCCATATGGTGAAACTTAGTTACGACCTTTCCAATTAAATTATGGTTGGAAACCCACTTCTGGGATACAGCTCAGCAGTCTACTAAGTTTCTCAGTGGCATTCATAACATGAAATGATTATAAGGGAATAAATTTACAAGACAAGTGGGAACACAGAAGAAGGTTTTCAATCTGTATTAATTTATTTTGCAAAAACCATTACTTAGACAATATGCTTTCCAATCTTATTCTAACCAAAGATGAGTAACACTGCCTTGGCAAGAATCTGTGCTTTACATATCCCATATGGTTAAGCAGAGATACCTAGTTTCATACTTATGTGTGAAGAAAATGTTGAAAGGGAAAAAATGTTCTTAAGGCAGATATTGCAGCACCTCCTCCAACACTTGGCCTTGGGAGATCCATTGGGAAACCATGGTCCCCTGCTACCACATGCATCCACCCAAATTCTCTGCATACATGAACTTCACCTTTGCTCCAGTTTTGCTAATGCAACACCTGCATTTCTGTGCAGAGCCAGTGTGTCTGTTATGTAGTCTAGCTCATCTCCTATCTTCTGCTCTTGAGAGCACTCCTGAAATGCATATGCTAACCCTCCCTGCCTTTCTGGGCCATCACTAGTAGAAATCAGAATGCTATTTTTCCTGCCTTATGTACATACAACAAATTCCTCCTCTTACCTGTTATAGCTTTCTCTCATTCATCTAGAGCCACTGTTCTCTGTTCAAAGGAGCCGCCTTTGCCTAACTTACAAATCTTCCCTGCCCATGTGTCTGAACACTCCACTTAGGTGTCTGTCTACTCGTTCTCTCCTCACTTTCCTTATTTAATCTGTATTGGCCTCTGCTTTTGAACCAAGTGACCCACAGTTTCCTTGGCAGTTGTGCCTGTGAATCCCAGCCTCAAAGCCCAGGATTCTGAAGTTTGCTTCTTTATCTTCCTCCAGGGAGCACTCCCTTAGGAGTCAGAGATTTGGTGAAATCTTCCACACCATTGTGTGTAAAATTCCAACACTCCTCTACTTGTTCACTGTCTCTCTCATTTACTCCCCCTTCTTGGGGGTATTTGTCACATTTCACCTGTACTTATTAAAATAAGATTCATTATAGAACTGTCTATAGGTGTGGGGGTTTACCAAGCAGCGTGTATAGAAGTCTGTTTATAGGCAAGTTAACGTCCATAAAAACTGAATGTTTAGGGTAAGTTGTCCGTGCTTGAGAACCAGACCTGATGGACTATTTCCTGATTTTGAGAAGCCATGTAGTTATAGACAGTCTCTTCCAAGTCTCTGAATCTCCCCTGGCTCCTGTGTAAGTAATTTTGTACCCACATCCATTATTCAGCAAATCCAGGGCTCAGATCTAGAAGTGGTTATATTCAGACAGCCTTGAGGGAGGCAGGCAGGTTCCTGTTCTCATGGAGTTTGCACTCCGCAGAGCAATAGAAATAACAGTCCTGGAACACATGTGAGATAGCAACAGAACAGATGAGCTGCCTTTGAAAGAATCTGGCTTGTAAGTAGTGGTCAGGTGTCTCCAGCCCCAGTCTTCTCAGAAAGTTGTGTAGCCAGGCATAGTCTACTTGCTATCCTACCAGCTTGCCTTATAGCTTATCTGTCCCTTGATATAACCCTTAAAAATACAGAGAATAACCCAGAATTGCTCCTATCTAAAAATGTAGGGGCAAAGAGTAGAGCAGAGACTGAAGGAAAGATCATCCAGAGACTGCCCTACCTAGGGATCCATCCCATCTGTAGACACCAAACCCAGACACTATTGCTGATTCGAAGAAGTGCTTGCTGACAGGAGCCTGGTATAGCTGTTCCCTGAGAAGCTCTGCCAGATATATCTGACCAATATAGATGAGGATGCTCTCAGTCAACCATCAGAATAAGTATTGGGATCCCAATGGAGGCTTTAGGGAAGAACTGAAGTAGCTGAAGGGGTTTGCAACCACATAGGTAAAACAACATCAACTAACCTGACCACCCCCAAAGTTCCCAGGGACTAAACCACCAACCAAAGAGTACACATAGAGGGATCCATGACTCCAGCAGCATATGTGGCAGAGGATGGCTTTATCTGGCATCAATGGGAGGGGAGAACCCTGGTCCTGTGGAGACTTGATTCCACAGTGTAAGGGGATCCTAGGGAAGTGAAGCAGGAATGGGAGACAAGGTGGGGTACTACTCTCAAAGAAGCAGCGGGTGGGTAGGGGTGTGAACGGGAGGAGAAACCAGGAAGGGAGATAACATTTGAATTGTAAATAAATAAAATAACCAATAAAAAAAGAGAGAAATGAATCCAGTGTGTAGAATTTTTGATTCAAGACACTGAGGATGTGGTCCCTAAAAATGCATTTTAATACCTGTTAATGAAATCCCGACATAGAAATTGCCAGACCACTGAGAAATGCTGATCTAGAGAAATAGCTTTACCATCTCCCTTTTTAATAATAGGTTATAAAAACATTTTAGAGCATGTCATTCTGAGTAAGTTATGCTCTCCCAGAAGCCATTTAATCCAACACGTTTGCCTTACATTAGTGATATTAATGGCCCATAGAGATCACATACTCACTATCTAATCTTAGTAGAATTTAAATCTTAAAATAACTCTCCCTACCCCACTCCCAGAGGAGTTTTGTTGCCTGTAGCTTTATTGGCAGGGAAAAAACTACACATGAAGAGTTAAAATACCATCCATTTTAAGGGATTATGAAGTAAAGAACAAGGGGGGGGGGGAACCTAGCCACAACCAAAGAGAAACCTGACCTGGGAGAGTCTTCCATCTGCATCCACAGAGGACAGTGATCAACAGATGGCGCCAATGGTTGTGATTGTTAAGCCATGCAGATGCAAATAGGAATGTAATTTAGATATCTTAATATAATTGCAGCAAAGTCAAAGAAAATATAACCTATTGCCAACTTATGCCTAAGGTCATAAACCCATAAAAATGTTTCTTAGCAGTCACAAAGTTTGATATTTCCCAATTTAGGTGTATGGAATATTGGAGAGTCTGCCTTTTAATAATAGCAGCTAATATATTAAATAATACTTTAATACATTTAAAATCAGAAAATATCATAGCTAGCCACACCCCAAAAGATTCTTCTTTTCATACATTCACAATTGTGACATCCTATCAGATATTCAGTACTTTATTTCAGATCCCTCTCAGAGTTGCGTATTTACTCTCAGAATCTATTGGCTAGAGTAAGTTAAGATTCTTAGTAGTGGCTCAAGGGCACTATCATTAACCCCAAGTACTGGGCATGGTGGTCATTCTAGGAGCATCATGAGGAATATACTTATGGAAATGACCTAGATTCTAAGGCTTTCTGTGGGATACTAAACTGTGACAGTAAGCTTGATAGGTAGAGCGGGTCTGACTCCCCAGAGACTGGAGTTACCCACCCGAGACAGTACCTGGCTCCCTGTTCCCTGGCAGATCCTGGCCTAGAACACATGCCACACTTCCCACATATGGAAACATGAGTTCTCTATGCTAATGAGGTACCTAGAGGCCCTGAGGAATTAAGTGTCCCTTCCCAGACCTACCTCCCTGCAAAAGGTATTTATCTTGGGTCCACCTTGAGAAGTTGGTATGCATCCATTTTCCAAGATGAACAACCAGTAAACAGTTTGGAACCAAGGACTGTCTCTTTCATCTCCCCCCAATCATGTTTTTATGAACTTAAGAACCGTTTATAGTAGCTTCTTGGTGAAGTGCCTATTTATTCTTAATATATACATTTTTATAGCTGTATTTGTGTTGGTTTTATTGGCTCATGGGGGTTCTATGCACCTCTATCTTCTTTTCTAAACTTTAAG
Organism: Apodemus sylvaticus; assembly: GCF_947179515.1. Classification (NCBI taxonomy): domain Eukaryota; kingdom Metazoa; phylum Chordata; class Mammalia; order Rodentia; family Muridae; genus Apodemus; species Apodemus sylvaticus. Next base: position 92,460,821 of record NC_067475.1, on the reverse strand, counting down.
TTGTTAAAATCTATTTTTGAATTTTAATTCTATATACCTTGTCTTAGTTTCTATTGTTATGGTGAACTACCATAGACAAATTCATGTTGGAGAGGAAAGGGTGTGTTTCATCTTATAACTCCCAGGTTACAATCCATCACTGAGCAAAATCAGGTTAGGAGCTCAAGTGAGGATCCTGCATGCAGGAATTAGTGCACACATCATGGAGAGACACTTACTGGCTTGGTTCTCATGACTTGCTCAGCCTGCTTGCTATACCACCCAAAATTACCTGCTCAAAGATGTGGCATTGCCCCCAATGGACTGACTGGACCTCCTCAGGTCAATCATTGATCCAGAAAATGCCCTACAGATTTTCCTCCAGGCATCCAGGACAGCTTTTCCTCATTTGAGGTACTGCTTCTCAGATAATTCTAGCTTGTGTCAGATTGACAAACCCCTAAACAGGGTATGCATATGCATGCATGTCTCTATCAGGCACACAAATGCAGGTTTCCTTGGAGGCAGAGGCATTTAGACTCAGTATGGCTTCTGGGATCTGAAGTCAGGTCCTCTTGAAGAGCCTTCAGAACTAAGCCATTTCTCTGTGCCAGATATTTCTGTTTTTTTCTTTGTCTTTCATTCTTATTTGGGGCTTTGAACCATGTAGATATTTTTATTATAGCTGAGTCATATTCATTAATCTTTTTTGATGCATTCAAAATCTTTTTCATTGTTAGATCTTCTGTTTCAACACTGGTTATACCTTTGAGTTTATATACTATAGACATGATATATATGCATATATGCATATGCATATGTAAATGAGAATATAAATGCAAATATATCATTAAGTGGAACAGTTATCTTGCATTTGAGACATCCCCATGATTTCTCCCTAGAATGTATGTATGAATGTATGCATTTTGTGTGCATGTATATATGTATTTATGTATTTGCTATTAAAATCTGGTCTATGTAGAATTTATTTTGATTATGATACAATGCATACCTTACTTGAAAACTTTTTACATACATATTCATCCTGTTACCTCTTTTAAGGTAATTCTTGGTTTGTTGGTTGGTTGATTCATTGATGGGTTGGTTGGTTGGTTGTGTTTTAAAACAGGGTCTTATGTAGCCCCGGGGTAATCTAAATCGGCCAATATAGCTGAGAATAACCATGAGCACTTGGTCTTCTATCCTCTACTCCACAACCTTTGGGATTACAGGCATATGCAACCATGGCCAGTTTTAGGTGGTGTGGGGGTCACAAACCTAGGACATCTGTGCTGAGCAAACACTCTGCCAGTTTAACCACATTCCCTCCATAGAGCCTGTTATCTAAATATCAATTATCACTAAGTAAATAATATTTCTTAACCCACTAATTTTAAATACCAACTTCTGTCATGTATTAAGTTTTACTTTAAGCTACTCTGTTTTAATTATAACTTTCTGGCACCTTTTTTCCTGATCATTATTCTTTTTCTTCAGAATATTCTTCTTATGCTTACATTTTAATTGTTTTTTTATGAATTTAAGAAATAAGTCTTTAATTTGTTGCTATTTTATTGCAATGACATTAACCCTACGAAACTCTAGGGGAGAATTGACATCTTCAAAGTGTTAAATATCATGACCTCAAAGTTCAGTATCAACTTCCAAACTCCCTAACCTTCTTCAGCTTTCTCAGAATCTTTTTAGAGTTTGTTTTTAGACGTTTCCAAATAAAGTCTGGGCAGTGAGTTTTGTTGATGTCTTTCTGATGTCTTTAAATTCTTCTCCCCTTCCTCATCTAGTTATTTCTGCATGTTATTCGCTGGAATTGGGCCACTTGTCCTGTGAGTTTTTCTTTCTTTTTATAGCCTAATGATGCTTAATAAGTTTAATTGTCATTATTTTGGCTGGAACACCACATGGGGCATTAAGTAATCTACTCCATTTTCTGTCTGTTCTTCAGCAATGTTCCTGCTTTTTTTTTTTCCATATAAATCTTCTTTATTTCATTTGAGTGTTTCCTATGGTTTATAATGACATCACCTCTGTGGAGGTAATTTGGCAGTATTTATGAAAATTACAAGTACTTGTGTCTTTTGACCTAGTAATTTAACTTCTAGGAATGTATCCTGCAGAGATAATTGCATACCTGTGAATTGATGCAATTACTCATTGCAGCATTATTTATAACAGAAAAGATGGCATGATCTAAGTTCCTATTGGTAGGAGACTAATTAAATAAACATCCTTACAAGTAAAATACTGAAGACCAATTTTTAAAAAGGAAGATATTCTTTGTGAAATTATAGAAAAAAAACACAAATGCATACTGGTAGGTAAAAATATAGTGAACATCTATTACGTTATTGTTATCATCTTTATTATAAGAAAAATGATAATTCACACAATGTAGTACCATGTGTAAGAGGATTTTAATTGGTTTTCCCGAGGGAAATGGACTAATAGGAACAAAAGGAGTGTGGGAAATAAAACCTTTACATTTATGTCTAATGTGGGATGCAGTTCTTTTAATTGTTTACTTAACATTCAAGATGCCATATAAAACTGGGGATGGTGTCACAAGCCTATAAGCCCAGAAGTTGGAAAAAAAGATAGAAAATCAGGGGTTCACTGTTATCATGGCTGCATACCTAGTTTGAGACTAGCCAATTCTAAATTAGATGCTGTCTTATCTTGGCTTCTAATAATCAATTTTGTTACTCTGTGAATGTTTCACCCAGCTCACTTGTCTAGTTAAAAATGTAATGATTCTGGCATATGGATGGAGGAACATCTGAATTGATAGATTTTATGTTTAATGACTATCATAATGGTATTTGACACATCAATTTGTTCAAAATAGTAAGAGTTCAAAACAAGATAAGTACTTCATCAGAAAGCAAGATGACCTAACACACACAGCTATATGTGTGTTGGGGTAGGGGAGATTTAGCAGAGACAATCTTGTATAGGCAATTTATGCATCAAATGACCAGAAGTGTGTGCACTGACCTTAAATTTCATACAGTGGGAATACAGTTAAACAGCAAAGGATATGAAAACTTCAGATAAATATTTAGGTCCCCCAGGCTTACTTTGTTTCAAACTCTTAGGCAATATTTTCCCACCACCTTTGCATATTTAGGCTTTTTATGAGAATTAGTAGTGAAGAAAGAGATGGAAAAAGACAATAGAAGATGGAAATATCACTCAGAATCATGGTTAGGAAATATCAATATTGTAAAATAGGAATCTTAACAAAGAAAGTGGATGCAACAGTTATATGTATTTGGAAGCAGAGAGAGAGAGAGAGAGAGAGAGAGAGAGAGAGAGAGAGAGCGCAAAGATTACCAGACTTACCCTAGAAAACTAATATTTCTGGAGACACCCCAATGCTAGATTTCAGTTTATACTGTGGATCTGAAATTGTTCCTCAGTGCCTGTCTTATTATATTATTACTATTCCAGCCAACTTCAGTGAATCAGCTGGTTCATGGAAAGTTGAATAGAAGGTCAAGTGATTTACTTTATCAGCATATCTTCTCAGCAAATTGAGAATTTTAGATCCCTAGAATTTTCCTCTATAGTTAGTCTAGGTCCCAGCCAACCAAATACATGGCTTGGGACCTATAAGCCTATAGCAATACTATAAGCAATTGACAGATATGAAGACCCTCGAGTTCAATCCAGAGCACCCCTGTACAGTTCTAGGAATAGTGGTACACATTAGTAATCCTAGCACTGGAGAAGTAGAGACAGAAAGATCCCTAGAGGTTATTGATTAGTCTAGCCTAACCTAAAATCTCCAGGTTCTGAGGAAGACTCAGTTTCAAAATATAAGGTGGAGTGTTATAAAAAAATATTACTTTATGGCCTCCATATGGATGTATGCACCCCTGCCTCCCATGGCGCTTACTAGCTCCCCCATTTGCTAAATTAAGTGATGATGTGCCTTAGGTATACAGGAGAAGGCAGATGCTTGGTAATCATAGCATAAACTGTTTCCCTTCCCCCATTCTTCTGCAAATGATGGGAAAAGCTCTGAGCTTTTATGAGAGGAGCTTAATAAGAGATAATTTCTGGTCAGAGGGGGGCTATCAAACTTGGACTCAATTCAGAAGGAAATAATTAAATCCATTTCTCTCTTGGTATCTTAAAACAAGAAAATACTATATTGGGGTCCTTGTGGAGAAATACAATAAATCCCAGCTTTTTTTTCTCTTCCCTTACAAACTTTCACATTGACTAACTTCCCTGGCATGTCTTTCTACATACGTACTTAAAGCTGTTACTATATTATAAATGCTGCCCTGCATATGAGAGTGGAATGGAACCAGAGTCGTTCCATGGAACCATTTTATATCTACTTAGGCTTTACTCAGTTGCCCATACTGCAAATAATAAATTATCCATTCATTCACAGCAATGAGCAGAATGAAGAACCTAAGGCTTTCTTAGAAGTTACAGGAAGATGTATTTAGGTAGCATTCATTTAACACCAGAGGATGTCAGGGAAATTCATAATAAAGAAGTAAAACTCTTTTTGAATTCTTGATTCTCTCTTATCATAGTCTCTAGTCCTAAGCAGGAATTGTCTACAACTTCATTTCCTCATGGTAAAATAATTGTGAGCCATGAACACTTTAGGAATATACTTGTATGTATACGTATATGCATATACATACATGTATACATAAACATGTATTTGGAAGCAAAAATGCATGTATATATACATATATATGTATATATACGTGTGTGCGTATAAAACAGCAATTGAAAAAAAACAATGATTTGGAGGTGAGCAAGAGTATAGGGGGAAATAATGCAATTATATCAATATCTCAATAAATAAAAGAAATCATTTTAAAAGAAAAATTAGAAACAAGTAATCTGAAAAAAGGAAAGGAAAGGAAAGGAAAGGAAAGGAAAGGAAAGGAAAGGAAAGGAAAGGAAAGGAAAGGAAAGGAAAGGAAAGAAGGAAAGGAAAGGAAAGGAAAGGAAAGGAAAGGAAAGGAAAGGAAGAAAACCAAAACCAGAGAAGCACTTAACTGAGGTGGTCCCTCTGCCTCAGCCAGAGTTTCTTCTGTCACCCACTCCTCCTGTGCAACTGAGAGAACAGGTTTCTTAGAGGAATTGACAGTGCAGAATTAGGTCCAGATTCATGAGTTAGAAAGCCATTAAAAATTATCACAACTCTAGTCTTGTGTAAGGTAGCAATACAGCATATTAACTGGCTTGTCTTTATGTTGACACACAAGAAGTTTTCTCGTGTAGCAGGCTGAAGCATACCAAGTTCGTAATACTTAGTGTTCTGACATATGAAAATTATGACCTCATAAATCTGAAGTTAATTTAAAAGTTCTTTCACTGTAGAGTGTTCACTTACAAATAGGGTAGCTATGCCTACCCCTGCTCCAAGATCCAGAGAACATCAAGGAAAAATAGGCAGAAAGATCGTAACAGCCAAAGGTTGGAGAGAAACAGAGAAAAGGTTGATTCTGAACATGACAAAGGTGCTAAACTCACTCATGAGCTCACAGCTTCCATGGCAGCCATATTCAGCATAGAGTTGAGAGGAGCTCATGAGCCCCCAGTCCCTAGATGAGGAGCTATCGAAGTGTGATAGCTTTTGGAGGAGAGGGGCATTATGGCCTTGTGGGTAGATAGCTCCACACCCTTGAGTGTATGAGTGGCAAAACTTGAACTCAATGGGTTTTTAATTTTTTGGTTTTATTGATGTGAGGTTGGGAAGAGGATAGGAATGTGCATGGATCTATGAAGAGCTACAGGATGACAGGATGATTATGATCAAAAGATACTGTGTGCATGTATGAAATTCTCATAAATGTAATGAAATTATATTAATGAAAACCTCACTGCTTGACCATGTTCAGTCAAGTTTCGCAGAACCATTTTCTCAAGTAGCTATTGGATTCTCTCCCAGATCTGATTAAAACTCGAGTTTTAGTAGGAATCCTGCTGGGTCAGCTTTGCAATTGGGTTCTGACCAAATTTCTTATTCACTGTCTTCAATACTTTATCATCCTGGTTTGTCTTTCACAAGAATCTTGTCAAGTCAGTCAGTTTAGGCAAATTACCCATTCTTCACAGTGTTTTCTACTCATCTGCAAACACACACACACACACACACACACACACACACACTCATATACTCTCGCACTCATATACATGAGTGCATACCACAGACAGACAGACAGACAGACACACACACACACACAAACACACACACACATTCTTAGTATATATACATTTATTCTTCTGTTTAGTATATATTCATCTATTCTTTGCCAATCTCTCTCCATTCCATTGCAGTATATTCACTTAAATTTGGTCTTCCTTATCATTAACAAGACATACATATTTTTATAGGATTACTCTAGATTAAAAAAACTAAGTATTTTTAGCTTTTAATTTTTGAAATTTCTTATAAAGAAAGATTTTTTTCAACAGCTGCTTGAGATAAAAAATAATTTCCCCAAACATTATTGTAGTTACTAAATAGACTTGGAGGGTTAGAGACCCTATCTCCAACAGGTCAGGTAATGCCATAACCCAGTAAAACTTAAATCCTTTTGGAAGCCACAGGCACTGCCAAAAAGGGCAGTCTTCTAAGTTAAAGTTCACCCTCATTCCATTTAATTTTGTGTTAATACAGAGCAACTCAGAAAAGATCTTAAGCACTCTCTAGACCATGTCTGGGGAGCTATGACATCATATAAACTCCCCATCTAACTTTCAATTTCATAGTTAGATTTGTTAGGCCCTAAGTGACTGGGCTCTAGGACCCACATTCCTCCCAGATGCAAAGCAAAATATCCAACAAGTTAAACTAGTGCTAGTTGCTATGTAATCAACAATTTCCAGGTGCAGAGTGCTACCAAATCATTATGAGGCATCGTGGATATAGTACTCATGCCATATCCACTCATACTATATACTGATTGCATAGTCTTCATGCAATCAGTAACTAAAGGATGTTTAGTAAAAATTTAAAGGATATATTTTCCACTTCTTCCAAACTCAGATTCTTGAATAGTACCATGGAGAAAATGTTCTTGGCAGAAAATTTTCAGCTTTACAATTTTTTGAATCAATTAAAGATTATTTTTTAAAGGTTATAATCTTAACACATATAAATAGTAACTAAAGGTATGTTAGATAATTTATTTAGATAATTATGAGAGATCAAGGGATGACTAATTCAGTTGAGAATTTATGAAGTAAGATAATATGTCTATAAGGAATATTACATTAATAATATATATATAATAATATGTATAGTATGTGGTCTGAGTTCCTCAGCAGCGACAGAAAGTTCATTGGAATATCATTACTTAACAGATGCAAAGATAGTCTTGTCTGCAGGGCAGTCATCAGCTGCCAAAATGTGATGTGCATTTTTATGGACAAGAATATTTGCATCAGTGTCAGTCTTGCAAAATGTAAAAAGCCATAAAGCTGTTCAGAGCAAAGGTCCCCAACTTAGAGAGTCATGTGAACTGAAAATATAAATATATGTTTTAAGCAAATATATAGTTCTTTATTCAAAAGACACCTTGTCAGCATCTTGGCCTATTTCTTTCACAGTGTATGCTGATAAATTGAATCTTTAAAGCTTACTCTGTCCTTACATCTTCCCTTTTGATTTATGGGGCATTTTCCCAAGCTCAACTTTTTTTTGAGATAAGCCTGAAAGAGCTTTACTTTTGCCTGATTTAATCCCCTGGGGAGAGGGGAACACAAGCTTTTATAATACTGAAAACTGCAAGTGAAGAACACATGGAAAGATGTGCTGAGTTGCTTGGTTTGGATAAAAGAAAAAGGAATGGACCAAGTTGTTGCTTTGTAGGAAAGTTCAGACTTTCTCTCTACAGGTGTAACAATTCAGTTTTACTGAAACAGTGGAGAATTTAAAGGGTGAAAATCCATAACTACATTTGATGTGCATAGCCTGCAAGCCTCGCAAAATGAGACCTCAAAGAAGGGCAAGATGGAGGAAGCTTAAACCCTCTTTACAACAATGGCGAGGGTAGGAAATATAGGCAGTTTGGAGTAGTAATAAATGACCAGAAAGTAGCTTTTCCTTTAAAAGCCGAATGAACATGAGATAAAAAATACCTTGTGACAAAGTCCATCCAAATATTCTTCTGTCTCCTTTACAGGAGTAGGAAATTGCCGGGAGGGGTGGAAGGCATGCCTTGTTCTTGGGCAGAGGAAGCTTAAGGTAGTAGACAAGAGTTATCCAGAGCAGTTGCTAATCTCTAAAGACCTTTAGACGATCGATCAGCATACAAGGAGCTGCCTTTGTGGGTATTGTTTTCTGAGTCTCAACATAGCCAGAAAGAACAACCATGTCAAAACTTGCCTCTTTGCCTGGATACTGGCTGGATTCTTTGAGTTAGTGCATTTATCCGTATTTCAGAAAAATTAAAACTATGAAAGAGGCGGAAGACGCTCCATGGTACAAATCAAATTTTTCTGAGTCACAGTTCTGCTAGGGAACACTATTTTTTTTAAACAAGTAGTGACATTTTTCTGCCTTGGACCAATTATTTGGTATATTTTCCCATCATCATTGCTGATACAATGTATGCCTTTCTCTTACTAAAAGAGAAAACTAAAAAGCTGGATTTTTCAACTCGTCTCAAGTTTTATCAAGAGAGTAAATATTAACCAAAATTGAAACATTTCCAAACACTTTTCCAAATGTTCATCATAAGGTTTTAAAACTTTAAGCAAAATAAAAAAGATGCGCTACTTCATGAGTACAAAACCATTCAGGTTAAGAAAGAGAAATGTCACCCTCACACGCCTCTCCTCTCCTCTCTTTATTAGGTATTTATCTTTAGGCTTTGTTTTTTCTGGAAAAAGTAATTCTAGGCATTTTTTAATGTCCAATAACAAAATCATTTTTTTAAAAAGTGAAATAGTTGTGTTATTAAAACATCAATAGGATGCATAAGTTGAATCGTCTCACTAATTAGGTTAGGGACCAGAAAAGGATTTGTTTTTGTTTTTTAATCATTTATTTATTCATTTACTTGTGCACATAATGGGGAGTGTATGTGTATGGGGTGTGGATGTGTCATAGTATGCTTGTGTGCTTTAGTTTGTTCTGTTCTTCTCCATGTGAGTTTTGGGGTTGTCGGGCTTCCAGCAAACTCAGTTACCTGCTAAGCCATCACAGAAGCCTGAGAATTTTTTCCTTTTTAAAATATATTTTATTCATGTTTACATGTGTGCATCTTTGTATGTGTACCATGCACATACAAATGCATTCAAGGCCATAACAGGGTGTTAGATGGCCTGGGTCTAGAGTTGAAGGTAGTTGTTGTGAGGTCCACTAGATGGGTCCTAGGAAAGGAACTCATATCTTCTGCAATATAACAAGGGCTCTTAACTCTTTAGCTATCTTTTCAGCCACTTGAGAAGATTTTTAGAAAACTATCTATTTAACTGTGCTGGCATTTAGATATATGATTTCCATATGTCAGTTATAAGAATGTTGCTCCCTAATGTGCTTTATGCTGAGTTTTTGATATAGTGTGCACATATAGTCACATCTACATATAGCGTACCTTACCTCTGGTAATGAGGACAAATGCAAAATTAATAGTGTATTCAAAGCTGAATTCTTCCACCTTTTCTACCACTACAGCATCTATCTACTCTTATTCCAGTACTGTAGCCCCTTGAAGTTTTTGCATTAGAGCATTTAATTCTGTCTGTTGTAACTAATAAATCTCCAAACAAAGTAAGGTTCCATGTGAGAGCTACTGGCTTGAGATGTTGGTTATTAATACTCGTGGCCCTGACCTTCTGTAGAGTAATGTTATCACAATAGCATTTGGGTGATTGCTCAAGGATGTACACTTGTTCTGACTGCTTCCAGTGGCCAGCTGTCACATTATACCAGTGTTGGTGACAGTACTACTTTATCAGACTGGAAAGGTGGCCTCCCATTCAATGAGGAAACACTTATCAAAAAGAATAAAAAAATGAAAATGAGCTACTGTCCTTGGGCTCAGATTGAGTTAATACTTTGTGTTTAGAAACCGCAGCTTCTCCGGCTGTTTCTTCTGCTATAGCACTGTGTACCTTCATGCATTATACCATACTAATTCAATAAGCATTGATTTGTCACTTCCTTTGTGTAATGCATTTAATGCTTCTTCTCATTAGGCTAGTGTACACAAAGAAGAATGCTCTTCGTGGCTGCTCTCAAAACCCTAAACGAGACGCTGCATATATGGAATCACCTTTAATAGATAGACGCAGAGAAGGACATTGTTGAGACTCTAACTGAAAAACCAAGAAGCTATGCATGACAGTGTAGCTTCAGGTCAGAGGCTGAGTCATGGTTAGAATTGCAGCCTGGGGAGCTCTACTAAGGTAGTTCCAGAAAGGACTGCCCAAGCTAGCAGAAAGAGAGGTACTTCTGGGATTTGGGTTTCCAAAGGGAGTCTGGTAAAAGCAGCAGGGAGCATGAAGGAGGTTATTGTGTACAAATTCATACAAGGTCAGAGTGCAACAGATTACACACAAGACTAAATACTTAGGGTATTGATCTATAAGCATGAGAGGACTTCTGAGGTTTTGTAAAAACAAGAAAATGACTTGGCAAACAGCTGTTGGAGACTACCAGCCTGTTAGATTGAAGAGGGTAGTAAATAGAGAAAAATGTGCTCATTGCTTTAGTTCTGGAGCCTGGATCAAAAGACAGTAACTGCATGTGTGGCCTTTGAGTAAACATAGCAAGAGATGCATGGGATCCAGTATGGAAATGTTGAAAACCCACAGAATATGAGGGGAAAGAGTTAAACTAGAGCCCAATATTGATATTGTAAGAAAAAAGTCCTTGATAGAGTGAGGGGCTTTGTTTGAGCCAGATGGCATCCAAAGTGCTCATGCAAGTTAAAGAGGTTTAAAACCCACAGGAGCACTTAGCAATGCACACTGGAGCAGCACGCTCGAACATCTCTGAGAATACATTAGTTCTTATGATTAATTGTAAGGCCCTAGCATTTTGTAGGATGTTAGGAGAAGTGTGTCCAAGAGAAGAAACCAAGGCCTGATGAGACATGGGGGAACACACACACACACACACACACACACACACACACACACACACAAGGTACATTAGGGAAGTGAGATCCTGCTTCAGCCAAAAGTTAAATAACCAAGGTGGAGGGGGGGGGAGGAAAAGGTAGCCCCAGAAATACATAACTAGTAGAGCGAAGGAAATTTGGCCTGTACACTGGAAGCTTTCTTTCTGAGGCTGGGTATGTAAGCTTCTAAAATGCAGGTCTTCCTAGATTGTTGAAAAATGTTTCATGGTCTGACCCGCTACCATGATCTAAGCCACAGGTCCCTAATTTCCTAGTATAACTTGCTGTCCATAGCTGGCTACTCAAGGCCTTACCAGAAACCTCTCTGACAAACACACCTGCTGAGTATTACCAGAGTCCTCTAGTTACTGGAAGATATATTAGTAATGTTAAAAATGGCTTTCTAAAGACATGGAGATTTGCAAAATTCAGGGTTGCCAAACCGCGATTCTTTATCTGAACTATCTGCTGCACTCCAGGGCAGTGCCATCTGAGATGGCCAATTATCCTACACAAGGAATATCATTTGCTGTCATTAATGTGACACATTTTCCTGGTGGGTCAGTTGACTTTTTCCTGACTTTAAAGGATTGATATTCTCTAAAAGGTAACATCAAGATCCTGTGTTCAAGTGTATATTCTCACACCATGATGTGTGAAGAACCTAAGGACAAGAGCCTGTACTAAAATATTTTTATATCTTCATAAACCTCTATACTCCTGGTTAAATGAATGTACAAAGATATATTAGCTAGGCCCGGAGGAATGATAAATTCTCATTTTTACAGCCTCTTATTTAAGAGAGAGAAACATGGAAACAGTTTTTTCTTCATGGTAATGCCCCTGTTGTTGTAACTGGTATATTAAAATATGGGTACTTCACATAACATTTTTTCACTTATGTCTTTCATAATTTTGTACCATGGGATTAGCATTTTCATTTCCAGATGGAGACCAAGGCTGAGAGAATGCATCTTGCTTTTTAGGTCCATTCAGTACACAGTAAATCCTGTTTTCTCAGACTCCTATCTTTGTTTATTCAAAACCAGAAAGAGTCTTACATTAAGAGTCCAGGCCATGTAAGGATGACCTTAGCTGGAATTCTGTGTCCAGAACTCCTGTGATAATTGGGAAGTTCATTACCTCTTGGGTTACCATATTTTCATCGATAAAATGGGATCACTAGCTACAAAATTTAAGGAAATTGTAATTATCTCCTGAGATACTGACTTGTAAATTACAATGCTGTGACTACATTGTAATAGACTTATGGCTGTCAAATCTAGAACCAGAGTTAATGATGAGCTGCTTCATATGAAGTTGGGTCCAAGGAGACAGTAACAAGCTCTCCATCACTGAGCCATCTCCCCAACCCCCATTGTGTGTTGGTGTCTGCTTAGATCCAACACAATTCAAATACCAGGGTAATGCAGATGATAAAAATGTGTTGTAATTAAGTTCCTACTATTCAACTGGGGCTACAGAACAGACTCAGGAACTGAGCTGTGACCCTGCACCAGAATGTTACAGGTCCTATAAGCTTGACAATCACAAACATCTGTGCCAGGTTGCAGTTACATTTTTCCTCCAGTCAGGATTTGGAGATAGATAAATTCCTTAGGATCGCATCTTTATGGTACATTTATCCTCTTCTTATTTGTTAGTTTATTCAACTGTGGTGAGGCAACTTGCCTAGCATTCAAGTCTCAACTTGCTAACCAGGATGTCAATTACCCAGGTATATCTCTTTCTGCCAAGCAGGATGTCAGGTACCTAGGGAGGTCATGGGAACTTAAACTTTATTTGATCTCTATTCAGTTCTTACAATAATACTTAATGTTAAATGAAAGTCACTGGGCCCAGGTTTAGTCTCTCAGAAGGAAGAAATTAAAATGGCATACCAGAGAGTTGAGTATACTGACTAAAAAGATGGACTTTGGGGGTTTGAGATGATTCATCAAATTAAGGTACTTATGTTGAAGCCTGATGACCTCAGTTCTGTGCCTAGAACCCTCAGAGTGGAAGGAGAGAAACTTCACATTGTTTTCTTTAGCACATGCATGTCCCCACTACACACAGACACACAAAATAAGTAAGTAAATAAATAAGTATAAAAAAGTAAAAACAACATGAACTCTTGAATCTGACTTGGATTTATGATCCACTAAGGATTATTACACCCAATGAATTAAACAATAGAAAAATCTTCAATTCATTTTAAAAGAGAACCTTGTAATTTTCTTTTCAAATTCAGAAAGAGGAAGCTCCAACTGTTTTGGGGGAGGTGGGGAGGGGGATACAATAAAGCAAGAAAGCCCAGCAGCTGGAGAGCCTCAGTGCTGGAGAGCCTCAGTGCCTCAGTGCCTCAGTGCTGGAGTCTTGCCTGCTGGATCTGCTTCAGTGCTGCCTGAATCACAGAGCATGGCTGATGTCGCCCTTACCTCCCAGTCGCCCTACCATTTAATTATAGATTGTGAGAGACCCTGTCGAGTCTGCCTTCCTACAGGAGACAGCATATCTTAAACTGTATTACAAAACCATATTACAAAAATGACGGTTATACAGAGGACCTTGGGACTCTCCAGAAAAAAAGTAAACATATATCCAGCTCTCAAATGTGAAAGATTTATAGAAAGTGGCCAAAGTGTCCTCAGACACCATGATGACAGTTCAGAGCGGTTTTATCCAGAGTATTCTGGATAAAAGCCTGTGGGAAGTACACTGAGGAGTCAGATCCCTGTGCTCACTGTTCCTTGATTAATTGAGACTATCAACTCTAATTAAAATACAATTTTCCAAATGTGTTTGTTCAATATCACTCTATGTGGGATTTAAAAAATGATCAAGAACAAATAAGTTACTTAATTGTTTGAATAAACTGTTTTGCTTTCCAGATGCCTATAGTGACTTAGTGGGAGGACAGAGAGAGAGAGAGAGAGAGAGAGAGAGAGAGAGAGAGAGAGAGAGAGAGAGACAGACAGAGACAGACAGACAGACAGACAGACAGAGACACAGAGACAGACAGAGAGACAGAGACAGAGAGACAGAGAGAGAGAGAGACAGAGAGAACCAGATCTTTCAGAACTTTCATCACAGTACAAGTCAGTCTGTACGAGAACTCTAGAAAACTGGCACTGGCCAGCAACAGACAGAAATATTAATTTGATAATGTTAGGCTTTATTTCCAGTCAGGATTCTCTAAAGGAAAATAGTCCATGGAATATATGCATATGTATATCTGTAGCTATCTGTATAGACATATGTGGCAAGAAGGGTCAGTTGAAGAATTGTGTCTATTGAACTCACCCGTGGGCATGTCTGTCCTCCATATTCTTGATTTCTGATTGCTGCAGGAGGGCCAGTCCACTGTGCTCAATGCAGCGCCTTCACTAGGCTGGTGGGCCTGAAGTGCATAAGGAAGACATGTCAGAAGGATAAGATCAGTGGGAGGAGAGGCCCTTGGTCCTGTAGAGGCTTGGTGCCCCAGCGCAGGGTGGTGAGGTGGGAGTGTGGTTGGGGGAGCACCCTATAGAAGCAGGGGGAGGGGGACAGGATGAGAGATTTTCAGAGGGGTAACCAGGAAGGGGATCAACACTTGAAATGTAAATGAATAAAATAGCCAATAATAAATAAATAAATAAATAAATAAATAAATAAATAAATAAATAAAAGAAGTATAAGAAAGGCAAATAGATCATTTTCTCCACAAATTGTTTTTGGTCAATGTTTTATCATAGCAACATAAAGCAAACTAGGACAGGGGTTTAACTTGGATTTAGAGTAAATGTTTAGCATGTTTGCTTTCAATTACACACACACACACACACATACACACACACACACACACATACACACACAGGGGGAGGGGGCAGAAATATATCCTTAAATCCTTAATAGGCCCTTTTTAAGCAAATAAGTTAATATTGAATTGTTCTTAAAAGTTAAACAAAGTCTTAAAAATGTATCCAATAACTCTACAAAGTACTATTTTTAATACATACATATTAGTATAAATATGTAATATAAATTAGTATAAATATCAATAAATTGTTAATACATAAATTATTGTCTTCCAGACTTGAGACCATTCCATCATGGCTTCCCTTGGACTGCTCTCCTTGCTGGCGATGCAGAGTGTGGTGTCAGGGGCAACGTTCCCAGATGAAACCATAGCCGAGTGGTCAGTGAATATGTATAACCACCTTCGAGCCGCCGGGGAAGACGAAAACATCCTCTTCTCTCCGCTAAGCATTGCCCTTGGGATGGGAGTGATGGAGCTTGGGGCTGAAGGATCTACTCTGAAAGAAATCCGCCACTCAATGGGCTATGAACACCTGAAGATCGGTGAGTTCTTGGCTGGCTTCTATTTATTATTTATTTATTTATTTATTTATTTATTTATTTATTTATTCATTTATTTATGGCCTTAACTTATTTAATTTAATCATTGAACTGTGAATTCATTCATAACTGCCTTATGCCAAAGCAAACAATATTAACTGGAGGTAAGAAATTAACTTATTAGAAGTGTTAGAATAAAGGATTCATTTCTGTCTCCAGCCATACCTCGAGGAAATCTAAGGATTTATATTCTTCTCAAAACATTATTTAAATGTTTATCTTCTCAATAACATTATTTAAATAAACAACATTATTAACATAAAACACATTCAAATAAATGCATGCTAAAGAAAACAAAAAGTAATTCTGTAATTTCCCCTGTAAATTATCATACAAATAAATGAAAAGGTAATCATAAATGAAATAAATGAAATGGATTATAAAAGAAAGACATCATGAATTTTGTAAAATATTACATTTTGCTTATAATCGATATTCTCATTGTTTAAATAATATCCAAGTTTCTTGAAATATTTCATTATTATAAAATTATATATACTATATTTATATCCTTTTGAAATCGAGTATGATTTCTGCTTTAATGCTTCTTTCTAGTGTACATTTAAGCAAATTCATTGGAAAGTTAAGAAAAATAGTGAATTTTCTACTTGTGATATTTAAATAATCTGATGATAATAAAAAGGAGTAAAATATAAGGCAATATTTTCTAGATAAGTTTAGATATAATTTTCTCAGTAGCCCACACCCCCACCCCACACACAAAGATAAAGAGCAGTTGAATGCAATTAAGTCAAATGCTTTGAAAGAAAATATCTTAAATATGCTGCTTCATTGTTGCAGACTTTATCAGCATAACAGTGAAAGGTAAAGCAGGATCTCAGGCTACAGTTCAGCTCCCCTAGCATGTGAGGGGCCGGGGCTTGAGCTCTGACTGCAAAACTAACAAAAGAGAGCAAAGGTTATCACTTGGTAAAGTGGACCAAGTTAATCTGAGCAAATCGCACTGGAGGATTCCAGCCATGTCTCCCTGAGGAGCAAACCTGCAGCTTTTTCTCATCCCTGTTCTTTGAATGGCCCTCACTGTATCTTTTCCATTGATAAACTTGTCCTTTGTCATCTTGCAGGTGAAGAATTTTCTTTCCTGAAGGATTTTTCTAATATGGTCTCTGCTGAAGAAGGCCAATATGTGATGAAAATCGCCAATTCACTCTTTGTGCAAAATGGATTTCATGTTAATGAGGAATTCTTGCACATGATGAAAATGTACTTCAATGCAGAAGTCAATCATGTGGACTTCAGTCAAAATGTGGCTGTGGCTAACTACATCAATAAGTGGGTGGAGAATTACACCAACAGTATGTTCTTTCTTTCTCTATTCAGCTCAGTTTTAATCACCTTCTACTTCGGGGTGTGTGAGTGCCCTCACGTCTATGACATAGGTTAAATCTGTGGCCATGAGTAGAGTTTGAGCTCTGATGATCTTCCATCTGTGTTCTCTGGTGGAGGAAAGTTCTCAGCCAGAAAGAAATAGAAGTTAAAATTTGAAGATGTGCCTTGGTTTTACAGCCACAAAAGGGAGTAGGTAATTTTAAGAAGTGAATAGTAGTCACTCTAAAAAGTGCTCCATTGTAGCCCAAACTAGTAGAGAGGAAAAAAGAATTAGAAACTGGTGCACATAATTTTCATTTTATTTCCAATTTATGTTATTCATTTAGGCTATAGTGTATGCATGCATACTCATGGAGTCCAATAGAGGGCCTCAGATCCCTGACAACTGGAGTGCGAGCCTGTGGGTGCTGGGAACCAGTCCCGGGCCCTAGGTATGAGCAGTAAATGCCCTTAACTCCATGACATCTCTCCAGCCCCTCTCATTCATATTTCAAATATTTTTAAGACTTCTAGGTGGTTAAAATGTCATCATTTATTTTCCAATTATCCAGGAAGATAATTAATAATCTAAAAAGTGAGACAAATTTAAAGTAGTTTAATGGAAGAGAAAGTGGGAGAAAATTAATATAGGTGAATATGTGGGTAATTTGTACAATAGACAGTATATATGATATATAAAAACTTAAAACAAATGAGTTAAAATACATTAATATTTTAGGTAAATTAGTATAGCTCTTAATTACATGAAATCCTAAGTCAAAGGTCCCCAAATAGTTTTAGTCTAAAATCTTATATTAAAACAAAGAAGCCCTATCAGATATCCTAAATCCTACAATTTATACAGCATTGTAATATTGCTTAAGTGCTATGGTTGATTAAATAAGAAAACATTAAATAAATTTGATCTTACTTTTTTCAACGATGAGATTAATTTGTCATGTAAAGAGAGATTTTTAACATTTCTAGCATTCAAAAAGTATAATTATGTACCTGAAAGATAGTACATTATTAAAATATGCTAACTTTCAATTAAAATATGCCAACTATCAATTCTTTTGGGCACTATTAGCAAATAGCAGCAACCTGTTATCTTTCAAATTAGACTTGAAAACGAAGATTTGAAGTGATAGAAAATATTTTACCATGAGCTAAGTTTGCTTTCAATCGTATGTTTGCACCTCGTCAAAACAGTAGGAAGATTATCGATATTCAAGGGGTGAAGTCTGAACCGAGTGACATTTATGTGCCTTGTTTAAGAATACAGACTGAAGGCTGGAGAACTGGCTCAGCAGTTAAGAGCCCTTGATGCTCGTCCAGAAGACCTGAGTTCACAGCAACCGGTGGTGTATCACACCCATCCATAACTCTAGTTCCAGAGGATATGATGATGCCTTATTCTGATTCCTAGAGGCACCAGTCTCACATGGGATGTGCAGGCATACATCCAGGGACACACCCATAGACATAAAATAAAAATGAGTTAATCTTTAAAAATAAACTTTTAAAGATCATTGTGCTTTGCCTGTATTCATAGTTTAATATAAATAACTCCATTTACGAAGGAATTTGTGAAGGCCAAGTTAATTTTAGATGTGGCTTGGTAATTTTTGTGTCAGGATACTACTAGGCATATTCTTGTTTTTGATGTCTTTATTGATATGTAATTATGTATGTATATGCCTAGCACTTTTCCTTTAGGAGTAAGATACTTATATTTCTATTATATATTCATCTTTCATCCTTAGGTGCCACGCTATGAGATGGTGGTATTGATAATTCTTTTGTTAGCCTTTCCACTTTTCATTTTAATGGGAATTTTCATCTATTTCGCCTAAAAAGGTCTGTTGAAAGATCTGGTGTCTCCAGGGGACTTTGATGCCGTCACTCATTTGGCCCTCATCAATGCAGTATATTTCAAAGGGAACTGGAAATCTCAGTTTAGACCTGAAAATACCAGAACTTTCTCCTTCACAAAAGATGATGAAAGTGAAGTACAGATTCCAATGATGTACCAACAAGGAGAATTTTATTATGGTAAGACATTTGATAATTTTTTAATTCTTGTCATATATCAACAAAACTTTTAGAAATGTGAAATATTTCTTGCTCCAACTCCTTGTGGATATAATTTGGGCTATAGTTTGATTTACTTGGCTATATTTCCAAAGGCTTGCCATTACAGCATGGCCAAATATTATGGGTATTGACATTTTTCCAACAGACTTCTTTAATTTATACATTTCATCACACTTTCCAAGTGGCTTTACTCATCTACCGTTATCTGATACTGGGTTGGCAAAATGTATCCATGGGTAAAGCATTTGAAATGCAAGCACGAAGATGTGCATTTGGATTCTCAGAACCCAAACAAATCTCCACCCTATGTTGTGTATCTATAATCCCAGTGTGCATATATATCTTGACATAGGAGAAAGACACAGGAGGCTCCCTGCAAACTCATGGTATAAGTAGTCTGGCATACAGAATAGTGAGATTATTCGAGATGTTGTATTAAGTGAAGAAGGCAAGTACATGCTTTGTACGTACACACACACACACACACACACACACACACACACACAGAGGTACACGTGCACACATGTATGTCCACATGTATGTAAAATGTTCTGATGTTGGCTGACCACATCCTAGTTTACTACATATAACCATTAACTTTGGGACGAGCTTTGGCCATCTGGTCCACCCAGAACCTGATTTAGTTTTAAAAATTCTTATTGCATATTTTTCATTTTAAAAATGTGCTTGTTTGTTTGCAAACTTGTGTATCGTGGCACATACATGGAGGAGAGAGGACAATTGAAGTGAGTTGATTTTTGTCTCCCACCAAATGTGTCCTGGAACCATAATAAGGTCATTTGGCTTGACACCAGGGTCACCTGCCTTTACCCACTTTATTATCTAGCCAGGCCTTTGAAAGCTCTTTCTTATAAAATTAAATATCAGAGCCCAGAGAAATAGTTCATCAATTAAAATCACTTGCTGCTATTGTAGCAGACTCAGATTCAATCCTCTTTTAACAGCTCACGACTGCCTGTGGCTCCAGGTCCAGGGTTCTGATGCCTTCTCATATTCATGAGCACCTGGACACCTGCACTTCACTTACATACAACCAGGCCCATAGACATAAACACAAAATGTTTAAATGAATCTTAAATCACTTTAAATCTCAGATTTGTAGGGTTGTTTGCTTGGTTTGTTGGATCTTTGTTTTTTCGACTTTTTTTTTTTTTTCTTTTTGGACTGAAAGAACTGTACTTCATGATGCAAGTCATTTTCTTTGACATTATGTTCACTGAATTTCTTTGGACTATTCAAAAGTTTAAGGTATCATTTCCTCTTGAATTACAGTAATTAGCTAAGTCATTAGCAGAGATGTACTTATAACTGAATATGTGTTAGAACTAACAGTTCTAACTAATAGTCAAAATGGGAAAATATCATTTATATGAAAACCAAGATTGTTCTCAACTAAGATACTTGGGAACATATTCATGACAGAAATATTATTCTTAGCTTTGATGATAGAGAAAATTTAAAATAATGGCAGAAGGTTGTGTTCTAAAGATTCTCCCTGTGTGTGTCTGTGTGTATATGCACACATTCACGAGAAATTCAGCTGCATTTATGGGACACAAAATAAAACACCGCACTTATTAATTGCTGACTTTGAGAGTTGTTTGGTTGCAAATATACTTGGTATGCAGTGTGCAATGCTTAGACTTTTTTTTAGCTGGCAATATCAACCTTAAATCTTGCAATTGTGGTGACAATAAAGTACAACATTATGTATTGATTTCTTAAAAATCAAGAGAATATGGGTAAATTTCTTTGTTGGGTGCATCCAACATGAAGCCTGGGATTTATTTTAGAACCAGAGTTTTCACTGCGCTAAATTGAACTATCTTACTTAAAACTAAAAACCAGTCTAGAGAACAGGAAAACATGAGATAATTCTGGGAATTCAAATTAAATACATTTTTTGGAGGTGAGGATTAATTTACTTTGAAGGCCTATTTTCAAATAAATCATTTCACTTTGGATGTCTAAATTTCCTATTTTCTAAATAGTATTTCTTCTTCTTTTAAAAAGAATTAATTACATGTACTGTTGCTTTTCTTGCATATATGTATGCATATGTGTAGCATGTGAGCTCCTTGTGGAAGCAGCCAGAAGAGAGACCAGTATATCCTGGACATGATGTTATATATGGATGCGAGCTACTGTATGGGTGTTGAGACCCAGGTTCTTTGCATGAGTCTTAGCTACTGAGTGTTTCTCCAGAACCCAACATTCTTTTTAAGTGAAGACTTTAAAAACTGAAATCATTTTCTGAATACTTTGATATGAGTATTAAAGCTTTTATTTTTTTATTTTTACTTTTTAGGGGAATTTAGTGATGGATCCAATGAGGCTGGTGGCATCTACCAAGTCCTTGAGATACCCTATGAGGGAGACGAGATTAGCATGATGCTGGTACTGTCCAGACAGGAAGTCCCACTAGCCACACTGGAGCCTCTGCTCAAAGCACAGCTGATTGAAGAATGGGCAAACTCTGTGAAGAAACAAAAGGTGGAAGTGTACTTGCCCAGGTGAGAGGTCCCGTGTGGCCCTCGGCATACACACTGCTGTGGTCCAGAAAATCTCCTGCAAATGCTTTTGAATCCATTCTCTTCTTTTCTCCTCCTCCCATCTCTCCTTCATCTCCTCCCCTCCATATGTTCCTCCTCCATTTCTTCCTCTTCCCTATCTTCTCTCTCTTCCTTCATTCTTCCTCCTCTTCCTTCTCTTCCTCCTTCTCCTCCTCTTTAATATTCATTAATACAGACATGACCCTACCCAGGGATGGGCATCTACTCTCTGATTTGTCAGCACTAAATGCTGTATATTTATGAAGCTGATTATAGCTGGGAAGGAAACCTCTGCCATTATTGGAAGCATTTCCCAACAAGCCACAGTAGTAGGTACTGATATACTCATGTATAAGCAAGAAACAAATCTACTCAAAATCCTCCCTGTGGCAAAAGAGTAAGATATATGCATGGGTTTACTACGGTGACTACTGTTCTCTTCTTGACTCCAACTCAGGCCTCTCAGCACATCCAAATTTAATAGCATGTTATTTCCATTTCCTGGTAGCTATGTCACATGTATGATTGCTTTTCCATGTCCAGGTGTCCATTTATATTCCTGCACTGACATGCAGCGGTCTTCTCCAGGTATTGTTTATAGACATAACAGTCAGCTGTGACATTAGACCTCCCAGGAAGCCATTCATGGACTATGTGTTCACAAGCATGATGAATAATTGAAGCTAGAGAACAAGATACACCCATTAATAACATATAAAATATGTGTGTGTGTTTCTGTGTACACAACTGTACAGCTCTAGGACTCATTTTATATTAAACATTATTCAGATACAAGTTTCTATAAATACTAAATGATGGTGAATAAATTAACACATCTAGATTATTAAATTTTATTAATTCATATGCATTCCAATTTTAGGAGTTAATATTTAAATTTTTTGTCAAAAACATAGTTGATGGTTTGCCTTTGTGAATGAAATACATATGTGAATATGTATATGAAGGCTGAATATGAAAACTATATGTATATATATACACATGTATAAAGTCTTATATTTTGTTAAAATATGAAAATTGATTTATATACTTATAAAGTAAGATATTTTAAGCTGTGATATTTAATTACAAATATTAATAATTGGATCTAAAATATTGTCTAAGGCATAAAATCATAAACAGTGTAACCCATGTTAAAACTCATCCAGTGATTTTTTTGTGTGAATTTAAATGTCTTTCCCATAGGAAATTCATAAATAATACAACAAATTCAATACAGTGTTAATGCTTCCATTATTAAATTCCATAAGCTCAGTATAGTGTTCCCATAAGTTCTATGAAGATATAAAGTCACTCAGGGGTATTTTAGCAGAATTCTCAATGAGCACTTAAGAAATATTATAAATTCTAACTCATCCACATTCCCTAGAAAATGGGTCCTCCAGGTTATGCCCACTGAGAAATAGAATATGGTAGCAGAAGAAAATTAAATTTTCATTTTCTAAGACTTATTCTTCAATTATGAAGCAGTTTAGCTCACTTGCTCTTTCTTACTAATGCCTGTTACTAAATTAGGCTCAGCTAATTACCATGTGTCCATTTCTTCAGGAGTTTTATAAACTTGCCCTCTCTATGGGTAGTGCTCAGATTAGAAGCGTAAATAGCTAACTAAGATAAATTTAGTTTTTCTTTTGTAACAGAGTGACTGTGTTGAAGCCGGTATATGTTCTAGCAATCAATGGCAAAGCTTCTCCACATTCCGTAGAATTAGCATTTGATGAAGGTGGTGGCTTCTGAGCACTATGTGAGCAAAGGTAAAGATGCATCTAACAGCTGGATTCAAGGCTTCCCCAAGGATTAGGTTAATATTTCATGTTGTCATGTGGAGGTATTATTGTAAATATGTAACCTTCAGTTTTATACCTATGTTCCTGTCCTACCAGACAGGTACTTTCAATTTCATTCATACTAGAGTTTATATGGACAGTTTGAAACACCAACCATTGGTAAAGGCTGTAGAGAGGAAGGATGTGGCGTGGCTTGGATGACAGAGTGCTTGCTTAGCATTCCCGAAGCTTTGGGATCTATTACTTGTATTGCATAGGCTGGGCATGGTGGCACACACTTTTACACCCAGAATTCCAGAGGCGGACCTAGGGCATCAGAAGTTCAAAGTCTTCTTCAGCTTCATATTAAGTTTGAGGCCAGAGATTTATAGAGAATGTAGAAAACTGTAGTCAGCTGCTATCCTTATTTTTCCACCATTAATTTAGAGCAAGTGACTTAGGTTGATATATAAATCAAAGAAGATATATATATATATGTATGTATATATATATCCTTTGATTTTTTTATTTTAGCCTATAGAAAACAATCCTTTGTTCTAGGTTTGTATGGCATCATGATAAAAAAACAGGACATGATATGTAAAATGTGTTTAAGGGGTTGATAGCAATACATATTCTAATAGTCTGTACTAAGAGGAGAGAGGCAAACACTATTTTCAGTTGCTTGTAAGGGAAAAAAAAACAGGAACAGATGACTGAAGATTATTAACAGTTTTTCATTAATGTTGAACAAAAATCATAGAAAAAACTATATAGTATACACCTTTGCATTGATACGGGCTTTTGTATTCCATATATTTCAAACATTAAAATAAAGTAAATCTGAACAATCATGTTTTTACAATAAATGTTCATAGTATGGTATAAATAATCAGTAGAAGTCTAATTTAAAGTAAAACTATAGTAAATTTCAGTATTTGGATTAGTGTTTTTGATAAATAGATACTTATATCTGAGAGTTTTTTTGGAAACATTAACCTGCCAAAATTACTTTTCCAAGTAATTCTTCTTCATATCTGAGCATTATTTCAATAGTTATTTCCTTCTAGTTCTTACAATGTCAGAAACTAGACTAAAATAATGGGCGGTTTTACTTGTCTCATTAAAGACGTAGATTGTTGCCTAAAATTTATAGGCAGCATATATACTTAGCAAAAGGCCACATCAGAAACAGAAAAACATTTCTTCCTGACATATTCTTTTGTTTTGCTTTTAAAGTATTAAACATGTTTTCATTTATTAAATTAAAAAGTACAAGTGCGTTCATTCCATGTCTCTTACCAGAATGACTAATAATATGATTCATTGGTTTAGGGAGAGATGGTATTTTAACCAAAGAAACAATTTATATAAAGTTAAGATTCTATTTATGGCTATGATAATTGTTGTATTTGTTTTTACAAAGATGTGTATAAAAATTCAAACCTTTTGAAAAATAAAAAAAACATTTTTTGTTTTCAAAAGTTCATCTGTAATTATAAAATCTTACAGCATTGGACACATATTTATGTAATTTCTACTGATTAATACTTTTTGTGATGACATCATGAAAATATGCTTATTTATATGCCAGAGTTAAGTATAACCACAATGATGATTGTTTTTTATAGTGAGAGGTTCCATGGATTTGAAGTGCTTATTTTAGTACTTGTACAGTTAAATTTGACACTTTTTAAAAACTGTCCATGTTAGGTGAGAGATGGAGAGGCAGTATCAATAGACCACATAGGAGGGAAAGGGGGAGTAAATTTGCAGTTAGTCGTTATCAGCTTGAAATATCATGAATACTACTTACTGCATCACAATACTTTGAAAATTACTGATTGTAGGATTTTTAAAAGTGTTTGTATATGTAGAGGGGGGGAAGGGGCATCGGGCTTGGTGTCTAGTGCCTTTACCCACTGAGCCACCTCACCAGTCCCCATTTATGGCCTTTACAGAGGACTTAATGATACCAACCACAACAATCCTTTGTATTACAGTTGTGTGTCCATAGCAAATATTTTTTCTGCTAGTGAATTTAAATCCTGTCGTGGTATCTCACTCTCTCTGATCACTCCTCTCTTTTATTGAAAACAGTAGATTTATAATATATTCTGATCATGCTTTCTCCTCCCCCAATTCTTCCTAGACTCTCCTCATCCCTCCATCCACACAACTCCACCCTCTCTAAAAATCACACCAACAAAACTAAGAATCTCCTGTTCCTTTCTCTCTCACCTCCCCCCGGAAACCAGAGAAATTAAAATATATAAGCCAGAGCCTAATAAGGAAAAAAAAAAACAAAAAACAAAAAACAAAAACAACAACAACAACAACAACAAACAAACCCAAACTTCCAAGCAACAAATTAGACAGAATACCATTGAATTCAAGTTTCTTTAGTGTTGATGATAACATGCATATGTCTAATGCAGAGGAGTCCCATGCTTGAGGGGGAGAGTAGGCATAGGCTCCCACACCTATCCAACAAGCTATCTGAGGAATTGGTACCCCCTTGCAAAGGAAGAACTAATCTTTTCCAATTGTGACTCCCAGTTTTTATAAGCACAATCACATGCCTCTTTCAATCAGAAGTCAGTTTTTGCATAATTTATGAAGTGCAAAATACACTTTTGTCATCAACATGCTAAGTATATATCCTTGTTCCAGGTCAGATGCTGGTGGAACTAAATAGTTTCTTCCCATATCTTCTCCAGGTTCACTGTGGAACAGGAAATTGATTTAAAAGACATCTTGAAAGCCCTTGGGGTCACTGAAATTTTCATCAAAGATGCAAATTTGACTGCCATGTCAGGTAAGTAATGAATATCAATTAAAATGTTATTCATAACAAGCTCTTCAAAATAATGATGGTCTGTCAATCACTTCTTGTGAGTTTTTATATATAATTATTACTTATCAAATAAATGAAGCAAAAGGCATCTTTATTTATATAAGCTGTAGATACAACTATAGCATTTCATATATCCTGGCGTGAACCATTTTAGTAGATTGCTTTCCAGAGCACTTTGTTCATACATCTTCATATTCTTCCTCTTGTCTGATACAAAATCTTACAGAGTAGATAATCAGTGAATGTGCTAATTGAATAGATGAATATATCTTAATAGAATAAGTTATATAGGAAAGATGAATTAATACCTCTTGTGAGAAACAGACCAAAGATTCTTTTAAACAGAAGAACTACCCAGTGAGTTCTAAAATTTTTCCTAAGTCTTCAGGAAAATAATAGTCTTTTTAAAAAATAATTGTAAAGTATACTGGAAAATAAAAAAATACCTTGTTAAATTATAGAATAAAGCTAAAATGTTGGTGACATTAAAGCATTTATGATCATTATATAACACTGGATATAGTTTTAAGTGATTAACATAAAGTTTCCCCTGATGAAGGCAACAATAAGCTTAAGTCTAAATAAATAAGATTATATAATTATGATTTTCTAATTTTTTCTTACAATAGAAATACAATATCCAGGTTTTTTGATAAGAGAAGACAAATATATGGAGAGATGAGAGAAAATAAACTTGTAAGGACTCTGTAGAGGCAATGTCGTTAAACCGAGTAGTACTCCAACTAAAGTGTGAGGCTGTGGGATCTCCTTATCAATTCCTGTGTTAAGGAAATAATTTAATTTTACTCTCCTAAATAAGCCATCTGCATGAGATCACAGGTTCTATGCCTCTGCTGAATTCTGGAAGTATATTCTCCATTTCAGAATTTGCCTACTCAGGTTATTGTTTGGGGAAAGAGTGGGGAGAGACAGAGACAGAGAGACACAGGGAGGACAGGGAGAGACAGAAAGAGACAGGGAGACAGAGGGGGAGGATGAACATAGGGTTAAAAAAAATCCTAACACTTACACTCCAAGAATTTTCTTTAAGCATCAGTCAGCCTCTAGCAATGATCTCATATACTTCTGATATATTTGGCAATGTAACTTCTACTTCTCATTCAGGGAGTGTGACACCCTGAGCACCAACAGACATTCTCTAAGAGTAGAATGATTATAAAGTATAGATACGTGTCTACACAAGACAGATCTGTTTTCCTCTAGTAAATGTTATCAGGGTTCATGTCCCAATTCCTAGAGCTGTAAGCATCTCATTGGCATAGTTTGGAGGGCCAGACTAGAGGAGATTAAAACAATCATATGCTATCTTTGTACCTGAGTCAGGAATATATTCATAGCTGAAGCATAGCATAAAATCCTAATGCTGCCTTCCTTGTAAATTTAGAACATTTATCTTACTCTACTGGCTGAGTTCCCACTGGATAATTACATTCTGCTTTTTTTTTTTAACTGTGATTCCACACTGTCTCCCAAGCATCCAGGCAGATATATTACCCAAATATAACACCTGCTACCCCTGAGAGATTAGCTCTGCTAAGGCAAGTCAATCACTGTGGTCAATGTGACTTATAATTTTAGACATGTTTAGGTTAATAAGGAAATATTTTGTTGCTCTTATTATGACAGATATGTAAACCATAACTGTTTGTTAGGATAGTTTATAGATTTAGAATAAAACTAAAATATTCTAGAGAGTTTATAATCGTCTGTATGCAAAATATCTAGTCCTTTGATCAAGCCTATTAGATAGTATTGGAACAGAGTAAGTGTTGGCTGAGGCTAAAGCGGGTTGAGAGAAGAAGGAATCCAGGCCGTTAGGATGCATCTTATACACCACAGGTCTTGGGAAGCCAGCTAGCAACCAAACCAGCACTAGTCATCCTGAACACCATGCTGTTTAGGCTTTGGGTTGCTTGAATGTCTCTGAAGCAAACCTCTCACAATATGCAGTGAGAATTCTTTGACTGTTAAAATGACTAGTTCGGTAATACAGTAGCATGCCAGCCACTCCAGTTATTCCTGCTTTCTCCCTTTCTCTCCTGTTACCCCACTCTCTTTTTCTCCTTCCTCTTCATTTCCCTCCCAGCTTCATTAACCCACACACCATTCACTTGTTTGACTCGGCCTTTTCTAATTTTAGTGTGGTTTCTTGGCTTTGATTATTTGGATACCACATGTCTCCTCTACATAGTTCACATCCTTTGTAGGTGACCAATTTTTCATATCTCCAAATAATAGGAAAACCTTGATGGGTAGGGATTCTATAATTCTTCTGCTTCTTTTTCTTTTTAAATGTAAGATTGTAATCTACATTAAATATATGACATTTTTCCATTAATCAATTTATTTATTAACTTTATATTCCAATTGCTGTCCTCTTCCTCCTAGTCCCCCCTTCACAAGCCTCCCCCAAACCCCATCCTCTTTTCCTCTGAGAAGGTGAAGGCCCCTTCTCTTCAGGGCTGGGTGTATCCTCTCCCACTGAGGCCAGACAAGGCAACCAATCAGAGGAACAAGAACTACAGGTAGGCAGGAGATTTAGAGCAGCCTCCACTCCAGTTGTTGGGGACTCACATGAGAACAGAACTACATGTCTGTTACAAATGTGCCATAGTCCTGGGTCCATCCTGTGCCACAGTCCTGGGTCCATCCTGTATATGATCTTTTTGGTTGGTGGTTCAGTCTCTGAGTGCCCCCAAGGATCCAGGTTATGTGACTTTGTGGCCTTCCTATGGAGTTTTTATCCCCTATGGGACCCTCAGCCATTCTCCCAACTCTTTTATAAGATTCCCTTAGCTCTGTCCACTGTTTTGACTATGGGTCTCTGCATCTGTGTCAGGCAGCTTCTGGGTGAAATCTCTCAGAGGATACATATACTAGGCTCCTGTCTGCAAGCATAGCAGATATTATTAATAGTGTCAGGAATTGTGCTTGCCCATGTAATGGTTCTCAAGTTTGGGCAGATATTGGTTGGACAGTCTCTGCTACATCTTTGTTCCTATATTTCTTGTAGACAGAACAAATTTTGGGTTGAACATTTTGTGGGTGGGTTGGTGTCCTTATCCCTCCTCTTGGGGTCCTACCTGGCAACAGGAAGTAGGTACTTCAGCTTCTGTATTCCCACTACAAGGAGCCTCAGGTAAAGTCTTGCCCATAGACTACTGGGGGACCCTCCCCCATCCCAGGTCTCTTGCAAGTCCTAGAGATGCCCCTTATCTCCCTAATTCCCACCAGCTACAGATGTATATTCATTCTCCTGGGCCTCTGGTCTTCCCTCCTGTCTCTCCCCACACCTGATACTGAATTCCCATAGTTCCCTTCCCTTCCCATCACCTCATCCACCCAGTTCCCTCCCTCCATCTGCCTCCTATGACTATTTTATTCCTTCTTCTAAGTGAGATTCAAGCATCCCTACTTGGGCTTTCCTTCTTGTTTAACCTTTTTGGGTCTATGGATTGCAGTATGGGTATCCTGTTCCTTATTGCTAATATCCATTTGTAAGATGTACATACCATGCATGTCCTTACAGATCTGGTTGCCTCTCTCAGGATTATATTCTTAAGGCTCATCCATTAGCCTGCAAAATTCATGATGTCCTTGCTTTTAATAGCTGAGAAGTATTTCATTGTGTAAATGAACCACATTTTCTGTATCCATAGTTTGGTTGAGGGACATCTAGGTTGTTTCCAGTTTCTGGAAATTATGAATAAAGCTACTATAAACATAGTAGAGTACACATTGTTGTGATATGGTGTAGCATCTTTTGGGTATATGCCCCAGAGTGGTATAGCTAGGTCTTCAGATAGAACTATTCCCAGTTTTTTGACAAATGGCAAGATTGATTTCTAAGTGGTTGTAGAAATTTTCACTCCCACCAGCAATGAAAGAATGTTCCCCTTGCTTCGTATCCTCAACAGCATGTGCACTTGAGTTTTGACAGTAGCCATTCTGACTGGTGTAGGATGGTATCCCAGGATCCTTTTGATTTGCATTTCCCCGATGACTAAGGATGTTGAACATTTCTTTAAGTGCTTCTCAGCCATTTGAGATTCCTGGTAAAAATTCCCTGTTAAGTCTGTACCTCATTTTTTAATTGGGTTATTAGGTTTGTTTGTGTCTACATTTAATAATGTTGTTTCTCCAATGGGGCTGACAGCTCTTTTGGCTCCTTGGGTCCTTTCTCTAGCTTCTCCATTGGAGACCTTTTGCTCAGTCCCATGGTTGGCTGGGAGCAGCCACCTTTGTATTTGTCGGGTGTTGGCAGAGCCTCTCAGGAGACAGCTATATCAGGCTCCCATCAGTAAGCGCTGGTTGGCATCCATATTAGTGTCTGGATTTTGTGACAGACAAATATGGGGTGGATCCCCAGGTCGGGCAGTCTCTGGACGGCCTTTCTTTCAGTCTCTACCCCACACTTTGTCTATGTATCTTCTCCCTTGGCTGTCTTGTTCCCTCTTCTAAAAAGGACCAAAGAATCCAAAGGTTGGTCTTCCTTCTTCTTGTACTTCAATTGGTTTGTGAATTGTATCTTGGTTACTCCAAGCTTTTGGGCTAATATCCACTTATCACTGAGTGCATACCATGTGTGTTATTTTGTGATTGGGTTACCTCACTCAGGATAATATTTTCTAGGTCCACCCTTGCCTAATAATTTCATGAATTCATTGTTTTTAATAGCTGAGATTGGGAAAAGATCTTTACCAACCATATATCCAACAGAGTGCTAATATCTAATATATACAAAGAACTCAAACAGTTAGACTCCAGAGAACCAAATAACCCTATTAAAAATGGAGTACAGAACTAAATAAAGAATTCTCAAATGCGGAATACTGAATAGCTGAGAAGCATCTAAAGAAATGTTCAGCATCCTTAGTCATCAGGGAAAGCAAATCAAAACAACCCTGAGATTCCACCTTACACCAGTCAGAATGGCTAGGATCAAAAACTCAGGTGACAGCAGGTGCTGGCAAGGATGTGGAGAAAGAGGAGCACTTTTCCACTGCTGGTGGGATTGCAAGATGGAATAACCACTCTGGAAATCAGTTTG
Organism: Apodemus sylvaticus; assembly: GCF_947179515.1. Lineage (NCBI taxonomy): Eukaryota > Metazoa > Chordata > Mammalia > Rodentia > Muridae > Apodemus > Apodemus sylvaticus. Next base: position 92,429,601 of record NC_067475.1, on the reverse strand, counting down.
GCGGTTCCTCAGAAAATTGAACATATTACTACCATAAAACCCAGCTATACCACTCCTGGGCATATACCCAGAAGAGTCTCCAATATGTAATAAGGACACATGCTCCACTATGTTCACAGCAGCCTTATTTATAATAGCCAGAAGCTGGAAAGAACCCAGGTATCCCTCAAGAGAGGAATGGATACAGAAACTGTAGAACACAAGAGGCCAGTGATTTCTCTAAACAGCTACAATGCATAGGACAGGCTCCCATATTGACTAACTACGCAATCCTAAGTTTCACCAGTGATCATAGTATGAGAAATCATGGGATAGAGAAATAATAATGAGAAGAAAGAAGAAAATAAATCAAAAGCCAATTAAAACCCCTTGCAAAAGACTGAAAAGAATAAGTATTGATGTCTTTGAGTCTGAATAGAAAGAAGTATTTGAATGCTGAGAATATTTCTGAGCAGTTTAGAAAGTAACAGCATCTCTTGGGTCTAGAATAAGAATATATGTTCCCAAGTGAGCGAGGAGTATTCATTTCGTTGTTATCTTTATCTCTGTGCATGTGTGATGATGTGATGGTGTGATGGTGTGTGTATGTATGTGTGTGTGTGTGTGCGTGTGTGCGCGTGTGTGTGATGGTATATATGATTGTGTGTGTTGGTAAGCATTCCCATGTAAATTTGTGGATATTGAATGAATCCTGAGTGTCTTCCTCTTTTCTTCTACATCTTTTAAGAAAGGATCTCTCGCTGAATCCAGCCATGGCCATTTGTGCTCCACTGGCTGCCCTCAGAGCCTCTGGAATCCATCTGTTTCTTCTTATAGTTGGCATGGTTATGTATTGTGGCACACTTGGCTTCTTCACATGTGAACTAGGGATCAGAGCTCATGTCCCCATGACATGGCATGCACTTTACCTATAGAATCATCTAACCTGCCTGGCATTTTTATTTCTTATAGATCTTAGTAGTGTTTGTAATATTACTTTGTACATGTGTTACTTTGTCAACAAAAATGTATTTAACATTTAAAAAAATCTATTTAAACAAGTTAATACTATAGTCAGCCTGTAAATTTGAAAGCACTCGAAGAACTTTCCATCATTGTTGTAAAATGCAAGATTCTTAAATGATGGATGAAAAGAAAAACAAAGTCCTTTTGCATCAGGAGATGCCAAGTGACTTGAAATCTTTTCCTGACGGAGGCTCCTTCATTTTTATCCCTTTGAATCCACTCTTGTTTAGATGCTTATAACTGCTGCCTTAGGCTACTTCAATAGCCTGCTAAATGGTTTTCAATCTCTCTCCAATCTTCCATTGCCAAGGTTAATCACCTTAACACTCACTCTCAGGTCACTGTGGCATCAGCTTAGAACCTTTCCTCTGTGGTTACTATTGCCTATTCAAAAAAAAAAAAATTCTCTCACCTTCCTCCCAAGATCTCCTTAGCCTATGTTCTGGAGCACTTGCTCTGCACCTCCTATCTCCCCAAGTCCTCCCATCTGGGAAATCTCTTCCATTTGAATTGAATTTTACCTCCAGGTAGCCCAAACATCATCAAGCCATCGGCATTACATCAACTAGAAGCTGTCACTCTTTAAGTCCCTGGTATTTTATCTTCCTCTTCACTGTACATCACACATCTTATTTCATATGCATGTTACTTATGTGTCTAATATCCCAGATATCCCAGGTAGAATATAAATGTCCCAAAGATTGGTTATGACACATTTCCTCAGTGCCCATCAATTTAGTGTGCTCAGTATTCAGTGGATGCAAATGTGAATGAGGTAGGCTGTTCAATATTCATTATGTTGACTTCTTCATCTCAATTTGATATCCATTGCTTCCAATGCTAAATTCCATTAACATAAAACACAGTAAAGACTCATACAATAAACATGGAGTGCTCAGTACTGAGAATCATTTTCTTCTTAGGCTCCATTGAAAATGCTCAGATAGTTGCAGCAATGATCCTTGTATAGAAGAGGGCTATTTTTATAATAGAAATGAATGACATTTGGATTAATAGGTAATCTTCTTGGATGGTATAAGGGGCCAGAAAAAAGAGACTACTAAATCCTTCAGCATAAAGTATAAGCTTTAATAGAGAAGCCAATAAAATAAAGGACTTAAAAAGACACAGTGAAAGGCATATTCAGGTCAAACGCAAGCACTGTAGATTGATGCTGGCCCGGCTCCTGTATCCTTCCTCCTGTTCCTCTTTCTCCTTGCATTGTAAGCCAGAGGGCTTGTTCCTCTTTCACTGCCACAGCTTGACTTCTATTCCTACATTTTTACCTGACCATTGTGAAAGTCGATGGGATCTTCCTGCCCCGATGTATTTGCTCGTTTTAATTATCTCTTTACTAGTGTCTTCTAAACTTAAAGCAAACGTATGCTGTTATTTCTGGACAGAGTCCTGGCTTTCTGACATCATGGTCAAAATTCACAACCTTAGACAGTTTGTCTGCTTCTCTCCTGCTTCCTTCTAGTCTACACTCCGTGGAGACCTTCAAGTCATCCCTGCTAGTTCTCCCACTTTGTAATTGCAATACTGTGTCCAGTGACCTTGCCTCCTCTCTGACTCTTCTGTTTATTCTTCCAGAACCAACCCAGCTGTCACCTTGCCTGGCGTCCCTCTCTCTTCCTAGTTTCCTTCTCTCGCTTGCAACCTGGTAGGGCTTCCCACCTAAATCTGTCTCCATGTTTCATCTTTCACTTGGCCTGGCTTGTTTATACATGTGTCCCAGAGCTACAAGCTGTTTCAAAGCTTGTGGCTGTGTGAGAAAGGTCATTCTTTTCTTCAGAGATCAGCATGGTGCTGGCATAGCATGCAAGATGGGTGAAGAAGTGTAGAGAGCCTCCCAAAGGATGCTACTTGGATTTCTGTGAGGCTGCTTCACCCTGCTCCCTACCCTGTCTGCTTCCCATACTCAAGCCTAAACATGCTCAGTTTGACTCTGTCTCTGCACCGGTTTCACCTGCACCTTCAGGTCTTCTCCTGGCTGGTTCCTTTATATTCTCTTGGTCTCAGGTCCTATGTACCCCCTCATTGTCCCTTACCTAACACTCTTCCAAGTAGATGCCCCTCACTGTTCCTGTCACCTACCAACGTACCATCTTACACTGTTTGCCAGGTATGTAAACTACATCTGGAAATCATGGCCATTTGTAGATTTGCTTTATTAGTTTTCTTTTATTAATGCCCACCTGCTTTTATAAGGAAGGGCCTGCTAAGTGTCTTTAGTATGCTCGTATATATAGTAACTACTCGGTATATGAATGAACAAATAGTGAATACTTTCTGCTTCTGGAATAAAAACTGAATGAAAACAAACACTGTTCTAATCTAGAAGTCAGACTCTGGGAAATGTTTCTAAAGTTTTATGGGTGGTGCTGAAGCTAAAAATAGGAGTGCCTAGAGGCACTTTTTTCAAGACTTCTGCTATGATACTTCCTTCATTTGTTATTTTAAGCCTGCCCTTGGTGATGCAGAAGTCTGTTTAAATTGGCTGTATTCAGAAACAGTGCCACAAAGGAAGTAGAGGCCAACACTTGCCCAATAGCCATCCTGCCAGCAGGATATGATCCTCAGATGCCAAGAGTCTCAGTTCCCGACACAATAAGACAAATGAAGTGCTTGTTCAGTAAATATTAGCTCAGCTATTGAATGAATGTCTTAGTACTTTGTCCTGCTTTCTTCGCAAGGGTTTGGTTTTCTGCCCAGCTCCTCTCTGGATAGTCTAGGGTTTGTGGGCCTTTTCCCACTTATCCATTGCAAAATGGGTCCTGGCAGCCTAGAGGAAAGTAGAACCAACTGAGCCTTTGAGCAGCAGTATCTGCAGTGGCCAGAAGAGAAAGCTGCTTGGAGCCCATGTGCTGACAGTAAAAAAGAAGCAAGTTTTAAAAGAAAGAAAAGAAATCAAAGTTTGTAGACTTAGGAGAAAACAGTCCTTGACACATAAGTATGAGAACCCAAGTTTAATTCCTAGAATGTACGTTAAGAAGACAGGCTGGCAGTGCTAAGGAGAAAGGGGTAGAGCCAGATCCGCAGAGCTCTCCGGCTAGTGAGACTAGACTCATTGGTGAGCTCCAAGCTACTGAGAGACCTTGCCTCATAAAATAAGGTACATAGCTCTCAGGGGTCAACACCCAAGGTTGAGCCCTGATATCTATGTGCATACATGTACATACATACAAACATTTATTCTCACATGAATATACACATATATGTACTCATACATACATTCCCACAAAATATTATCCATTTGCTTGGCTTCACTTGCTGAAAAAAAAAATCTCAGTAAAAGAATTTCTTCCATACTCCCTGTATTCTAACTAAATACATTAAATATCTGAGTGAATGATTGGGGTGTGGCAGTGTGCTAGATGTAGATGAGATGACTAGAACAGGAGAGATGCAGTCCCTTGAGTGTCATATGTCCTGACAGGACAGAGGGCTCCTTATTGGCACACAATGTCAGAGGATGAGGTCCAAGTTGTTATCCCCGTCCCCACACCCAGTCTGCAATCCCACAGTTCTTTATCCCACTCCTCCTCTCACTGTCTCTAAGAAGATCTACCCCTACCCCTACCCCCACACCCTTCCAGGCTTACCCACTTGTTGGGACCTCAATTCTCTTGAGGGTTAGGCACATCTCTCACTGAGACCAGACCAGGCAGTCCTCTGCTGTAAGTGTGTGGGGGGCCACACTGCCTGGTTGGTGGCTCAGTATCTGAGAGATCTCAGGGGTCCAAGTTAGTTAAGACTGCTGGTCTTCCTCTGGGGTCACCCTCCTCTGCCTCAATTTCTTCCAGCCTTTCCCTAAGTCAATCACAGGGGTCCCTGACTTCAGTTTATTGGTTGGGTGTAAGTATCTGCTTCTGTCTTAGTCAGCTGCTTGTTGGACCTTTCAGAAGACAGCTGTGCTAGGCTCCTGTCTGTAAGCACATCATAGCATCAGTAATAGTGTCAAGCCTCCTGTTGAGATGAATCCCAAGTTGGGCCTGTCACTGTACCTCCCTTCCCTCAGTGTCTTCTCCATTTTTGTTCCTACAGTTCTTTTAGACAGAAATAATTCTGGGTCAGAGTTTTTGACTGTGGGATGGTAACCCCATTTCTCCACTTGATGCACTGTCTTTCTACAGGAGTTGAACTCTACAAGTTCCCTCTCCCAACCATTGGACATATCATCTAAGAATCTCTCACCTTCCAGGTCTCTGGTACTGTCTAGAGGTTCCCTCACCTTCTATCCCCTCGGTTGCATATTACCATTATTTTTAAACTTGATCCAATTTTTAGGCCTTTTAAAGCATGTGACATTTCTGCATTTTCCATTCTTTTATTACTCTTCTCTTAGAACTTTTAGTTTGTATTAATATTATGCATTTTATAATAAAAATACACCTTATAGGCATAATTGTGAGTGGAACTGTGGCCATGGTGTCTGTGCATTGTCACAGAAAGTTGGTACCCAGATGGTCTCACATTATGAAAGAACTGAGACCTCTTATTGAACAGTTGCTGAATCTTGTGCAGCATAGTGTGCTGGGTTAATACTAGAAAATAACCCATCAGCCGAAGTACCCTCCCCCCTTCCCATTCAGGAGTTCACTTTTCAGACCCATCTATATGCTAGATGCTAGGAATGCTCTGATGAATGTCCTAGCCATTGCCTTAAGGAAGGTGGCAGTCCAGGAGGAGACAGACATTAATGCAGGTATAATATATGAGAAAGGCTTCAGAGAATCAGTTTTTCATCCATGAGAAAAGAATGGCCAGGTCTAATTTAAAGATACAGGAATCGGTAAACCAAGAAAAGTCTCTCTAGGAGTAGTATCTGAGCCTTAGGAGGACGAAGACCAAGGAGGATGTGGGAAATCAAAGCAGGAGTGAAGATGGAATAAGTGTTTTTAACCCAGGTGATGAGAAGCACACAGTGCAGACAGAATATGGAATGAATATGAGTACAGAGAGGCTGCCTGTGGAGGTGCTGGGACCTATGCAAGTGTGAAATAACCCTGAGGGCGAGGCAGCAGTCAGAAGGACAGAGGGGGAGGAGGACATGGCAGAAGAGTCCTGGTATAAATCGGTTTGCATTTTCATGGGATGATCCCATGTAGAAAGATTCCCTGTGAATAGTGTAAGCTGTGCGGTCTTCCCCTCCCCTTGCTCTGATACATGGTGACAGCTACTGCAGCTTAGGAAACAGCGATTTATATATGTCACCACTGGGTTCAATTTAAAACTTGGAGTTTTAGCTGACATAAATAATAGACAATTTCATTTTAATCATGTACCATGTAAAAATTCACATACAAATATGGACCTTTTAGTATTAGTATTTTAAAATTTTAGTATTTTAAAATTTTTAAATTCTAAATTATAGTCACTTACTTATTTGGGGAGGACATGCACATTCCACAGAGCACACAAGAAAGTCAGGGATAACCTGTGAATCAGGTTTCTCTTTCTATCAGGAGAGTCCTGGAGCTTGAACTTGCGTCATTAGGATTAGGGGGCAAGCGCCTTCATCCACTGTGCAGTCTTGCCAACTCTAAAATCTTTTTAAAAATTAGTCATTTATTATTATTTGCATGCATGTATGTGCTAGTTCATGGTGTATATGGCATAGTGGTGAACAATGTTGTGGAATGATGCCTCTTCTTCCACTTATGGGACTCCTAGGGAGTAAACTCAAGTCGTTAGGCTTATCTGGGCTATTTGGGTGGCTCTAATGATGAAATCAGCTAAACACATCTCTCTCCTTAAACATTTATTCTTTTTTTTTTTTGATAAAAATACAAAACAACAACTACTCCTACAACAAACCGTTGGAAATGTTTTAGTGTAGTCTTTTGAAATATACAGCATGTTATCACCTACAGTTAACAATTATAACTCTTATTTAACTCTAAGTTACTCTCCACCAATCAACCTTTCCCTGGCCCTCCAACACTTGGACACGGGGTCATGGAAAGGGGACATGTAGTCCTTGTTTCCAGGTGCCTAATGCATACATTAGGATGGCTCTAAGAGCTACTGCAGGCAGTTTTCACTCTTCAAGACAGCAGGGATGAACTATCACTCTGTGTGTAAACTCCCCTTTAAAGTTTTTGAGTGGGGCTCAGCTGTTATGGTGGGCAGTCATTGCCGCGAGGGCTCTATTGCTCTGGCATTCGGGGCCATCATTGTCTTGATTCATGACCTTCCATTAACTAACAGAAGGGAAAAAGTAAGAATTTGAAAATAGTTATCAGCTAACTGCTAAATTGTTTATCCATTTCATGCCCTTTAGATTCATGTGTTTGTTTTACAAACTAAAATAACTGACTAATCAAATGGTTTATATTTCCCCTTTTGTTAAATAAAAGCAAAAGGCATTTAAGAGAGCTAATTTTACTTGATATTTCTCATAAATTTTGGTTGCATTTTGTGTTTCTTGTAGTCATCAAATATATTTTGTAGGAGAACATAATATATGAAACAGGCTATTTAATAATGTGATAATTATTACTAACTATGATCTGGGGAAATGGATCCCTATGAGGTGTATATTCACAGATACCATTGTTAGATACCTTGATGAGTATTCTGAATAATCAGGTGCTGTTTACCAGACATACCAAAAAAAGTTAGTGAGCATTCTTCTCCATGTATAGAAAATAAATTTGTGTATTTGAAAACTTGAAGGAAAATGGAAAGCAGGTTAGAGTTAATTATAAGTTATTCAGTCTAACAGTAAGTCAACTGTGAGTTTTTTTTCTTGTATGCCTTTGCATGCATGGGTGTGTGCGTGCCTCTCTCTCTGTGTGTGTGTGTGTGTGTGTGTGTGTATGTATGTGTGTGTGTGTGTGTGTGTATTCAGGTGTACATGTGTGTTTAGGTACGCATTTATACAAGTATATGCAAAGGGCTGAGTCAGCATCAGGTTTCTTCCTCAACTCTTCTCAAAATTATCTATCTATCTATCTATCTATCTATCTATCTATCTATCTATCTATCTATCAATCTATATTCCATATATACATAGAATTCTTATAGGATCATCAATAAGATTTTTATTAGATATTTGCTTTATTTACATTTCAGATGTTATCCCCTTTCCTTGTTTCACCTCCAAAGCCCCCTATCCCATTCCCCCACCCTCTGATCACCAACCTACCCTCTTCCACTTTTCCTGACCTAGCATTCCCCTACCATGGGGCATCAATGATGTCTGAAAAGGCCATCCTCTGCTATACATGTAACTAGAGCCAAAGGTCTTGCCATGTGTACGCTTTGGTTGGTGGTTTAGTTCCTGTGAGCTCTGGGGGTACTGGTTGGTTCATATTGTTGTTCCTCCTATGGGGCTGCAAACCCCTTCAACTCCATGGGTCCTTTCTCTAAGTCCTCCATTGGGGACCCTGTGCTCAGTCCATTGTGGACCCAGCTATACCACTCCTGGGCATATACCCAGAAGGTATTCCAACAGGTAATAAAGACACATGCTCCAGTATGTTCATAGGAGCCTTATTTATAAAAAACAAGAAGCTGGAAAGAACCCAGATGTCCCTCTGCAGAGGAATGGATACAGAAAATGTGGTACAATCAAGTACTACTCAGCTATTAAAAACAATGAATTCATGAAATTCTTAGGCAAATGGGTGGAACTGGAAAATATCATCTTGAGTGAGGTAATCCAGTCACAAAAGAACACACATGATATGCAGTCACTGATAAGTGAATATTAGCCCAAATGCACAAAATACCCAAGATACAATTCACAGACCACATGAAGCTCAAGAAGAAGGATGACCAACGTTTGGATACTTTGGTTCTTCCTAGAAGGGGAATCAAAATACCCATGGGAGGAGATTCAGAGACAAAGGACAGAGTAGAGACTGAAGGAAAGGCCAATTAGAGAATGCCCCACATGGGGATCCATCCCATATACACTTACCAAACCCAGATACTATTGCAGATGACAAGTACTAGCTGACAGGAGCCTGATATAACTGTCTCCTGAGAGGCTCTGCCAGTGCCTGACAAATACAGAGGTGGATGACCACATTATCTTTTTTAAGACAGGGTCTCATTAGCTGGGCCAGTCTGAATTGAGGTCAAGTTTGTGTGGCAGGCATCTAGGTTCCAACCTAGCCATCTACCCAATCCTTGGTATATTTGTACCTTCTACAAATGGTGCTGGATTTCAACTCAGTCATTTATCTGAACTTTAACTTAGACCTTCTATAATTGAAGAAATGTGAAGAACTGTGTGGAGCAGAACATACTTGAGTCACCCTGTGTCCTGCTGTCTGGGCTTCTCCTCTTTCACCAGTACTGGGCGTGTGTTCTATGGTTCTTCTGTTTTCATCTTAGAGAAGAGTTGAAAACTCAAAGCTGGAAGAAGTTTTTTAGTTACCTAGGTTCTGCACAACAAAATATCACAAACTGTACAACTCAATATGTCCAAGGAAGAACTTCCAAGTTGATTTTCAAAGAACTAGTGGCCAGCCTTGAACTCACATCTATATGAGTAACATTATACAGTCTGAGTAGATTGTATTTATGTATTTAAGAATATATATATATATACATATAATATGTATATTATATATATATATATATATAAAATCATATAGTTTTATATATATGTATGACAAAAGTTGTAAAATATAAATTTGAAAGACCAAGAGAAGTATATGGGAAGATTGAATAAGGGAAATTAAAGGGGAAACCTATGTAATTGTATTTTAATTTTAATAAAATGATTCATCAAAAAATTAGAAGTTTATGTTCCCACTAGTTCTACAGATAAAAGACTAAACTAAAAGTTTTGACAGTGTTAGAATTTTCTCATTTTGGGTGAAGGTGGTAGGCATTTATATATGTATGGGTGTATACATATAGATACATATACACACTTATTTTACATATATGTTATTTATATGTATTATCTTGCATATTATATATATATGTATATACATGTTTATGTATGTATATATACTACATATTCTCTTGCATAGTATATATTACATCCTGACCACAGTTTCTCCTTCCTCCTCGCCTCCTCGTTCTTCCCACCTACTTCCTTACTCCCCTTCATTCATTCCTCCTCCATTTTCCATCAGAAAAGGACTGGGGGATTCGCATATTCTGAGGACTCCTTTCTTGGCTTATAGATGACAGCTTCTCTACTTATCTTCACACATACATTAGTTATGTATCTCCAGAGACCCAATACATGTGTGTGCAAATATTTTTGTATAAATGTTCCTAAACAATATATGTTTTAGGTGTGTTTATAGATAGATAATTTTATCTTTTACAGGAGATGGATAGTTAGATGGCTAAATCAATGGAGATATGTATGTGTGTGTGTGTGTGTGTGTATGTGTGTGTGGGGGTGAGAGAGAGAGAGAGAGAGAGAGAGAGAGAGAGAGAGAGAGAGAGAGAGAGAGAGAAGAGAGAGAGAGAGATTAAAAATCCACCAATTTAAACATTAAGTCGCACACAAAAATATGCCCCAAGAAACATCCAGAATGTTTGTTCAAGTGTCTGAGCACTAAGGCTTGGACAAATTGACACATGAAACTAAACACTCCGTCTCCACTTTTCTCTGTAGCTTTCTTAGTTCAAAGTACCCTTGTTGAGTGGAGACTAGTCATACTTGATCAGAATCCTCTATAATGACTTCATGTTAAGACCTTATTTTCAGTATGGTAATGCACTGATTTCTGTGGAATCTGAGCATATGAATGTTTAGGGGTCATAAACATGCCTCAAATGGCATTAATTTCAAAGTAAGCAGAAAGGCAATTCAATGAAGAAAATGTTCTTCCTTTTATTAAAAATGTGTATTTATAATATAATCCTGGGGTAATGTATTTTCACATGTTCAGACAAGACAGTAAACCAAACTTGAATGCCATTTTATGTTTTTTTTTCTTTTTCACATTCCTACAGTTTAGATGTCAATTTTAGTTTTTCTTGTTAATGGCATTTATATTATAAAAATTATTAAGTTTGAGAAATGAATATTTCTATTTCTGGACCTTCTCCAGTTTTCATTCTATACTTCTTATTTCAACTTAGAGAGCAATGAATAATGTATCTTTTATTTTGAATTATAAACTCATTTGAGTTCACTATTAAAAGCAGAGTTTCTCCTCCCCTACCCCCAGAAATAAGGGAAAAGAAAAATAGGCAGTGGGAAATACTGAAGAAAAAAAAAAAGGGTAAATTAATAAGTAGTTAATGAGAGTAAATTTGAAACCATACCATTGCTAGTTCTCCTGTGCCATAAGCAAAATCTGTCATCATCTTGTTTTTTCTATCAGTATCTTGGTTTCTCAGAGCTCTCAAACTCACTTACCCTAAGTGTCAAATATTTCTTTGTGTCTGTCACTAATGACCTAATTTCTTCTTTTCAGATAATAAAGAGCTGTTCCTCTCCAAAGCTGTTCACAAGTCCTTCATCGAGGTTAATGAGGAAGGGTCAGAAGCAGCTGTGGCCTCTGGTAGATACTAAGTCATTTTATGAATGTTTCTTACTTCTTCCAAATTTATATTTTTAAACAATCTTGGGTGAAAATGGAGGTCCCTTTCAGAAACCATAATGAAGAGGCCACTGTATTCCAAGTCAGAAGTCAAGTACATGTTAAAGTAACCAGAATGTTTTCAATAAATTATGAAATATATGTTAGGTCCATACCTAGCCTCCCAACAAGTCATCAGTGAGTGGCAGTTCTAAGAGAAGACCTTCCTGCAGACATGAACCATTTTTAAGGTTCTCCTAATGCATATTCAAACATTGTTTCCCTTCCTACTTATTCATGGAAGTTAGTTCTTAACTTTTGTCTATAGATTGTTGGTTTTGCAAAATTAAGCATACAAATAATTGATAGAAATAAAAATATGTGTAAGTACTTTTACAGAATGATAATAACACTCATAAGAAAATAATTTTGTTTTCTTTTTGTTTTTTTTTGTTTGTTTTGTTTTGTTTTTCTTTTGAGACAGGATTTCTGTGTTGCCGAGGCTTCCCTGAAACTCCCTCTGTAGAGCAGGCTGGCTTGCAACTCAGAAATCAGTCTGCTCTACCAAGAGTGCTAGGATTAAGGGAAGTGTCACCACTGCCTGGCTAAGGAAATAGTTTCAAATTAATCAGTTTTTAGATGGACATATATTCCATTTCCCGATTATAGTAGTTGATTGTCCATCATTTTTGTGTTTGATAGATACATATTCATATATGCACACATGTGTCAGAGGGTGTTTGTAAGGCAGAGGTGGGCATCAAGTGGCTTTCTCAATAATTAAACTTCTTATTTTCTTTCTTTTTTAAAAGACTTATTTATTTATTTCATGTGAGTACACTGTCTCTGTCTTCAGATACCCCAGAAGAGGGTATCAGATCCTATATGGATGGTTGTGAGCCACCATGCGGGTGCTGAGATTTGAACTCAATACCTTCAGAAGAGCAGTCAGTGCTCATAACTGCTGAGCATCTCTACACCCCCCTCCCATCTTATTTTCTTGAGACATTTTTTTTCTCTGGATTTAGCATTTACCAATTTGGCTAGACTAGCGGGCTGACCAACCTCAAAGAGTCTATTTCCCCAGCACTGAATTAAAAATGTACCCCATCCTACCATGCCTAGATTTTTTACATGGATGCAAAGGATCTTCTGCACCTTTACATGGATAATCATGTCTTCATGGTTGTGGAGCAGAAACTTTACTGACTGAGCCTTCTTCCCAGCTCCACCCTTGATGGTTTTGATGGTTGTGATTTCCCTAGATAACCAAGAATGATTCACCATTGCATTTCCTGCTTCCCCTCATTGATTTAGGATTAGTTCCATTAAGTGTTAAACAGATACAATCAAATTTAGTAAAGTTTTCTTTTATATGTTGATATATTTGCTTACTAGCTTGTATTATTTATAACATCACCAGCGATAACAATACTTTCAAGAGGATAAAGAAGCAGACGTAGTTTTATAAAAAAGAAAAACTATTAAAAGTATCTGATAACTAAGCAGACTAGAGCAAAGCAGTAGGACCCTGAATAACCTGCTTCTCTTACTGCTGAGTTTCCCTTTATTATGCCATAGAACTGCAATGTACAGGCACCTCCTACAGACAACAGAAATACCTTTAAGATAGGAAAGACTGCCTTCAAGTTGGCAATCCTTGAGGATCCTGCTCCTAACATTAGGGGCTGCCTTGTCTGCTTCTCTGTCAGAGCGGATATGCCTAGTCCTGCAGCAACTTGACCTGCCAGGGTGGGTTGGTACCTAGGGTGACCTCTCCATTCTCAAAAGTGAAGAGGAGGGTAGTGGAGGGTGGGACTGTATGAGCAGGGACTAGGATGAAGGGGTCTTCAATTGGGATATACAATGAGTAAATAAAATAATGGAAAGATATTAATGCCTTTAAAACATTTCTGTTTTAAAACCCCTGTAGAATGTTACCTTTTCGTTAAATGGCTAGACATAGGTTTTGGGGATTTTTTGTTTGTTTTTTTTTTTTTTTTGTTTTGTTTTTGGAAAAGTTCTGTGAGTCTCTGCCCATCCATAGACATGTAATTACTTTTTCTCTGCACCATAGGAATGATTGCAATTAGCAGGATGGCTGTGCTGTACCCTCAGGTTATTGTCGACCATCCATTTTTCTTTCTTATCAAGAATAGGAAAACTGGTGAGTGTTTTATGTGAATGCAACGTTATTTTACAAGGCATAAAGAAGCTGTCTATTTTTAAATGATATATATTTTTAAAATTCCAATATCCTTATTCTTTTAAAAAATCAAAATGCATATTTCTACTTTTTCAAACATTGCTTCCAGAAAATATGTCTCATGGTTTTTTTTTTTTCCTCTCTTCTGTTCATTTCCAAACCAATCCAGGTACGATCTTATTCATGGGACGAGTCATGCACCCCGAAACAATGAACACAAGTGGCCATGACTTTGAGGAACTTTAAATGATGACGTTTGAGTACAAGAAAGCAGTAATAAAGCACATTATGTTTGCAAGTGGTATATACTTAGGACTTTTGTTTTACAGTATTACTTAAGGAAATATTTAAAATAGTTCTGGATAGTAGTAATCCATGTGACCCTATAAGTTAGCTTGTCAAAAAATGCTATCAGTATAAAGAGTATGGTCCCAATGTGTCATTGTGTCTGTTGTGCTGTTGCTTAAAATAAAAGTACATGTTGAAAATGTGAACAATTTTTTTCATTGTAGAAGTAGTTGTAGTCTACACAACGCTGTATCTGAGATTTGAAACCTATGCTGTTTCTTTAGGAATTGTAGTAAAATGATCCTACAAAGCAAAATATAGAAACTGTTGTTTCTGAGTTTCTTCAGAATCACGCAGAATCAACACCAAAGTGAGAGACATACATGTATACAATAAGCAATACTGTGAAGGGGAGGCAAATAGGCCACAGATACTGAGATTGTTCTTTGCTGTTGAGCTCCATGGCAAAAGACTTAGGAGAATAAGTGGCATGTGTAAGGCCCATAGACGTTACTAGCTTTGTGTAATATACTGCAGTATTATACCTTTAAATTATTAAAGTATACCTCTTTTATTTATTTTTAAAAGTTTGCTGTGAATCAGAATGCCACATGACTCTAATAAGAAGCTCAGATATCTCATTAGCTATTCTGGATGACATCAAGAGGCCCCATGAAGAGATTCCCATGGACCATTTAAGTTTTAATGATTTATTTTTTAATGTTCACTCAAAGATAAGATAAAATCACACAGTTGCACATTCTCTAGAGTATACCCAAAAAAGGCACCAAGTGGTACATTGATGTACCAGGAAAATAGATGTAATTACTTTATATATATAAAAAAAAACACTAGTAAGTGCATCATATGGAATTAGTGCTTCTTAAACTTAGTGTGTCCTGCTGACACCTGGTCTCTTATTACAAATATGGGTTCTTATTCAGGATGTCCAAGATAGGGTGGGGACCATATCTTTCTAATGTTTCTGACATCTAAATGATGCCACAGATATTTAGCCATAGACTTTTATTTTTGTAACTTGGGTTGCAAAATTTTCCTTTAATTCAGCATCACATTTTCACAGACAGATTAGAGAGATCGGGGTGAAGGAAGGAGATAATATGCACTAGTCATGCAATGCCTTTGTCAAGCATTGGTGTGATTCCAAAGTATTTCTAGAACATACTATAGATAAATGTAAGATTCTTCTGTATATTGCAGCACTTGAAATGCAGTTGTTAAAAATATGGAGACATTTATAGGCAATACCCATGAAAGAATGTATGAATATCCAAGGACACAGTACTTAAGACTGAATCTTTTACAGCTTATATTTTCAGAGGACTTCTAGTTTATTCATAAATCTTCATGTTATTGTAGAATAGTGCTCTTGTTTTCATTTATAATTTATGAAGCTGGGGTGCCTGGTGTTAATCCAGTGTTCACATTCTCTGCTAAGAACAGTCTTTATCTCTGTATCCTTCTTTTTAATATGACATATATAGCTATACCTATATGTTCATTAGTTAAATAAATGTATTGCCTTTAAAGAAGAATAAACATCATTATGCAATGTGATTATTGTTGATTGTGAAGTCTCAAATGCTGTGTTTATTAAAAATATATAGTCTTATATATATAAGATTAAATTCTACTATTTGGATCTTTCAATCGTAAACTATTTCAATAGGTATTAAGTTAGGTGTTGCTTAGTTGAAAATGGATGTTCTTGTACTGGCAGAAAAGTTAGAAATAATAATTAATAACACCAAGGTTTTCTGTGTATTAATTTGTTATTACTCTGTGTGTTTGTGTGTGTGAGTTTGTGTGTGTGTGTGTGTGTGTGTGTGTGTGTGTGTGTGTACTGAAATTGGTTGCCTCTTTCCAACTTGGACTCCCAGAATCTCACTTGAGTTATCAGGCTTGTACATCAGGGACTGGTACCCATGGGATCATCTCTCTGGCCCTCACGTTTTTCTTTTTTTGGACTTTGCTTTTAATTTTAATAGTTTTTTCTCTTGAAAAATTAGTATTGCATAGTTCCTAATTGTTTCATTCTCTTTACAATGAATAATTACTATAAATACACATACATAGTCCATAAAAAGGACTTTTATTCTATGAACTTCCATTTGAGAGGAAATCAACAATCATTCCAGTCTGTATACAGCAGACTGGAATGGATAATTATAGACTCCTATCTATTTTAATATCACCATCAAGTCCAAACAAATACTAAAAGTATTATTTATATGTTTTGTTAAATACTCAAGACATTCATTTTATAGGAACAATAAAATCAGAAGAAAGTACATCAGAGAGCATACTTCTCATTAGATATGCATCTTATAGAAAACACAATGCACTGATTTTTGATATATAATCAGTTTCTTGAATTCATAATATTAGTAATTTTTTTTCTTATCTGAAAGCCTGTCTTGGTTTTTCTCTAACATAAGAGTAATGGCAACATTTTGTTTAATAGCTTCAGGCATGTTAAACCAGTTGAAACTTGTCTTTTTGAAGTAAAGATCTTTTCTGCAATCTTGAGCAAAGATAAAATACAATTCAAAAAATAAAAGAAATAATAGGAAAAATATTGGTGAAAACTCTGCAACTTTGCCTTAAGCTCAGAGCCTCATGGTCATGGTTCATCTTCTAAACCAGACACAATGCAAGATTCTTTAGTTAAATGATTAATCTGCAGAATTTGCTAAGGTAGAGGAAACATTCTACAAAAGTTCCAAAGCTGCTGGTAGCTTACAGGAAGGCTAAATGGCCTGTGAATGTTCGGGTGCACATTAAAAGTTGCTGATAAAACATAAAGAGAAGTAATATTATACTGACTAAGCAGGTTGTACTTGGGAATTACTGTACAGTAAGAATTAATTGAAAAAAGAGACCAAGAATTTGAGAGGAGGGAAGCTGCATATATGAGAGTTTGGAAAGAAGAAAGGAGAAGCGTGGTAATTACATTAAAATCTCAAAGAAATTCTTGAAATAAACTCAAATCTCCCATTGACTAAAGCACACAATTAAAAAGACCTTCCAGGCTTGGGTGACTGTGGGCCCAAGTTGTCCAGCTCAGTTCTTTGTCTCTGAACAGTGATTGAATCATTTAGAGTGTGTGATTCTGACCCCCAGAAGATCTCTCAGACACTGAGCCACCAATCAGGCAGCACAAACCAGCTGATATGACACCTCCAACACACATACAGCAGAGGACTGTATTCAGTGGGTCTGGGTTCAGTGAGAGAAGATGCACCTAACCCTGGAGAGACTTGAGCCCCCAGGGAGTAGGGAGGTCTGGCAGGTGGACATCCTCTTGGAAACTTGGGGGCAGTATGGGATGGGGAGCAATGGCTGGGAGAGGGGCAGACCAGGAAGGGGATGAATACTAGACTGTAAAAAAGGATTAAAGGGAAAAAGGAATGTGTAATTCCAGCATAGAAAGGCATATAAAGGAACAAATGGCAAAGAAGGCATGTTTCAAGTAAGCAGCCACAGGATTTTAGTATTTGATAAGTGGCCCACTTACACATCACATATTATTCACAATATTCAATAATTTTCCTACTTTCAAACTGAACTGGTAAAACATTTCATTCTCTTCATGTTGTATGTCTTCTTGTGCATGTAGATTTGTGTTTATCACTGCCTGTCTCAGTGAGTGTGTGTCTTTATGTGTCTCAGTATGGGTTACTCAGTGTGAGGATAAATCTCTGTGTATGTATGTGTCAGTGTGTTTATCTGTATCTCTGTGTGTCTCAATGTGTATATGTATGTGTCTGTGTGTGTGTGTGTATGTGTGTGTGCCTGGTGGATTGTTTTGTGTGCATCTGAATTTATATTTTCTTTTCCTGTTCATGTTTGTTTTAAGAGCTTACTCTGCTGCACTGGAGATTTGTCTCCTGGACGAGTCTGTAATGGGCGTCCATTCATATTATCCACTGGGGAGCCATTGGCTATTCCATCAGGGCACTGATGGTATTTACTCAAAAGCTTGAGGAAACCCCATTAGAGAAAAGATATTTTTATAACATGAAACTCATCTAAATGTAGATTGTGCTCTGAAAGTGCTTTCTCATCCAATTTTTTAACACTTTTAAATGGAACAAGAACTATTGCCAGATTTAAAAACATGTAAAGCAAGGTTTGGACCAATTAGTTGCATATGTAACTACATAACTGAAAAGGATTAAGTGACAGTCTAACTGTAATGCACTGCTTAACAAACAGGTAACTGGTTTATATGTGAGTGCATGAATGTGACAATTATTTTAAGGGCGACTTCTCTCCTAAGCCTGACTAGCTCAGATTTCCATCAGTAGTTCCTGGCTTTGTGGGACCACAAAGGAGAAGAATCATGAAAGAAATCCCAGATGACCTCATGCTAATTAAAGCAACTGAAATGCTCACTCCTTCAAGCTCAGTGATATTTAACAGAGAGGTTCTCATCATGACTACATATAAGAGCAGAGGAAAGAATCCCTGAAAGTGGCAAACTAGTTCAGAAAAAATGCTAGAATTCGATGCTAGTGTATGTGACTCTGGAATTTCGTTTTACCATGCGTTGATGGTTCTATTTTTTTTTTTAATAAGAACAAATACTACTACTAAACTGTTAATAAGATTTTAATCTCTCTAAAATATTTTTGACTTATATGACTTAAAACATTGCTACACTGAAAGTTTGTTTGTGCATGGTTCTTTGACTTCTTTTGTTTTGTAAATGCTATCTGTACTTTTTATTAGAATTAACGTTTGAAATTGTTATTCTGGATATAAATTCGTGGTACCTGTTTGGGGCTTTGTTTTTTCTTTTTGGCATTTTTTTCTGTATGGTACTGGAGATTGACTAGACTCTTGCATGTGCTAGGCACATGCAGTACCACTGATTTACTGTATTACTATATTAATAACCATAAATAAGCTACACTTACATCCTATTTTAAAATTATTTTATTTTTTCTTTGTGTGTGCCTAAGTGCTTGTCTGTGTACCACTTGCACACCTGAGGCCCACAGAGGCCAGAAGAGAGGGCATCAAACTAGAGTTAAGATCACTGTGTGAGGCGTCATGTTGGTGTTGGGACCCAAACCCAGGACCTCTGCAAGAGCAGCAAGTGCTCTTACCCTTGAATCCATCCTTGATCCTCTTCATTCTTCATGTGAGTAGGGTTGTAGTAAGCTGCCCAGGCTAACCTAGAACTCAAACTCTGCAACCCAGGCCAGCCTTGATTATATAAACTTCCTACACCAGTTGTAGCTGAGATCTCGATGCTCTGTCACTAGGGAAGATATGGTGGCTTTTCCTTCAAATCTTATGATCAGAATCTTTCATTGCCAATAGCTCTCTACTAAATCTTCCTCAGAAACAAGGATGGAGGGCTACAGGTGAAGTGGCTGGTCTAGAAAAGCATCTATAGCAGAGAATATGCATGGCAGGAATGGCTAGGGAGGGGAAGGTAGAAATATAAGGCACCCTGCCAATGCTCAGCCACTCAGGAGGAAAACAGGTACTGTCAAAGTGCTAAGGCCTGAGATTCCACTGGCCTTGCAAGGTGAGAACTGTCTGCCACACTCTCTTGGGTGCTATAGAAATCCGGAGAATCCTGAGTCAAAGTGAAAAGAAATGTTCCTATTGGCAGCAACTGCAGCACCCAAGGAACTGACTGGCCTATTTCTCTTGGCTCCTAATTCCCCAGAGCAGTGGTTTTCAACCTATGGATTGCAACTCCTTTGGGTGTCAAACAGGCCCTCACAGGAGTCATCTAAGAGCATCAGAAAAAACAGATGTTTACATTATGATTCATAACAGTTGTAAAATTACACTTATGAAGTAGCAACGAAAATAATTTTACAGTTGTCAGTCACCCCAAGATGAGGGACTATATTAAAGAATCAAGTGCATCAGGAATACTAAGAACCACTGCTGAAGAGAGATGAAAAGGGAGAGCCAAAAACTACATTAGATTCGATGGGTGCATTATAAGAGCTGAACCCTTGGGGGTAAAGAGATGGCTCAGCACTTAAGAGCCCTGGGCGCTCTTGTAGGAAACCCAGGTCCCATTTCTAAATCAACCAAATGGTTCAGAACGATCAGTGACTCCAGTTCCAGTGAAATCTAGCACCTCCTTCTGACTTCCACGGACACACATGGTTCATAGATATGGAGGCAAAACACCACCACACACTAAATAAGTCAGAGAGACAGAGACAGAGAGGGACAGGGAGAGAGAGAGACCCTGGTAAAGTTTCTTGTCTTTAGACATTCCAGAAATATTATCTACATTGCACTGGATAGTGAATATGGACCTTTGCCATGAGAAAAATAATTAGTTCTTTCAAGGGCATCCTCTTAGTTAGGATTTCATTATTGTGAAGAGACACCATGACCATGACAACAGTTAAAAAGGAAAACATTTTTGGGAGAATTTAGTCCATTCTTATCATGACAGGAAGCATGGCAGCATGCAAACAGACATGATGGTGGAGAGGTAGTTGAGACTTCTACATTTGGATTGGCAGGCAGAAGGAAGAAAGAGTGACTCCTAGCCTGGCTTGAGCTTTTGAAACCTCAAAGCCCCACCCCCAGTAGTACCACACTTCCTCCAGCACAGCCACACCTAATTGTGCCACTCCCAATGAGTGTATGAAGGGCATTTTCATTCAAACTACCAAAGACATCCACAATGCACTTAAACTTTCAGTCTGTAAGAACGGGCAGCTGCCTGGCTCAGCAGATACACAGAAGGCTGTTTTGTAACAATTATCCATAAATAATTTTCCCTTTGAGCTCTCAGAACATTCATGTCTATGTTCCACAAAGTGCAACTACATATTTCTAAAGGAACATCATAGAACCCGGGAGCTAAAAAAACAAATACATAAACGCATGGAGAGCACCCTGGGGTAGAGAAACATGCTATATTATCTATATGAGAATGGTGCTTTGCTTAGAAGACTTTCCGTAAATGAGTTGACAGAGCCTGTAACTCAACTCTTTGTTTTAGTTTTGAAGGACTACTTATTTACTTTTCTATATTTATGACTATGTCTGCGAGTGTGTGTGTGTGTGTGTGTGTGTGTGTTTGTGTGTATGTTCCCCGGGATGTAGCCAGAGGAAGATGCCAAGTATCCTCTATCAACATATATCCTCTATCCCTATAAACCACCATTTTTTTTGAGGCTGTTCCCTGAACATAGAACTCCTGTTTTCTTAACTAGAATACCTGTTTTCTTTGGATTTACGTAACTCAGAATACCGGGTGGCCTTTAGATGATATAAGGATGTCTAATAGCCCTCCTGCCTTTTAATTAATTGGTTATTTGATTTATTTACATTTCAAATGTTGACCCCCTCCTCAGTCTTCCCTCTGCAAATCACCTCATCCCACCCCTCCCCCTGCCTCTATGATTGTGCTCCCCCACCCACCCATATACTCCCACCTTACCCCTCTAACATTCCCCAATGCTGGGGCAACAACTCTCCACAGGACCAAGAGTCTCCCTCCCATTGATGCTAATAAGGCAATCCTCTGCTACATATGCAGCTGGAGCCATGGGTTCCTCCATGTGTACTCTCTGGTTGGTTGTTTAGTTCAGGGAACTTTGGAGGTTCTGGTTAGTTGATATTGTTGTTATTCTTATGGGGTTGTAAGCCCCTTCAGCTCCTTCAGTCCTTTGCTACCTCATCCATTGGGGTCCCCAGGTTCAGTCTGATGGTTGGCTTTGAGTACCTGCATCTATCTTAGATGCTGGAAGAGCCTCTTAGAGGACAGTGGTACTAGGTTCCTGTCTGGGAGTACTTCTTGACATCAGCAATAGTATCAAGGTTTGGTGTCTGCAGACAGGATGAATCCCAAGGTGGGACAGTCTCTGGATGACCTTTCCTTTAGTCTGCTCCATTTTTTGTCTCTTTGTTTCCTTTATACAGGAAAAATTCTGGGTTAAAAAGATCTGGCTTAAAAATTTTGAGATGGGTGGGTGACCCCATCCCTCAACTGGGGTCCGTGCTTATCTACTGGAGGTGGTCTGTTTAGGTTCAATCTCCCCTCTGTTAAGTACTTAGACTAATGTCACCCACAATGGGTCCTCGTGCTTCCCTGGCATATGAGACTTTCTAGTGGTTCCCCCTTCCACACCCCCACTGCTACTTATTTCTATTCATTCTCCCGACCCTCTGGACTTCTCGCCTGTCTCTTTCCATACTTGGTCCTGCTCCCCCTTTTCCTTCCCTCTTCTTTCTCCACCTCATGTCTCTCCCTCCCTCTATGTCCCATGATTATTTTGTTCACCCTTCTAAGAAGGATTGGGACATCCACACTTTGGTGTTCCTTCTTGTTAAGCTTCATATGATCTATGAGTTTTGTTGTGGCTATTCTTTGCTTTTGGGCTAATATCCACTCATCAGTGAGTGCATACCATGTGTGTTCTTTTGGGTCTGGGCTACCTCACTCAGGATGATATTTTCTAGTTCTATCCATTTGCCTGCAAAATTTGTGAAGTCTTTGTTTTAATAGTTGAATTGTACTCTATTGTGTAAAGGTATCTCTGTATCCACTCTTCTGTTTAGGGACATCTGGGTTGTTTCCAGCTTCTGGCTCTTATAAATAAGACTTGACTTTTAAAATATGTAAAACCACATAATTTTATGAACAAAATATATTTCTCTTCTTATACTGTCCCTTTCATGCTCATGAGGCAGGTGAGCATAGGAGATAGTTTACCTTGGGACTCTCCTTTGAATTCGGGTTACACACATACACACGCACACACATACACACACACACACACACACACACACACCTCATAATATTCATTCTACAGCCTAGTTTATTCACTTGCACTTGTTCTGCTTCCAAGAAAGAAGGAAACTAACAACTTCAAAAAGCTCCAGAACCCACATCTGAATCTAGACTGCATGTTCTCATCTCTGAACAAGTTTCCTCACTGCTGATAACAATCAACTTTAAACTGTTTCTGTTCAAAGTCTTCTCAACTTTATCCCCTTATTCAGTTTGAAGAATAGAAGCTCCCATCTGGCTAGAACTGGCTTTGGGTGCATGTATGGTAAATCAAAACTTTGTCCTCTAATAATATAGTAACCACCCTTTCCAGAGAATCCCTATTTACCACTTTATGCCTATGCATAATTAGGCATATATATATATATATATATATATATATATATATATATATATATATCACATATATATGATAAAAATCATATGCATTTTAGAAAGTTATACTCACAATAGAGAAATTATATAACATAATCTATCAATCAAAATAAAGTTACCCAAACTGTACCCCTTAGTAGCCAGCCTCTCCTTCTCTTGATGTCCATATGAAAATACTACGGGTTAGCCCCTTGAGAACTCATACCAGTGTGGCCCTCTATCAACATTAATCCCGTATCCCTCTTTATCCTGAACAATTGTTTTACTCCAAATCTAGTTGTCTTGCTTCTTTTACGCGTCTAAGTGAGCCCTGATTTTCAGTTCTTCAGCTAAGAGGCTGAACCACAGAAACATTAGACTCAGTCACCAGTAGCAGTCATGCCTGTTCTGCCTGTTTTTTTTTTAGCAGTCACTTATTTGTAATTTGTTTCTTCAATTTTGTCTTTTCCTGATTTAAATAAACACAATGATATAGAAGGTGAAGTTTTAAGACATTATATTATTCACCTGTGACTCCTGTGAGAGTCATTCAACATTTTTATTTAAATTATATGTTTTGGTTTTTATGACTGAATTGATCCTCTGCATATATATTCCATGTTGTGTTTATCTGCTAACATATTAATGAGATTTGCATCATTGCTAATTGTTGGCAATTATATAGTACTGTTGTAAGAACTCATGTAAAAGTTGATATGAACTTTTGTAAAAACTTCTTTTTCCAGCAATATACAGCAAACCGGTAGCCAGCAACAAACTAAATAAAGAGAAACTTGAAGCAATCCCACTAAAATCAGGGACTAGACAGGGCTGCCCCCTTTCTCCTTATCTTTTCAATATTGTACTGGAGGTAATAGCTCGGGCAATTAGACAACATAAGGGGGCCAAAGGGATATAAATTGGAAAGGAAGAAGTCAAACTATCATTATTTGCAGATGAAATGATAGTCTACCTAAGTGACCCAGTTACTCCACTAGAGAACTCCTACAGCTGATAAACAACTTCAGCCAAGTGGCAGGTTATAAAATCAACTCAAGCAAATCAGTAGCCTTCCTATACTCAAAGGATAAGCAGGCTGAGAAATAAATTAGGGAAATGACCCCTTCACAATAGCCACCAACAGTATAAAGGACAGGGGAAGAGAAAGGGGCTTATGGGACTTTCGGGGAGTGGGGGACTAGAAAAGGGGAAATCATTTGAAATGTAAATAAAAAATTATATCGAATAAAAAAAAAGAAAAAAAAAGAAACTTCCAATATTCACATAGTAACTGCACCACAAGGCCTTTTCCAGATGATCAGTCTTTGTGTTAGCACTTTCTGGTGTCAGATTGTATAAACACTTGTATGTGCTGACATGTCTGTATAGATTTGGCCATTCTGAAATTTGTAGTTGTTTCTACTTATGGTTTATATTAACTTACACCTAATCACTTGATTTCTATTCTGACATATTTTGTACTTTTACAACTATATATTTTCTCTAGTAATTTTTTTTAAAACTTTGAATTATATCCTTTATTAGATTTTTCATCCTTATTTGAATTTTAAAAATTCAAATGTTTTGATTCCTTTGTCAAATATGTTATTTGCAAGTATTTTGTCTTAATCTATAGTGTATTTCACTTTCTATGTAGTATAATACAAAAAATATTAAAATGTTATTAGTTTAAAAGAAGTCAGTGTTTTCCAAAACATGGTTTGGTGATATTCTAGCTTCATTTCTTTGTCGTGACAAATACACAAGACAGCACAGAGAGGAAAGACTTTATATGCCTTCCAACTCCAGGTTAGAGTTCACCATAACAGGGGAACCACAGAGGCAAGAACTCCACCATCTCACATCTTCTTCTAAGAATGGAGAGAGAAAATCTACTGATGCTGCATGCCTGCTTGCTAGTTTTCCCTACTCTGATACAGCTGAGAGTCCAGCCCGTGAAATAATGCTGCACACATTCAGGGTATCCCACCTCAATTAACCATCACAAGGCCTTTCAGATATAGCTACCCACCAACCTGATTGAGACTCTTTTCCATTTTGTTTCTAGATTGTGGCAAGTTGACAATATAACTATCTCAAGTGACCAAAGAATTATGCCATGCCTAAGAATGGTTACTTTTTCATAAGTTTATGGTTATTATACACACACACACATACACACACACACACACATGCATGCACACATATGTGAGTGTATAAGATATTTTGAATTATACTTATGATGGGTAGAGTTAATGTTTCTTTGGCCTTCTGATGTACAATTATTATATCACCAAAATACACTGGCAGAATTTCTATGAATCTATTCTGATTTCCTTAGACTCTTCTATTAACCTGTCTTTTCACCAAAACCAGATTCTCTTAGAGTCTCCTACCAAAGCCTAGTAAATTCTTCATGCTTTATCTATACAGTAATTGTACAAAACACATTCTAAAACCAATGTGGAAAAGAAAATAAAGTTGATTTTGAAAAGGTAAAAATAATCAAACTGCATAATTCTAAAACTTATGATTAAGTATTTAGTTTTCTGAAACAATTACAAGTGGTTCTTTAAAAATTGTAGCATTCCAGGTATCTCACAGGTCACCAAACGTTACTCGTTTTTAAAATAGGTTTGTTCTCTTGTCCAAATTGTCTGACTTCTGACCCATGCTCAACTTCACTAACTCATTCCTCTTGTTAAAATTCTACTATTATTCTCAACTAGTGAATTATTTTAATGATATTTCTATTTTTGTTTCATTCCTTTTAATTACCATTTATTTTCTACTGAATAGATTTATTATTCTATGGTTTTAAGAGTGTTTTTCTCTACTTCATTGAACACTTCATTGAACACTTCTTTATTTTTATGTAATATGACTCTCTGTACACCAAAATCTGCCTCTTCATATCTATACCTAGAAATATATCATACCTAGAAATAGAAATGTTAACATTATAACAATATTGAGCCAAAAGTAACTAGACCAAAATGCTGTATGATTTATGAGAAAAAAGTAGATGATAGTGAATGTTTCGATTTTATGATCTGTTGTTTATTTATACAAATTTATTTTTCTACTTTTACTGTTCTAGATGCATTTTCTATTGATATTAATACATGATGGAATTTGCTCTTAGGGAGAATTTAGAAACTGTTAGTTCCCTATCCTTTTGTTTTAAATGGTGTCAATCATCACTATAAAGTGTAGAGATTTAGAACAAAGTTTTCAAATTGTCTATTTTGTGAATAATTATTTGTTTATTTTATCCTACATAGACATTTCTCTTTTTTGAAATAAATGAATATTTAAAATGTATTAAAAGCAGCATGAGAAAATGCATCTTGATTCTATTTTTTGAGATGGTAAAAAATTAGCCCACAATAAACAAATACAAGTATAATTCTATAAATATAACAAGCCCCTGAGTAATCAAATTATCATCCTTGGGAATTAAAACAACATTTCTTTCTTTTCTTTTCTTTTTTGTTTTTTGATGAAGATTGACAATTTTTTCTTTTTTTTATTTGATATATTTCTTATTTACATTACAAATGATTTCCCCTTTTCTGGCCACCCACTCCCTGAAAGTCCCATAAGCCCCCTTCCCTCCCCGTTCTCCCATCCACCTCTTCCCACTTCCTTTTCAGGTTTTGCCTTACACTGCTACACAAGTCTTTCCAGAACAAGGGGCCACTCCTCTATGTCTTTTTATTGGGTAATTGAATCCATTGATGTTAAGAGATATTAAGGAATAGTGATTATTAATTCCTGTTTTTTTTTATTTTATTTTTATATTTGAGTGGTTATCTTCTTTTGGATTTGATGAAAGAAGGAAACTATCTTGCTTTTTCCAGGGTGTAGTTTCCCTCCTTGTATTGGAGTTTTCCTATTATTCTTTGCAGAGCTGGGTTTGTGGAAAGATATTGTGTAAATTTGGTTTTGTCATGGAATATCTTGCTTTCTCTATCTATGGTGATTGAGAGTTTTGCTGGGTATAGTAGTCTTGGCTGACATTTTTGTTCACTGAGAGTCTACATGAGATCTGCCCAGGATCTTCTAGCTTTCATGGTCTCTGGTGAGAAGTCTGGTGGGATTCTGATAGGTCTTCCTTTATATGTTACTTTGCTTTTTTCTCTTACTGCCTTTAATATTCTTTCCTTGTTTAGTGCATTTGGGGTTTGATTATTATGTGATGGGAAGTATTTCTGCTCAGGTCCAGTCTGTTTGGAGTTCTGTAGGCTTCTTGTATTTTCACGGGCATCTCTCTCTTTAAGTTGGGAAAGTTTTCTTCCATAATTTTGTTGAAGATATTTTCTGGCCCTTTCAGTTGTAAATCTTCACTCTCATCTATACCTATAATCCTTAGGTTTGGTATTCTCATTGTGTCCTGGATTTCCTGGATGTTCTAGGATACAAGCTTTTTGCATTTTGCATTTTCTTTGACTGTTGAGTCAATGGTTTCTATGGCATCTTCCGCATCTGAGATTCTTTCTTCCATCTCTTGATTCTGTTGTTGATATTTGCATCTATGGCCCATGATTTCTTCTCAAGGTTTTCTATCTCCAAAGTTGTCTCCCTTTGTGATTTCTTAGTTGTTTCTACTTCTGTTTTTAGATCCAGGATGGTTTTGCTCAGTTCCTTTATTTGTTTGTTTGTGTTTTCCTTTAATTCGTTAAGAGATTTTTGTGTTTCCTCTTTCATGACTTCTGCTTACTGACTCAAGTTTTCCTGCATTTATATATATATATTTTTTTCTTTTAATTTCTATATTCTTTGTTTACATTCCAAATGATTTCCCCTTTCCCGGATCACCCCTCCCCATATGTCCCATAAACCATATTCTCTCCATCCATTCTCCAATCACCACCCTCCTTTTTTTCTCTGTCCTTATATTCCCTTCCAGTGCTAGATCAATCCTTTCTAGGATCAGGACCTTCTCCATACCTCTTTATGGGAGTCATTTGTTATGCGATTTGTGCCTTGGGTATTCAGGGCTTCTGGGCTAATTAATATCCACTTATCAGAGATTGCATTCCATGTGTATTCTTTTGTGACTGGGTTACCTCACTTAGGATGATATTTTCCAGATCAAACCATTTGCCTAAAAATTTTGTGAATTCATTATTTCTAATTGCTGAGTAGTATTCCATTGTGTAAATATACCACATTTTCTGTATCCATTCCTCCTTTGAGGGGCATCTGGGTTCTTTCCAGCTTCTGGCTATTATAAATAAGGCTGCTGTGAATATAATGGAGCATGTGTCTTTATTGTGTGCTGGGGCATCCTTTGGATATATGCCCAGGAGATGTATAGCGGGGTCCTCCGGAAGTGTCATGTCCAGTTTTCTGAAGAACCGCCAGACTGATTTCCAAAGTGGTTGTACCATCTTACAGCCCCACCTGTAAGCCCATCTTACTCCCCCACAGCAGTGGAGGAGTGTTCCTCTTACTCCACATCCTCGCCAACACCTGCTGTCTCCTGAGATTTTGACCTTAGCCATTCTGGCTGGTGTAAGGTGAAATCCCAGGGTTGTTTTGATTTTCATTTCCCTAGTGACTAATGATGTTGAGCACCTCTTAAGGTGCCTCTCGGCCATCAGAATTTCTACAGGTGAAAATTCTTTGTTTTAACAAAAAACCCAGGATAGCTAAAACTATTCTCAGCAACAAAAGAAAATCTGGGGGAATCAGTATCCCTGACCTCAAGCAATACTACAGAGCAATAGTGTTAAAAACTGCATGGTATTGGTACAGTGACAGGCAGGAGGATCAATGGAACAGGATTGAAGATCCAGAAATGAACCCACACACCTATGGCCACTTGATCCTTGACAAAGAGGCTGAAAACATCCAATGGAAAAAAGATAGCCTTTTCAATAAATGGTGCTGGTTCAACTGGAGGTCAGCATGCAGAAGAATGCGAATTGATCTATCCTTGTCTCCTTGTACTAAGCTCAAATCCAAATGGATCAAGGACCTCCACATAAAGCCAGACACTCTGAAGCTAATAGAAAAGAAACTGGGGAAGACCCTTGAGGACATCGGTACAGGGAGAAAGTTTCTGAACAGAACACCAATAGCGTATGCTCTAAGAGCAAGAATTGACAAATGGGACCTCATAAGGTTACAGAGTTTCTGTAAGGCAAAGGACACCATCAAGAGGACAGATCGGCAACCAACAAATTGGGAAAAGATCTTCACCAACCCTACATCAGATAGAGGGCTAATATCCAATATATATAAAGAACTCAAGAAGTTAGACTCCAGAAAACCGAACAACCCTATTAAAAAATGGGGTACAGAGTTAAACAAAGAATTCTCACCTGAAGAACTTCGGATGGCGGAGAAGCATCTTAAAAAATGCTCAACTTCATTAGTCATTAGGGAAATGCAAATCAAAACAACCCTAAGATTTCATCTTACACCAGTCAGAATGGCTAAGATTAAAAATTCAGGAGACAACAGGTGTTGGAGAGGGTGTGGAGAAAGAGGAACACTCCTCCACTGCTGGTGGGGTTGCAAATTGGTACAACCACTCTGGAAATCAGTCTGGCGGTTCCTCCAAAAACTGGGCACCTCACTTCCAGAAGATCCTCCTATACCACTCCTGGGCATATATCCAGAGGATTCCCCACCATGTAATAAGGATACATGCTCTACTATGTTCATAGCAGCCATATTTATAATTGCCAGATGCTGGAAAGAACCCAGGTATCCCTCAACAGAAGAGTGGATGCAAAAAATGTGGTATATCTACACAATGGAGTACTATTCAGCCATTAGAAACAATGAATTCATGAAATTCTTAGGCAAATGGATGGAGCTAGAGAACATCATACTAAGTGAGGTAACCCAGACTCAAAAGGTGAATCATGGTATGCACTCACTAATAAGTGGTTATTAACCTAGAAAACTGGAATACCCAAAACATAATCCACACATCAAATGAGATACAAGAAGAAAGGAGGAGTGGCCCCTGGTTCTGGAAAGACTCAGTGAAACAGTATTCGGCAAAACCAGAACGGGGAAGTGGGAAGGGGTGGGAGGGAGGACAGGGGAAGAGAAGGGGGCTTACGGGACTATCGGGGAGTGGGGGGGCTAGAAAAGGGGAAATCATTTGAAATGTAAATAAATTATATCGAATAAAAAAAAAGAATTGACAAAAGGGACCTCATAAATTTACAGTTTCTGTAAAGCAAAGGACACTGTTAAAAGGACAATACGGCAACCATCAAATTGGGAAAGGATATTCACCAACCCTACATCTGATAGAGGGCTAATATCCAATATATACAAGGAACTCAAGAAGTTAGACCCCAGATAGAGGGCTAATATCCAATATATACAAAGAACTCAAGAAGTTAGACCCCAGATGTAGGGTTGGTGAATATCCTTTCCCAATTTGATGGGCATATACCCAGAAGACTCCCACCATGTAATAAGGATACATGTTCTACTATGTTCATAGCAGCCCTATTTATAATTGCCAGATGCTGGAAAGAACCCAGGTATCCCTCAACAGAAGAGTGGATGCAAAAAATGTGGTATATCTACACAATGGAGTACTATTCAGCCATTAGAAATCCATAATTTTATTGAAGATATTTTCTGGCCCTTTAAGTTGTAAATCTTCACTCTCATCTATGCCTATAATCCTTAGGTTTGGTCTTCTCATTGTGTCCTGGATTTCTTGGATATTTTGGGTTACAAGCTTTTTGCATTTTGCATTTTCTTTAACTGTTGAGTCCATGGTTTCTATGTTCTCTTCAGCATCTGAGATTCTTTCTTCTATCTCTTGTATTCTGTTGTTGATATTTGCATCTCTGTCCCCTGATTTCTTCCCAAGGCTTTCTATCTCCAAAGTTGTCTCCCTTTGAGTTTTCTTAGTTGTTTCTACTTCTGATTTTAGATCCTGGATGGTTTTGCTTAGCTCTTTCACTTGCTTGTTTGTGCTTTCCTGTAATTCTTTAAGAGATTTTTGTGTTTCCTCTTTCATGACCTCAGCCTGTTGACCAAAGTTTTCCTGTATTTCTTTAAGTGATTTTTCCGTTTCCTCCTTATTGGCTTTTGTATTCTCCTGGATTTCTTTCAATGATTTTTGTGTTTCCCATGTAAGGGCTTCTAACTTTTGATCCATTTTATCCTGAATTTCTTTAACTATGTCCTTCATGTGTTCCTGTACCAGCATCATGACCAGTAATTTTAAATCCAAATCTTGTTTTACTGGTTTGATGGGGTATCCAGGACCTACTGATAAAGGAGAATTGGGTTCAGTTGCTGCCATATTGCCTTGTTTTCTGTTAGTGATGTTCCTGTGTTTGCCTTTTGCCATCTAGTTCTCACTGGTGTTAGTTGGTCTTGTCAATGCTGGACTCACCAGTGCAAGCTGCCACTTCCCAGGTGGCCTCTGGTGCACAGCTGACCTCCTGCACTGCCTGGAGACAGGGTGCTGTGGCCCAGGCTGTTCAGATCCCAAAGCAGACACCTGAAGGCTCCCGCAGGGGCCTGCTGGGCTCATCAGAGCACACTGACTCCATCTTGCTGGCCTCCTGGATGCCCCTCTTGTGTCTTGCAGGACCTGGAGATGTGGTGCTGCAGCCCAGGCTGTTCTGGATCCTGAAGTGGAGATCTGAGGGCTCCTGCCAGAGACCTCAGGACTGGAACCTAAGCTCAGTGCCCGCCAGCCAGAGCAAGCTGTGTGCTCCCAGTCTGCTTCTGGGTGCACACCAGGTCTCTTGCACTTCCTGGAGACTGAGTGCTGTGAGCCAGGCTGTTCAGATCCTGAAGCAGACATCTGAAGGCTCCCCTAGGGGCCTACTGGACTCACCAGAGCACAATGACTCCTCCAGGATGCCCCTTTTGTGTCTTGCTGCTTTCCTGCAGTTCTTTAAGGTTTTTTTTTTGTTTGTTTGTTTTTTGTTTTTGTTTTTGTTTTTTTTTCATTTCTTCTTTATTGGCTTCTGTCTCTTGAGCCTTATTCTCCTGAATTTCTCTAAGTGATTTTTGTGTTTCCATTATACGGGTTTCTAATTTATTCATGTTCCCCTGTATTTCTTTAAGAGATTCATTTATGTCCTTTCTGTGTTCTTCTAGCAGTATCATGACCAGTGATTTTAAATCCAAATCTTGTTTTTCTGGTGTGTTGGAGTAACCAGGTCTTGCTGATGTTGGAGACTTTGGTTCAGATGCTGCCATATTGCCTAGATTTCTGTTAGCAGTGTTCCTGTATTTGTCCTTTGTCATCTTATTCTCTTGCATTAGTTGGTCTTGCCTCTGGCTGGTGTTTGAGCCCCCTGTGAGGTTCTAGGGCTATTTCTGCAACACTGGATGCCTGGGTTTCCCCTGTCACAGATTGCTGATATGCTGACCTCCTCTTGGGTACCCTTGGAGCCCAAGTGTGCCTTGCCCCAGATTGTGTTTTTGAACCAGATGGTGCCTGTTTG